>NC_084473.1:10133750-10751875 GCF_027409185.1 Cynocephalus volans
AAACGTCCCACAGAGATTCAGGGGACTGTCTCAATAAAACTGCTGGGGTCCAGCCACGTGGGGCATGTCAGCACATCTCTCTCAAGGTGAGGGACAAGTGCCACTTGGTCCCTCCACCCTACCCCACTCCCCACTCCTCAGCCCACGCCCGCCTTCTGTCCCATGGCCCTCCTTAACCTGCAATCATCCCTTCTAACCTGTTATGTATTTTACTTGATTATTATACTCATTGTTCATCATTTGCCTCCCTTTTCTAGAATGTTCCCTCTGCCAGAACAAGATTTTTTGTCTGACTTGTTCACTGATGAATCCTAAACACCTATAAAAGGTGCCTGGCACCATGTAGACACTTGTGCCCATGTCCCCTGTTGGCCCCTGCCGATCCCCTCTCCACCATCTCCTCCCGCAGACTCAGCTGTGTGCACCACATCAACCATATGGGTGGGGGGAGATGGAAGGAAGCGAGCGGGGTCAGAGACTGAGTCCCTGGCTCCTACCCACCACCTCCAGCCGGCTGTTCCTGAAGCTCACTGTGCCTCGGGTGGTCTCCTGCGCACGGCTCTGCCCCTCTGGGTGCTGGCAGCCACTTCCTCCAGGGATTAGCTGCTGCCAGCTGGAGGTTAGGACCATCCCTTTAGGTGGCCTTGCATTCCCATCTTCACAAATAATCCTTCCTTGAATCATCCTATTTTGAGTGTGCCATCTGTTTCCTGTTGCGATCCTTGTTGATATAATGATCAATAAATTTTCACTGAATGAATGAAACAAAGGTTTGTCAAGAGTATTTGAAAGACCACTGGGGCCGGCCCGTGGCTTACTCGGGAGAGTGTGGTGCTGATAACACCAAGGCCCCGGGTTCGGATCCCATATACGGATGGCCGGTTCGCTCACTGGCTGAGCGTGGTGCTGACAACACCAAGTCAAGGGTTAAGATCCCCTTACCGCGGTCATCTTTTAAAAAAAAAAACCACTGGACTTCCCTGAATCCCAACTCTTCTCTCGAATATTCTCTTGTATGTTGCTGCTAAAGAGGAACTCTACCACTCTTTTCTGTTATAATTTGCTGAGGAAGGCTATTTAACAAACTTTTAGGAGGGTAATAAATTTGGTGAATGGGTTTTCTTTCAGAGATTAGGAAAGAAAAGTTGACTTTCCTTGAAGTATTCCCAACTGGGGAACACAGTTTCAACTGACATGTATACTTGAAGGCTGCAAATGTCAATGATCGAAGTGGATTTTCCTTTCTGACCTCTAGTCTTTCTAGTGCCTGATTTTCTTGTTACTCTTTATAGAAAATTTAATCCAAAGCCCAGCAAAATCACCTCATATGCAAGTGCACACCAGCCCCTATGATCAGGATCGCCTGAGATCATATGTTTACACAGTTACATCATGATTATCTTGATTTGTTGCATGACCTGGTTTCTTTGCCCTACTGAAAAAAAAGCAAAGGAGCTTAACTTTCAGGGAAAAGAAGATAAAAACTAAAATAATGCAAGATAGTTGTTTTTTATTCCCTATTACCTTCGAACATTTTTTCTTTCTTTGTGTCTTACCATATGCCGAGACCTCAATGGCTGACTAGGGAAATTACTGGATACTTAATGCTTAAGAGATTCAGTGGACTGTTTACCAGGGAGAAGAGGAGAGGGCTTTCTGTGAACAAGAATCTGCCGGGGCTGAGATATGAGCTCCTCCAGCCCCAAAAGCTTAAAACACCAGTTTAGTATCCAGACTGCTCAGGGTGAGCCATTATGAAAAAACGGAGGAAAGAAAAGTGCAGAATGTAGGGCCGGCCCGTGGCTCACTCGGGAGAGTGTGATGCTGATAACACCAATGCCATGGGTTCAGATCCCATACAGGGATGGTTGGTTTGCTCACTGGCTGAGTGTGGTGCTGACAACACCGTGCCAAGGGTTGAGATCCCCTTACCGGTCATCTTTATAAAAAAAA
Source organism: Cynocephalus volans (assembly GCF_027409185.1). Taxonomy (NCBI): domain Eukaryota; kingdom Metazoa; phylum Chordata; class Mammalia; order Dermoptera; family Cynocephalidae; genus Cynocephalus; species Cynocephalus volans. The sequence continues at coordinate 10,135,704 of NC_084473.1, forward strand.
AAGAAAAAGAAAAGAAAAGTGCAGAATGTGGCTAACATTTTATCCGTTGAAATAAACATAGAGCTTTCTAAATTTGGTTGGGTGGCTAAAACATGGATCTCCTGCGACCAAGAAAGAGGCACAACGGCAAGTGGGCATCTTTGGATTTTGAAGACAACATACTCCTCATTTGGTGTGTTACTATGGCTTATTTACTCCATGACCCAAAAAGCTGCTAGCTTTGAGTGGTGTCCAGAAAAGAAGGCTCTGCAATGGGTCCAGGCTGCTGGGCAAGCTGCTCTGCTCCTTGGGCCGCATGATCCAGCACACCCGATGGTGCTTGAGGAGTTAGCAACAGACAGGTATGCCGCTTGCAGGCCTTGGCAGGCCCCACAGGTGAGGCGCATCAGAGGCCCATGGGAATTTGGAGCAAGGCCCTGCAATCCTCTGCAAATAACTACTCTCTTCTGAGAAACAGCTCTCGGCCTGCAACTGGGCCTTAGCAGAAACAGAACGCTTGACTGTGGGCCACCAAGTTACTGTGCGACCTGAGCTGCCCATCATGAACTGCCTATTATCTGACCCAGCCACAAAGCTGGCCATGCACAGCAGCACTCTATCATCAAACGGAAGTGGTATGTACGTGATCTGGCCCAAGTTACATGAAGAAGTGGCCTGATTGAATTATGTCCCCCCAAAACTCCCTGAAGCTTGAATTGTGTCCCCCAAGTTTTATGTATTAGAAACTTAGCTCCCACTGTGCCTGTTAAGAGGGTGGGAAATCCTATTATGGTAAATGAAAGGTGGAGCCTTGAAGAGGTGATTGGATTGTAGGACTGCGCAGGAGTGAATGGATTAAAAATGGTGGTCAGGGGCATGGTTCTGAGGGCTTTAAAAGAGGAGGAGAGTCTGTCTTTCCCTCTCTGTTCTCTGCTTCCACCATCTTGCAATGTGAGACCCCTGGGTCATTGTCACCACCAGATGGACTTTGGACTTCCCAGCCTCAGAAACTGTAAGCAATAAATGTCGTTTTTCTTTATAAATTACCCAGTCTCAGGTATTCTGTTATAGCCACATGAAATGGACTAATACATGGCCCACATGCCCGTGGATCCTGCTCCTGCTGCACTGCCTTCTCTCAGTCCGTGCCTGTGGCCTCATGGGGAGTTCCCTACGATCAGCTGACAGAGGAAGAGAAGACTCAGGCCTGGTTCACACATGGCTCTGCGTGATATGCAGGCACCACCCGAAAGTGGACAGTTGCGGGAGGACAGCTCCTTCCTGGGACACCCCTGAAGGGCAGCGGCTGAAGGGAAATCCTCCCAGTGGGCAGAATTTCAAGCAGTGCGTGTGGTCATTCACTTTGCTTGGAAGGAGAAATGGCCAGACATGTGACTACCAATTCATGGGCTGTAACCGACGGTTTGGCTGGATGCTCAGGGACTTGGAAGGAACACGATTAGAAATTTGATGACAATGAAATTTGGGGAAGAGGTATGAATGTGGATAGACCTCTCTGAATGGGCACAAACATGAAGATATTGGTGTCCCATGTGAATTCTCACCAAAGGGTGACCTCAGCAGAGGAAGACTACAACAATCAAGCGGGAAGGATGACACATTCTGTGGATGCCTGTCAGCTTTTTTCCACAGCTACCTGTCAGTACCCAGTGGGCTCATGAGAAAAGTGGCCTTGGTGGCAGGGATGGAGGTTATGCCTGGGCTCAGCACTGTGGACTTCCATTCACCAAAGCTGACCTGGCTATGGCCACCACTGTGTGCCCAATTTGCCAGCAGCAGAGACCAACACTGAGTCCCCAATATGGCACCACTCCTTGGGGTGATCAGCCAGCTATGTGACAGGTTGGTTACATTGGACCAGTTCTATTACAGAAGGGGCAGTGTTTTGTTCTTCCTGGAATAGACACTCTGGATATGGATTTGCCTTTCCGGCACCCAATACTTCTGCCAAAACTAGCACTGTGGGCTCACAGAAGGCCTTATCCACATCATGGCATTCCACACAGCATTGCTTCTGGCCAAGGAACTCACTTCACAGCCAAATAAGTTTGGCAATGGGCCCATGCTCAAGGAATTTGCTATGTTACCATGTCTCCCACCATCTTGAAGCACCTAATTGATAGAACAGTGGAATGGCCATTGAAGACTCCATTACTGCACCAGCTAGGTGATAATTCCTTGCAGGGCTGGGGCAAGGTTCTCCAGAAGGCAGTATAACGCGTCAGCGTTCAATGTATGATGCTGTCTCTCCCATAGCCAGGATTCACGGGTCCAGGAATCAAGGGGTGGAAACGGAGTGGCACCACTCACCATCACCCCTAGGGACCCACTAGCAAAGTTTTTGCTTCCCGTGCCCACAACTTTATGTTCTGCTGGTCTAGAGGTCCTGGATCCAGAGAGGAATGCTGCCACCTGGAGACACCACAGTGATCCCTTGAGCTGGAAGTTAGAGCTGCCACCCGGCCATTTTGAGCTCCTCAGGCCTCTGAGTCAACAGGCTAAGAAGGGAGTCGTGGTGTTGGCTGAGGTGATTGATCCAGACTATGAAGGGGAAGTTGTACTCCTCGTGGAGGTAAGGAAGAGTGTGTCTGGAATACAGGACATCCCTTAGTACCACCACGCCCTGTGATTAAAGCCAATGGGAAATTACAACCCAGTCCAGGCAGGACCACTAAAGGCCCCGACTCTCCAAGGATGAAGGTTCAGGTCACACTGCCAAGTAAAGAATCACGACAGCTGAGGTGCTCGCCAAGGGCAGAGAGAATGCAGAGTGGGAAGTAGGAAAAGGTAATTAGGAAAACCGGCTACGACCATGTGACCATGACCGTCACAGAAGTGAGGGCTGTGACTGTCAGGAGTATTTCCTCCTCATTGTGTCATTCGTGTGTATCCTACATATGTTAGCAAGTATCTTTTTCTTATTCCCTTATCATGTAACATCAGGTGTATTGACTTTATATCAGTATTTAAGAATTGCTAACTTTACATCTTAGGATTTAAGTTATGGGATATCAGGAGAAGCGTAAACGTCACTCAAGGACTTTACCTCCTCTTCTGCAGAAGGGGTTAGTGCGTTTCATTGTACCCAGGAGAGGTGTGTCATCAGGTGGAATGATGACCTTGTCATTGTCATCATTTGGAGAGGAAGTGTGGTTTGAGAAGATGCGTGTGGGTGCTAGGCAAGTTGACAAGAGGTGGACGAGGGGCCAAGAGATGCCCAGTAGCTGGAAAACCATGATTTCTGGGTGTGTTGTTGAGGGCGTTTCTGGAAGAGGGTAGCACTGGTGTGGCAGGCATCGTCCAGTCCTCCCAGGGCCTGAGTAAAACGGGAAGGTCGAACTGCTCTCTCTTCCCAAGCTGAAAATCCCACCTTCTCCTGCCCTCGGACACTAGTGCTCCTAGTTCTCGGTCCTTTGGACCCTGACCAGGACCATGGGCCTTCCCCTGCCTGCCGCCCTCCCCAGATCCCAGGCCTTCAGGCTCACACTGAATTCAAACTGGAGCCCCCCCAGGTTCTCCAGTTTGCAGATAGGAGATCATGGGACTTCTCCGTGCCTATAGTCACATAAGCCAGTTCCTACAATCAATCTCTCTCTCTCTCTGTCTCTTTCTCTCTCACATATATCTCCTATTCTGTTTCTCTGGAGAACCCTAATACATCCAAGGTCATGTTTCAGGGGCCACTCAGCTCCTGGCTGAGGCTCCCATAAACTTGATACTGGGCATACAGGTCCGGCTGCCTGCCCCCTTCCAAAAACAAACCACTCAAGAGTCAAATGTGGGTGAAAATGGAAGTCAGCTTTTATTCAGGAACACTGGTGACCTGAGGGGAGATGTCAGGCTCACCCATCTCTCTGGTCAACCTGAAGGAGAGTGGCCAGACTAAAGCCATCTCAAAGACTTGGATTGACTGAGGGGGAGGGGCTGAGGGAATGGAATGAGGGAAGTGGAGAGCAGGAGGGAGGGGGACGTGAGCTGCAAGGGCTTCACGTACGGTTCCAGGTGCAAAGTCTCACCAGGACTGCTTTCTGCTCCCGTCCTTGCTGTTATGTCAGCGTCCTGTCGGAGGCACGGAATCAGCACAGCTCTGCTCATGTCTTCCTTGGTTTCTCTTGGACAGCACGTGCAAGTCTGCTGCTCCAGGCTGCCTGGAAAACAACTTTACACTCATGTAAATCATGTCATCTTGCCCTATAACCAAATTTAAAATATTAAATAACCATGAGAAAAGAGGGAACTCAGAAAAATGCATGCTAAGAAAAACAAAACTGTGTCCTTTTAAAATCTTTTAGAGCCCAAGCGGTTTTAGGTCCCAGCATGGCTTTTGTCTTGCTCACTCCAACCAAGCAGTGCTTATTGGGGAAGGCACAGGCCACCGTGCACATCTCCCTATCCCTGGGTAGAGTCTAGGGGTTGCTCTGTTCCCAAGGTGGGCGCTGAGTGGTCTGTTTGCCCAGAGCTTGGTCTCAGTTGTGCAGGGAGGGGGCCCAGGTGGAAGCCCTGCCTCCCACAGCCCTCACCTGGCCCTCTGGGTCTGAGGTCCTCTCCCTGCTGCAGTTCTCCAACTCCCAGAATGCCAGATTTACCTCTGGCCTCGCTCTTCTGTGCCCGCGTCCCATGGGGCCAGAGCAGGGCAGTGGGCTCCTTGCTTGGCGCTGCGGATGGAGCACGAAGCGAGCCTGCAGCCCGTTACTAGGTGCCCACACACAGCACTTCATCTCTGTTTGCAAATGTCCTGCAGGCCTGGCAGGCTGGGGGCTGTGGCTCTGCAGGGTGAGGGTGCCCCCAGGACCAGGAGCTCCTCTTCCGGAAGCCCCTGGCGGAGAGCCCGGGGGAGAGGACAGCCCTGTCCTTAGGCTGCCCCCAGAGCTGCTGTGAGTGGGAGGGCAGGGCCAGGTGGGGCAGGAACTTCACAGAGGTGCTCACTGGGGCTTGGGGGCTCAGTGACTTGTCACAGCAGCAGACAGAGCCGGCCATCTCTCAACCGTCCCCAGGGCCTGGCTCAGGGTGGCTGCATAAAGACAGCAGTGCCCTTTCCAGTTTCCACCCCACTCCCGATAGCTGATTCCCTCTTTTCCTTTTTATTCTTTTGGAGCCCATCCCCAAAGCAGGCGGGCCCCACTCAGGAGCCCGCAGGACCGCCCCGCCTGAACTCGTGGCTTCCTGGGGCCAGGCTGCCCGGCTGCTTTGGCTCCAGCTCCTCGGGCTGGTGGGGGCAGTTAAGGGGGCTCGATGTCTCCCAGCCCTGATTTCCAACCTGGCAGCTGTATCCTGGCACGAGTGGGGGAGAGCAAGTGGCTCCGGGCAAGCTGACAGCACCCCAGAGGTGCCACTTGGTGTGAGATCATTCTCACACGTTCTTTTACTTCTTTACACGTTTTCCTTTAATTCTTTGAACATATTTGAAATACTGATTTAAAAATCTGTCTAGGGGGCCGGCCTGTGGCTCACTCGGGAGAGTGTGGTGCTGATAACACCAAGGCCCCGGGTTCGGATCCCATATACGGATGGCCGGTTCGCTCGCTGGCTGAGTGTGGTGCTGACAACACCAAGTCAAGGGTTAAGATCCCCTTACTGGTCATCTTTAAAAAAAAAAAAAAAAAAATCTGTCTAGGAAGTCCAGCGTCTGGGACACCTCAGGAACAGTGTCTACTGATTTTCCCTCCTGTGTATGGGACATACTTCCTTTTTTTTGTTTGTGTGTATTTACTCGTTTTATTTGGGGCCATACTTTTTTGTTTCTTTGCATGTCTTGTATTTTTTTGGTTGCAAATTGGGCATTTTATAGAACCATGTGGCTACTCTGGAAATCAGATTCTTCCCCTTCCCCAGGCTTTGTTGTGATATTTTGAACATATATCTGGTCTTCATCCCTGTCTCCTGACAAACAACTGAAATTTTTAGACTCTTCAAAGTGATGAGTCTTTTTCGTATGCTAATGATGGCCAGCAGCCCCTAGGTAGCTTCTGGGTGGGGACTGGTCACAGGAAAGATCAAGGGAGGACTTTCAGTCCCGCCACCCCAACCTCTGGGGAGGGGAGAGGGACTGAAGGTTAAGCTGATCACCAGTGGCCAGTGACTTAATCAACCATGCCCATGCAGTGAAGCCTCCACAAACACCCGGGAGGGCTGGGTTCGGAGAGCCTCCCATAGCGAACACAGGGGGTTTTCACCTCCACTTGCCAGGAGGGTGGCACACCCCAGTTCCACAGGGACAGAGGCTCCTGTGCTCAGGATCCTTCCAGACCTCGCCCTATGTATCTCTTCATCTGGATGTTTATTTGTACCCTTTCAAATATTCTTTGTAATAAATGGGTAAAGGTAAGTGTTTCCCTGAGATCTGTGAGCTGCTCAGCTAATTACGTAAACCCCAAAACAGGGTTCTGGGAACCCTGATTTATAGCTGGTGGGTCACAAGTTCCAGAGGCCTGGACTTGGGACTGGCATCTAAAGTAGGGGGCAGTCTTGGAGACTGAGCCCTCACCCTGTGAGTGCTGATGCCCTCTCCAGGTAGATAGTGTTGGAATTAAATTCATTAGAGGATGCCCAGCTGGCGTCTGCTGGAGAGTTACTGGCTTGCTGGTGGGGAGAAATCCCCACACATTTGGTCACTGAAGTCAGAAGTCAGCATTCTGTGCTGCTAACTGTGCTGTGAGAGCAAAGGAAAAACAAGCAGTTTGTGTTTTGTTTTTTTCCACACAGCCCTTGCTGTTTCATTTGTTTAGTGGCTTTTCTGAACTAACTCTGTAAAGTCTATATTCCATGTCATTCATGGGCACTGAAATCTCTGCTCAATTTGCTTAGTGGCTGGCTAGTGATTGGACAGGTTTCCTTAAACATTGAATTCTCCCAGCCTTGGCTGAGTGGCTTTGTGGGGGTGCTGGGCTCACCTTTGACTCAGCCAGGCAGTGGGCAACTCTGCCTTCGCCTTCACTTCCTGCTTGTGCAGAGCCTCAAGGTCAACCAGAGGTGAGATCTTGGGGCCTCCTTGGGGCCTTCCTGAGCATGAGCCCACCCCATGAATGTGCATGGCCTTCTAGGTTTCCAGGAATATATCGAGCCTTTCAAAACACCAAAATGCACTTTTCTCTTTTTTTGATGGCTGGCCTGCATAGGGATCTGAACCCTGGACCTTGGCGTTATCAGCACCTCGCTCTAACCAACTGAGCTAAGGCCAGCCCTCAAAATGCACTTTTCACTGCCCTATTTTTCTCTAAAGCTTTTGATTTGCCTAGTGTCTGCCTCAACTGTTATGCACCTCCTCAGGCAATCATGAAATTAGACAATTTCTTCCAAATATTTTTTGGCAAATGCCCTTGGGGAAATGGCTTTTTGTACAGGGTGCACTCCGAGTCAGGCCAAATAAAGGCAGCCTTGCAAGTGGGGTTTTCCAGGGATCCACCAGACAGGTCACAAACACTGGCAGTTCCCCAGGACTGAGGCTTTGCAGGAGCCCACGCCAGCTCCACCCGTCTGGTGGTGCCAGGCTGTTGGTTTTCATCATGATTGGGCTTTTGGTTCTCAAGGCTCCCTCAGGAGCTGACTGATGACAGTGGACTAACTACCCAGCAATAAAGGAATGAACAACTCACACACACACTTGCACAAGTCTCACAATAATTGTGCTGAATACATATTATATAATCCCATTCATGTAAAACTCCAGAAAATGCAAACTAATACACAGTGACAGAAAGATCAGTGGTTGCCTGGGGATGGGTGGGGGCAGGAGAGGGGACTATAAAGGGCTCAGGAATCCCTGGAGAGAGATGGAGATGTTCATTATCTTTTTTTTCTTTTGGCCAGTACAAGATGTTCATTATCTTGATTGTGATAACAGTTTCAGGGCTGCATACATGTCAAAGCTTATCAAATTGTACACTTTAAATAGGTGCAGCTTATTGTATATGAATTATACCTCAATTGAGCTGTTTTACAAAAAATTATTTATTTATTTATTTATAATTTTTATTTTTTAAAATTTTTATTGAATCAAAATTGATTATACACATTTTGGGGGTTCAACATTGAGATATGTTGATCAAATCAATATCACTAACATATATATATTGTTACAAATCATAATTTTTCTTTATGCCCCTTGTCCAAGCTTTCCCCATCTCCCTCTCCCTCCCCCCTCCCCCCCACATTTTACAAAAATTTAAAAGATTACCTGAATCTACTACTGAAAACAATCATCTCCCTCTCCTGATTTCCCCCAGCTCTGGTCTGCCTGCATCTAAAGTTGACCCAATCCTGTCCCTCATACAACAAAGCTCCTCTCCCTTCCCCAGTTATCACCAATCCACCGTCAGCTTAGCTGGAGCTCCCCACCCCCAAGCCTGGGCTGAGTCCAGGCCCCACCTGTGCCCCCCAGGTCCCCTCCCCTGCTCTCCCTGTCCACGTGCTCACCTCCCTGCTGTAGCAGAATCCTCTGCTTCTGCAACTGATGCCTGCCTCTGTCTGGAGCAGGTGGGCTCTAGAAGGGCAGCAGGACCAGGTTCATTGTCTTTCATCCATGCACTGGGAAGCACTTAGCAGGAGCCTGGCTTAACTGTCTGCTGGTTGAAACAAACTCAGCAAAAATCTGGAAACAACCTCAATGTTCAAAAGCCAACGCCTGGTGAAGTGCCCTGAGGCACGTGCATTGAGTGGAAGGCTTTGGTGGTCCTGGCAGCCTCGAAGACTTGCAGTCGCCTTGGCTGAGTAAAGGGAAAGGACAGGATGCCTGGATGGGCCATCGTGAGCAGGTCCCCCTGTGGGCCTCACAAGTGAGCTATTTCCCAGTCAGCAGATGCGCTCAGGACACAGTGCTGCGGGTCCCTGGCTGCAGCCTGATGTGGCAGGCCTAGCTGAGGGGAAGAACACTGCCCACATCTCTTTTCTGCCTCTGCCTCTCTCCTCTGAGAGCCTCTGTGCACAGGTGTGGAGGGCAGATGGTTAGCAGGAGCCCCGTGGCGAGGCCTCACACCCACCAGACCCCTGTCCAGCCACTCCTCTGCTCTGGCTCTCTGCACCCCACAGCTGGCCCCAGAAAGCCCTCCTGTTAAGAGAGTCAGGCCCAAGCCTGGAGAAGCCCGTGCAGGAGGGAGGCGGGGGGCGCTGCAGCGGGGCCTCCAGCCCATGGAGACCAGATGGCTGGCCAGGCCTGTCTGAGGTATGTGCAGCCTTCCCAGTGGCTGATGGCCAGGCAGGGGCTGGCCTGGGGTGTCTGGCCCAGCTGGCTGCTGCCACCTTTTCTCTTGTTGGCCTGGCACACAGTCCCACAGCTGGTGTGACGCTGCGACCTTTCCCCCACTTCCAACTCTGGCCTCCAGATGATTCCAGGCCCCTGAAGTTTACAGGAGTCACATGTCGCTGGCACAAGGGCCTCCCTCCCTAGTCCCCCTCCTTGCTCTGGGTGTACAGGGCTGCACTAGAGAACAGGGATGGGGCCTGTCACCTGCAGCAGGGCCTAGTTGCAGGACAAGGGCTTCCGGCCAAGGCCTGAAGGGCTGGGCCAGGCTGGAGCCCATCATGAGGCCCACCCTCTGTGTAGGGAGGCTCACAGGACCTCAGAGCCCACAGCCCCCCACACCTGCCCAGATCTATCCAGCTTTCTACCACAGACACCTTCTCCCCCTGAATGTCATTAATCATGAGGGCCAGAGGCGTGACTCTGACTGCTGACGCAGCAGGGTCCATAGGCAGTCCTTACCATAGGACTCCACCCAAGACACCAGCCTCTGTCATCCAGCTCGTTCCCATGACCACCACCCCAGCCAGCTTCTCTGCTCCCCACGGTGAGTCATGGCCCTACAGGGAGCCCCTTCCTCACATCCCACACCCGTCCTCAACACAGAGTGAAAAATGGGCTCCTTGCATCAGTCCCTGAGGATGCCTGAGGGAGGGGCCTCCTCCCAGAGACACACAACAGGAGTGGTTGAAGGCAAAGCTGCCAGCCTCCACAGCAGGCCCCACTGCACCACATAGGGCTGGATGGAGAAACTGAGGCACAGAGAGGCGAGAGACCCTGAAAACAGGTGCCAGACACAATGGGCTTTGGTGACTCCCAGCCCCAGGCCCTGCCTAGACATGGACTTGGGGACCCAGGAGCACAGAGCTGGGGGTGGGAGGTGCAGGGCAGGGGTGTTGCTAAGGCCTTTTTGCAGACAAGGAGCAGCAGTGACAGGTGTGTGTGCGTGCGCCTTTGTGTATGTGTGTATGTGACTGTGTGCGCTCACATGCACATGTGTATACACGAGTATTGCATATGTGCGTGTGTGGTGCAGATGCTTACTTGAGAGTGTGCATGTGCATTTGTGTGCATGCATGTGCACGTATGAGTGTGCCCACGTGCCTGTATGTACATGTGTGCATGTGTGTGAGTGCAGTGTGTGCATGTTCATGTGCATGTATGCATGTGCATGTGTGTTTACTTGCACGCATACAGGCATGTGCGTGTGACCATTGGGGGGTAGGTTAGGCTGTCTGGTTTGCCAGTGGCCTGGCCACTAACTTTGGGAAGGAGGCCATGTGGGAGGGTGGGCCTGGGGCATCTCAGGAGCCCCTGCAAGGAGTGACATGCAGTAAGCCTGGTCATGGGATGCTTTTAACTGTTCTGTTTCTTCCCCAGGGAAATTTGCCATCAGGTGGGGCATGTTACCCTGGAAGCAGAGGGATGCCTTTAAAGAGAAAAGAGGAAGGGGAAGGAACTGACCATCCTGGGATCTTACCTTGTTCCGCGCATTGCACTAGGTGCTGGGGACTCAGCCAATTTGCATGTCTCCATTTATATCAGTCAGTGTTCTTGGTTGCAAGCAACAGAAAACTCTCTGATAAGAAAGCTGGGAAATCACTGGGAAAACAGGCAGGAGCACAGCCAAGGTCACGGCCCAGGAACAGGGGTGGGGAACTGCCCAGGACTCACCTTGCACCTGGCTGGTGGATGCAGGGCTCCCCGGATACTGCAAGTACCTGCCATTGGCCCCTCCTGGGGCATTGCTCAGTGCAGAGGCAAAGTCCCAGCACCCGATTGGTTCAGCCCATGTTGCACACAGGATCTGGCCCCCTGAGGCTCCAGTCCGGAGACAGCCTGACTTCCTGCAAGACTTCATAACAAGGGACATGGTGACAAGAAGGGCGGGGTGCAGGGTGGCCCTACACTGTCCCCAGGAATCTGAAAGGTGGGGGAACTGGGCAGTTAAAGCATCTAGAATGGCAGGAACTGCACCGGGGGAGGCCCAGGTGGATGCAGTGTGGGAAGCCTTCACAGAGGAGGTGACCACGATGCTGGACAGTGAAGGCTGGGCAGGAGTTCCCTGGAGGAGGACGTGGAGAAGGGCATTCCAAGGATGGGACGAGTGGGGCGGGAGAGGCTGGCCTGCTTCAGGGTGGGCCAAGCTGTGTGATGTGAGGGGTCCAGGCAGGGGGCTAGGGCTGGGGACGGGGAGAAGAATGTGACAAAACAATTTGCCCCTCCCCCTTCGAGGGCCTCCTTCCACGGGAATGGGGGTGGCAGAGAAGAGCTACCAGGGGCTGCGGGGCTGAGGGGAGGCCCTGCAGGACACACAGGTGCAGAGATGCTGCAGCTCCAACCAGCCAGAGTGAAGGGACCGTGTGAAACACAGCAGCCACCCAGTGGAGACCTCAGAAAAGTCACCTTCTTTTGAAAGTTAGATTTAGTGAGGTATTTACATAGAATAAAATTCACTGTTTTTAGGAGTACAGTTCTATGAGTCTTGACACATGCATACAGCCAGGTAGTCACCACCACAGTCAGGACGGGAACGATTCTACCACCCAGAGCATGCCCTCTGTCCTTGGTCATCACTTCCTCCCCCTACCCCCAATCCTTGGTAATCACTGCTCTGATTACAGTCCTTTTGAAAAGGGTTAGAACTACACTAGCCCTGGAGTAGGGGCTGCTCTAGAGCTGTCCTAACAAAGCCCGAAAGCGAGTGTTGACAGGACAAAACTGACCTGCCAATAATTTAACTAGCTGCCAAAACAAAACTCAGTAATCTTTCAAAGAATGCAACAAAATCCAGACTCCCAACAATGTGGTATCACAGTGTTGAGCATCCAATAAAAAATTATTAATGTGTGATAAAGCAAGAAAACTTGAATCATAAGCAGGAGAAAAATTAACCAGTAAGGAGCCCTGTTGGATTCATGGGGCAATGAGAGGGTGCCTTTTGTCATTGGGTATTTTCCGATTGATAGACAGTATAGTTGTTACCATAAAAAATATTAACATTAAAAAGGGTTCTTGGAAGCAAAAGAACGAGAGAACTGTGAGTCCAAGTGCACCTCAGCTGGCCAGTAGCTGCACAGTGCAAACAGGCCTGGAGTCAGGCATGAGGACCCAGAGATATGGGCTACACAGCCGTGTCCTTGACAGGTTCGGCCTGGGTGAAGACAGACCTGAGCACAGCACAGATGGCAGATGCACGAGAGAGTCACAGCAAATGTCCCGGGCATCAGTGGGTCAGACATTGCTTCCATCTGGGGGAATCATGGAAGGCTTCATGGAGGAGATTCCTTTTGCACTAGGCCTTAAAAGACGGTTGAGAAATAAAGAAAATAATGTTTTAATTCACCCATAAAATCATCTATTGCCCAAATGTGAGGGCTGGCCAGTTAGCTCACTTGGTTAGAGAGTGGTGTTGGTAACACCAAAGTCAAAGAGTTTGGAATCCCTTACTGGCCAGCTGCCAAAAAACAAACAAAACAAATGGGATTACTTTTGGTATTCTGTTAAATTTCTTCTCTTTGAATTCTTTTTATTTTTTCCTAAATGGAGCTCAAACCCTGTCTCATCCATTCTGTTTTGCATTTTTTGGTTAATGCTATTTCAAAGAGCATTTTCCAAAAATTCTTTATAGCATCCATTTTAACAACTGAAATATTTCCTTAAGTATCTGTGACATGGTCTAATTAACCTGTTCTCTGTTGTTCACACGTAGGTTATTTTCAAGTTTTAATTAATCCTGCAATAAACCCCTTATTCTCCCCTGGCTTCTAATTGGTCTCTTAAGTTAGATTCGCAGGAGTGGAACGATTGGGTCTAAAGATATAAACATTGTGAAATTTCTGATACATATTGCCCAATGACTTTTCTAGAAAGTTGTACAAAGTTACACTCCCTCCAGCTTACTCTCTTATGTCCTAATAAGTGTTCCATGCATTCTCCCCCACAAACCAAGCCCTGTCCACCTTCCCGTCCTCAGTGCCCAGCACAGGGCAGGAGCCCAAAGACACCCCATGCACCATCTGTGACCATACTTTCGCAAAGGAAAAGGGTTATCCAGGGTCAGGGAAAAAAGCCCTTAGAGACACTCAAGGAGCCAAACCTTGGCCAAGTGTGGGTGGACTCGCGGGTCTCTAGACTCTTTCTAGAACACCTGGTGTGGAGATGGGTGGCTCTTAGAGACCCAGAAGTTCAGCTTTCCCATCTGCAGGTAAGGAACCCGAGATCCAGGTGTGGCAAGGGGCTTTCAAAGGGCACCCAGCAACCACGTCAGCACGCTGCCTGTTTCTCGGGGTCATGGCCTGGCAGTGTAGACAGCTAAGCCAGAGTGTTTCAGCCTTAGGTTCCAGTGAGACCCACAGAGCCAGAGACCTTGATCCTGGGCTGGTGTCTGGTGCACAGTTGGACCAGACGCTGCTGAGCCACTGGTCACAGGGAAGGTGGGAAGGAAAACGGCGTTGGCTTGGGGGAGGCAGCATTTGCTCTCCCTCTTTAGTGAGCATTTCCTCTTCTTAATATCCAGGGAGGGCCTCGAGATGGCTGTGGCCCCTTCAGAGACCCCATGTCCCAGAATTGCACTGGCTAAGGGGAACCTAGAGCAGGAATCCTTCCTCAGCCTCCCAGACCAGCAGGCGGCCAGCTGCAGCCACTGAGGAGCTGTGCGCCCTCGAGCAAGCATCTCACGCTTCCCTCGGCCTCTCTCATAGGGCTATTTTGAGCGTCCAGGACAACCTGGGTGAAGCCTGCACCTTGCCCTGACTGGGTATCCAGCGCACCCCTTCATTATGGGCCACACTCAGCACACCAAGCTCACCAATATGCAAGGCATATTGCTTAGAGACACCAGTTCCTCATCAAAACAGAGATCGCTTTTCTTATCTCCTGTGGTAGACTGCAGCACTGATGGCCCCCACGAACCTCCCACTATGCGCAGTCCCCTCCCACACCGAATCTGGACAGACTGTGACTCACTTGGCCAATAAAATGTGGCAGAAGCGATGTGGTGCCAGCCCCAGGCCCATGGAGGAAGCTCCACCTCCAGCCGCCATGCTGCCAGGAAGCCAGACCATCCCAGTGGGGGCAAGGGCACGCACGCAGCTGCAGGAGTGACCTTGGCTCATTCCACATAAAGCAGAAGAACCACCTACGCAACCCACAGATGGTGAGAAATAATAAACCACTGTCACTCAAGGCCACTACATTTTGGGGTGGTTTGTCCCTCAGTAATAGATAGCTGAGCCCTCCCCCCATCCCACCTTATCCTCCAGGCCTCGTGCAGTGGTGTGCTGGTAAACGTTTAACAAGCAGCTCAGGGTGGGGGGGGGGGCGTGCAATTTGTAGTGTTTGCCAATTTCTGTGGTGTAAATATTCCCATCGTGGTGGATTTCAAGCTCCCAACATGACATCGCTGAACGTGGGATTGAGAAGAAATGCGTGCCATCCTCCCCGGGAGCCAGCGTGATCTGGATCCAGCACACCACTGGGCGGTCCTTCCTGTAACACATGACAACCAGCAGAGATCTGAGGTCAGCAGGCCAGATATGGCGCGTGAGCTCCACGCTGGGAAGGTGTGTGGCCAGAAGCCTGCTTCTCCGCAGAGACACAGCGCTCTGGGCGCAGCCTTATCTTCAGGGCCTCTGGTAGAATGGAAAGAACTTTGAGTCACACGCCGAGCCCTGCGGCCTATTCCCTGAGCCTGTTCTCTTCCTTGGACGTGGGGAAGCGGGGCCCTCGGCTGGAGAGCTGGCGCTGGCTCTCCCTCCCATGAGGCCGGAGAAGGCTGGGGAGGTGGCAGCCAGGCTCCGTGTGCGACGCAGACCAGGGCACTGCGCTTACGGCCAGGGAAGAGGGGGCTCCAAGCACCCCTCCATCAGCTCAGCCTCTGGGCTTGATCAGAGACCTGAGGACTCCTGAGGCCGCCTATGAGAAGCCCTGGGAACTACAGCCCAAGACCCTGGTGCAACAGCCACAGGAAGGCAACCGTGGAGGGGCCAGAACCACGCAGGCCACGGAAACAGTGTGGGTGGGGCTGGCAGCGCCCAAAGAAGCTGGTCACCAGGTGCCATGCTGGTCCTCACCTCCCCCACCAGGGCTTCGGCAGCTCTGGGTCTCTAGGTGTGATGGCTAGTTTTACGTGTCACCCTGGCTAGGCTCCAGTAGCCAGTTGTTCAAACAGATGGTAATCCAGCAGTTGCTGTGAGGGTATTTTGTAGGTGTGATTGATATCTACAGTCAGCTGAGTTTAAGTACAGGAGATGACCTTCCATCACTTAGGTGGGCCTCATCTAGTTAGCAAAAGGCCTTGAAAGCAAACCTGAGGTTCCCCTGGGGAGAAAGAAACCACCCGTGCCCTCCAGATTGCCCGCTTGCCCAGAAACCCCTTGTGTGAGCCAAATCTCTGCAGTAAATCTCTCTCCCTCCAGCCCTCCCCCTCTCTCTCCATATATGTATCGTTCATATATCTGTAAAGAGATTTATTGCAAGGAATTGGCTTACACAACATGCACACACAACCACATACATACATGTGTACACACGCACACACCCCCTATTCTAGTGGGTCGTGTTTCCGGTGGAAACTTGCCTGCTACCCTGTGTCTCGAGTGGGGACCTCACAGCTCCAGGGGTGACGGCCTCCACGGGGCACGGCCAGGGATGGCATTCCCATGGCGTGCTGTGCCATCCACAGCCCCAGGGCCAGGCCATGGATGGCGTGGGGGTAACCTCATCTTTGAGAATATTTAGACTGTATCCTGAATCCTTTCTGTTCCCTCAGGGGAGGGTTTAGGCTTTTGGAACCCAGAGTTTGGAAAGTCCCCAGAACTACTTGTGCATGTCACCCAGAGCTGGCCATCCTGAGCGGCGCAGGGCCCTGGTGAGCCTGGGAAGGCAGATGAGGGGCCGCAGGAGGACTGGCGCCTGCAGGAGGAAGGGGAGTGGGCTTGCAGCAAGCACAGTGGGGGCGGGAGGCTCCAGCCTGCGAAGAGCCCCTACGAGGGGAGTGGGATAAAGTCACGATGATGCCACCTGACTGCTTTGAGGTCAGACAGACGGGCATTAGGGGTGAAGCAGTAGAACCAGGGTCCCTCTTTCCACCCTGACATTTTGGTTAATATTGAGAGGGTACAGATTTGAATTTCAGCAGTCTTGATGGTGGCAAGGCTCTGTGAGAGATGGCCACAAAACGTCTTAGAGGGTCGGGGCCATACAGCTTAGTATCTCAGGTTTCGTCACTCATTTCATGGCCTTGGTCATCGGATTTCAGCCTCCCCAGCCGTGAGATAGGGGGAACTTCCCTGCCCGTAGCTCTGTCCCAAGGCATTGAAATGCAGGATCTGTGAGACGTCTCTAGGAGCTGCGTGATGTATGTAGTCAGGGTGTGAGGATTCTGTAGCTGTTACTCTTATGATTTTACACTTATTTTATTGTGGTTGTGACCAGAGGCTGCTGTTTGGCAGCGTAAATAAACAGCATTGGATTCAGAGTCGAACAAACCTGGGTTCAAGTTCAATCTCTGCCTCTCACCAGCTATGTGACCTTCAGCAAGTCACTTATTCCCTTTGGGCCTCAGTTTCCTCATTTGCCATCTCTGCACCTCTCAGGGTGGTTGGGTGGATTAATGGATGTGAGGCGAAAATACGGTAAATGCCACCCACACAAGGAGCTTTCATAGGACAGCTGTGATGAGGCTGAGATGGAGGTCAGTGATCTTGTTCTCTGGAGACCTCACATTATTGAAGAGAATGGGGGAGTGTGCGTGTGCATGTGTGTGCGTGAGTGCATACATAGACACACAGATGTGTCAGCCTCTCAGCATGGGAACACGTATGAGGCTTTAATATTTGACATTAAAAACATGGTCTTGACAAACAACCCAGCAAAAACAAACTGGCAAAAAAGTCGATCAGATCCTCCACATTATTAGTTCATTTCTGTTGCTTATAACAGAATGCCCCAAACTGGGTAATCTATAAAGAAACAAAATTTATTTCTTACAGTCTGGAGGCTGGGAAGTCTATGGTCCAGGGAACACATCTGATGTTCTGTGGTGACAGTCTATGGTGACACAGGGTCTCACATGGCAAGAGAATGGGCTGAGCAAGAGTGAACTAACCTTGTCACTCGCCCTCCTTGTAAAGCCATCAGAACCATGCCCATATCCCATGAATGGACTGGCCCATCCACAAGGGCACAGTCCTCACCATCTAATCACCTCTTAAAGGCCCTGCCTTTCAAATACTGTAATTAACATTTCCCACCCTCTTAACACTGTTACAGTGGAGATTGTTTCCAATACATGAACTTGTGGGGGACACAATTGACTCATAGCATCAGGGAAATACAAATTAAACCCACAATAATAAGCTACTTCAATCCCACTAAGATAGTTCAAATGAAGATGACTGGCAGCACCATATGCTGGTGAGGTGTGGAGCTGTGGAAGCTTCCAGCACTGCTGCTGGGGATGTGAAATGGTGGAACCACTTTAAAAAAATAGTTCGGTGGATTCTCACAAAGTTAAACATGCATTTACCCTATAGCCCAGCAATTCCACTCCTAGGTTTTACCAAAGAGAAATGCAAGCGTAAGAGACGAATATGAATCTTCATAGCAGCTTTATTCCTAAACATCAAAAACTGGAAACAGCCCAAATGTGCAACAGATGAACAGGTAAGCAAGCTCTGGTGCAACCCTACAGTGGAACACTATTTAGCAAACACAGGAAAAACACCACAATGCAAACAAAAAACTCTGAATTACTGACACACTCATCAACGTGGATTAATCTTCAAAACATTATGCTGAGCAAACAACAACAAAAACCAGAAACCAAAATAGCCATAGAAGAGGACAGATTGCACGGTCCCATTTACATGAACTTCTACTGCGACAAAAAGCAGATTCGCAGTTGCCAGCACCCCAGAATGGAAGGAGGAATCGGCCACAAAGGGGCACGAGGAACGAGATGACAATGTCCTGTGTCGTGAGTGTGGCGGTAGTTTCACAGCTTCCTGTATCCGCCGGCCCTCCCTGAACTGTACACTTTAGATGGATGCAGCCTCTTGGACATGAACTATGTCTTAATAAGGCTGGTTTTGTGAATGTGAAGCTGCAGAGCGCGGTGCCAGCCTCTGCTCACTCTCCCACCTGGAATCACGGCCATTCCCACGACATGCTTGAAGTTTCCCCAGCTGCACACATGGGCCCATGAGCCACATGCATTGTCACCTGCCCACTGCGGCCTTTGGGGACGTGCCACAGGGGAGGCTCCAACTGCCATGCCCCAGCCCAGACCACAGTGATGGACACTCTGGAAATGTAAGACCTTTAATTCTGGGACACTTTGGCTAAAGTGTGGGGGGAGGATAGAAGATGGGGTTCATCCGCTCACACCATGAGCAAGTCTGCTGCTGACTTCAGACTTCTTCACACCTGGCCGTGCCCAGGGCCCAAATGAGCCATTAGGTCGCTTGTCTTCTCTTCTTCTCCCCCCGTTGTTTTTTGTTTTTGGGGTTTCTTTTTGCAGTTGGCTTCAGTCTCTCCACGGAGCTAGAGCTGTGGCCCTGGCAGGTCACCATCACAGCTTGGAAGGAGACTGTCATCCTGCCAGGCCCAGCAGAAGCCCCTACTGGTCCGGCTAGGCCACATGCCCCCCTTCGGCTGCTCACTGTGTGTGCAGAATTGTGATTGGCCGACTTGGGCCACTTGGTGGGAGAAGGGGCTGGTCAGAGCCCGGTTCTGTTCTTCTGATGAGGCCTTTCAGCCTTCAGGTACATTCGTGGGTGCAGACATGCAGGGGCAGAGCTCTGCAACCTCCCCACAGCCTCTAAATCCCCAAGGATACTGGGCGAGAGGAGCAGAGCTCCACACCTCGCCTAGCCCAGAGAGCCGGCTTCATGAATGGGTTTGTAAATAAAACTTCAGTCACTAGATTACCACGTGGTGCTAACACCAAGGTCAAGGGTTTGGATCCCATGAGGGCCAGCCACACACACAAAAAATAAATAAATAAAAATAAAATTTTCTTTTCAGGTTTCCACTGACATTGAAGAGCATGTACACAAATAAGCAGGGTCCCTGTAGTAGGCAGGATTCTAAGACGACATCTGGCCCTGTATATGCCGCTCCCCTTGAGTATGGGCAGAACCTGTGACTTGCTTCTAGCCGACAGGATATGCCAAAGGTGATATCATTTCCATGACCACAAGGGGACATTATAATGGACTCTGTCTCTCCTGGGTTGTGCTGCCCATGGAGGAGGCCACGTGGCAGGGAGCTGCAGGCCACCTCTAAGATCTAAGGATGGCCTCTAGCCCCCAGCCAGCAAGAAGACCTGACCCCCAGTCACACTGCTGCAAGGAAAGGGCAGATTCCTCCCAGTAGGGCCTCCAGATGAAAATGCGGCCCAGCAGACACCTCCACTGCGGACTTATGGGACTCCCAGCAGAAGATTCAAGGCTGGGTCTACACTCCTGACCCACAGACACTGTGAGATGATAAATGTATGTTGTGTTAAGCCACTAAATTTGTGGTAATTTGTTATGTGGCATAGAAAACTAGAACACCCCCATTCTTTCTCATGGGAATGAATCGCTGCGGTAGCCCACAGACCAGTCTCCCAGCCTCAGGTTTGCCCCTGCTCAACCCGTACCGTGGTCAGAAGTATGGTCCTAAAATGCAAACGGGATTGCCTCACTCTTAGTTAAATCCCATCAATGCCTTTTGGTGCTCAGAATAAAACAGGAGCTCTTTAACATGACCTTGTAAATGGGCCTTTACCCCAATTTCCACTTGTCTGGGCAGGGGAAGCCCACCTCCCCCCAAGCCCCTCCCACTCCAGGCCACTTTCTTTTTTTGGTTTTTGTGTTGTTTTTGGCAGCTGGCCCGTGTACGGATTGACCTGGACCTTGATGTTATCAGCACCACACTTCAACCAAGTGAGCTAACCGCAGCCCTCTCTAGGCCCACCTGATGCATGCACTTTCCTCTAGATGCTGCTCTCCACCCCCAGCCCCTCCACGCAGACACGCCCCTTTTCCCTTCCTCTTTAATGCACAGCTCAAACATGGCCAGGAGCCAGGGGTCCTGACCCTGGGGGCTGAATGAGTTGCCTGTCTGCCTCAGGCACACCTCCATGCAGTTCCTCTGGCTTGGCACCCACTGCCCGGTCACCCGACTCCCACACCCCACCACTGGACAGTGTGTTCCTGGAGGGCAGCAAAAGCTCCTTGTCCAGGATCCCCCAGGGCCAGCTGGGCCTGGCCATCAGCGAGGGTCTGTTGAGATGCATTAATGAAGAGCATGCCCACTTCCTGGACAGGGATGGGGGTCATTTCCCCCCTTCATGCCCTCTCTACAAATGTTCCCAACCCTACTCCCCCGTCTGAACCATCAGGACATCTGGAGTCCAGCTGACATTTGCCAGACTCCAGAGAGGCTGGTCGAAGCCCACCTGGGCTGTTTTATCTGCGTTTCTGCCACCCCTGTACTACCATACTAACAATGCCCTCTCATCCCAGAAGGGGAAACTGGGGCTGGGGCAGCGAGGAGCCTGCCTGTACATGCCATCCCCGCCACATGCACAGTGGCTGCTGAGGCAATCAGCCTGGGTGTGTCCCTCTGCAGGGAAGGGGTTGCCAGGCCCTGGGTACCAGACAAAGGCCTCAGTGAGCCCCTGTGGGACAAGGAGCTCCCAGCACCCCCTCCCACCTGTCTCCACCCAGAGGAATGCACCCTTGTCCCCTCCCTTCCTTCCCGGCAGGAGCTTTGTAAACTGGAGCCAGGAAGTCAGAGGGGTGGGAGCTTGAATGGTCTCCAACCCCTGCTCTAAAGCAGCTGAGCAGGAAGCACGAGGGTGCGTCCACCCAGTGGGCCCAAGGCTGTTCTAGGACAGTTTGCTCTCCAGGAGTACCCTGGGACCACCCCGGCTGAGACTGCCCCATCAGCCTGGGCTGCAAACTCAGCGGCATCGTTTCACACACCAGAGTTCCTGAAGTGCCTCAACTTGCCCCACAGGACTCCAGCTCTTGTCCCTGCCAAGGTTTCTGGGGGTCCCACGTGCCTGGGTGATCGATGCAGCCCCACCAGCTTGAGGCTCCCCAGCTGTCCCGCTCTCCCCTAGGCATGAAACAAAAGACCCACTCCCCAACCCCATCTCCACAAACTGGGCCTGGCAAGAGGGGAACTTCAGGCACAGCTAAACCAAGAAAATAACCTGCTTTGTGTGGGGATAATTTGATTTCCTGTAAGTGCCATACTTTATGGAAAACATCATCTCTAATTCTTAAAATAACTCAGCTAGAGAGGCATTATTGCTCCCATTGTAGAGCTGAAAAAACTCAAGATGCACAATGATTTTTGTGTTTGGGTTTTTTTTTTTTTTTTTTGGCAGCTGGTCAGTACTAGGATGCACAATGTTAAGTGGGCTCCTAGAGAGTCCGTAAAACTAACAAGCTGGGGCTATGAGCGTGGGCCTGGACAAAGTCTTCCAGGGTGCAAACAGCAGGCTGCAGTTGACCACATGCACCACTGAACTCACTCATGACTGAAAAAAGTTCCAAACCAAAACCAAATAAAGTGAGTGTGCGCGTGTGTTTGCGTAAAGAAAAAAGTCCTGCACTGATTACCCACCTCAGCAGGACGAACAGTGCACTGGACCGAATGTTTGTGTCCCCTGGAGTTCATATGTTGGAACCCTAATCCTGAGGCCATGGTATTAGGGCCTTGGGGGGTAACTAGGTTGTAAGGGTGGAGCGCTCATGAATGGGGTCGGAGCTAGCTCGTCCTTCTGCCATGTGAGGACACAGTGAGAAGACAGCCACCTGCCACTGGGAAGAGGGCCCTCACCTGAACTCGTCCATGCTGGCACCCTGGTCTCAGACTTCCAGCCTCCTGATCTGTGAGAAGTGAGGGTCCGTCGCTGATATGCCACCTGGTTTATGCTATCTTGTCACAGCAGCCTGCACTAGGACAGGTAGGATGAAGAAAAGACTGGCTGTTTTCTTCATAGGCTTAAAGAGGTGTGGGGGAGGGGGCAGGAAGAAGAAAAAAATTGACTCTCATTATGTACTTTCCTGTATTTCTCTGTTTTCTATAGAGGATGAAATGCTTTTGCAATAATATTGTAATTTATTTAAATTATTACATAAAATTATTAAAATAAGCAAATCTTCAATTGTGCCAGTCACAAAAGCGTTATTTGAGGATCTAGATAGGGAACTCGATGCCCCGGGCACAGCCATCAACAGTTCATGGTGGGAAAGTGTGTGTGACAGTGTCTGGCACACTGTGCAGGACAAATAGCGATGAACCGGATTAACTCTGCATCTACGTTATATTAATATCCTTAATATTGCTCCTGCTCCTAATAATAAGAATGATAAATTGGGAGGCTTCAGCATGAATTTAAAGCATTTTGTTAGTCAAGTCCCAAAGCTTTGCTCGTCTTCATGTGCAAGTTGATCCTTTACACATTTTTTTAAGCCCCAAATTTCCCAGTGATGTTTGTCTGCATTAAGGCCTTGTCCCACCTCGCATCATTATGTTTCATGAGCAGTGAGCTGTTGTCCTACCTGAGGACCCTCACCCAGGTGCCAGAGGAAGTGGGTGACCTCGGTTTGTGCATCCCACACTGGTGTCCTGTCCCATCTCTGCAGGCACCACAGTGATTCCACCCTGACGGAGGTCAGCAGGCCAGAGACTTTACCCGGCCACATGGCTCTCCCATCCCCTCACCCTCTGGGACACCCAGTGTACCCCTACGAGTGGACTCAGTGAACCACGTTGATAGGGGTGCACCAGGCGGCCTGGGTGAGGAAGGAGCAGCCTGATACTGGCCCAGTGCCCCAAAGCCCCCTCCCAGACTCTCTGCCCTCCCCTTGCCCTGGGCCCAGCCTGCCGCCCACTCCTCTGATACCCATCTCTGGCTGCATTCTTTGAGTGTCTGGCTGGGTGCATGAGGGGCACGCCCTTAGGGGCACATCCTTTCAGCCCCCGCACCCATATGCTGACCCCAAAGGCCTGGCATGCAGGGCTGGACAGTGGCAAAGACAAATGGTGACAGCCCGAGTGCGTGCGTGCAGCTCAGAGCTCCGCCCATCGCCCCGCGCCCACCCATGGAGGGAGTCGTGCAATTGAACACAGGGACCGAGTGTCTGCTCCCAGCACCGCCTGTGAGGTGATCTCGGGGTGGCCTCAACTCCTCTCTCATCTGTGGAGATAATGATCTCCGCTTGGGTGACCACGAGGAGATAAGGAGGGAGAAAGTGCTTTGCAAATATGTGTGTAAAGGGTTATCTCTGCCGCCCAGTGTGTGCCTGCCTCTTAACTCAGGTGGCCTCTGAGATCTGGGGGTCAGACCTGAGATTACACAGAACCCGGAGTCAGAGGTTCCACCTGGGGGAGAGTCGGGCTGCCCCTGGTGTCCTGCCATCGCTGCCAGGTCAGGGGTCCCCACCCTGGAAAGTGCTGCCGGCCTCAGGGCGAGAGCTCCTCCAGGCTCCTCCTGAGCCAGGCCACCAGGGCCTCCAGGGGCCAGTAGGGCCACAGGCCTTAGGAAGACCCTGGTGAAGGAGGCCCCTGGAGCAAAGGGGCCAAGGTGGTCCACACAGGCCGGAAGTGGGGGGGTGAGGACCCCCTGCCCCGGGAGGCTGGTGTGCTCAGGTGTTTCCTGCCGAGGCTTCACTCCTGGGGGTAACCCCTGCGTGAGCCTGCTTTGGCTCTCAAGGCCCAGAGCGGACGGGGGTCCTGTGCTGCTGCTGACTGTGGCAGGAGAGGACGAAGAGCAGTTCCTGAAGGAGAGAACGCTGAGGCCCTCTCCCTGGAACTCTTGGCCAGCTTTTGGGGCTGCCACCCTTGACGTAGGGAGTGGGCTTCCAAATGACTCCCTGGCGAGCTCTGCACACTTTCTTAGCTGACTTTAAAGCTGGAATGCAGATACCAGGCGAGGCCTGAGTCACAGCTTGAGGACTCCCGGGCATGGCTGTGGCAGACAACGTGGGCAACTCTGGCAAGAAGGGGGGGGTGGGCTTTGGACGTGGGGGCTCTTGCTCTGTGCTAAAATGGGCTGTCAAGTGAAGTAAAGCAATCTGGGGGCATCCTGGCAAGAACTGCCCAAGGCTCTGAGACTGAGGCCCTGGAATCTCCAGACTGGCCCTGGGGCCTCAGAAGTCAGCCCACCCCCAGCAGGAATCTTGTCCACAACCCCTGCGGGATTTCTGCCCAGTCTGCCTCAAGCACATCTCACATTGGGGAACTCACCCCCTCAGGGGGTGATCTGTGCACTTATTCCAATCCTAGTCCACATTCTATTCACTGTTCAATGTAGACGGAGAACTAATCTTCAAGGAGCGAACTCCCTATGTCTGTAGGTCACTGTTTTGTGGAAAGAGCCCCCAGGGCCTGACCACTGTGGGTCGCAGTGAGACAGAGCTGACTGAGAGGACGTGGGGGAGCTGGGGAGAGCAAGGCGGGGGCACAGCACGTGGAGAGCAATTCCCCAGAGGACAGAAGGTCCTGGGTTTTTAGAACAGGAATGTCCGCGTTGTCATCAGTTATACCCCCCTTCATCCTGACCTTCCATCAACTTGTCCACACACTCACCATGAAGAACCAGGCCACGTCCAAGGAGACTTCACACACCGGAGATGAGGTCCAGCAGTAAGGAGAATCCACAGGTGCAGGCCCTCAGAGCCAGAGGCGACTGACTGGGAGCTGTAGCCCTCGGGGGACCCCTGATGACACTGCAAAGAACGCTGCTATAGGCTAAATGTGTCCCCTCAAATTTCATGTATTGGAAACTTGACCACCCATTGTAACAGTGTAAAGAAGATGAAAATCCAATTATGGCATCTGAAAGGTGGGGCCTTTGAGAGGTGATTGGACCATGAGGACTGTGCCCTCGTTGACGGATTAATTCATTCCCAGAGTGATGAGTTATCAGGGGCGTGGCTCTGATGGCTTTCTGAGGAGAGCAAGTGAGAAGGTGAGCTCTCTGCCTCTTGCTAGTTCTCACCATGTGACACCCCTGTCACCATGGGACCCTGTAAAAAGTTCCCACCCAGAAGGTAGCCCTCACTAGATATCCCCCCCAGACCATGGACTTCCCAGCCTCCGAAACTGTAAGAAATAAATTCTATTTCTTTATAAATTATCCAGTTTCAGGTATTCTGTTATAAGCAACAGAGGTGGGCTAATACAGACATGGACTTCTAATTGGATGTGACTGTACACGAGTGATTGAAACAACTTTACTGACATCTTAAGGAACAGGCAGACTTGGCAGGCAGGGGGACTTGGGTACAGCAAGGGACAGTCCTATGGTCAGAGAAGGCTGCTGATTTAGGGTGTTGGGAAAATAGAATAATCAGGCCCCCTCGCCTTAGGTCTAGTTGGGTGTGGTGCAGCGCATTCTTTGCAAGCAAGTTGTGTGTGGGTGGAGTTAGTGTGCATGGGTGGCACTGCCACCTGGCTGGCGTTTACTGCCTTGGGCATCCACCCCATGTGCCATGCTCTCCAACCTACAGCTGCAAGGCCCTTTTTGCTGGTTACCTAGCTTGGAGACCTGTGTGTGAAGGGTTTGTGACCCAGTCTGTGAACGGGCTTGAGGGGTTTGTGAGCTCCAGACTGAGCCCTAGCTCGAAATCGGGGTAGCTGGTGGAGGGTACACAGAACTGTACTATCTTTCCGACTTTTCAGTAAATCTAAAATTATTATGGCAAATCAGGCAGCTGGTTTCCCTGAGAGTGGGGGTGTCTGCTCTGACCGGTGCAGCCCGTTCCTTTTCCTGGAGATCCAAGTTCCTCCACACAGCTTAACAAAGCCCTGCCCCCTGCCTTGCAGCCCCGCCCTCCCCTCCAGCCTCCAGCACCCCTCCATACACTTGGACTTGGTTCTCCCAAATCTCCACACTTGCCCTCAGGCCCACCTAGGCATGTATGTACTGGTCCCTTATACACAGACATACACACACACACAGACACAACCGGGAAAACTTGCTCTGATTCATCTCTTACAATGCATTAGTTTTGGAAAAAAACCTTCTTTATTGGAATAATTTTAGATTTACTGAAAAGTTGGAAAGATAGTACAGAGTCCTGTATACTCTCCACCAGCTAGCCCTAATGTTAACATCTTATATAACCATGGCACATTTGTCAGACAAAGAAATTGACATTGGTACGATACTGTGAACTACACGGGAGACTCTACCTGGACGTCACCGGCTTTTCCGCTGAGGCTCTCTTCCTGCTGCCAGAGCCAGTCAGGATACCAGGTGCATTTAGTCATCCTGCCTTCTCCCATCTGAGCTAGTTTGTCAATCTTTCCTTGTTTTCATGACTGTGACCCTTTTGAAGGGTACTGATGGGGCATTCTGTACAGTTTCCCTCCGTTTGGGCTTTTCTGGTGTTTTCTCAGGACTGCACTGGGGTCTGCATTCTTGGAAAGAACAACACGGCGGAGAAGGGCCCTTCCCATCACGTCATATCAGGGAGTGTACACGTCAGCACAAGTGACCTCCGGTGATGTCAGCTTCTGTCACTTGATAAAACGATGTCTGCAAGGTTCTCCGCTGCAGTCACTACTTCCCCTTTCCAAACTTTATTTGTTAGAAGTGTGTCGCTCAGTCCAGCCCGCACTCAAGGGGAGAAGAATTAAGCTCCAACCCTGGAGGGGGGTTATCTCTACACATTATCTGAAATTCCTCTGTACAGGGGAATTGTCCCTTCTTCTCATTTACTTATTTACAGTGCATTTTTGTTATCTTTTCTTTACAGCCTTCATCGACTCACCTCCCTGCAAGCTAAGTTAGCTCCTCCTGCCCCCTCCACTCCCACCCTGTACTTCCACAGCCTGCTGGGCTAAGGAAGAACTCTCTCTTGTGCTACCTTGTTGCATTTATTGAACTATGTCATAATCATTACTCTCTTTGTGAGCTTCCCTATCACAGGAAAGCTTTTTTTTTTAACATCATCATTCACTGAGTGATTATTATGTGGCAGGCATCTTTGCCAAGTATGTATATATATGAGTATGATCTCATTTAATCCCCATGACATTCCTGTAAGTAGATATGTTTACCATCCCCATTTTACAAATGAAGAAACAGGCTCAGAGAGGTTAAACAACATGCCCAAGGTCCCACAGGAACTTTGTCCCACCCATCTCTCCCCTGTGCCCAGTCCAATGGCTGGCAGAACACTGGGCTTCACGAACTTGCTTGCTGAAGAGCAGCCCGTATGTGAACAGGCACAAAAAAGCAAAACTGCAAAAGCCCAGGCTGTTGATGTCAGCTGCCTTGGGAAGTTAAGCATATAGTCAGTGAGCTCAGCGCATGTCTCCTGCCTTCTTGCTCAAGGTCTCTGTGATGCTGCCACTGGGACCAGCACCACTAGCAGAAAGTGGGGTCATTCTTGGAGTAGAGCAAGGGATCCTCAGGTTCTTGCATGGCTGTGTAAGTTGGGACAAGGGCAGGCAGGGGTAGTGAGTGGCAGTGAGGGCTGCTCCTGAACCACTGAGCTACTGTAGACAGGGGGACTGTGCCTCTCTCAGCTCCCCACACCAGAGCTGAGCAGCCTGTAGAGTGACCCAGGAGGACCCAGTAGGGATCTGTGAGTGATGTGGAGCCAGGAAAGTGTCCAAGAAGGGGCTGCAGACCATGAGACCTTTTTCTAAGCACATCCCAGCTAAATGGTTAGCCAGTTTCTTGGTGAAGAGCCATCCTAGTCCATACTGGGCCTATTCTGTGGTTATATCTCCATGTTCTTTGCAGCTGGAGCTCCCAGTTTAGGGTGGGAACAGGTGAGAAAATGGTAATTGCAATAAATTGAGTGGTAGAAGAGATGCCCCTGGCAGAGTGGCCGGTGTGCCAGGGGAAGCTGGCGACCCCCTCCTGGTCCCGTTGTGCTTGGCTTGAGCTGGGGGTTGGCCTGCCTCAGACTGGGCATTTCCTCCAAGTGGTTAAAATTTTGTGCTGAGTCAGGAGGCTGTCCAGCTTGGGGCCTTCCACTCCCAAGTCTGTGTGGCACATAGGAACGGTCCTGCAAATGCCTGTCAGCCTGAGCAGAGGCTTGGGTAAGTGCCAGGGCTCAGCCTGGCACGGCCCAGGGAGTGGAAATGGGAGTGGGACTCTGTTGGGATCCCTGCAGAGTCCCGCTCAGCCCCTGCAGGGACCCATACAAAGTCACCCTGTGAGATGTTTCACCACTAGCCATTCGGTCAAGGCCTTGAACTCCTGCCCCAGCTGCCCCTGCTGCCCCACTGGAGCTGGTGCCAGCACTACACTGGGTCACTAGGGAAGTCAGGCTGGCAACACACCCAGTTGCAAGCAGTTGGCCAGGCAGACGGGCTGGGCAGCCTTGGGGACACTTGGAAAGTGGCCCTCCCAGGCCAGTAGGTGGTTTGTGCTGCTGCCCAATGTCACGTTGGCCTCTGAGGCTTTCTTCTGGGGCTCTTCTCAGGACAGCGGCCCTGGGGCATTCCATCTAAGAGGTGGCAGGGTGGCATTGCAGCCCGGTGCAAGGGCCTGAGTCAGGAGTGGGTCTGGAGGCAGGGGTCTAGTCCTTCCTCCGTTCACACCCACTGAGCCACTGGGAAAGCTGCCTGTGTGCTCTGTGTCTCCATCTCTCTTTCTACAAAAGGAGGGGTAGGACTAGATCGGTGTTCTCACGGCATGTTCTCAGTCATTGATGACATCTGAGAGTTTGTTAGACGTGCATATTCCCCAATCCTATCCGAGACCTACTAAATCAGAAGCTCTGGGGTGGGCCCAACAGGCGTGTTTTAACATGCTTTCCATGCTCAAGTTTGAGAACCACTGGCCTGGATACTATTGTAGGTGTCTTCCTGGGCTTATTTCAATTTATTGGCACAAGGACCAGAACATGCTGTGAACTGTATGTTCTGTATAGAAGCATCCCGTGCTAAGAGCTGGCGATGCAAAGGTGAATGAGTTGTGTCATTAGCAGAGAAAGGTCACCTCTGTTGCTTAGATGGCTACCTACTACTTGTCCCTTAACATCCAGCTCAAATAACGTCTCCTCTGGGAACTGTCCCAGACCAGCCCTCCCGCCAGTTCCTCAGGCAGGAGTAAATGGGTCCCCTCTGCTTCCCTGTGCCAGCATGACCCACGATATAAGTTCATCCTGTTATCTGTGGGTCAGTCTCATGCCAAATGTTGGGAGCTGAAGGACAGACAGTGGGTCTTACTCCTCCATGGTCCCCATAGCCCACACATAGGGCTCTCCTTCCCTGCACCATAGGCCATACCAGGTCAGGCTCCGCAAGGCCCCTGCCAAGTGCCCATCCCCTCAGAGAAGCCTCCAGAGGTGCACTACACCCACAGTCCCATTCTGGGACTTTCCTTTGGCAAAAGTTGCAGGTTGCGGCCATGTGGCCCCTGTACCCTGGGCCTGAGAGCCTGACCTATAGGCACAACCTGTTCTCCCTGTTGGAAGATTTGAAGGCACAACACACAGAGAAGTTGTGCCCCAGCCTGGAGACACACAAGATGACGGCCGAGCGCAACACCCACGAGGCAGCGGGAGCTGCACAGCAGGTTTGCTGGGGGAGGGGGGAGGGATATTAGCAACAGCGGGAGCAAAGCACCTGCTTCCCCACCCCTCCCCAGGAAGGAGAGAGAGCTGAGCATCCATGCTGGGTCTGGTACGAGCTATCGGCAGCCACCCTCCCCAGGCCCATTTACAGGGACTCGGCATATGCTCTTAGCATACGCCCTTGTCAGCAAGGAGGCAGCTGGGGGAGAAAAGCACTGGACTCGTGTCGGTAAGATGGACCCTAGCCTCCTGACTAGTGAGCTAGTGTTGATGGGCCAGTTGCTTCAGCTGTTTCTTCATTTCTTCATCTATAACATGAGGCTGAAATTGGAGGGTTAAAAGGGGTGAAGAGCTAGCCCCTAGCATGACACTGGCCTTCTTTTGCCCTGAACCTCCTTTGTCCTTCGAACACATCAGACAAGACATCAGCACGATTTCTCTCCCGAGCAGGGTGGCTGTGTGTGAACTCATAACACCTCGGTTTCCCCACCTGTAAAATGAATGGGTTGACCTGGATATGAGCCTCAACTACCCCTACAAGCCCCTCCACTGCCCCATCCATCACCAGTGCCCCCAGGGGAGAGGGACAGGAGCTCTGGGGTGTTAGGAGGAATGGACATTCACTTCCAGGCAGTCACCACACAGGTCTGTGGGTTGGTGGCACTGTGATTCCTTCATCCATCCATTTAGTTAATCATTTACTAGGTCATTTAGTCAACCACACAGCCAGCCAAGCGCTAGTCAGTTCATAGCATGTTCTGGTCTTTTTGCTGCTTCTAGCTCAGTAAGCTCAACCCAGAGAAAGAGGATGGCAGGAAGAATGGGCCAGATGCAGGCCTCTGCAGGCAGCCAAGCACTCCTGCCCCAAGTCAGCTCTCCCTGGCTCTCTTGCCCAGCCTGGCAGGCAGAGGCACCGGGGAGGGCAGACCCCAAGAACCGCTTTGCCCCTTGTTGGCTCCACAGCTGGCTCTGGACAAAGGCTGAAATACTCAAGAGCTGCCAAAGCCTGGGCTGGCTGGTCTGCAACCCGGAGAGGGGCTGCTGGGTGACTTGGTGGGGATGAGGGTCAGGAGGGAGACTGCCCACTGTGGGTCCTCGCTGCACAGCAGCTTCCAGGCTCAGGGCAGGCCTAGAAATCAGCTCCTCCAAATTGAGTGTGAAAAGGATACCAGCCTGGTAGAACTGTAGATTATCAGAGCTGGAAGGGACCTCCGAACACATCTAGTCCAAGAATTCCAGATTCAAGGATTTCTCTGACCGCAGTATCACAGAACAAATCTGGAAGGCTCCCATAGGGTCACCAATGTTTTTTCACAAGTTAAGGTATTATGTACCGGGCCGGCCCATGGCTCACTCAGGAGAGTGCAGTGCTGATAACACCAAGGCCATGGGTTCGTATCCCATATAGGGATGGCCGGTTCGCTCACTGGGTGAGCGTGGTGCTGACAACACCAAGTCAAGGGTTAAGATCCTCTTACCAGCCATCTTTAAAAAAAAAAAAAAGGTATTTATGTACCATCTGCAATCACCATCTCATCATAAAAGACAGGACATTTTAGCAAGAAAAAATTATAAGAATTATAATTTCATAATAAATGATAATTCTTAAATTATATTTAGCTGTCTTAGTCTGTTTTTTGTTGCTATAACAGAATACCACAGATTGGGTAATTTACAATCAACAGAAATTTATTGGCTCATGGTTCTGGAGGGTGGGAAGTCCAAGATCGAGGGGCTGGCATCGGTTAGGGTCTTCTAGATGCCTCATTCCACGGTAGAAGGGCCAGGAGAGGGAGGCAGGGAGAGAGAAAGCAAGAGGGGACTGAACTAGTCCTTTTATAAGGAACCCACTCCCATGATACTGGCATTAATCCATTCATGAGGGTAGAACCCTCACAGCCTAATCACCTCTTAAAGGTCCCAACTCCCAACACTGCTGCACTGGGGATCAAGTTTCCAACATATGAACTTTGGGGGACACATTCAAACCATAGCAACGTATGAAAAAAACCCATTCTCTATCCAAAAAAAGAACAATAGAAAAATAGAAAAAAATAAGTAAACAAAAAAAATCCATTCTCTGACCTTATTTTTTCTCATTCACAACAAAACTATGAAACCTAACTTGATTATAGTTCAGGGCTGATTAGAATCACAGAGTTAATCCAACTCCACTTTGTACGTCAGAAAACAGATTCAAAGAGGAGAAAGGGTCCTGCCCAAGGTGACCCAGCACTTTAATACCAGTACCTACAACAGGAACCTAGGGTCATTCTAACATTCTAACTGGGTTCTCGGTGCAGTGGGCCATCGATCCTGTTCCTACTCTCTGGGTCGGTTCTGAACTTTTCTCATCTCACACAGTTCCAGCCTCACCAGGGCCCATGCCCGGCAGATGGCTTGTCCTTTCAGGTCACCAAGACAATGGATCACACGGGAGCACCCTGACCTCTCCTCCTACCCCCATCCTTCCTCCTGCCCGGGGCTGGCTCCCCTGTTGGGTACACCCCCCCTTCCCCAACCTCAGCCCACCCATCAGTGTCTCCCTCTCTCTTCCACCATTACCTTTTCTCCACTGACTCCTTCCCTTCAGCATATAAGCCTGCTCAGATTTCTACACTATCATTTAAAATCCCCTCCAAAGTCCACAGAAAATCAAAACGGATTTTAAATATATGAAAAATTCTCAAAAAAGTTCATCAAAGAAATACAAAATAGTGAGGTGGGGGTTTGAGGGAGGGATAGGTTGGGTGAAGGGCATAAAGGAAAAATCACAATTTGTAATAATAATATGCTTATAATAAATATTTAAGAAACAAAGAAATAAGAAAATAATATTGTGACCTCTCATTTTCTTCACTTAGATCGATAAAGGTCAGAAAACCCAGGATGGCCCAGCATTAGTAAAGAAATGGGGAACTGGCTTTGCAGTCCATGTTGGGGGGGTAAATGAGCACAGTTAGAGGGCAATTTGACAATTTCTTCCTAAATTAAAAATGCACAAGCCCACTGTATTAGTCCGTTTCCATTGCTTAAGTCTGTTTCCGTTGCTTATAACAAAATACCTGGAACTGCGTGATTTATAAGGAAATAAAATGTATTGCTTACAGTTTCTGAGGCCGGGAAGTGCAAAGTCCAAGGAACACAGCTGGTGAATGCCTCGGTGCTGGCGACAGTGACCCAGGGGTCTCACATGGCGGAAAATTGCAGATCACAGAGATATTTCCTCACATACTGCCCTTTTAAAGCCCTCAGAACCACGCCCCTGACCACCGTTTTTAATCCATTCACTACCGCACACGGTCCTATAATCCGATCATCTCTTCAAAGCCCCACCTTTCAATCGCCATCACAAGATTTCCCAAGCTCGACAGTCACAGTAGGGGCTAAGCCTCAGTGAGGCTGGGGAGCATCTAGCCCACAGCACCCACAGAGCAGAATGTCACAGCAGCTTCATTCACAACAGTCCCATACTGTAAACAACCCTAATATTCATCAATAGCAGGACAGATCAAATACACCACAGTATATTCCACAGCAACGAGAATAGACAAAATCCACTACATGTAACAGCTCACTGAACAAAAGCAGCCAGACCCAAAACTGAACATACTATGGGATTCCCTCTGTAAGAGCTTTTTTTTTTTTTCCTTTTTAATATTTTACTACAGAGGTATTTTATAGATACATTATTAGTTAATATGCATTTGTAAACTGCTAATTCATAGCCTACATGTACAAAATCGTTATACAAAAATGCTGTAAAAGCTAGTAGACAATGTGTTTTCTGGGGGCTGTGACTGGAAGGCAGATCTGGGCAGGTGACACCCACTGAAGAGCATCAGCAGCAGCGCCCAGCACGGCTGCCGCCTCTCCACCTGACCCTCTGTCCTCGTGCTGCCTCATCACTCCCAAGTCCGCTGCATCTTCATTCTTCACCTTTTCTCCCCTCTTCTGTGGCTCTCCTCTCTCTGGGACCCACTGCTTTGCCAATGACCACATATGATAAATGAGTAACAGAAATTCATCTTTGTACTTTTCTACCTTGGACAAGAACACTTATGCAGCCCCCTTCAGCAATCTTATTTCTGGTGGCCTTTTATCCTACGATGTATCACTTCAAATTTCGATAGATCTCCTTCAACCAGAGTTCTCAAGCAGCCTTCATTATATCCTGAGTCATCCTTCTATATTTAGTCTTCAAGTGTCTATACTACAATATTCAACTCTCATGATCAAAACAACTGAGAAAATTGTCTCGTTAACAACTGTTTAACATTTCATATCACAAGGAGCTCTGCTAAGAAAATACTAAAAGTTAAAATTCAGCCCAATAATTAGCGGCAACAAGTTTTTAATCTGTGCTACCAGGGGAAGTCTACAGGCCAAAATTATAATCAAATAATCGGTTCTTCCCAATGTCACCAAAAGATCCAAGGTCATGAACCAGTCCAGGAATCCACTGTGATGTTGATATATAAAGGACTAGGTTCCACAGTCACTTATATGAACAATTACTCAACTCACCTGTTCCCCAGACCCATGACACTGTAAGAGCTTTGTTTGTTCTACACCCTCCTCACTGCCTCTGCTCCAGTGTGGAAGATCACGGGTACTCATCCACGGCAGGCTTTGGCCAGGATGGTTTCGTTCTATGGAGCTCGACCCTGAGTCTGAGGTCATCGTCTTTGCCTCCCCCACCCCCCCAGTTGTTGTTAGAGAATCCATTCACCTTGAAAAATTGCTCTCTGCCTAGGGCCATAACACCCCCCAAATATCCATTCTAGTGTAACCCATACCCAATGCTGTTCCTGCCAACCTTACCAGATGCTTGGGCTGATCCTTACACCTGTAATAGTTAAAATCGTTCTCGGGTAGCAGGTCTACAAGGTGGGCTATAAAGCAGTCCCAGTTTTCTTCTTTTGGAGCTTCTAGATAGCCCACATCCAAGAGTTTGGCTCCATAAACTTTTTACTTCCAGCCTAGTAGATAAATAATGTAGATGCCGTACTCCAGGCTGCTGCCTCTGCAAGAAGGGATGAGATGTTCTAGCAGGTACATCAGGTGTTTCTTTTTCGGTGAGGAATGAGGGTGAGGATCCACTGTAAAGCCTTACACTCCTCACACTGATACTGGCCTCCAGGCGCTATGTGATTTTCTGCCTGTACGTCTTCCAAAGTGAGATCTAGTTTGAAATGAGTTTGTTCTGGCTTCTAAGGTGTGGAGTCACAGAAGGACAGTTGTCAAGTTCTGCATTTCTCATGGACACTTCATTAGTCAGAGCTTCTTCTTTCCCCAAATTGTGGCCTTACTGAAATTAGCCTTGAAATCCTTTCCTTTAGGAATCTCTTGAACAGCACTCACAAAGTAGTTACTGATGGCTCACCCAACCACAGTAAAGCACAGAATAAAAAGCAACAGTAACTGAAATTTGTTGGAAAGGTGGAAAGTCAGGTTGAAGCCCATATCTTTTAGGATGTAATGTATATCTCTCTGCCTCACTGCAGGCAAGGAAGCTTCTACCTGAACATTTCCAATCTGATTGTGAACTTAATGACAACTGAAAATGCAATGCCTGCTGCTGCTCAGTAGCTCTGCTCTGAGGATGTCTGGCAGCATGCCCGCAGCAGAGGCAGCGCCACCAGCACCCAAGCCAGCACCTCCGTCAAGCCTGGCCTCCATAGGCCCCCAGCCTGGCCTGCTGCTTGGGCTGAGGCAGGATGGCCCCACTGAAGCCAGGTTCCACCAGCCCCCTGCCAGCCCCATACCCATCCCCAGCCCAGGTACTGACCCTGGCCCGTTGCCCTGCAATCCTAGCACAGCGCCCGCATCCCAGGAATTGTGCATCTCAGGCCCCAGCAGAGCCAAGGCTGCACATGTCTTTAAAAGTTTTAATGAATCAAAACAAACCAGTGGTGTTAGAAGCCATGATAAGAATTATCCTGGGCAGGACGTCAGGGAGGAGACAAGCAGTGACTGGAAGGAAACTCAAAGGGGCTTCTGGGATTCTGCTAATATTGTTGCTTGATTTGGAGGCAGCTGACACAGGGTGTTTCCCTTGTGAAATTCACTGAGTTGTATACATTCGAAGTTTTTGCACTTTCCTATATCTATACTATACTATACTATACTTCAATAAAACTTATCCCCCTCCCCCAAAAAGAAAAGAAAAAAAAAAAAAAAAGGTAAAGAAATGCAAAAAGCAGTTAACCTAGTAATTCCAATTCTAGGAACTGATCCTGCAGTTTTTCTCACACGTGGGCAAATGACGGATGGACAGGATGTTCCCAACAAACTAGAAACAACCTAAACATCCTCGTTATTTAACCAGAAATGTTAAATAAATTATAACACATCCATATAATGGAATATTGTTTAACCATTACAAAGAATGAGGTTGATCTTTGTGTACTTACATGCAATAACCTCCAAGATATATTGAGAAGTCAACAAGCAAAGCTCAGAAGGAACACAGAATGCTATCCTCTGTGCTGGCACCCTGGCATGTAGGATCACTCTCTCTCCCAGAGGGTCTATGGAGCCTGGTGCTGACATGGGTCTCGGTGATGTCTCTGAGTGAATGACTTGCAACTGTCTTTAGCTTACAAACACGTCAATATTGCTCTAACTATGAGCAGGGCCAGAATCAGGGGTTTGGCGGCAACTACAGCCTGCCTATCTGTCTGGAAGATGGGCTCGACATGGGCAGAACAGGGGCTTACACACGAAGAGCCCTGAGCCAGCCTCCTACCCACGTGTCCAGGTATTCCTGCTGTCCAGGGACCAGAAACAGAGCCTGGGGCAAGAGAAGCTAGAGCTTCAGGTCTTGGGAGAGCTGTTGCCACCTCCTGTTCTGCAGGAATGAGGCAAATGCAGGCTGCAGGACTTGGCCAAGGTCATGCTGCAGAGCAGGGATTTGGATCCAGGTCTGACTCTGAAGTCCAAGCACACTGCCTTCCACAGAGTTGTCCCACTGTTTGGGGGACTCAGGGATAGCTTCACTGAGGAATCACACTGCAGTCTTTTAGTCAAAGCAGACAATGGTTGGGATGTTCCAGGCAGAATAAACACCACCCTGCAAAGCAGAAGAGAGTGGACTTGACATGACAGTAGGGGCACTGAAGGCTAAAGGGAAAGCAATCTGGGGAACTGGTCGGAAAAGATACAGGAAGCACTGGCTGGAGCCTGGTTAGGAAGAGTCATAGATTCCTGACTAAGGAGTGCAGATTCAGTCCCATAGCTTTTTGAATTCCAACTTAGGGTTTGAATCATTCTCACAGTGAGGGGCAGATTGTAGGTGGTCAGGCTGGAGGTAGGGCGACCCACTGGGAGACAGCGGCATTAATTCAGGTGGGCCCGGATCATGGGTTGGACAAGGGCAGCAATGAGTGACAGGGACAGTTTGAGAGATACTTAGGAGGAAAAAGGGCATGAAATATTGGTAAAAGGAATAAGTGCAAGAAAGAGAGGAGTCAAAGGTGACTCAGCTTTCTAGATCAAGAAACAGAGTATCTAGTGGTGGCCTCCATGAAGGTGAGAAATCCAGACTCAGGTAGAATACAAGTTCAATGTCAAAAACACTGGATTAGAGGTGCCTATGGGATGTCCCAGCAGGGAGGCCAGTAG
Source organism: Cynocephalus volans (assembly GCF_027409185.1). NCBI lineage: Eukaryota > Metazoa > Chordata > Mammalia > Dermoptera > Cynocephalidae > Cynocephalus > Cynocephalus volans. The sequence goes on from NC_084473.1 coordinate 10,173,114, forward strand.
GTTCCCACCTTCATTCACTCATTCAACCAACAGTTACTGTGTGCCTACACAAATTAGACAGAGAAACTCGCTGGCCTTCGGAGGTTCCTGAGGGTGGAAGTGGGAAGACAGATAATAAACATGTATCAAAAGACATAGAGGAAGTGAACAAGAGAGAGAGTAACTGGCAGTCTGCTCTAGCCTTTAGGAGGAGGCCTGTCAGGGGGATGACAGGTAAGAACACAGAATGCATCCAGGGGAAAAGCACTCCAGGAAACAGGAAGGCCCTGGGGACAGTAGAGGGGCTGTTGTGACATGTGACCAACAGGAGGAGGCCTTGATGGTGTATAGACTGGGTTGTGGGGAGAGAAACAGCAGATGAGGCTGGAGCGGGAGGAGCCAGATCCCTGCAGGAGCTAACAAGCCACTGCAGTGAGTGTAGACATTATCCTAAGTGCAGTGGGAGCCACTGAAAGGTTTAAAGATCTCTCCAGATACTGCATGGGGAACAGATTGTGGGGGCAGGAGTGGACAAAGGGAAACCAGTTAGAAGGCGAGAGACCAGACAAATCAGAATATTCAAGTCTTTGGCTAAGACCTGACTCTTTTCATGTGCAGAACATCCTATGTCCTTTTGAGACTCCCGTGATTCACGGGAGCGACTGTGAATCACGGTTAACTCATCTTTAGACAGCCTTACTGTTTCTTTCAGCAAATACCCTCTTCCGCCTACTCAACCCCCTCTGTCCAACCACAGTGGGCCTGTGAGGAACAAGTGGTGGCGGAAGCCTGGGCCCCACGTGTTTCCTTGTGAGTGTGAGGGAGCTGCCTGCCTGCTCCTGTGAGCTTGGTGAGGCCAGGCCTGTTCCCTTGGGCCCAGGCCTTCTCCGGCTTACAGCACATCCCCCGGGGTGCAGGGATTCTGTCTAGTCTCACCCGCTATGAGCTTTCAAGGACCAGGACTCCTCTCTCAGCCTCTGCACCTTGCCCTGCGCAAACCCATATCAATACTCAGCAAATGGTGGCTCAGTGGACGAAGGGAGGGATGTCCCATTGCTGCGCTGCAGGCTGGGGGGACACAAATAAACACAGCACAGTTCCTGCTCTGTATTAGTCTGTTTCTGTCACTTATAATAAAATACCTGGAACTGGGTAATTTAGAAAGAAAAACCAAATTTATTGCTTTCAGTGTCTAAGGCTGGGAAGTGCAAAGTCCATCTGGTGATGACAGTGACACAGGGGTCTCACACTGCAAGATGGTGGAAGTGGAGAGAGACAGACGCTCCCCTTCTTTTAAAACCCTCAGAACCACGCCCCTGACCACCGTTTTTAACCCATTCACTACCGCATGGTCCTACAATCCAATCATCTCTTCAAGGCCCTACCTTTCAATCACCATAATAGGATTTCCCACCCTCTTAACAGTCACAGTGGGGACTAAGATTCTAATACATAAAACTTGTGGGACACAATTCAAGCTTCGATGAATTTTGGGAGTTAATAATTCAGTCCACAACATGCTCTCCAAGAACTAAGAACTGCAGAAGTGGGTAAACCCCACTCAGAGACGTGTGCAACCGGAGTACACACACGATACAAGGTGCTTGGGTACCAGCCTGATCTCTCAAGCTGACCTGGTTTCCACGGGCCTGAGATGAATGGGCAGGTTTCACCAGGCACCTCTCAGGTGATCATCCCTTCAGGCTGCTCCTGACCCCACTGACAGTGGCAAACTGCGGCCCAGGGACGCCTGGGCAGGGGTGTCAGTGGAAGACGCTGGCCGAGAAGCTTCGGGTGCCTGCAGGAACAAGCAGATGAAGGAATGTCACCCAGAACCAGCCAGCTTCCAAGCCTCTTCCTGGTCAGAGGCGCGCTACAAGGACCAAGGGCAGATTAATAGAAACTAAAAACAAACAAAAACCGGCGTGAGGCCTCCGGGTGGGCCCCGTCATCCACTGGATTCCCTCCATGGGGTCGGCTGCAGGCGGTCCCTTTAAGGGCGGGCCCCTTCCCTGGCCGGCGGGACTTCCCTGGCAGCTACACCAACCCCTCCGCCCGCCCGGCGCCCCGGCAGCCGCCACCCGCCGCCGCCGCCGCGACCTTTCCCCTACTTTCCAGGGCCTCAGACCCCGCCCCCTCAACCCGGGCAAAACACGTGCCGCATCCCGCCCTGCCCGATCACGCCGCGGCCAGGCTCCGATCACGCGGCCCCCCACGGAGCCCATTGGCCAGCCGCACACCGGCCGGGCCCCGATTGGCTGTCGGCGGCAATCCCCGCCCCGAAGGGCGCGGTGTATTTTGGTTTCCCTCCGCGCCCCGCCCCTGCGCTGCCGCTCCCTCCGCGGCCGCCCCGCCCCTCCCGTGCGGCGAGGGCCGCGCCGGGGTAGAGCCGCGCGGGCGGGTGGAGGCGCGCGCCGGCTGCTGGTGCTCCGGGTCGCCGCCGCCCGCCGCGCACGTGCGGCTGGGGCCGTGCACCGCAGCTCACGCGCCGCGGCCGCTTTTGTTGCGTCTGAACTTACGGCACCATGCACACGCAGGGCTCGGCGGGCGCGGGCGACGAGCGCGCGGTGAGTGGTGGGGCTGGCGCAGGAGGGGCGCCCGCCTGAGCCAGGGCGGCGCGGGGTTGGAGGCGCCGAGGGATGCGAAGGGCCCCGCCGTGGCCGCACTGGAAGGGAATTGGGGCGGGCTCCGGAGCCGGCGGGGTGGCAGCCTCACGGGGTCGCGCCGGGGAGGGGGCGTGTGCGCGGACGCTCAGCTTTGTCCGGTGTTTTGCCGCGACCCCGCCCCGTTGGCCTCAGCGCAGGGCTATTTCCAGCCATGACGTCACCCGGCCCTGCAAGGAGAGCGGCCTTGGGCGGGGGTGCGGCTGGCGGGAACGCGGGGCGGGGCCAGGAGCCGGCGGGAAAGCGGCACGCGGCAGTGTGGGTGAGGCAAGGGGCGGGACCCGGCGTGAAGACGGTAGGGGGCGGGGTTAGGGCTGGGGGCGGGGCCAGGGGCTGGCGGGAAAGCAGCACGCGGCAGTGCGGGCGAGGCAAGGGGCGGGAACCCGGGCTGCGGGCAGTAGGGGCTGGGGGCGGGGTCAGGCGGGAATGCGGAATGCGGTTTGGGTGGCGTGGGTTGGGGGGGTCCCCCTGTGAAGGTCTGGAGGCAGGTCGTCATGGGGTTAGGCCTGCAGAGGCCTGCAGGAGGTCTCCGGAGGCCTTCTCAGGGTGACTCTGGGTGAGCCCCTTCCCGCGTGTGATGTGATTCTGTGACTTCACAGTTAGCTTCGTGGAGCAGAACCTGGGCAGGGTGGTATTCGTAAAGGCAGCTTCCTTACCTGTTTGCTTTGGGGGAAACCCGGGCAGACAAAATTTTGATGCTTAGGCAGATTGAGGAGAAATGTGTATTTATAGATATTAAGGGTTTTTTAAACAAGTCTGTTCTAGTCGTCCTCTCCCTGTCTGGCTTAAAAGGAGGTGCTGTGATACGCTGGGGAGAGATCCCTGTCTTGAGTCGAAGTGGTCTTTAACAAACTCTTCCTTTGAGCCCTAGACTTGGGGCAGTAACAAGTGTCTTAGTGTTTTTGAATCTGTTGAGGAAACAGGCTAAATCACCGTGAGTTCTACCTGCACAGAGCCGATGGAGGTCAGCCACCAGGGAAATTCTGCTTGTGGTAATGACCTGACCTAAGAAGGCTAGGGCGAATGCCCTAAAAGGTTTCCACAAATGCCTCCAAAGAAACACTACTCTGGTGGCTTTGCCAACTCAGCCATCATCAGAGGATCTCGCCCACCAGCAGAGTTTTTGGATGTCCTCAGAGTGGGTTCATCTTTATGCAATAACTTCACACTACTCCCTTAGGCTTACACCTCTGGAATCTTATTAGACATTTACCCAAGAAAAACATGAGTTTAGTAACCTTTTCTAAGAGTCAGCCGCCAAAGTCCAGTCTTCAGAACGTTGGCTTAAAAGCAAAGTTGTTGTGGGCTGGCCCCGTGGCTCACTCGGGAGAGTGTGGCGCTGGTAGCGCCGAGGCTGCGGGTTCGGATCCTATATGGGGATGGCCTGTGCGCTCACTGGCTGAGCGTGGTATGGACCACACAGTGCCAAGGGTTGCAGTCCCCTTACCAGTCAGAAAAAAAAAAAAAGCAAAGTTGTGAGCGTTCCATTAATGTCTTTTGCTAGAACACAGGGCTTGTTGCGTGTGGAGTACTGTGTGTGCATTACATGCATAGTATGGGCTGTGTGTATATCCACATGCCCACTGAGGCTTACCTTTCCTGTTTTTCCCTGGATTGAAAAGCTGTTGTGTCACCGTTAGGTTGGCATCATGGATATATGTGAATCAATCCTGGAGAGGAAGTGGCATGACAGCAAAAGGTCTAAGTGCAGCATCTTGGAGCAGACAGACATGGAAGCTGTTGAGGCTCTTGTTTGCATGAGCTCTTGGGGTCAAAGATCCCAGAAAGGTGACCTATTGAAGATAAGACCCCTCACACCTGTCTCTGACTCTGGGGACTTCACCACTACTGTGCATATGGACGCAGCCACACCTGAGCTACCAAAGGACTTCCATTCTTTATCAACTCTGGTAAGAGGAGGTTGGGGGAAGAGCATCTTTGTGAAATGATGGGAGTTGCTTGAATAAATGTGTTGAGCTAGTGGGGAGATTCTCTGGAATGCTGGCAAACAAGTGGCATTACCATGTGGGTCTGGAGGGGTAAAAACTCTTCTTTCATCTCTTGAATCCATGCTCTTTCTGTTGATGGAGCATAGCTTATTAGCCACATGGTTAATGTTCACAGGATGAAGTGTACAGGTTGATGTGAGAAAGTGAAATTTACTCATATCTGGGGAATCTTGAGGTGGGGGCTTAGGTTCTCCCAGTGACCCAGCCCAGGATCAGGATATGTGAGTGGCAGTTGGAGAAAGCATGTGCTTTGACATCAGACAGCCTAAGATGGTTTGAAATACTGCTATCTCTCCCTTCCTGTTACAGCTGACTACTTACCTGTGTGAGTTGGATGCAGCAAATCAGCAATTTTTGTTTTTTATAAATTGCTACAGCTATGAAATTGCTTCTCAGCTTGGAAAAGTTAGAACTTTATGTTGCTAACAAGTGAAAATTGTGATGTGACTGTCCTGGGCTGGAAGCTTGCACTGGAAGAAGAGTGTGGAAAGCAGATGTGGAGAAGGATGAGAAGGGACTTGTGGGTGGCAGAGAAAAGTAATGGGCCTGGCTGCTGGCATGTGTCGAGAGCAGGCATAGGCCAGTCTCCTCCAGGTGCTTCTTTTTAAAGGTGTTGGGGGACAACGGGACCACATTAGTCCTTTTAAAAATTTAACCAAAACAACCTTTTGACGTAGTACTTTTTTTTTTTTTTTAAAGTGCATAACTCCTCCTCAGAGCCCTGATCTCATGGAGCCACCAACAGGAGCACATGTTCCTTCCCAAGTAACTGATTCCAAAGCATGCATGGTCATGGCCATCCCCTCATCCTCTGCCGTGGCAGCCAGAGTGCTGAGCAGGAGAGCAGAGAGGGGCTTGCCAGGTTTGAAGCCAGAGCCGCTGGAGCCACCCCCCGGCCCCTCCTGCAGGGCTGTGCTGACAAGTGTGATCCGACACACCGGGGAGAGTCCTGCCCCCGCCCACTTTCTTACTGCGCAGACTCAAGAACAACGAATTTTCAGCAACACAGAAGGGAAAGCACAGTTTCTGGGACATTTTGAAGCTTTGCAGGACACACACCTCGCAGGCAGTTTACTCAACACTAACTCAGTGTCCTGTCAGCCTTGCTTGCATGAGGCTGGTGTCCTGTTCCCCACTGACAGAGGCCAGCAGGCGGGGTGGCCCGTTGCAGTTCAGACCTGCTCACCAAAGAATTATGAAAATGACTTGCCAAGGAAAAACACCCCTCTGATTTCTGTCCCTGTCCCCAGTCTCCCTGTCCTTTGCCAAATGATTCCTGTGACTGGACAAAGTAGCACGTTACCAGCTTTTTTGAAACCCCCTCCCCAGTTGTCTGTGGGGACTGTCAAACCCATCCTACCCCAGGCTGCTCCAGTGCCCCAGCCTGTGTTCATGGGACCACCTGCGCCTCAGGGAACTGTGATGCTGGTTCTGCCCCAGGGAGCCTTCTCCCAGCCTGCCACCTGCTCATCGAGTGTCATGGCTGTTGGGAATACCAAGTTCTTGCCCCTTGCCCCTGCTCCAGTGTTCATTGCCTCCAGCCAAAACTGTGCCCCTCAGGTAGACTTTTCCCGAAGGAGAAACTATGTTTGCAACTTCCCAGGCTGCCGGAAGACTTACTTCAAAAGTTCCCACCTCAAGGCTCATCTTCGTACTCACACAGGTAAGTGCTGGGGCAGGTAGGGAATTGGGCACACTGGACCCTGTGGATAGGAAACACAGCTGAGCCACCTCAGAGGAAGGAAGGAGGGAAGCGTGAGAACCAATGGAGAAGGTGGAAGTGTGGCTGTTTTTCTTTGGTTCTGAAAAGCCTTCATCTCATAGGGATTGGGGTTAACATGAGCACAGCTCTCACTGGTTTTTATACAGTTTCAACTGCTCACCCTAGTAGATAAAATTTAATATAGTTCTGTGGTTGTGGTCCTTTGTGTCTTTTAGGGTGAGTCATACTGCCCCCTTCTGTTCGCACTGCAGTAGACATGTCATGCTGTCTTTACATTTTAGAAGTGTGCATTCACATTCAGTTAAAGCATTTTGTTTTATTTTATTTATTTATTTATTTAAAAGATGACCAGTAAGGGGATCTTAACCCTGGACTTGGTGTTGTCAGCACCACGCTCTCCCAAGTGAGCTCACTGGCCATCGCTATATAGGGATCTGAACCCGTGGCCTTGGTGTTATCAGCAACATACTCTCCCAAGTGAGCCACGGGCCGGCCCTGTTTAAAACATTTTAATCAATGTTACTTACTTATGTTTACGGTGGACAAAGGTCTGTACAAACTATAGAAAATTCAAATTCTAGAATTTTTAAATTTTGGTGGCTGACTGGTATGGGGATCCAAACCCTTGATCTTGGTGTTACAACATCGTGCTATAACCAACTGAGCTAATCAGCCAGCCCCAAATTCTAGGATATTTTTTTTTTGTTGTTGTTTTTTTTTTTTGTTTTTTTAATTTTATTTTGTCAATATACATTGTAGCTGATTATTGCTCCCCATCACCAAAACCTCCCTCCCTTCTCCCTCCCCCCTCCCCCCCAACAATGTCCTTTCTGTTTGCTTGTTGTATCAACTTCAAATAATTGTGGTTGTTATATCTTCTTCCCCCCCCCCCCGGTTTGTGTGTGTGTATGTGTGTGTGTGAATTTATATATTAATTTTTAGCTCCCACCAATAAGTGAGAACATGTGGTATTTCTCTTTCTGTGCCTGACTTGTTTCACTTAATATAATTCTCTCAAGGTCCATCCATGTTGTTGCAAATGGCAGTATTTCATTCGTTTTTATAGCTGAGTAGTATTCCATTGTGTAGATGTACCACATTTTCCGTATCCACTCATCTGATGATGGGCATTTGGGCTGGTTCCAACTCTTGGCTATTGTAAAGAGTGCTGCGATGAACATTGGGGAACAGGTATACCTTCGACTTGATGATTTCCATTCCTCTGGGTATATTCCCAGCAGTGGGATGGCTGGGTCGTATGGTAGATCTATTTGCAATTGTTTAAGTAACCTCCATACCATTTTCCATAGAGGCTGCACCATTTTGCAGTCCCACCAACAATGTATGAGAGTTCCTTTTTCTCCGCAGCCTCGCCAGCATTTATCGTTCATAGTCTTTTGGATTTTAGCCATCCTAACTGGGGTTAGATGGTATCTCAATGTGGTTTTGATTTGCATTTCCCGGATGCTGAGTGATGTTGAGCATTTTTTCATATGTCTGTTGGCCATTTGTATATCTTCCTTAGAGAAATGCCTACTTAGCTCTTTTGCCCATTTTTTAATTGGGTTGCTTGTTTTCTTCTTGTAAAGTTGTTTGAGTTCCTTATATATTCTGGATATTAATCCTTTGTCAGATGTATATTTTGCAAATATTTTCTCCCACTCTGTTGGTTGTCTTTTAACTCTTTTAATTGTTTCTTTTGCTGTGCAGAAGCTTTTTAGTTTGATATAATCCCATTTGTTTATTTTTCCTTTGGTTGCCCGTGCTTTTGGGGTCGTATTCATGAAGTCTGTGCCCAGTCCTATTTCCTGAAGTGTTTCTCCTATGTTTTCTTTAAGAAGTTTTATTGTCTCAGGGTGTATATTTAAATCCTTAATCCATTTTGAGTTGATTTTAGTATACGGTGAGAGGTATGGATCTAGTTTCATTCTCCTGCATATCGATATCCAGTTATCCCAGCACCACTTGCTGAAGAGGCAGTCCCTTCCCCAGTGAATAGGCTTGGTGCCTTTGTCAAAGATCAGATGGCAGTAGGATATTTTTAAAGAATATAATTTTCTTACTTTTAATAATGTATAGTTTTTTTTGTTTTTGTTTTTGTTTTTTTTTAAAGATGACCGGTAAGGGGATCGAGCCAACCGGCCATCCCTATATGGGATCCGAACCCATGGCCTTGGTGTTATCAGCACCGCACTCTCCCTAGTGAGCCACGGGCCGGCCCATTATAATGTATAGTTTTTAATTGAGAAGGCAAACAAAACTATAATGACTTGATCTGTCTATAATCTAATCAGCTCTGTCCAATAGAAAATTTTGCTATGGAAATATTCTCTGTCGTTAGGATAGCCACTAACCACATGCACTTGCAATGTGGCTAGAGTGACTGGGGAACTGAGTTTTACATTTTTGTTAATTGAAATTTACATTCAAATAGCTCCAAGGGGCTGGTAGCTACCATACTGTTTATCAGAGAACTGAGTGTTAGCTGGTAGAGAATCACCTTAGTAAATTAGGACAGCATTTCTCAGGTGTTTTGTGGAGCTCCTGTTTTGTGAGTTAGTGTTCTGTTGTTTTGTTTTTTAAGGGTCCTGTGGTTAAGTAGTCTTCTTGTTAAACTTGCCTTTCAGAGATTCACACATGTACTTGCATATAAGCACATTTACAGGTTGTATTAGTCTGTTTCTGGTGCTTATAAATGAAATACTTGAAACTGGATGATTTATAAAGAAAATGAAATTTATTGCTTGCAGTTTCTGAGGCTGGTAAGTCCATAGTCCAGCTGGTGATGGTAACAGTGACCCAGGAGTCTCACATTGCCAGATGGTGGAAGCAGAGCAGAGAGAGAGAGAGACAGACTCTTTTAAAGCCCTCAGAACCACACCCCTGACCACCATTTTTAATCCATTTTCTATGGCATGGCCCTAATCTAATCATCTCTTCAAGGCTCTCCTTTTCAATTACCATAATAGGATTTCCCACCAGTCACAGCGAAGTTTCTAATACATAAAACTTAGGGGACACAATTCAAGCTTCAGTGAGTTTGGGGGGGACATAATTCAATCCACTACACAGGTCAAAGGTTCTGCAGTATAGATGCGTTTTCTTTTTCTGTTTGTTTTGGCGGCTGGCTGGTAAGGGGATCTGAACCCTTGACCTTGGTGTTACCAGCACCACTCTCTCCCAAGTGAGCTAAAAAGCAAGCCTAAAGATGTGTTTTCTAAACTCTTGATTGCGGAATCCCCTTTCCACCAGAATGCCTGACTTGTGAGATATGATATAGAAAAGGCTGAGCTGGAGGGAGTTCCTACTACCAAGTGCATTTTGTTTGTTTGTTTTTTGGTAGCTGGCTGGTATGAGGATCTGAACTGTTGACTTTGGTGTTATAACAGTGCACTCTAACCAACTGAGCTTATCGGCCAGCCCCCCCAAGTGCATTTGAGGTAGGGTTGTTTCTAATTAGCACAGGAAAGCTCTGATCATGGCGCCCCTGCTTGTGCCTAAATACAGTCTGGTATTTAGGCATTACAAAAGGAACTGTACTGTTCCTCCATGCTAAGGAGTGGCTATTTGCTTTGGGGATAAGACCCCAAACCTGGCCCGTGAAGTACTTGCCTTTCTGCCTGTGCAAAAGCAGCCTGCTTTGACCTCTGTCTGGTTCCAAGTTTCCATCCTTCACCCTCTGCCCATCTCTACTTACCGAAAACATTCCAAGGGGCTTCCCAAAATCAGTTCTTAGACTGTTTCCTGCTCTTTCTTCCTTGTTTGACCTTACTGGTTTATTGTATGTCTCACCACATTCTTTGTTTTTTAGTTACTTACATATTTGTCTCACCTGCATGTAAACTCCTGGCATCTGACACAGAGCATGACACTAGTAAATGCTGGTCGGTCATTGGCATGACAGGGGGCTGGTGGTAGTGTTAGTGTGAATAGTGCTTCTGAGGGAATTGACCTGCTCTGCTGTCTTACGGGCTCACTGACTTGGCCAACTCTACTTTTCACTGAGACTGCCAAGGTGAACTTCATATCAAAGCAGATTCCAGATTGGGGGAGGTGACTGAATGAGGTTTTATTGTTTATTGGTAGAAGTACTAGCAGAATAGCAGAAAATATGATGACCAAAACAAGCTCCTTTTGTGTTTCCCCAAGTACTTCAACTTAAATAACCATAAGGTTCTGAAAAATCCTCTTTTTGTGCCATTTTGTAAACACTCAATTGGTGTTTTCATGAGAAATAGAATCTTTGGGTAAGTTTACCTTGGATAAGATTGCTTTACATTAGATTTCTACCAACCTGAAAAATGTTTAAATTGGAATAAGGTGGAGTGAATGGATGCTACATTTTTGATATGTTAAAAATAAGCAGGGAGTTTTGTAAATCCCATGCCAAGGGGCCCTTAGTCTCTGTCCCAACACCTGGCCATCCAGGTGTGCTGCCGGCAGTGGTAGTGGAACCTGGGAACAGGTAGGGTAACCTCTTACTTACAAGGTGGGGTCTTTGGTGTTTGTTTGTTTTTGGTGGCTCTGGACCTGTGACCTCAGTGTTAATAAGGCTGTGTTCTAACCAAGTTAGCCAGCCAGCCCTACAGCACGGAGTCTTTAAAATCTATGAGGTTTTCAGCCCTGCTTCCTATAACAATGGTTCATCATGATGCTGAATTTTCCGGTTAATTGAGCTTTGAAAAATATAATACAGTTGACTGTTGCTTTGCCTAACACGGATTTGTCACCTTTCTTCCCCTGGGTGATGGAGCTGCAAAAAGGATTACTCAAAGCCCATTTCTTCCAAGCAGTGAGAGACCCTGAAGAGGTTAATTTCCCAGAACTCTCAAGAGAAAGGCATTCCTTCCTTTGGGAATTAACCATGAACTGGGGTTCTTGCCCTGCATTTATTCTCCAGACCAGGAAGTTACAGGAAAAGAACATAGGTGGGGTTATGACCAATTATAGTTTAACAGTAAAGGCTGGTAACAAGCAATGTGACATTCCATAATGCAATTTGCAAAAGGTTAAGTTGATCCACCAACAAAAGCTTGATCTTAGCAAACACTGTTTTTCCCTACAGCAATTTCCTTAGTATGTTTACATAACAATTAAGTAAGGTTAATAACCTGCACCAAGGACATCTACCCTTTTTGCTGTGTTACAATTCTATATCAATATCAGAGGCTTTAGCCTGGGGAAAGTTTCCTGTCTTTTGCAAGGTTAACATTTCTATATGTACTTTAAAAAAGTTAGGCTAAACCTGAAACTGCAGGGCTTTGGAGGCCCTGTGAAGTACATTTGCTTTATAAATATTGGTATATTCCACAGTTGACCCTTGAACAACATGGGCATTAAGGGCACTCACCCCCACACAGTCAAAAATCCACGTAAAACAGCCCTATGGAACCATGTATGTGAAAAGTCAACCCTCTGTATACTCAGATTTCACATCCTGTGAATACTGTGGGGGTTTTTTTGTTTTGTTTTGTTTGTGTTTTCGTTTTCTTTTTTAAAGATGACCGGTAAGGGGATCTTATCCCTTGACTTAGTGTTGTCAGCACCATGCTCACCCAGTGAGCTAACCAGCCATCCCTATATGGGATCCAAACCCATGGCCTTGGTGTTATCAGCACCGCACTCTCCCGAGTGGGCCACAGGCCGGCCCCTGAATACTGTGTTTTTGATCTGTGGTTGGTTGAAAAAAATCCATGGGTAAGTGGACCCATGCATTTCAAACCCGTGTTGTTCAAGGGTTTGCTGTATTTAGTCGGTATCTCTTCACTCATTCACTCAAAACCAATTATTTGCCACCTGCTATACAAAATACTATGTAGAGGGCTTAACTGTACAAAGATAGATGAGCTAGGCAAGTCATAAATCTGTGGTAAGATGGGGCACCATACAGTGTGTAACAATGTAAAAAATCAGTGATCTCACATGCAGTATGTGATTGCTACAACCTGCTAAAGAGAAGAGCTTCAGGCTGCAGAAACGGGTGTGTTCCTGCTGGCTGGAAAGGTCCCAGAGGGCTGTGGAGGAGAGGGCTTGCTCACCTCTGTAACTCTAGTAAGACACAGAACAGGGCACCTGCCAGGTGCTTGAATGAGTGGCAAAGGCACTTGAAGCTTGTAACGGGAAAGGTGGCAGTTAGAATTCTAACCCTCTTGGGCCGGCGCGTGGCTCACTTGGGAGAACGTGGTGCCGACACCACCAAGTCAAGGGTTAAGATCCCCTTACTAGTCATCTTTTAAAAAAAAAAAAGAATTCTAGGGCCAGCCTATGGCTCGCTCGGGAGAGTGTGGTGCTGATAACACCAAGGCCGCGGGTTCACATCCTATATAGGGATGGCTGGTTAGCTCACTGGCTGAGCGTGGTGCTGACAACACCAAGTCAAGGGTTAAGATGCCCTTACTGATCATCTTTTAAAAAAATAAAAATAAAAAAAATTTAAAAAAAAGAATTCTAACCCTCCATTTCATTTGTCAGTGTAATAAGAAATATGAAGATGTGATTAATGGTTCTGAGAAGTCATATAGGTCCTGGGAGGGATTTTTTGGATGTGCAGTTTATCTTGAGAGGGACAAAAATTTTCTTTTTAAGAATCTTGGGGTCGGCCCATGGCTCACTTGGGAGACTGTGGTGCTGATAACACCAAGGCCACAGGTTCAGATCCCTATATAGGGATAGCCGGTTAGCTCACTTGGGAGAGTGTGGTGCTGACAACACCAAGTCAAGGGTTAAGATCCCCTTACCGGTTGTCTTTAAAAAAAAAAAAAAAAAAAAAAAATCTTCCCCCTACCCCAAGCTAGATGCTAGATTTGTTTGTATTTAAAAATTTCTTTTCTTTTTTTCTTTTTTTTTTAAATGACTGGTAAAGAGTGTTGTCATCACCACGCTCTCCCAAGTGAGCTAACCGGCCATCCCTATATAGGGATCCAAACCCGTGGCCTTGGTGTTATCAACACCACACTCTGCCGAGTGAGCCACGGGCCGGCCCCTGTATTTAAAAATTTCTTTTGAAAGATAGATTAGCTTGATGTCCTCAGACCCTGACATATTACATCTCAGGTGTGTCAGAAAGAAATGCATTTTGGTGAACTTCTTGATTTCTTAATCACCCATTCACAGAATAATAGGATATTACTTTACTCTTCTGGAGATTTTGGTGAACTAAATTTTAAAATGACCTGAACTAACGTATCTACAAGTTGCTAAGCATTTACTTTTTCTTCCATATGTTTTCACACCTCTTAGGGGAGAAGCCTTTTACCTGCAGCTGGGATGGATGTGATAAAAAGTTTGCTCGTTCAGATGAGCTGTCTCGCCACCGCAGAACACACACAGGGGAGAAGAAGTTCATGTGTCCGGTGTGTGACCGGCGTTTCATGCGCAGCGACCACCTGACCAAGCACGCCCGGCGCCACATGACTGCCAAGAAGATCCCAGGCTGGCAGGCAGAGGTTGGCAAACTGAACAGGAGTGCCTCAGCAGAGAGCCCTGGGAGCCCGCTCGCAACCACGCAGGCCTCCGCCTGAAAGGTTGGGGAGGCCATTGCCTGTGGCATTTTAAAAGCCTCTTTTTAGGAATGGAACTGATGGGTTCCTCTCCAAAAAAAAAAAAGAAAAAGAGGCTAGGGAAGGATGGGGAGCTGGTTTATTGAAAGTACGTTAACTTTTCTTTCTGGTTGGGACCCTGTTCAATATCTTTTGTAGTTTCGGAATTTTTTTTTTTTTTTTTTCCAGGAAATGGAAGAAATTTGATAATCTAAATCACCAGCATTTAAACAAACATTTTGGCAATAAAGTTTATAAAATCTGGTTTTTTTACAACCTTTCCACTCATGTTTTCTAGAGATGAGACAGGGTACTAATTTTTATACTGTTTTTTATAAAAATATTTATACTGTTGGTGCTCAGATCACCAGTTTCTAGATAGATGATTTTACAGCCTTCTTTTCAGTGTTTAATAACAAAGTTTTTACATAATGACCCTGCTTTGAGTAAACTTGGCACATTTTCAGCCAAAAGATATGACAAGTTTTTTATCAGGCTTTTTTCGATCTAAGGATTTTTTGGGAGTCAGAACTGGTTGAATAAGGGGCTCTTAAAGAAAAGGGAAAAATAAATTTCACAAGCAACCTCTTCATAACATTTTGAAGGGAAATTCCAGGAAACCATTCCTGTAGCCTAAGGAACTAAAATTTTGGTTCACCAGAACTAGTCACCTGTGTTCATGGTGTGACTTGTGAAGGATGTACCCCAGAGGGTAACTTAAGCTCTGGGTAGATCCCAGTGACCAGGAGCTGCTGCAGGATCTGAGTGTGCATAATATTTGTCTTTTGGGCTGTTGTTCTGCTGAAAGCAAGCCATTCCATTTCCCATTTGTACCTAAAACACCAAAAAAGATATGTAAACACTCAAACCCAGCCGCTTTGTCAGTTGTCAATTGACTTCTTTTGATGTGGCCTTATCCATACTACATTGTGGTTAGAGTAACTTCTGAGAAAAAAAGGAAATGTCCGTATTGGCTGGAAGAACTTTCCACCAAAGTACAGCTTATCTGAAGTGAGATGCGTGTGCAGTCAGCTTGGAGCTCTGATTCCTGTTAAAATCTGTAGGAAATGCGAGATATGCCAAATGGCAGTAATACTACCCAGCTGCCATTTCATTTTGTTTGAAAGAAATTGTTTTGATCAAATAGGAAATTACTTGGAATGGTTTTTGTTTGTTTGTTTTTTTTTTTGTTTTGTTTTTTGTTTTCTTAGAAAATAGAATTTAGGCACCACTTTAAGCTGTGAGTACATGTCCTAGATATACAAAACTGTGGCCTCCTGTGTCCAAGAAGCCACCAAAACTGGTTTTTCTAAGTGTTGGAAATTCAGGCGACAGAGTAAATGTAAGAACACATGGAATGTTGCACTACTTCGGTAGCCTGAGAATATTTTTTTATTGTGCAGTATGTATTTAGATTTTGTCCTTGTCTTTTAGTTATTGGCATTTACATTTATTAAAATGATGTTAAGGTGAAATACTGAATATTAAATAAAATTAGGTTTTGTGTTGAGGTCTGTTTGGCCTGATACAACGCTCGCCTGGCCATTCATTGTATTCTTGATTCCCATTACGCTGCTTAGTATCAACTCCTATTTGACAGTTATATGTGTATGTATTTTTAGGAGGTTTTCAGGTTTTTGGACACTTTCATAGGTGAGTATTTCTGTTGTTATGAGACATATACACTTGCAGGAGAACCATAATTGTACATGGCTATGTTTTTCCCCACCACCCCAGTCCCTTCTCCTACTCACCTTAATTCAGCATAAACATTTTGACTATGTGTATGCCATAAATGGCATCAAATTTTGGTTTTTTCTTATTGATGATATACAAAGTAATGTTAGTCCTACTAGTGTTCTGGTGGATTATATAAGGTCTTACTTCATTCTCTGAGCAGTGTTGTCTCTAAAGAATAGATTGTTGAAAATGGTTTTTTTAATTTAAGCCTCCGTTTCCTGATTAGATTTAGAAATACCTTCTGTAAACGATTTCACCCGTCTGTTTGTTGAAAGATTATAAGTTGGGAAGCAGTCCTGCCTGAAAAACAGTCTCCTGAGAACCATCACCGTTGCTGGTGGTGGTTTCGGGCAGAGCCCTCCAGGACGTCCTGGGTGTGGGGGCAAAGCGTGGAGAGGCGGGGTCCGTGGTGCACTTTATTGCCTGAGCAATTTTGCTTCATCTTTTTTGACTTGGAGCCTTTTAAGTAATTTCAGTAATATTTTAAATGTCTCATAATTATGCTTTATGTATCAGACTTTATTATTTAAATGAGTATGTGTATTGTAACTTTTTTGGAATCATATAAAACTTTTTGATTTGCAAACTGAATTTGTGTCTTGTGTCATTTAACTGCACCCAGTGACTTTTTAGAAGAGTCGAAAATTCATCTTATAATGCCCAACCTAAACTCTTCATTTTCTGGGGGTTTGTTCTGTTTCCTTAGATTCCTTGGTTCTTTCTGAAAAAAAATGTGTGAAGAGGCTGCTTCTGTGGTGGCCACTCTGGTGGCGGGTCTGGTCCTGGCAGAATAGGACCCGGTGTGCTTATGCTCTTCTGTGCCAGGAGCTGGCTGCCAAAGAAGTGGAATTGGCAGAGGTGTTAGGCTTCTTTCCTACCTCCCCCCACCCCCAGTCCAGGGCTAGAAAGAACAACACGGGGCCACAGTCTTAACTCTTGCTCCGTGCACATTCTTGACTCTTACTCTGTGCACTCTTATACCAGCTCGGCTGGGGCTTTGCATCCACACACCACAGAGGGAGCTCTCGTGGATGTTGCCAGAGACTCTCATGGGCTCAGTTCTCAGGCCCCATTGGCCTACAGGCAGCATTGGACAGATCTGATGGCGCCCCTGAGGGCACACGCCCATGCTCTGCTCCCACCTCCCTGTGTGCTCCTTTGCTGGCCCCTCGTCCGCCTGGTGTCGTGATGCTGGGGTCCCCAGAGCTCAGTTCTCACTGTTGCGCTCCCTTGCTGACCTTTCCCAGCCTTGTGACTTAGATGAGAATAATATCTTGACCATAAAGATCCCTGAGTGTCTCTTTCCTTGTTCCTCTCATCTGAACTTCAAATTCCTATATCCAGCTGTCTACTTGACATCTGTCCAATTAGCTTCTCAGATATAAAATGACTGAGCACCTCATGTCCCCCCAACTTCCTCACATCTGACCCCATTTTCTTTGAAAAGAACAGCATAGTTGTAGCTGTTTAGGTGCTAGATCTTGGAGTCACCCTTAACTCTTTTCTCACCCTACATCCAATCTGTCACAATCCTTGACTCCTCTTTCAGAATGTCCAGCATCTGACCACTTTCCACTGTGTCCTCTGTTGTCACCTAGTCCAAGCTACCACTGTGTCTCCTGGATTACTGTTGGCCCTCCCCGCTGCTGCCCGAGCTCCCTTTCAGTGTGTGTTCGACAACCACAAGAAGCTGTTTAGAAATGTCAGGTCATAATGCTCTGCTGAAAGCCTGCCGCTGGCTTTCCACCTACCTCCAAGTGACAGCCAGAGTCCCGCAATGGCCAAGGCCTTGGCTGACTGTGCCCCTCCTGCCACCATTGCACTGGCCTCGCAGCCCAGGCTGGCCAGGTACTGCACCGCAGAGAACCAGCTGCATGCTGCCTCCCCCCTGACCCAGTAGCTCTTGGGTGGCAACAGATGGCAGGGTGTCTTGGGTGAGGTTCCTGAAAGACTCTTGAGACATATTTGCCCATGGGACACATATTGGATGAGACTCTCAGGAACAATACTTGTCAGGCAGTGAGGGAAGAGGACAGGGCCTGGGAAGAAGAGAAGCTGCAGAGCCACTGTGGCAAGGGCAGCCCCCGGAGCCCTGGGCTGGAGGCCCCCACAGAGGGGTCCCAGAAGAGGCGAGGAGCACAGCCTTTCTCAATGGAAGAGGGCTGGCCCTGGGGGGAGGAGGAGTTACCCTGGGCAAGGTAGCTCCCTTCAGGCAGAAGGCAATTCCTGAGAGGTCTCCTGGGAGCCCTCAGCTGCCAACTCTCCCAGCAGCTGAGGGGCTGAGTGCCTTGGCCCTGAAGGGTGCTCTGGACTTGCCCCCCAGAACCCATGACCCAGTGCTGCACTGAAGGGGGCCTCCTGGGCCAGTACTTCATCCAGGAGCAGCACCCCAAGCCTACAGGCCCCAAGTTGCGGCACTGCTCTGCTCCTCAGCCTATTCTCTCCTTTTCTCCAAAATTATCCTAAATCTCTGAGTTGGCTGTGAGGTCCTAGAAAGACTATTGGAATTGGAACAAAAAAAGACTTCATTGAATCCAGGCTTGAGTACTTACCTGCTTTGCAAACCTGGGCTAATAACCCTTTACCACACGGGGGTAGAAAGAAGAGTATGTGTGAAAGTGTCTAGTGTAATCTGTCAAATATGTTTAGTAAATTGCTCCAGACTAGAGTCACCATGCAGGCAGGAATCGTCACCCTCTCCTGTTGCTATATACCTTGGCCTGCAATTGTGCCTGGCCTGCAGTAGGTACTAAACACGTTTGAAAGAATGCTGGCTCCTTGGACTGGGGTGTGTAAGCCCGGGGCCTTGGGGTGTCTGTGGCAGGGATGAGCTGAGCCGCTGGCATCTTGTTCTGAGCTCCTCTGCAAACCTAGCCTGTGTGGCGCGGCAGGCCTCTGGCTGGGGCCTCCCCATGGTCCTGGGAAGGAGCAGTTCTGTGTCTACATGCAGAGGGCTGTGGGTGCCTATAACATAAAGGACTCATTGCCTTCCAGAGCCGCCCGTCAGGGGGTGATGGTGAGATTTGCAGGTGAGACTCCGTCACCACGCTGGCGCTGGCTGTGCGCATGTGTGCATGCGGGCATGCTGGGGGTTGGTAAGTTACAGTGGCTTTTGCTTTCAGCATTTCATCGGGAGAGGTCTCTGATTCCAACCCCTTTGTCTCTGGGTGGCAGCCCCAGCCTATTACTCTCTGCTTTGTGACTTTGTATCTGCTGTTCTCCCTCTGTTGTCACCAACTTCACTACCTTCTGGCCATGATACACTGTTCCTTCACTTTCAACCTGCCTCTTTGTTGAGGAATTTTTAAAATGAGGAACTTGAGACATTTTCCTAACAGTTGCGACCCGTCCCAGGAGGGAGCCCAGGCAGCTCTCCCTGCTCACCCAAGGGGTGAGGCGCACTCAACACCCGCTACAGCATGGAGGTCGCTCGAAGGGCTCTCACCTCTCCCCCTAAGAAGGCTAGCGGGTCCCAGCATCACCCTGAGCTGCTCTGGAAACAGGCTGCCTCTCCCCAGCATGGTTCTCTCTGAGCTCAGAGGACAAACCGTCAACAAACATGATAAACAAGATGCTCCAGGCTGCGTGCTGGGAGGAGCAGATGTGCACACTCGTACACAAGACAACAGCAGCACAAGGGAGTGGGAGCTGAGGCTGTCACTGCCAGCCCTGATGGGACGGCTTGCCCAGGCACTCTCCTCTGGACTCCTAAAAGACTACAGGTTCCGGCTGCTAGTAAGAACATGTCGGATCTTACTGAATTTGGTTTACTGCAAATCTAATTTACCTGCTAAAATGTAAGCTCCTCCATGACAAGGATCATATTGCATCCACCCACCCACTTACCCATCCATCCGTCCATCCATCCATCCATCCATCCAACTGTACATTCATCCACCTACCCATCAACAAGCATTTAATGAATTCCTGCTGCGTTGGGACAGAAACCCAGAGGTGAATTATCTCAGTTCCTGCTCCCAAAGAGCTCATAATCACATGGGTAAGACAGACACCAAAACACACGATGAACCTTCAAGTGAGCAATAAAGATAAAAGAGGCGGGACAGAGGGTCCAGGAGCCCCATGCAGCGAGTGGCTGATTCTGCTGTGCCACTGCAAAAGTCTACTGGGGACATCAGAACTGTGCCTTGAAGGTCAAGGGAAGAGTTTTTGAGGCCCAGGACCAGTCATACACGCAGAAGAACAGAGATGTTGACATACACAGCAGGCAGTGGGGCCCGGGAAGGTGGAGTTCGAGAAGCCTGGAGGGAATTGGAGGGAATGCTGGGGAGGTAACCGTGAGTCTCCCTGAAAATCGGGCCAGTGAGCCCAGCTGAGGGTTCCCCAGGGCAAGAGGAAGCTGCCCCACCCCCACCACACTCACCTGAATTCTGGTGGGGGACGTGGGAGGGATGAGACTTGTACTGTTCCAAGCCTCAGGCCTTGACCCTCACCGTCTTTTCTGAATTCCCCTCATCCCAACACCTCTCTGGGCTGAACTGCCCAACTTCTTTCACAGCACCAGTCACATGTCACCACGTCTCTGTGCACCAGTCTGTCTCCCCCTACAAGGTGTTCCCTGAGGACAGGGATGGCAGCCCTTCACTGTGGCTTGTCCCTAGGCCGGGCTCCCCAGAAGGATCAGCAGGTGACTCCACCAGGATTTACTAGGTGAATGGGAAGACTGTTCTGGCTGGAGGGGCGAGGCTGGGGCAGGAAGTAGAGAGGATACTACAGGCCAGGAGAGGGTACAGGAGGAAGGGTAGCAGGGGGGATGTCTGGATGTGAAGTGGGGGGATGAGGAGGATGGCTCTGGCTCTTGCAGCCTCTAGCCCAGGGATGCCGAAGGGGGAATGGCCGGGTGCAGAGACAGCACAGAGGCGGGGGCAGTCTTCTTTTCCACCGAGGCTCTGACAGCCCCGTGCACGCTGCACTCCTGGCAGGCGCATCGGGAGACAGAGCTTTGCTCTGGAGTGGGAGAGGCCTGAGTGCAGATTCCAACTCCATCTAGCTGTGTGTCTATAAAACCAGGACGGGATAGAGGCAGCAGGCACCATGCCTATCTTGCTGTCTGGCACTTTTATTTTGTACGTGGAAGAAAGCCTTAGTTGCTTTCCACCAAAGGAACCAGGGCTCCTTGAAGAGTAGCTAGCTGTCTTGGGGCACATCAGAATGGGCTTAGAATATTCCTGTGTTGCCAGATGCCTTCCAGTGTCGGGGCCAGTGCTACAGTGGCCAAGAAGTCACCTCACAGGGACTCCCAATGGCCAACTTGGGACAGTTTGAACATTAAAATAATAGTAGTAATATGACTACTACTTCTGCTCAAGACGGAGTGATAGGGACCAGATTTATCCTCACATCCAAAATAACAAGAGGGGGAAAAAAATCCAGACAAAACACATGAAACGACAGTTTCCAAAAAAATGGACCTCAGGTAATGAGTGACGGTGATGCCTGAGAGATGGGGTCAGTGGGGTGGACCCTGCAATTGTCCCGGTTTACTGCCTGGAGGAGCTCCCAGGTGCAGTGCAGGGACAGCAACTTGGGCGGAACCCAGAGAAGCCCCTAAGTGAGGAGGTGGCACTGCAGGTCCAGGGGCGCCAAGGGGCCTGGAGTTCACAGGACAGGGTCCTGGGGAGAGAGCAGCAGCAGAGGGGATCCTGGAGACCCACTGTGGGGCCCTTGAGAAGGAGCCGCAAGCACGGCCGGGGCCTGGACACCTGAAATTGAAGGTGAGGGTGTGCACGAGCAGGTGTCCATCTCCAGGGCTGAGGAGTCGTCATTTTCACCCCCTTCTTAAAGGGCGACCCACCATGATTAAGATTCCTGCTCTTGAGAATAAGAGTTCTTAGAGAAAGCACAGAGGGTGACCCAGTGTGAAGGACATCTGGTGGGGCCTTGGGCTTGAATTAAAGAACTGTGACATGAGGTGTCAGGCAGTTTTTCTGTGGGACACCACTACCAAAGTACCACAGGGGGTGGCATGCACCCAAGGACCCTGGGATGGAGGCTTTGGCAGCTGCACTCTTGGGGGCTGAGGCCTGTGGTTGGCCTCCAGGGGGTGCCATGGAGTTTCGGCTCCCCACTCAAGTGACCAGTGACTCCAGGTGAACACCTCTGAGGAAACCTCAGGGATATTCATGTAGGGAACACCAAAAAGACACTGGAATTCCTGCTATCAGCGGGGTGGGGCTTGAAGCCGTTGGCCCTCATCTGCACCCTTGGGGAGGTTCCTGAGGAAGACTTGGGTCTCTTGGTAAAGCAAATCCCAAACCCCAGCTGAGCTCAGCAGCTCTCTGGGTCGGTCCCAGCTGGCAACCTTCTGCACAGCTGCTGTCTCCAGAGGCACCCACCGGCTCACCCACCTACACCCCAGAGCCAGACTGGGTTCCCCAAACGATCTCCCTTCCACATGGCCAGGCCCCCACCTCTTAATCATATGGACTGTGCAGCACACAGAGGTCATTTGTCATTTGGGCCTCACAGTAGGCTTGGGAGGCAGGAAGAGCAGGTTCTGTGCTGCCCCTGAAGGGTGAGGAGGCTGAGATCCACAGACCATGGGCTGGGAGTGCCGGGAGCTGGCTCTTGCGCGCACTCCACAGCCCGCCCGAGCTCCTGCTGCAGGGAGAAGCCTGGCTGCTCCCACCCCGTCCCCCAGGGCGGCGAGAACAACCCGCATCCAGGTCTGCACGATGACGCACGGCCACGAGTCCGGAGGACGGCACCTGCCGGAGGGCAGTGGGCAGGGCCAGCCTGTCTGTGCCCCCAGCGCTCTGCTCCTTCCCTGCATGCTGCGTGTCACACCTCCGCCCACCTAGCACAGAGCCTGGCATGGAGCGAAGGCTCTTCAAACACTGGCTGCACACACTGCAGTGAGAAAAAGAGGCTTCTGTGACCCATGCTTCATTAACTTAAAGCGCTAATAAGTTCTTATTATTTTTATTTTTCGCTTAAATCCTCTCCTGCCAGGTGAGTAGGAAATTCAGTCCCTCCCTCTGAAGTTTCTCCCCTCCCCCATGAACCGTCCCAAACCTCTAGGGCCTAGTTAGTTAGTTAGTTGGATTTAGTTAGCCCAAGCTGGGACTTCCCACCTTCCACCCCTCAGGAAGACAGCTGTGCGGTCCAAGCCGCCTTCGCTGCGGCAGTTTCTTGTTGCCACATGGTGTCACTGTTGGTAACTGGCCGCAGGCCCATGACCCTGCTGGGGGCTTGGATTGTGGAAGGACACAGGCAGGCACACCCTCCTTCTGCTTGAGTTCCTGGTGGCGCAGCTTTTAGGGCCCAGCCCTCCCAGTGTCCTGCGTACCACATCCCCAGCAACTCGGTGGTGCTACTCAGATGCCATCCAGCTCTGTGGACTGAAAGCCACCTTCCTTTCCCAGGGATCTACACCCCAGAGAGAAGGCACCTTCTCCTTCCCAACTCTTCAAACTAGAGGGTTTCATCACACCAGAAAGCAGAGCCACCCGCCCACCTCTTAAGGCCTGACTTGTGCCCAGGGGGCCCGGACTGGCACCACACAAAAGGTCTGATTATGGAGCCTCCCTTCCTCCAGGAGGGAACTAACCTTCACAGCCTCAAGTGTGATTTATCCTCTCGATGGCAACTAAGGAGACCTTCCTCCTGCCTAGTTATTGCCAGAACAGAAAAAGAAACAATGCCCACAGGTTTGCTCTTCTGTGGGGCGCTTGGCTACACCTCCTCGACAGCCGTGTGTCCTCCAGAGTGCACACGTTTACCAGTGTGCCTCTGCCTCTGGGAACAGCGACATCCTCATTGGCAGAGAGATCTCTCACCTACCCACAAATCCAGTATCTAGCCCAGGGGCAGACCCCCAGCAAGTAGCAGATGCTCTGGCAATGCCTGTGAGCGATGCAGGCTTCCAGAGTAAAAAGCGGCTCTGAGACTCTGGAATGTCCAAGGAGGGTGTCCCACAAGAGCTGGTCTCAGGGAGGAGCAGGGAGCCTGGCCAAGAGCAGCAAGTGGAAGAGGTCCCTGCCCGAGCGAGGCAGGACCCCATGGGTGAGAGGAGAGGCTTGGAGAGGCAGGGGCCAGGCAGGGGGCACTGGCCTGGCTCTGCTCCTCCCCCGCCCATGAAGCCACACGCAACGTTCCTTAGCGCTGGGGATGTGGCCTGTTCTCGGTTCCCAGGGCTCGGTAGCATCTCAGAGGAACTCCCACACTACAGAAACTGGGAGATGTGTTAACTTAAGACTTTTCCATACAATACTTGTGTCATCATTTTCGACTTTGGGAGGTCTCTTTTCTTTTTCTATTCTGCCTCTATCTCAGTCACATTCCCACCCCCTTGGTGAGCAGATCCCACACTCAGCTCTAGAGAAGGATACTTAGGCTCAGAAGCAACGTTGGGCAACCACGAGAGGCCGGCAGCAGTGCTTGGCACACAGCAGGTGCTCAGCACAGGTCTAGTGCAGCAAGGGCTCCTGGGCCCACAGACACCCCACCCCTGTCCCCATCTCATGGGATGAATACGGGGCAGGCTTTACAGCTGGACACACTGCTTTATTTTGCTAGCTGCTGTTCACAAGACACTTCCTGAATTCAGAGAATTAAAAAAAAAAAAAAAAAAGACCCGGGGCTGGTCAGTTAGCTCGGTTGGTTAGAGTGGTGCTGATAACATCAAGGTCCAGGTTCAATCCCTGTACCCTGTCCTGGCCAGCTGCCAAAAATAAAAATAAAAATAAAAATAGACCTGAGAACAGCTGCTGACTTCTCAGCTTTGAAGACGTGCACTCACTGCGACACTGACAGACTGTGACTACTTCAGGAATATTTTTTTTTTCTTAACACCTTGATCTCATTAGGTATTGTATGAGTTTTCCACCAGAAAATGCAGAGGTTATCATCTTTTTCTTGGAAACCGGCTGAATGTATCCCATTTTAACAAAATAATGATGTAAAATTGTAAACATTTACATCATTAAATTCAAAGCCTGATCCTTCTGGTGGTAAGAAGTAAAATTTTAACTTCTTCCAAAATACTGTATTATTAAAATACCAATGGCTTTAATCTTTGTATCAAAAAAAATGGTTTGGGCTTAGATGAGGACTAGAGACCAGCTTTGGGGAAGCTCTGGGCCAACCCCGGGGGAGGGCCGGAGAAGGGCCCCGCCGCTCCACGCTCAGACTTTGTAGTAAAGTCTCCCAACCGCAAACAGCTGATCAAAGGCACTCGTGTCAGATAAGAATTGATGGAAATGCCCATTTGCCAATGATGTCAACAGGCCTGTGGGTCTGGGGACAGTGCCAAGTGGCCATTCACTGGTTCCAGAGATGCTCTTGCTCCAGGCTGTGTCTGAGGATGTGTGTGCTAGCAGCTGTTCGCAGGAAACCTAGGGTGCCCAGGAGGGCACTGCATCGGTGGGTAAATTCGAGATAAGCTGAGACCTACTCCAGGTTCAGCAAAAGCTGCCATTGTTCCCTCTGTCCTCCTTTGTACTGAAGCCCTCTCCAGCTGTTCAGGAGGAGCCTGCCTCCTGGCCTCCCCGGCTGGCTGGCTGCTCTCTACCATGAGCTTTTCCTGAGCAAGGCACACCTGAGCCGAGACTCAGGACCTGCCTGCCCACAGCACAAGTCCCCCTTCCAACTGGAACCACACCTGGGCCGAGGCTCAGGACCTGCTCACCCACAGCACAAGTCCCCCTTCCAACTGGAGCCACAACTGGGCTGAGGCTCAGGACCGGTTGCCCACAGCACGAGTCCCCCTTCCAGCTAAAGGCTCTGCCTCATATTCACAGGGTGTCCTTGGCAAGTCAGTTTTTTCATTTGTCAGCTGGGAATGTTCTAAGGCTCTTCTGGCCTCATGGCTGAGACTGTCTACCTTCCAAGAATAAAAAGGCCCATGGGCATTAGTCAAGCTGCCTGCTGGAAGGATAACCCTTTCCAGGTGGGGCTTGGGTACTCCCTCTCAGCAAGGAAGGCATTTCTGTGCCTTGGGGGGTGGGGGGGTGGAGCAGGCTGGAATTGTGTAATCCTAGGTTGTCAGAGCTGGGGAGGGCCTCACAGAGCCTCCAGGGCTCATTTTCCAGAGAGGGAAACTGAGGCCCAGAGAGAGAAAGTGACTATCTCTATGTCCCACTGTGAGTTAGTGCAGAGCTGGGAGTGCAGCTGGACTCTGCAACGCCCAGCCTGGGGCTCTCTTGCCACCACGCCCACTGTGGGAGAGACAGGAGGGCTGAAGCTCAGAGCAGTCGCCAGTGCGGGGGAAGGTCTGAAGCTCCGCTCTAAATCCTGCTCCTCAAATGTGGCTGGAGCTCCCACAGTTTGGGCCTCCCCTGGGAGCTAGTTAAAAATGCAGAATCTCAGGCCCTGCCTCAGGGGCAGGACAAATGGCACACCTCAGGTGCACCTTTCACAGTGGAACTTTTGCAAGCACTGTGGCCCAGAAGCAGGAAGGGGTTCAGCTTGTGTCACCCATCCCTAGTGAGCCCTTCCCACCATGAAGAGTGGGTGCAGGAAGGGGAAGCGTCTCAGGCTCTGGGAAACCCTGCAGACAGGTTCCCCGAGACTGAGAGGAGCAGGTGGTCAGAGCTACTGCCTGCCCACACACCTGGGGAACAGCTCCTGCGCCTGCCCGCACCTGGGCCTGCACAGCTGACCAGCCCTCGCCAGCAGCCAGCTGCATTCAGCCAGCTGAATATGAATGTAGAAAGGTGGGTTGTGAAAGATCCGGAGTAACTGCACTTTGGAAGTGCTTCGGCTCCAACCAGAGCCCTGGATGGGAAGGGGGCGCCCAGTGCACTGCCCGGTGCCTCCGAGGCCAGGCAGGCTGGGGTCAGTGGTGGCCACGGTCAGGGCAGGGCCTCAGCGGCAGTACTCGCGCTCAATGCTGGCCATCAGCTCCTCCTCTGAGTAGTCGTAGGAGATGGCCGACTGCCTCTCAGGCCTCTTGTGACTGCTGCCGGGGGCTCTGCAGGCGAGAAACACGCATGCGGCTGTCAGCAGGCAAGACACCACCCTCAAACTCTCATCCCCACTGGCAACCACAGTGCTCCTAACACGCCCATCCCAAAGCCAAATCCAAAGCCTCTGCCCTGGGGACACCTTTTGAATTGCTTACCCAATATGTGGACATGCGCAGGCCTCCGCCTGTTCTTCTCACTTTATCTCCCACTACGTTATCCACCACGACCCTACACTGAGTAGGAAACCAGCGGCCGCAGCATGTAAGAGGGACGAAGGGCTCTGGGGGTGGAAGGAGCCGAGCTCGCATCCCAGCTCTGCCACTTATGAGCTCGGCGACCACGGCAAGCCATCTGCGCCTCTGAGCATCGATGTATTTCTCGAAAGGGAGCTTTATTTCCACATTCATTCTGAGGCATAAGTAATGCATGGATATCACATGACAGCCCTTAATAAATGGGAACTAGCTCCTCGATGTCCACTTGCTGACTCACTCCCTGTGCCTCTTCCCCCTGGGGTCTCACAGCAGCTGCTGCCATAAGACAGGGTCGGGTGCTCAGAATCCCATCCCGTAGCATGACTGAGATGAGACCTAGAACTGAGTTCCTGTTCCTGCTGCTGGAGCTCCTGTTGCCTAGGCCCTGTCTGCCCTTGCCCTCTCCCAGACCTTATGGACTGTTTGGACATCTGGGTGTTGCTAACTGTGCCTTCTGGACTTCCCATGGTTGTGTTGACAAGTGGGGGACCTGGCCTTGCTCAGTGCAGGCTGTGCAGCCTCAGCCAGGCCGAGTGCTGCTCCCTGGAGGTCTGCAAGGACTGAGGTCTTTGAAAGGGGTGCACAGGTCTGGAACTGCTGATAGGGCCAGGGAGAGACAGGCCAGAACTGCCCACTGCCAAATGTGGGATATGGACTCTCCTCCGTGTGACTGCCCCTGGACTCTGCCATGCAGGGGAAAGAGCACTGAGCTGCTCTGCCACCTGCAGGTCAGATAGCTGGGACAAGCTGCTTCCCCTCTCCTGGCCTCAGTTTCCCCACCTGTGAGCTCAGTGAGCTGGGCTAGATGGACTCTAAGGTTTGTCTAACTACTGCAGTCATGCTCCTGGCCTACATTCAGAGAGTAGCTTCTAGGCCCCCATCTGGCTCTCCCAGAACTCAGGGCAAGAGCAGGACCCCAGCACAGCCTCCTCACTATCCCCCAGGGGACCGTGGTCCCCAGGATTTAACAGGGAGGATGGGCACTAACCTGAGGTAACCTGGGGTATGGACACTTCCCATGCCCAAGAAATGACATGCGCCTACTGCACAGCTGCCTATGGGCACCGCACACATGCCAGTGCTCAGTGAGCAGCACGTGTGGTTGTTGTTAAAATATGCAGGCTTCCTAGCACACTGCCTTGTTCTTGAAGGTGCTTAATAAAGGCTCTTTTCCCTGGAGACCCAGTGGAAAAGGCAAAGGCTTTGGAGGCGGGCAGGTCTTACCCGGCTGTGACACGCAGTTAGCTGTGTGGCCTTGGACTAGTCATTTACCTTGCCTCAATGCCTGGCAGTAAGAGGAAGTGGCTACTCCACGAGGCTGCCCCGAGGGTGACATGGGGTGCTGCCCGCGGTGTCTAGCACAGATGGGCACTCAGGAAACACTGAGCAGGAGCTGCTATGCTGGCAGCACCGTCATAAGGTCCCAGCAAGCATCTGGCACAGAGAGGCTCAGGCACCGCACTTCCTCTTCCTCCCCTGTCCTCCTGGGCCCATCTCCACTGAGGAGTGTCAGGAAGAAAAGGAATGGGCACGAGACACCCCAAACACCCTCAAGGGCGGGAGGGTTTCTTGGCCAAGCCAGGGGGCTGAGCAGGGAGCCTGCTGACCTGCAGGAATCCCACAGCACTACTTCTGGCCTGGGGACCACCCCCCAACAGGAATAAAAGCCCCTCTGGCTCACTCAGAGAGTGCTTGCTCGTAGACGAAGCCTGCGGGAACAGACAGCTGCCCAGGTGCACGCAGTGGCCTGGAGGCAGAATCCCCTCGCTCTGTCCTTTCTTGGTAGGAGGCGACACTCCCTGTAGGTGGGACCCTGGGGAAAAAGGGAAGGAGAGGCAGGGACTGGCATGGGGGCTGGCAGAGGTGGCCCCGTGGCTGGTGTTGGCGCCACGGCAGGTGGTGCTGGGTCTGTGAGGGGCTGCGGCTCCTTCCGGCCCACGATCACCCTGGCCCTGAAGCCGGGCAACACTTCACCAGCACCACGAGGCTGCTGGCCTGGGAGCCACGGGAGGTCCTGTGTTCCTTCTTCTCGCTACTGATAAAAGGGAGACATGGAGCCTCACTTAAATGATCATTCACTGTCAGTTTTTCTTGAGCAGGGATTCCTAAAGTCATGCATTTAAAAAAAAGGAAGAAAAAGGCCTTTCCAAGGAGAAAGGAATCACTCCAAGAAAACAATACATTTCTCCAGAGAGACCAAATCAACTGTAATTAGGCTACAAGTTAAATGAGGTGAGAAGAGGCCTGAGACATTTGTACTATTCTGCTGGGCCTAGAATTTTCTAGAATTTACCGGCCCTCTGACCATGAGCAAATCCTGCCTTGCATCTTGGTTTACTCATTAGGAAAATGGGGAGGCCTGGCCCCGGGGGAACCTCTTGGCTTCTACTACTCGATCCTCACAGACTTCAGGTCGGGCCGGCCCAGTCTCCTCCTAAAAGCACGGCTGGCCTCTCCTGCAGGAAGGACATGGAGCTGTGGAAGATGGTCAGGTCTGGGGTCAGGGCTCACAGTAAACATTCCTTGCTGCAGGTGTCTATGCAGCCCTACTATGTGCCTGGCACTGTGAGGGGCCAGAGGTGAATCGGATGCCTCCCCCACCTTCGTGAAGAGGAGACAAGGTGGCCACACCATGCGTACTACCACACAGGCGAGGCCACGTGTGACAGAGGCTTGGGAGATGCCGCCAGTGCGACAGGAGGGGACAGTGTGTGAGGAGATACTTGGACTGGGCTTTGGAGGGTTTTTCCCTTCAATATTTTACTGTGAAAAATTTCAAACATACAGAAAAGTTGAAATCATAGCTTGAATGATTAAGTATCTACACGTATCCACTTCATCAGATTTCTTGATGCATTTCAAAGCTGGCTGCAGACCTAAGCGCATTCACTCTGAAGCCCTGTGTGAGGGACCCCGACTGGCAGGGCCAACAGCAGGACGGGGGAGGAGGACAGCAGGACACGGGAGGAGGACAGCAGGACACGGGAGGAGGACAGCAGGACATGGGAGGAGGACAGCAGGATGGGGAGGAAGACAGTAGGAAAGGGGAGGAGGACAGCAGGATGGGGGGACAGCAGGACACAGGAGGAGGACAGCAGGACACGGGAGGAGGACAGCAGGACGGGGGAGGAGGACAGCAGGACGGGGGAGGAGGACAGCGGGACGAGGGAGGAGGACAGCAGAACGGGGGAGGAGGACAGCGGGACACGGGAGGAGGACAGCAGGACGGGGGAGGAGCACAGCAGGACGGGGGAGGAGGACAGCGGGACACGGGAGGAGGACAGCGGGACGGGGGAGGAGGACAGCAGGACGGGGGAGGAGCACAGCAGGACGGGCGAGGAGGACAGCAGGACGGGGGAGGAGCACAGCAGGATGGGGGAGGAGGACAGAAGGACGGGTGGGGAGGACAGCAGGACAGGGGAGGAGGACAGTAGGACAGGGGAGGAGGACAGCAGGACAGGGGAGGAGGACAGTAGGACGAGGTACCCGGCAGCTGGAAGGCCCGGGGCTGGCTCCTGAGGCCTGTGGACAGGAGGCTGAGTCTGGCCGAGCACAGCAGGTGTGTGGCGGGAGCTGCTCAGGGCCTGGGTTTGTTCCTCAAGACCTGCTGTTCCCCCCCCTAAAAGGGCTGAGTTTGGGGGAGAGAGGAGGTGGCTGCTGCCAGCCCGAGCTTCCTCCCTGCTGAGGAGTCACAGTGCTGGCCTTGGTCCACGACTCCCCTTCCCCCACCCCACCTCCACTGCACCAGGGAGGGGCTGACAGCGCCCTGCGCACCCCTGACCCAGCCCAGTGCTCACTAAGTGCCTAGTGCGCCTGGGGCGGTGCGCGGGGAGCTCCCGTGAAAGCACACTGAGTGAATGACAGGTCGCAGTTCCCCTGGTGAGGGTGGGAACGGAAACGTGAGGGTCTTCCCGGAATGTGCATGTCTCAAAATCAGAAGAAAAAGAAATAGCTAACTAGTTAACAGTAGAATTTAATCCTAAACTCCTTGGGTTGATAATTCTATAGGGAAAGTCACACCTGATCACCACCTTGGCCATGGCCTCAGCATCCTCTGCCACCACAGGGACGTCCTAAGGCCCAGAGCCGCCACAGCACCCTACTTGAAAGCCAGGCCAGCTGTTTCAGTTTGGCATTCAGGGCCCCCCAACACTTGAAACCCCCTTCCCACACCCTCCCACAGACCCCGTGTGGAAGCGCAGCAGCCTGCCCGCAGTTTCCAGAACACCAGCTCCTTTATGGGGCCTGGATGCTTCTGTCCCCTCTGACCTCCCTTGGGGCCCACCGCCTGCATTTCCTGAAGGCCATGTCCCATCAGGGTGAGAGTGAAGTCCCAGTCCCTGACTGCTGCTCTCAGCACACCAAATGTTTGCTAAATCAAAAAATCCAGCAAGATTCTTGCCCCACGATCATGTGGAATTAATAAACATAGCTGTCAATAATTCTTCCACCTCCGTAGTCTTATTTGAGCACCACACTCCCCCGCATCCCAATGACCTGTCACCACGTTACTTTTTTGTTTTTGTTTGTTTTGTTTTTATTTTTTGGTGTCTGCCCAGTAACAGGATTTGAACCCTTGACCGTGGTGTTATCAACACCATGCTCTAATCAACTGAGCCAACCGGCCAGCCTTGTCAACACATTAGTTAGAGGTGAGCAAGCCAAGGGGGGTGATGGGCCGGGGGTCGGAAGTCTTCTCAGTTTAGGGGCCAGGCCTTTTCACTCCTCAAGGCTGATCTGCTCCCGGGGCCCTGGCATCCTCCATGCAGTGCAGTGGGGCCACGGCTCTCCATGTTGCTGGGGGTGGGGATTCTGGACTAGGGCCTGGGCTAGGACCAGCCCCTGCAGACAGATAGGGCCCAGTCTCCAGGCCTGGAGAATTTTAGAGGAGGAAAAGAGACTGGGGCCCTCACTACTACTTTCAAGGGGTTCTAAATGCATTTTCCTGATAACACTGTAATGAAGCTACAGGTATGCCCGACTGTTACCCTCTACACTGTGACCTCCTTGAGGTCAAGGACTGTCGGGTTTTTCAATGAATTAGTGAGGGCAGGAATGGTGAATGAAGAGGGTCAGGCATGCCCTGGTATGATCCAGGTCATGACCTTTTTTAGGAGGAAGGTCAAAGCTGCTGTGGGATGCTAAGACTTCTGCAACCCCCCATGGCTGGGACCTTCCCTTGAGGGGTTCAGCTTTTCATTTACACAGGGAGCTGCATCAAGAAGCTGAGTTGGGACCTGAAGGGAAGTGGGAAGTAGGTGGCTCTGGGGGTGGCTGGAGTCAACAGAGAGAACCTGTGGCTTCTAGAATACGAGTTGTGCGTCCTCCGTACTCACCTGGAGGCACTGCTGCTCTCTGGGTGGTCTTCGGTGCTCTGCTCTGGCAACACCTTGAGAAGGATGAAGGAG
Source organism: Cynocephalus volans (assembly GCF_027409185.1). NCBI lineage: Eukaryota > Metazoa > Chordata > Mammalia > Dermoptera > Cynocephalidae > Cynocephalus > Cynocephalus volans. The sequence goes on from NC_084473.1 coordinate 10,205,356, forward strand.
AGAAGTATCAAAAGATTGTCAGCAGGGTGGCCTGCCTGGTTCCTGCCATGCGCCACAGGCAACGGCCACCACTTTCAACCCAGGACCTATAAATCTCAGAGTAAGAAAGCCTCCCTCAGGCTGTCCAGGGCCACACACTCATTCACAGGTGAGAAACAGGCTGAGAAAGGGAAGTGACTTAAAAGCTCACATAAGAAAACCAAAAAATAGAGAAAGAAAGAAAGAAAGAAAAAAAGAAAAATAAATTTTTTAAAAAACTCACATAAAGAGGAAGTGGCAGAGCTAGTGCCAGACTCCCTGCCTCCCAGACTGCTCCCTACATGACACCCTCTCACCTCCAGGAATCAGTGACCCGCTGCCACCTAGCATGAGCACACCGCCTCTCACCTCCAGAGATCAGGCACAAGGCCATGGCAACCTCACACAAAGAATGCTTCTGCGAGGATGGCTGCCCAGCAACTGCCTGTTCAACCCTGGACTGACGCCACCCTTGTTGCTGACCCTTGTAGCCAAGGATAATTATTTCAAAACCACTTACGTAACCTTCCTCATTTTGCCTTTAAAAACTCTTGCCTTCCTGTGCTTCCATCCCTGTATGCTTACGGCCCCCATGGTCTGCCGTGGCACACGCACTCCAAAATGCAATCCCAGGTCATTCATTCCCTAATAGACTCTTTTCTTTGGAGAGCCTCTGTTTGTGTTAGTTTAGGCTGAAAACACCAAAGCAACCTCCTTCATTCCCGAGCCTGCCATTCAGAAGATCTGCTCCACTTACACAGAGCTCGCAAAGCCTCCCTGTTCAGAGGAAAAGACTTGTGGGTCCCAGTGCACACAGCCCCAAAGGAGCCCACCCCAGCTGCACATGCTCATCAGCCAGTCTTTGGTTCATTAAATACAAATGGTCATAAAAGGACCCACAGACAGTTAAATGAGTCGGAACCACACAACTGACCTTGGATAAAAGACAGTGCCGTGAGCAGACGAGAAACGTGTACCGTCCCACTAATGTCCACACAGATATTTGACAGGGTGCTGCCCCCATAAAACAGGAACAGGCAAATTTGTACAAAAGAAGAAAAAATCAGAGAACAGGAGTTCTTGGGAAATAAAAATATGATTGCTGAAACAGAAAAATCAGTAGAAGAGCCGAATAACGGACTAGGAGAGGTTGAAGACTAAACCAGTGGCCTGACACTTAGAAGATAAAGTCAAGGGCATATTTTAGAGCACAGGAAAGAGAAAAACAAGGAAGGTATAAGAGAAAATTCAAAAGAAAGAAAATTAATTTAGAAGGTCCACCATTCATCAAATAGAAGTTCTAGAAGCTGGGAAGAGATACAGAGGCAAATTAACATAAAGAAATAATAGAATTTCCCTGAGTTTAAGATTTAAGTCTCAAAAATGAAAGGGCCCACTAAAAGCAATCTAAATAAAAAACAAAAACAAACAAAAAAACCCACTTTACATTCAGGTGAAATCTCAGAATACCAAGGTCTGTGGTCTGAATGTTCGTGTCCCCACAAAATCCATTATGTCGAAACCTAATCGTCAGCGCAATAGTATTACCAGGTGGGGCCTTCAGGAGGTGATGAGGTCATGAGGCTTTGTCCTCATGAATGGGGTAAGGGCCCTGATAAAAGAGGCATGAGCGAGCCTGTTTGCCCTCCTGCCGTGGGAGGGCACAGCAAGGTGTCATTCATGACGCAGACAGCCCTCACCAGACACTGAATCTGCTGGTGCCTTGATCTCATTTATAAATTACACAGTCTAAGCAATCTTGTTATAGCAGCCTGAATGGACTAAGACACAAGGATAAAGAGAAAATCCTAAAAGTTTCTAGGAAGGGAGGAGCAGGTGCAGACAGGTCACCTATGAAAAACCAAGGATCAGATGGCATCAGATGATTCTTCAGCCACACTGGAAACCCCTGTTACAATGGCTTCTAAAGGAAAATTATTCTCAGAACTCTATTGTTGTTGTTATTTTTGGCAGCTGGCCAGTACAGGGATCAAACCCTGGACCCTGGTGTTATCAGCACCACTTTCTAAATGAACTCAGAACTTTAATTCTAAATAAACTATTAATAAGTATTTATTAGAGCAAACTAAAGATATTTGCATACATACGAAGACTCAGAGTTTATCTCCTATTAGCCTTTCTGGGGAAAATCTTTTAACAAGAATTTTTTAAAAAACCATAGAAGACAGGGCTTCATGAGCTGACTGGAATTAACCCAGGAATGCAAGGAAATGGAAACTTCAGGAGAATGCGCAACGGGCCTGGAAATCAACACGTCCACATTTGAAGTTTCCATGACACAAACTGAGTGATCAAGATCGCTGACTTTAATATCTAAAGAGCTCACATGAGAAAGAGGGACCACATTTCTTCTGCCTGTCCCAGGGTCTCAATGTGCACACACTATAGGGAGGTGGGCCAGGGCTCAACACGGAGAACAGTCAGAGCTGCCCATGGAGTGACAGGCTGCCCCAGGAGGCAGCGAGTTGAGCTGCTGTCACTGAAGTCAGACAGAGGCTGGCTGATCCAACGCTTTGTTCCTCCTATTAGAATTCAAAATACAGGCAAAACACACACCCCGGAGTCATGCCCTTCTACTTCTAGGATCCCCACGGATGTTGGGCAGGTGAGGAAGGGGTCGTGAGGCTCAGCAGGGATGAGCACAGCCGCATCTCTCACACCCCCCACTCCTACTTAGCTTTCAGGCCTTGGGTTATGCCTCCCCCAGGCCTCCTTCCTCCCCAGCCTGGCCAGGTGCCCTTCCCCGCTTGCGTCTTGCTCCACCCTGACTTCTATCATTGTGCTCATTCTGCTGTCTGCAAGTGTGCCAAGACAGAGAACCCCTTGAAGGTAGGAAGGTAAGAAGGTAGGAAGGTAGGAAAGATTCCCATTTGTCTGCACAGCCCAGCACTGAGCAGCATCCAGTACCCAGGACGTGGCAGAGAGATGCAGAGATGCCTGCTGAGGCCCTTCTACAAGGGCAGCTCACCACACAGCAGGGGCTTTGAATACCTGGCGTAGGGACCTTATTGGTTCTGCAGACACTGAGGAGCTTTCAAAGTTTTGTTTTGCAATTTGCACACTAGAGCAAGATAAACTCATCTTCTGAGCACCCTCAGCACATAATCCTATTCTACCCAAAGATGTGGATTTGGGCTGTTGTACCTGCAGGAAGCTGTTTACATTCTCCCAAATTCTCTTTTAAAGTCCTCTTCCATCCTCGATTCTGAGACTTAATCACACAGATTCATCAATGACCGGGTAGTTATCCAGCTCTGCCAGTCTGCCCAGTGCTACACCAGCTGCCGTGGGGACCTGAGCCCCACACTGAGGGTGCTGGCAATCCTACAGAAATAAGTCCCAAACACATTGAACCCTTGATAAAATATATAAGACCAGAGAGTGCATAGGCTACAAAATAGTTGTGTAATAGGAGAAGGCAGTGCAGTATGAGAGTAAAGAGCATGAATTTTGAAAAAAAGACAGACCCAGCACTTCCCCTCGTGGCTGTGTAATTCTGGGCAATTTCCTTAACCTTCCTAAGCACCGATCTTCTCATCCGTAAAATAAGTTTATTGTGAGACATTTTAAAGTGATTACCAAAGTGCCTGGCACTTAAGAAGCACTCAATAAATAGTAGCTACTATTATTTTGATTATCATCATCAGACAGGGCTATGTCCTATACTGTTCTCTAATTATTAACCTATCAACATTAGCTGATCTTCTCCAACAAGAGTACCAGTTCTCCCCAGTTTATAAATCTTCAAGCTGGGGCACAGAGTAAACACTAAATATTTCCTGAATTAAGCTGAATGTCACATTGCTGGTTAGTTGTAATCTTGTTTTCGTTTTTTTTTTTTTTTTTTTGCAGCTGGCCAGTAAGGGGATCTGAACCCTTGACCTTGGAGTTACAAGGTGGAGCTCTAGCCAACTGAGCTAACCAGTCGGCCCTAATCTTAGGTTTAAGATCCATCTAGCAGTTGGCATAGTAGAGTAAAAACCGCATAACACAGAATAAGGTTCAAGTTCCAATTCAGCCATTTAATGATGATGCGCCTCTGGGTGAATTGTGAGGCTCTCTGAGCCTCAGTTTACTCATCTGCATTATGGGGACTTACCCTTTGGGGTGATGTGAGATGAGAGATAATATATACCAATAACATAGGTGACGAACAAACCCCATTCTAACTGTGTGAACCAGCGTGCAGCCTCGGGTCACCCTGTGACACAGCCTTGCTAGTGCTCACCGGAATGCACGGTGAGGCCGGCACAGGGGCGCCGTGGTCTTCAAGGCTGGGGGAGAGGTTCCAAGACAAGCTCCTCCCTGAGAAATCAGCTCTGACGTGATTGCTGGGGAATGCCAGTGGTGGTAAACAGGGGCCAGCTGACACCAGGTGTGTCCTACTGAGGCAAACCTGGGGTGGGTGGCGGAAGGCCACCAGCTGCTTCAGGCTTCACGAGGCACTGGCTCTTGTCCGCCCAGCAGCGCTGTCTCCCAGGGGAGGCTGACACTGCCAGGCAGGGAGACCGCAAGGGGCCGCCATGGCTGCTGGTGGCTGGCGAGTGTCCCACGGGGAAGTCAATATTCACTACACATTTATGTGAACACTCGTGCCTGTCGGGGAGTACAGATGAAAAGGAGATGATTCCCGAGCTAGCAAGGAATTCCCAATGGGAAGAGGGACAGAGTGGGGAGTGGGGCAGTGAAGGCTGGAGAGGAGGGGGAGCCACTCACACACCCCACATGCACCCCCGCCCAGCCACGCACGCGCACTCACCCACACCCCTTCAGTGACTGGGGCCCCACTGCCTCCTACAGCAGCCCATTCCATCTTGTGGAACTCAGACTGTTTTATTTTATTGGTTTTAATTTTAATTATGGTAAAAAACATATACCCTAAAATTTACCATTTTAGTCATTTTAAAGCGAGCAGTTCAGAGGTATTAAGTGTGTTCATATCGCTGGGCAGCCGTCACCACCCTCCGTCTCCAGAAATCTTCTCATCTTGCAAAACTAAAGCTCCGTCCCCATTAAACACCAACTCCCCGTCCCCTCCCCACCCAGGCCCTGGGAACTGCTATCCCCCTCTCTGTGTCTATGACTCTGACTACCCCAGGAACCTCACATAAGTGGAGTCACACGGTATCTGTCCTTTTGCGACTGGCTTATTTCACTGAGCATAACGTCCCCAAGGTTCATCCATGTTGCAGCTTGTGTCAGAATTTCCTTAGTTTTAAAGGCTGAGTAATGTTCCGTCATACGCATATTTTCTACATTTTGCTCATCGGTCCATCCACTGCCGGACATTTGGGCTGCTTCCACCTCTCGGCTATTGTGAATAGTGCTGCTATGACCACAGGCATCCAAATCTCTCTTCCAGACCCTGCTTTCAGTGCTTTTGGGTATATATGAAAGTTCTTCCTTATACTGATACCAACCTGCCTCCTGCAGCCTTCAGCCGCTGGGCTTGATTCTATTCTCAGAGGCAACATAGATAAGAAGTAATAATTTTAGCCAACACCCTTCAGACTTTTTTTATAACGCCATCCTACTTGAACCCTGTTTCCCCCTTGTCAGCTTCTGCTGGAAGCAGCTTTTGCTGTCAGTGCTTGGCTTCTCCTCTCCTTAGGATTTTGTAAGGGTTGTTAAAATATAGTTTCTGCGATCAGGCAGGGCAACTGAGTGACAGAGCCCATGATTTGGAGTTATATGGAGTTATATGTGTGATCACCTAGTCCTGGCCTAGTCTCTCCACTCTCCGCACCTTAAGGGGCTCCACTTGCTGCTAAAACGGATGACACTGCAGACTCTCAGGGCAGCCATGATGACGGGACACCACTGTGCCTGTGACCTTTGCCCGCGAACTGTGCCCCTACAGCTGCTGCAGAAGGAAGGTCAAGTCTCTCTTTTGCAATTTTCTTGATGGCTCAGCCTTGTGGAACTGTTCAATTTCCACACATGTTTCTTTCTATACCTGTAATTTGATGTGTGGCCCTTTCTCAGTCAATTTGTTTAAGCTTTTAACTTGACCTTCTCAAATGGGAAATATGTTAGACTCCCTCCCAGAACACACAGCTTGCTGGAGCCACAAGGCGGAGCTTGGAGGAAAAGCAAAGACACGGCAGCCCCTGGTGGCGGCTCTGGGTCTAGTGCAGACACAAGCTCCTGCCAGCTGGCTGCCTGCCACCGGCAGATCAGACAGACATCTGGACGCGGGAACTGGCAGTGCCTGGGCTGGGGCCACGGGAACTGGGCCGAGCTCAGGACGAGTGTGCGCGTGCATGCATGTGTGTGCACATGGCGGGGGGTGTCATCCCTTGAAATCCTAGGGAGGCTTTGAAAAACCAAACCACAGCTGAACAAGAAGCAGAAAACATATGAGAAGGAACTGAATGTGATGATCTCTTAATTTCCTTCAACTCTTACAACTAGTTTTTATGAAAAGTAAAGTCTCAAAGGTTACTTTTCTGAAAATCCACTGCATACTTTATTTACCAAAATATATTGTATATTGGAGGAGCTTTGTATATTGGAAGAGTTCTCCCCTTAATTCTTAATTTGTAACAGCTTTATATATATATATGTACACATATCAATTTTATGTATAATTGACACAGAACAATTGACTACACATTTAAAGAATACAATTTGTATGTTTTGACATATATCATATGTACATATATACATACACACGTAATACCCATTAAACCACCACCACAATCAAGATACTAAACAGATTCATCACCCCCAAAACTTTCCTTGAGTCCCTCTGTAGCGCCTCCCTCCTCCTCTGCCCCCATCCCTAGGCCATCACTGATCTGCTTTGTCACTACGGATTAGGGGCACGCATTTCTAGAAGTCTAGGTAGACAGAATCACACAGCACACAGTGTTTTGTGTCTAGATATTCTCACTCAGCATAATGATTCTGAGATCCATCCATCAATAGTTCATTCCCGTGTATTTCACTGTATGGATATACCTCTCTCCCCTCTCCTCATTTTTTTTTTGGCAGCTGCCGGCATGGGAATCTAAACTCTTGACCCTGGTATAATTGACCTTGGTGTTGTAACACTGTGCTCTAACCAACTGAGCTAACTGGCCAGCCCTATTTCACTGTATGGGTATATGTCCCCCTTCCTCTCTAAGAATTATCCTTCTTTGAAGTCCAGGTTTGTTGGCTGGTTGGTTTTTAATGTTTTATTATGGAAATGTGAACACATACAATGGAGGAAATAATATAATGGATCACCTGGTACCTAATCTCCCAGCTTCCACAATTTTAAGTATTTTGCCAATCAGGTCCCGCCACTCACCACCAGAGGGCACTGTGTTGCCTACAGAGCAGTCAGTGTCCTCTTGGGAAGCTCCACTTAATGGCTTCAGAGGTGGCAACAGCTAAGCAGTGCAGGTGGACTCTGCATGTGAAAGCTGTTTCGCATTGCTAAAATGACAAGGACTTGTCCCAAAAGAGGCTCTGGAGAAATACCCCCTGGTTGTGAGACTGCCAGTCCTGGGCCCATCTCCATCGGTGAAGGCCTTGACTTCAGGGAGGTGTTTCCAAAGCCAGAGAAAGAAGGCAAGGGAGACCTAGAGAAGCCAAGTGGGGTGGGATTGGAAGAAAATAGCAATACGTTACGTTTATATAGAGTTTTAGCACCTTATAAAGCACGTTCACATGCACTTTCATTTAATTCCTCCAAACCTCCAGTAACCAGTATTTACTGAGTATTTAACTAGACTCAGGGTTTAAGAGACTTGCCCACACTGGCATGGGATGGACTGCAGTCAGCCTGACCTCCAAACCCCAGGTGTCCTCTTGCTGGCCTAGCCGGTGTGTGTGAGGTGATGGACGGTAACACCCTTGTACCTGGTTGGAACCCTAGTCTGGATGGGGGAACTTGGACAATCATCTTGCTGGGTCCCAAAGGCCTCAGATATAAATAAGAAGGTGGGACTGAATGACCTTTAAGGTCCCTTCAGCTCTACTATCTCGGATTCTGGCAATTTAAAGTAACTAAAGGGGTCCTGGGTATTTGCTATCAGGAGGCACAGTTCAGTGGAAATCTGCATTGGTAGCCTTGGATTGGGGGCTACTTTTCCTTGCTGGGTAATGGGCTCATGGCATTTAGGGGCAGATAAACCTCTGTTCTGCCCAAACCACTGCTCTGGCCTCCTCACCAGACCCTGGTCAGGGTTTGTCCCACACCTGGAGCTCAGAGCTCCTAGGCTAAGAATCACTGGTCAGCATCTCTTGAGGCAGTGTGAGGCAGTGCACACTCCAGCACGGTCCATGCCATGTCTACACACTCCCAGGCCCAGCACTCAGTACCGAGGCCTAACATCAGGGCCAGGCACATCATACCCCCACTCCTAACTCTTGCAGAGCTGGGATTCTAGTCATTCACAACAGCTGGCCTCCTGGGCCCCCAGAAGGAGGGAGAGACAGACCTCTGAGGTTGTCTGCCCTGCCCCCATCTCCAGGCACTGCAGTCTAACATGTTCAGATCTTACTGTTCTTGTAGACCTCCTGAGAGGAAGATTCTTCCTTTGGTTTTTGATGTTCTTCAGGTTCCAGACTTAGCATTCTTCCCCACTCCTCTGTATGCTTTCCCTCAGCAACCCTACCCTCACACAACGTCAGCCACTGTCTAATGCTGATGTTCACAAAATTACAGCTCCAGCTCCACTGTTTACAGTGACACGAATTTCTGACAGCCCGTAGAACTTGTACTCAAAACTCACCTTGTGCAAAACTAGGCCTATCTCAGGCAACTACATCATTATCCACCCAACTAAACAAGAAACAAACCTTGGAGTCTTTTTAGAAACTTGCTTTCCCTTGCTCGTCACCACCAGCTCACTTCGCCTTCTCCCCCACTGTCTCTTACCTGGATTACTCTCTCCCCAGCCCCCACCCCTGCACCATCTCCTCCAGCACAACCTCCTCCTGCCCGCGCTTATCTCTCTAAGACACAGCCTGGGGAGGACACACAGAAAGTGATAAGGCGGCTGTCTCTGAGGGCAACTGGGGTCAGAGGGTAGGGGACAAGGGTGGAAGGGGCACTTTCTTTCCACTGTACCTTTTACATTTTCTCATGTGCATGTATACTACCTATTCTGATTTTAAGATAAATACTTACAGACAATAAAACACAGAAATCTTCCACTAGCTCCCCAGTGGTTACAGGATAGTTCACCCCTTATCCTGGAAGATTGTGAAAATGTGATCCGAACCTCTCTCTTTGCTTCCTGCTCTCCGGCATCACCTGGATGTCTGTCCACACTGAACTACTTGCTGTTCACCTAAAGCACTTTCACACTTCTGGGGTTTTCTACATGCTGCTTCCTCTTTAGAGAATGCTCCATCCTTTTGCAACTGCTGGAAAACTCTACTGATCCTTTAGAACCAACTCAGATGTCAGATCTGCTGGGACTCTGCCTCAGATGGGATTATTCAACTCTTCTTTGTACATGCAGTATATTAACTGGTATATCCCTGTATGTGCTTGCCTGCTGAATTACAAATGCTCATTTACACAACCTTTCCCAACACAGCTATGAACTTTTGTGGGGTCAGCATGACACCTGACTCTTTTTTTTTTTTTTTTTTTTTTGTGCAGCTGGCCAGTATGGAGATCTGAACCCACGACCTTGGTCTTACAAGGGTGCACTAACCAACCAGTCCTTGACTCTTTTTCGTCTCCTAGATTGATAAAATATGACTTACTGCCATTTAAATTTGTGTTCTTTGCTACACACCTAAATGCAGACAGATGGTAACTGTCTTCAAGAAAGTAAGCTGTTTTTTTTTTTTCTGCAAGTCCATTGTATTATCCATTGCCTTTAAACCCCTCTCTCTAGTGGAGCTGCCTTCCAGCCACGCACTCATTCTGACTGCTTTGTCTTCACCTTCACATTCCACAGCAGCTGTGAGCCAGGACTACTGCAGAGTCCAGGCTGCTGGTAACAGACAAGAAAGAATTATCCTGATCTTTCTTGACTAGAGAAAAACGGAACCTTTGCAAAAATGGTGGACAATAGAGTCATTCAGGAGCCTAAGGAAAAGGCATTATTGCTTACACTTTCTTGCAAAGAATTGACTATACTCTAAACAACATAAAAATGCTTAGATAATGTGCTTCCCTAGATCTTGGTGACCTGGTTTACCAGACAGAGGAGGAAAAAGGTCTGCAGTGACTTCCTCCATGGACGTCTTAAACCCTCAAAGTCACCCTTGAGGGTTGGAATCAACTTCTTCCAACTCCTGTTATTGCTGACATTTTGACCTCCTCCCATGAATCACAAATGATCTTAATGACATTTAGAATGGTGAATCTTTTCCAAAAAGTTTGCAATTTACTTTGTCCAGATTCATCAAAGGAATCACTATTTATGGCAGCTATAGCCTTATAAAATGTATTTCTTAAATAACAAGACTTGAAAGTTGTTATTACTCCTTGATCCATGGGCTGCAGAATGAATGCAGTGTTAGCAGCATGAAAACAACATTAATCTCCTTGTACATCTCCCTCAGAGCTCGTGGGTGACCAGGTGCACCGTCAATGAGCAGTAGTTTTTTTTAAAGATGACTGGTAAGGGGATCTTAACCCTTGACTTGGTGTTGTCAGCACCACGCTCTCCCAAGTGAGCTAACTGGCCATCCCTATATAGGGATCTGAACCCGTGGCCTTGGTGTTATCAGCGCTGCACTCTCCTGAGTGAGCCACGGGCCGGCCCTAGCAGTAGTATTTTGAAAGGAATCTTTTTTCTGAGGAGTAGGTCTCAACAGTGAGCTTAAAATATTCAGTCAGCCATGCTGTAAACGGATGTGCTGTCATTCAGGCTTTGTTGTTCCATTTTATAGAACAGAGTAGATTTAGCATAATTCTTTTTGGGATGTTGTGGGGGGTGGTGATGCATCTGGCCAGCATGGAAATCTGAACCCTCGACTTTGGTGTTATAATATTTAGCATAATGTTTAAGGGCCCTAGGATTTTCAGAATGGTAAATGAGCATTTGCTTCAACTATAAGTCACGAGCCACATTAGCCCCGAACAAGATAGTCAGCCCGTCCTTTGAAACTTTGAAGCCAGGCATTGACATCTCTCTCTTGCTATGAACGTCCGAGATGGCATCTTCTTCCAGTAGAAGGGTGTTTCATCTACACTGAAAATGTGTCGTTTAGTGCGGCCACCATCATCGATGATCCTAGCTAGACCTGGGTAAGCTGCTGCAGTTTCTGCATGGTCCTTGCTGCTTCCCCTTGCATCTGTATGTTACGGGGACCCCTTCTTTCCTTAAACCTCATGAACCAACCTCTGCTGGCTTCAAACTTCTCTTCTGCAGCTTCCTCACCTCTCTCAGCCTCCACGGAATGGAAGAGAGTTAGGCCTTGCTCTGGATTAGGCTTTGGCTTAAGGGAATGTTGTGGCTGGTTTGATCTTCTCTCCAGACCACTTTCTCTATCAGCAATAAGGCTTTCATATCATTCGTGTGTTCACTGGAGTGGCACTTTTAATTTCCTTCAAGAACTTCGCATTCACAGTGTGGTTGTTTGGTGCAAGGGGCCTCACTTTCAGCCCATCTCTGCTTTCCACACTCCTTCCTCACTAAGCTTAATCACTTCTAGCTTTTGACTTAAAGTGAGAGATGTGTGGCTCTTCCTTTCACTTAGAAACCACTGTAGAGTTATTAATTTGCCTAATTTCAATATTGATGCATCTCAGGGAATAGGAGGCCCAAGGAGAGGAAAAGAGACCAGGGAAATGGCCGGCCAGCCAGTCAGTCAGTGGAGCAGCAGAACACACGCAGCATTTATTGATTAAGTTCGCCATCTTTATATGAGTGTGGTTCATGGTGCCCGTAAATAATTACAATAGTAATATCGAAAATCACTGATCTAGCCCCGTACCAGTCAGCCCCCCCCCCCAAAAAAATCACTGATCACAGATCACCATAACAAATAATAACGAGAAAGTCTGAAATATTGTGAAAATTACTAAAATTTGATATAGAGACACGAAGTGAGCACATGCTGTTGGAAAAATGGCCCCAATAGACTTCTCGACACAGGATCGCCATAAACCTTCAACTTATAAATAATGCGGTATCTGCAAAGCACAATAAAGTGACGCACAGTAAACGAAGTGTGCCTGCATTTACCTTGCCAGGCTGTCAGCAGGGGAAAAATGAGAAAATGAACATAAAATACTGACTACAGACCTTAACATAAAATAGGTGCCCAACAAGTTTGTTTCTTCCTCTCCCGTTGTCAGTATACCTATTATCTGCAACAAAGCTAAGTTATTTCACAAGCATCTCTCCAGTGAACATGTACTAAAACTTAAAACTGCACAAAGGGAAATGTTTTTGTCTAGCTGATTTGCACTGATACCAAAAAGAGTTTATTGAACTGGAAAATTGGGATGTCACTGATGTTCTCTATATTTGGTGAACTGTCTCCATTGTAATGTCTGAGTGAATGTAAATACAGACACAGACACATGTAGACTGTCATGGGTTTACCAGTGGCCTTGGTCTATTAATCTTATTTTTTTCCTATGAGATCCTAAATTTCCTGGTCATGGGGATTTATAATGTAACTCCAATGGAGAGAGACTACTACATCCTTTACATTTGTATTTTATATCAAATCTGTTCATAATTTTGACTAAGCCTACAATCCAGAGTGAAAATCCTCTTACTAGTATTTCAGTACAAAGTTTTACAGTTCAGGGGCCGGCCCGTGGCTCACTTGGGAGAGTGTGGTGCTGATAACACCAAGGCCACGGGTTCGGATCCCTATATAGGGGTGGCCGGTTAGCTCACTTGGGAGAGCGTGGTGCTGACAACACCAAGTCAAGGGTTAAGATCCTCTTACTGGTCATCTTTAAAAAAAAAACAAAAAACAAAGTTTTACAGTTCACATATAAAAAAGAGTCTAGCTGAAAGCTGCTCCTGCAAAACATAGAGGGAAATTTACCTTGATTCAGAACATATACACTGTGATAGCTGGAAAAGTCCATGCTTAGAAAGTTTTAAGTATTGTTCATTTAGATACTTCTTAAAGATTAATTTAAAAAATCCCCAGTTTTAGATGCAATATGGCAATACATTCTTATCTATCAACCTTAACTATATCAAGAAAACAACCCAAAATTAAGAAATAAGACAAAAAAGAACACTTGAGCAACTAGAATTGCCACAAACCTTGTTCAATGAGCATATGGTTCTCCAGGCCAAAGAAGAACCTCTCTCAGGCCTTGGCTCAGAGGCTTTGCCCTTCTGTGAAACACAGTGTTTTTCTCATCCCCCACCGCGAGCAGCTCAGAAAAGTGGCTACTTGGTAAAGGGAGGACTGGGGTATAGGTTGGTTGCATGTAGGCCGACAATAGTCAAAAGTGACAGTCGCAAGACTGAGGAAGAACCAAGCACAGAAAGGCAGTAACAAGCAAACATCACAGCTGGATAAGCGTGTAGGAGTGAGACTGTCCAGGTTCCGATCTCTGCTCTGCCATCCTTGTGGCTTTGGTCAAGTCACGTAACTTCTCTGTGCCTGTTTCCTCTTTCTCATTATAAAAAGGGATGATAATAATGATAAAGTTGGAAAGAGTTAATACATATCTGAGACCCAAGTGTTCATTAAGATATTAGCTACAGTTATTTCTTGAATATAGTCAAGTGTAATATATAATATTCAGAATGATGACTCAGAGATATAGATAACTGGTCTCTAAGACAATCTCAACAACTGTGGTTAACATTTTTAAATGTGGGTGCTTAAAAGGATAATCTTCACTGAAATTTTATATTCTCTAATGAAGAATACCTCTCTCCTCCAAAATGCTAGATAGTTATGCACCTAAGGAAAGTTTTCTTCCTTCCCTCCTAAAAAAACTAAAAATAGTGCTTTTTACAACTCCAATCAAGCAAGCCTTTTCGCTGTTTTGGGGAACATTCTTCCTAACGTTTTGCAGAACAGCCAGCTTCTACACAAGAGTTTCAATACTAACTCTTCAGTCTCCCAATTCTTTCCTAATTCAATGGTATCTTATTAACTCAGTCTTATAAAATGGGCAACTGCTGAGATAATCAATTAAAGATGTAATGTAGGGCTGGCCCGTGGCTCACTCGGGAGAGTGTGGTGCTGGTAACACCAAGGCCACAGGTTCGGATCCCTATATCCGGATGGCCAGTTTGCTCACTGGGTGAGCGTGGTGCTGACAACACCAAGTCAAGGGTTAAGATCCCCTTACCGGTCATCTTTTATAAAAAAAAAAAAAAAAAAAAAAAAAAGATACCCACAACTTTCACAGTATAGTGAAAACTCCCGAACATGGAATACTTTAGCATGATACCCCCGTAGCATGCCTTACAGCCCTAGACCTCTCCAGCCCATGCCCCGTGCCCATATGCCTGGCCACCATTGCCTTTGCATGGAGGCTTCTCTCTGGCCAGGATGTTCTTCTCCCCTTGTTTGCCTGGCTAATGTGCACAGACCCTTCCAGACTCAGGTCAACTGCAGCCCTTCTGGAATGCCTCCCTGCTTCCCCGCCTCCCCTAGGATTTTCTGTTCCCTCCTGTGGACTCTCTATACAGATCTCTCACCACACACATCCTGCCTTCTGTCTGCAGGTCTTTCTCCTCATTGGACTGCAGACTTCTTTAGGCCAGAGCTGTGTGCCATCTATCCTCATCTCTAGCACCCAGAGTGATGCCCCCACATATGGAGTGCTCAAACAGCTGGTGGGAAATGACCGAACAAATGAGTAGTCACTGTGAGATGCAGCAAAGCAGAGGCTAAATACCTATTCTTGCTGTTTTCCTCTCATTTTCACCTCTGAAGTTTCCACAGCATTTGAAAATGAACACTAAAAGATTGCTTACTTACTATGTCAGAAATTTCCCCAAATCTGGGCTGGCCTGTTAGCTCAGCTGGTTAGGGCACAGCCCTGTGACACCAAAGTCAAGGGTTTGGATCTCCATACCAGCCAGCCGCCAAAAAAAAAAAAAAAAAAAAAGAGAAGAAAGAAATTTCCCCAAATCTCTCAATTGTCCTCATTTAGTGTTATATAACTGAGTGCTGGTGTAGTCTTAAAGGAATCTTGTTACATAACTCAGTCCTAATTACTGCAGCTTTTTCCTTTCTAAAACCCATGAAGAGGGTAGCAGGGGATGGGGGCTGAAGGGAGAGAGCACCTGCACTGTCCCATTGGGCTGTCCCTGTCCACCCTTTTCAGGACCCCACTGCCTGGTGGCCGCCCAAGAAGACATTTCCCTGGGCCCCCGCAGTTGTCAAGCACAGCCTCTGGCCTCCAGCAGGAGGATGCTGCCCTTGGCGTCTTCCTGAAACCCGGGAGCTGGTGTTAGAGATCTTGTTCTCTCAGCCCTGCTGGAGCTAAGCCTGCTGCCAAACCCGAGTTTTTATTGCTTTTCTAGAACAGCAGGGCTGTTGTTATTACAAGTGTTCTGGAAGAAAGAATTCCTTATTCTAAAAAGAGATTGCACAGCCTCTTAAAAATAGTCAGGAATATGAGAATTGCCTGACCAGCAGGGCAAAGACCCGGACAAGCCGGCCGCGGCAGGGGGTTTTTGAGCCACTGTTTGGCCGGCCGTCCCCTCATTTAGCACCTTCCTGCAGCGGTGTCCCCGGGATGGCCAGGGCGAGGAGGGGCCCGAGGAGAAGCCAGCACGCCGGCCAGCTCCCACCTGGGCTGCAGGGCCGCTGCACTTTGAGGGCGGGCCCACCTCCAAAAGGAAAAGTGGTGAGCTCTGGGCACGAAGCAAGCCCGAGGGGATGTCTGTACCTGTGCCCTTTAAGGATGGGTCACCCCAAACCTGAGACAGACCCGCACCCAGAAAGGAGGCAGACAGGGAGAAAATCCAGGTGTTAAGAAAGAGACGCCGTGCGATTCAGCAAGGACCCTAGAGGGACTCAGAAGCAGCGAGACGGTGGGGACACGCGGGTCAGCGAGGGGACAGAGGCGCGGCTTGGGCCGAGGGACCGCAGGGCCTGGGGGGGGCGGAGACACACGCGACTGAGGAGGGGACGGACGTGCGGGGAGCGGGACGGGCGGGCCCCAAAGCTCAGTGCCCGGGGCTGCGGCCGGCGGCCGGGGGTCCACACTCACCGCGCTCCCGGCGCCCGCGGCGGGTCGGGGCCGGGCCGGGCGGCGCGGGGCCGGCTCCCCGGGGTCCCAGGCCGCCGACTCGGCCAGCAGCTGGTCCAGCAGGCGCAGGGTCTCGTCCCCGCCGTCGGGGGGCGCTGCGGGCCCCGGGTCGTGACCGGTCGCCTCCTCGGCCGCCGTCGCTGAGAGCCGCGGCCTCGTCCCGACCTGCGGGGCTGCCCCGCCGGGCTCCGCCGGGCGACTGTCGGAGCTGCGCCGCCTCCTCAGGGCCCGGCCGCTCCGGCCGCTCCGGCTGCTGCCGCTGCCCATAGCGCGCGCCGCCGGCGGGCCGGCAAAGCAGGGGGACGTGGGGGGACGCCGGGGACGCGGGGGGTGCGGCCTGGGGCGGGGACGCGGGGGGCGCGGCCTGCAGGCGGGAGCGCGGCCCGGGGCGGGGACACGGGGGACGCGGGGGACGCGGAGGGCGCGGCGTCGACAGCCCCGGATGGGGGGACGCGGGGTCGAGACCCGGCTGCGGGGAGGGGGAGGGGAAGGAGCGAGTCGGAGCTCGTGGGGATCAGGAGGAGGGAGCGGGCGGGAGGCCGGGGAGCGGGCGAGGGCTGCGGACTCCGACTAGGGCGCGCTGCGGGCTGGTAGACACCCGGGTGGCAGCCGGGGCCCAGGGTGCACGGACGGGGGCACGGCCGGAGGGCTGGGGGCGAGCCCGAGTCTAGGGAGGGGCGGGGTGCGAGCGCCTCCTCGCGGTCTCCGGCCCTTCCCACCTCTCTCCCCGCCTTCCGTCCCACTCGGACCCTCCCGTCGGCCCAGGCCCCGCTGCCTGGAAGAACTGAAGACCCTCGGGGCTCGACCGGCCTCGCGCGACCCCGGCTGGGGGTTTGCCGTGGAAACCGTCCCAAGGCAGACACTGTCCGACGGGCTGGGGAGAGCGCGAGGTGACTTCGCAGCCTCGCCCCACTCGAGCTTAGACGGGAGAGTGGCTGCAGCTCTGCGAGCCTCAGTTTCCTCAAATGTTAAATGCGGGCGGGGGCGCTGAGAATACCGCAGGGCCTCGCCCCTCAGTGCTCGCCCCACCTTTAAGTGTCTGCCCCTCTGTCTCCCCACCCGCGTCCAGACAGACGGACCCAAGACTGGAAAGGAGGGACGGGGGCGATCGTCCTGGACCTGACGGTCCCTGCAGCTTTCCCCTTCCCGCTCCTCTTGCCCCACCAGAGATTCGGTATGTGAATCAAAAATAGTCACTTTGGGGAGCCGGCCTGTGGCTCACTCGGGAGAGTGCGGTGCTGATAACACCAAGGCCACGGGTTCGGATCCCATATAGGGATGGCCGGTTTGCTCACTGGGTGAGCGTGGTGCTGACAACACCAAGTCAAAGGTTAAGATCCCCTTACCGGTCATCTTAAAAAAAAAAAAAAAAGTCACTTTGGGGAAAGAAAAAATTTCTAGATGAGGCAGAAAGAGAAAGCAGCCCCCCCCCAGGAAAAAAACAAAAGGAAATACCAACAGGTGCTGATTATAATTCTAGCTTCCGGTCACTGGATGTGTGTCTTTTTTCTTTTTCTTTTTCCTTTTTCTTTTTCCTTTTCCCCCCAAATGCCGGATATATATTTATCTTTAAGCGCTCGTAGTTTGAAGTGAACTAACCTGGAACTAAGAGTAGGAAAGGTCCCAAAGCTGTCGGCTGTCCGATTCAAACCCAGCGGTCGTTGATGTTGGCTGGTGCGGGTTTGTGCCTGTCTTTTACTGAGACATGATCACCTCCTTCTGTTCCTTTAAAATCCAGCCTTTCCCAGGCAGGGCCATTCAGGTGTCCTGGGTTTAACGCACTATCTTGATTTGTCATTAAATCTGATTCCGACTGGATTGCAGAATAATTGTGAAAATGTAATTTTGGCTAAACTATCCCAACCATAGACTTTGAATTTTACTATTGTATCATGTAAGCAGTAGACATTAAAAACTTTTCTTTTTTTCCTTTTTTTTTAAAAAAAAGATGACCTGTAAGGGGATCTTAACCCTTGACTTGGTGTTGTCAGCACCAGCTCTCCCAAGTGAGCCACAGGCCAGCCCTTATTTTGGAAGCTTTAACATAAATTTTCTTTTTAAGAAAACAAATCTCATCTTGTAACTCTTTAAGCCTGAAAAAAAAATTCAGAGGGAAAAGAAATTTTTCTTGAACTAAGTTCAACTAAGTTTAATCACTTAAAGGAAAACATGTTTTATCTCTGCCTAAGTAGAGTCTAGTCATGTGACTCACAGTTTAAATATATCCACAGCTCCCTGTATTCGCCTCCCAGAGCAACTGATTTTTTCCTGCCACTCTGGATTCCAACCCTGTTTCCCAGGCTTGTCTAGTTAGTTCTTTTTTTTTTTTTTTTTTAAAGATGACCGGTAAGGGGATCTTAACCCTTGGCTTGGTGTTGTCAGCACCACGCTCACCCAGTGAGCTAACCGACCATCCCTATATGGGATCCGAACCCGTGGCCTTGGTGTTATCAGCACCACACTCTCCTGAGTGAGCCAGGGGCCAGCCCCTTGTCTAGTTAGCTCTGCTGCAGCAGGAGTAATGCCAAAGCCTGTGTTCTTTCCGCTCTGAGAGTACATTTAAAATCAGCTGTGTTTGTAGTCCTGGCTTCCATCAAATATGCTAAAAACCCAGACTGATTTTATTAGACTTTTCCCATAATAAGCAAACAACCTAAGCTTTTTCCACATAGCTAATGCCCCCTAAGACCATCTCTAGAAATAAACAAGAGTCTTTGCCACAAAGAGTTAGCAAAGTCCCAGGAATAATGGAGAACTGAAAATGGGGTCTAATCCTTCTTAGGAAATATTCTGGCAGCCACACCTCTGCAGCTGGATGCAGTGATTGTGAATGTGGTTGCTGGTGATGGTGGGTGGAAGATGAAGCCCAGCTTATCTGCTTGGCTCTTGGAAGATAAGAACTTCCTTTAAATAAGCAAATTAAACTTTGGAAGAGAACTGCAGTTGATGGCAGAGGAGATGGGTCCCTGAAGGACTAGCCTGGCGTGTGGAGATGAAATTAGTTCCTTCCTTACTGTGGACCTATCCTCATTATAATGCGCTGCCAAATGCACCCATCTTTCAAAACCTCACTCAAGTTCCTCTGCAGGGATCCTCAGATCTATCCTCCCTGCTCAAAACCTCTGTAGTTTTGCATGACACACTATGAGCCCTTACATAGGAGAGATGTGTAGTGTAGGTGCTGGCTATTATGAACACGCAGAAAAATAGTATGTATATTCAGGTGACAAATGAGACAGCATTTGAAACAGAGGCAAGGTGTGTTTCTATTTTTAATGTTTAATCAGTAACTTGAGAGAGCCACAGTGCTATTAATTTGTGTTGCTATCTTTGGACAGCAGTACCCCGTATGATAGCTGGTGTCTTGTTGTCTTTTTCCAAAGTGTCCGAGCTTTTGTGCATGGTTTCATGGTTTCACCATTGAGAGGGGGGAAAAATGTAAGCAAGAGTCAACACTCTATTAACAATTAATAAATTACAGAAACTCCTTTGCAATATTTACTCAGAAATAAGATATCTTACGTCCTCAGAGTTGGCATGTCTAGATCATGATTGATTTGGCCCATCTGCACCGTTGTAAAAAATTCTAGTCATATTCAGTGAGGCAAGGATGACTTGTACCCCATTTAAACAAAAAGTAGAAACTGGATTTTATGATGCGCTTCCCAATACTTAGTGTAGTGGATTGAATTATGTCTCCCCCAAACTCACTGAAGCTTGAATTGTGTTCCCCAAGTTTTATGTATTGGAAACAGCCCCCACTGAGACTGTCAGGAGGGTGGGAAATCCTATTATGGTAATTTAAAGGTGGGGCCTTGAAGAGGTGATTGGATTGTAGGACTGTGCAGTAGTGAATGGATTAAAAATGATGGTCAGGGGTGTGGTTCTGAGGTTTCAAAAGAAGAAGAGAGTCTGTCTTTCTCTCTGCTCTCTCTGCTTCCACCCTCTTGCAATGTGAGACCCCTGGGTCACTGTCACCACCATCAGATGGACTTTGGACTTCCCAGGCTCAGAAACTGCAAGCAATAAATATTGTTTTTCTTTATAAATCACCCAGTCTCAGGTATTCTGTTATAGCGACACAAAACAGACTAATACACTTGGCCAATTCCCACTGCTTAAAGAGACATCTAAGGGCTTCTGTTTCAAAACAGTCGGTCTGGGGCAGAGTGTGCTTCTCTTGTTACTTGAGATGCTGTTGAAATTAAAAGGAAAAGGGACAGAGGAAGAGTTGGGAGGAGGGAAAATCACAAATGAGAGATTTCAACACATTGGTGGAAGGTGGAAAGCTGATACTAGTGAGTCACCAGGTGACCCAGGCAGAGAAAGTGCAGCCCACAACATGATGTGAGGGCTGGAGAGGAAATGGGGTCAGTCTGCTGACACGTGAGGCTCTGGGACTCAGTCACAGGCATGGAAGAAGGTGGGAGCGAGAGGCAGGAATACAAACCAAAAGATTAATTAAAGGCCTTTATATGGGACAACAGCGTCATCATCCCCACTCCACCCCTGTTCATGGGTGAGAAAAAAGGGCCAGATAGCTGATGTGGTTTTACTTTGCTGCTGTGTATACAAGACTCTTTTGCTACAGGGTTTTTTCCTGGAGTGGGAATTTAGACCAGGAGCTCTGTGTGGGGTGGGGATGATGAACCTACTCTAGGCTGGCCTCCTCTAGGTTCAGGCACCCATTCCTGGCCTGACGAGTGAGACTGCTGCATTGTGTGGAAGGACTGTCCCTTATCCAGGAGCTGTGAACATGGCTAGTAGAAAAGGTCTGTGGACTGTCCAGGACAGTGTCCCTGATCATTGGCCTCCGTAACCACGAGTTCCCTTCTCCTTGCAGATTTGCTGCACGAAGATGAACCATAAGCAGACTCACCTTTCCATGAACCCACAGCTCTGAGCAGGAGATTTGGGGGCCACTCAAATAATACTCAGACTCTAGGCTTTGTTAGTCCTTTATTATCCCAAGGAAATTGTGCAGGGAGAGGAGAGAGGGGAGGACACTAAAGCCTGTGTCAATTTGGCTGTTAACATGTAATGTCTATCATAGACGTTAACCTTTGCAATACCACAGGCTAGAAAGAGTGTGCCAAAAAGATGAATGTGTGACTTGAAGCTCAAACCCCCCCACCATGGATGGCAACTTCTCCCACGTGGAAACTGTCCTGCTTGGACGGTCACTTCTGTGCACAACCAGCCCATGGTCCCAGAGAGCTGAGAAGATGCTTAAATTCCTACTTCTCTTTAGCAATCTGAGAATTAACTTGCCAGTGAATCAGCTAATAGAGGCCTCCAGCTCAGGTTAAATATTAAAAGAGTCTCTTGGCTCTTTAATTTGCAGCTCTTTCACTTGTTAAGTGGAGTTGAAGCTCCAGGCTGCTCACAGGGGTTACTGATTAATGCTGGCACTGTTTGTTCAAGTCCTCCTGGCTGGAAGCAATCAGGCCTTTGGAGGCAGAGGGAAGAAAGAGAGGTGGGCTTTCCCCAGGCAGGAGGTGAGGCATCCCTTCTGGATCTGAAACTGCCATCCAGATACACCAATCTGACCAGTCCTGAGAGGGTTTTTTTTTAAACTCATAATTACGCTGTGTTAATATTACAGTAATCACAATGCCATCTTAACCTTACAACTTTGGTGGACATTTCTTCCTTTTATGTAAGTGTAGTGTGTGTTATGGACTGAATGTTTGTGTCTCCCCAAACTCATATATTGAAATCCTAACCCCCAGGGCCGGCCTGTGGCTCACTTGGGAGAGTGTGGTGCTGATAACACCAAGGCCACAGTTCGGATCCCTATATATAGAGATGGCTGGTTAACTCACTTGGGAGACCGTGTTGCTGACAACACCAAGTCAAGGGTTAAGATCCCCTTACCGGTCATCTTTAAAAAAAAAAAAAAAAGGAAATCCTAACCCCCACTGTGATAGTATTAGGAGGCAGGGCTTTTGGGAGGTGATTAGGTTATGAGGGTGGAGCCCTGATGAATGAGATCAGTGTCCTTGATGTCTCTGCTCTTTCAGCCACGTGAGGACACAGCAAGAGCACCATCTACAAACCAGGAAGAGAGCCCTCACCAGATACCAGACAGGCTGGCACCTTGATCTTGGACTTTCCAGCCTCCAGAACCGTGAGAAATGAATGTTTCGTGTGTAAGCCACCCAGTCTGTGATATTCTGTTATCACAACCCAATATCTAAGACAGTGTATTTAAAAGAACGGTAATAGTTAGGCTTGAACATGAAGTGTTTAGTTTGGGGCTTAGCAATCTATAGCCAGAAAGCCAAATTCAGCTTCCAGCTGTTTCTGTAAATAAAGTTTTATTGGAACACAGCCACACACCCATTTGTTTGCATGTTGTCTCTGGCTGATCTTGTCTCTACGGCAGAGTTGAATAGTCACTTCAAAGACCCTATGTTCTGCAAAGCTTAAAATATTTACCATCTTGCCCTTTACAGAAAAACTTGCTGATCCCTGGTTTAGTTGATAGTCCTCTTGGTTTCACCCATTAATCCCAGATGATATGGTTTATTCATGACAGAAAAGGAAGATTAACCACCTAAGATTTGTAGTAACATTTCTCCTTCATACCTAACAGCGTTCTCACCTGGGCCCCAGGCACGCTTGTTGAGTTATGAAACCCAAAGTGAAAAGGTCTTGAAATTAAATCTGCCTTCCTGATGTTTAAATTCCTTCTTTTGGAAGAATCGGAAACTAGATCTGAAAATCATCTTTATTTTTCAGCTGCTTCTACAGTTTCTTTTTTCCTTACAGATAAAATGTTAAAAGCATTTCCTTTTCCTTGTTCTTTCTCTTCCTCGGACACAAATAAAAGAGAAAAATCTTTTAGATTTCCAGTTTTGCAAGCATCAACACTAGAAATCTATTAAAAGTTATTTTTAATACATTCAAGAATATGTATCCAAACATGTTTTGATTACTTAAATGGAAAGTAAACTTACATCAAAATAAAATTATCAGAAAAGAATATCTGATTGAACAAGTACAGATTCAATTTGATTCAACATTACAAACATTTGTAAAGCACCTACCGTGGGATAAATTTGGGGAATACAGACACGAATGAGCCATAGTCCTTACCTTCAAGGAGTTCAGGGCCTGGTGGGAGAGACAGATAATGTTAAATAATTAAAACAAAGGGAGAAATGTGAAATAACAGATGCAAAATACAGAGGAAAGAGGATAAACACGAGTTGTTAGCCCAGGCAGAGAGGCCAATAAAAGGTCATGGAGAAAACACCAGAGCCAGGCTTGAAAAGAGGAGCAGAGGTGGGAGAGTGTCCGGGCAGAGGAAAAGTGGGGAGCAAAGTGTGCTGAGACCTGAAGACATGGGAGGTCGGGGAGCATGGTGGGCTGCGCTGGGGCAGAGAAATGAGGGACGGCTATTCCCAGACGTGCCTGTGTGGACTTAGCTTACTGCTGGAGTGAGGGAAAGAGAGATCTGACTTCTAAAATGAATCCTGCATTTTGAAGGAAATGAAATCCCAAACTGAGGAAAAGCTCCCCTCTCCTGCTGTCCCCCCACCCCCGTTCCCAAGGACAATGTCATTCTGCACTTGGAGCACATGGCCCTGGGCAGTGCCACGCTGGTGCTCCACATGCAGGTCAGGCCACAGAGCAAGCACACGAGGTCGTGGAGTCTGTGGTGGAAGGAATCCAGGACAAACACACATGCTCTGGGAACACAGTCCTGAACAAGGAAAAGTGACTCGTCCAAGGTCACAGGCAAGTATTTCAGAGCCATCCTTTACTGAGGGCTACAGTGTTCTGGGCACTTTGTGAGGTTCTGGAGGTTTACCCTTGGGTAGCATTATAGGGTAGATTGTATGGTCCGCATTTGATAACCTAGGGCACTGAGGCTCAGAGAGCCCAAGACACTTGCCAATAGTCACACAGCTCATTCATGCTGGAGCCTCAGGCAGTCTCCCTCCAGGGCCCATGCTCTCCTTACATCCCTCCTAACCTGAGGCCAGGATGCCAGCTCCCAGCTGTGTCCTCCATCACCAACAAGCCACTGCACCTAGTGAACCAGCAGACAGTTGCACACACGGCTTCAATGACAATGACGCTGGTAAAGCATGTGCCCCTATCGTTGGAGGAGCCTCTCTCCCAGACTAGAGTTGGATCAGCATCTTCCACTCCCTGAAAAGATCACAGTCCATCTCCTAATTTGCATAACCTGGCACCCATGTGCACACATCTAGCGGCCAACTGCAGGCGAGGTTTCCTCGAAATTGTGTGACGTCTGAACCATCAGTCCCTCAGGCACTCTATAGCATCTCTGTGTTTCTTTCTTTCTTTTTTTTTTTTTAAAGATGACCGGTAAGGGGATCTTAACCCTTGTCTTGGTGTTGTCAGCACCACACTCAGCCAGTGAGCGAACCGGCCATCCCTATATGGGATCCGAACCCGTGGCCTTGGTGTTACCAGCACCGCACTCTCCCGAGTGAGCCACGGGCCGGCCCCAGCATCTCTATGTTTCTAAATGAGACCTGAACACCAGCTGCCCTTAAAGCAAGCTCTGGTTGCCATGGTAACCAGACCATCAAGCGCTTCCTGACTCCATCAGTCCAAGTAACACCACTGAGGTCTTAGCTACAAAGCTCAGCACTCCAGCTGTGTGTATCACAGCACTGGGTGGGAGAGGAAGGCACAGGTAAGGTGGTTCCCTTGATCTCATCTTCCTCTTTGATTAGCCTGTAGGCTTGTTCGTACGCACTGATTGAGCACCAACTGCATATGAGGCCTAGTGCTGAGCTTGGAGATGGGGATGCATTTAGCATACAGAGATGGAACCACAACTCTAGAGAACATCCAACCTGCAATTCTGTAAACGCTTGTTGTGGTCCTACTGTGTCTTGGGCATTGTGCCAAGCACTGGGGAGGGATGAATTTGACTTAGACTCTGCTCTGATTGGGGAGATGAAAGGGTGAGCAGATAATTACAGTCCAGTGAAATAAAGCTGACAGATGTTTCATTCAGAGTCCTGGGCAAGTCCCTCTGCCTGGGGACATCCATCCTCCCAGAGGATGCAGCTTTGGAACTGGGTCTTGAAAGATAAATATGAGTTTACCAGACAGGGACAGTGGAGAAGGGCATCTCAAAGTCACAAAGAGTGCTGGGCAGTCCAGCAAGTCTGCAGGGGGGTGGGTGGGTCCAGATTAGAAGAACCTTGAATGCCATTCTAAGCAGGAGGGCCTTTATCCTGAGGACTGAGGGGAGGATTTTTCTGAGTGAGCTTTGGCTGCCAATATGGAAAATAGAGTGCAGAGGACAGCAGCAAAGGCCTACAGCTCAGCTGGGAGGCTGTTACAGCAGTCCAGGCGAGGCGGGGCAAGGTGGGTCTTTCCTTACTAGCTGCAGCGTTCTTCACCTCAGGTGCAAACCGAGGAGTCAATGCTTTGATCCCGAAAAAGCTCAGGAGGGCCAAACCCTTCTCTTAGCCATTTGGGTTTTGTCCAGGGGACAGGCATTGCAAGGGGGTTGTTTTCCTGACTCTCAGTCCTGGGGATGTTGATTAGAAGTGGTGTTGGTGACCGAACCTAAGAGCTGCTGTGAGTTGGAAACCCAGTTAGTGGCCAAGGCCAGGGAGAGGTACCCAGGCTTCAAGCTGCTCTTCTCTGGCGCTGGCTCCCAGGAGGGCAGCCCGAGTGCCAGCCCTGCCCCAAACTCTTGCCAGATCTGGGCAGATTCTCCTGAGAAACGGCCAAATGAAAGAGGAGTGAGATGCAGGCAGTTACCATGGAGAGACTGAGGAACCATTGCAGATTGGAGGAGTCTAGGGAGTCATGACAACAAAATACAGGTGGAGTCCTGTGGAGTATACATAAAGCAAATGTATTTCACAGGACCTGGTTTTCCAAAGCCTTGCAGTTTCAAATGTTAACCTTGCAAAAGACAGGAAATTCCCCCCAGGCTATAGTCTCTGTTGTAAAATAAAGAGTTGTAACACAGCAAGATTGCTGGCTCAAAGACAGACAGGTTACTGATTGATATGTAAAGATACTGGGAAATTGCTGTAGAAAGAGAATGTTTGCTAAGATCAAGATTTTGTTGGTGGATTGACTTTTTTTTTTTTTTTTTTTTAAATTTTTTTTTAAAGATGACTGGTAAGGGGATCTTAACCCTTGACTTGGTGTTGTCAGTACCACACTCTCCCGAGTGAGCCACGGGCTGGCCCGTGGATTGACTTAACTTCTTACAAATTGCATTGTGGAATGTCACCTTGCTTGTTTTACTGAATGTTACCAGCTTCTATTGTTAAACTTGTTAAACTATACTTAGCAAAACCCCACCTATGTTCTCTTCCTGTAACTTCCTGGTCTGGAGAATAAATGTGGGAAGAGAACCCCAATTCGGGGTTAATTTCCCAAATGGAAGGAATGCCTCTCTCTTGAGGGTTCTGGGAGATTAACCCTTTTCGGGGCTTTTCACTGCTTAGAAGAGATGGGCTTTGAGTAATCTTTGGTGGCTCTGTCACCCAGGGGAAAAGGGGTGACAAATCCATGGGAAGCAAAGCAACAGAGTCCTGGACCAGAAGAATGACAGTAGGGGGAAAATGAGAAGTCTGAATATAGTCTGCAATTTAGTTATGGTATTGTACCAAAGTGGACTTCTGATTTTTGATGATTGTGTTGTGGTTATATGGTGTGTTGACAGCAGGGGGAGCCAGGGTACACGGAAACTCTGTACTATCTTTGCAACTCTTCTATAAGTCTAAAACTATTTCAACAGAAAAAGTTTGAAATTATATATTTTTCGGACCGGCCCGTGGCTCACTCGGGAGAGTGTGGTGCTGATAACACCAAGGCCACGGGTTCGGATCCCATATAGGGATGGCCAGTTGCTCACTGGGTGAGCGTGGTGCTGACAACACCAAGTCAAGGGTTAAGATCCACTTACTGGTCATCTCTTAAAAAAAAAAAAAAGAAATTATATATTTTTCTTTTTTTTCTATCTACTTTGTCATGTAAATAGAAAAACCATGTACTCTTCTTCATGAAAATAAAAGGAGGTCCTTGCTCATATGTTGGTACACTGTAAATAATTTTGTCGTGCTGCCTTATTTCCTTGTCGCTGTCACTTTCCCACTAAATGCAGAGTCTCCAGCACAGGCATGTCACCCAGACCACTGGGCAAAGGCCCAGGGAGGTTAAGGGGAGGTCAGAGGGTAACAGAGAGAAAAGAACAGCTGGCCTCTTCTTAACACTGTGGCACTGTTCTGAATTCTTTATTATTCCAGTTACTCAGACCAAAACCTTGGCATGTCTTTGACTCCTCCTCTCTCTGATTCCCACCTTCAAACCATCAGCAGTCCCCTTAGGAGTGCCTTCAGGCTACAGCTCTAGAATCTGGCTGCTTGTGGCCACCTCCATTGTGAGCACCCTTGTTTTGTGCCTGCATTACTGCAAAAGCCTCTTATCCAGTCTCTGTGCTCCCACCCTTACCCTGCAGCAGTCTACTCTCAGTTCAGCAGCCAGAGTTAAAATGTAGGTCTCATTATGTTGCTTCCTTATTCATTTTTTTTTTTTTTTTTTATAAGATGACCGGTAAGGGGATCTTAACCCTTGACTTGGTGTTGTCAGCACCACGCTCAGCCAGTGAGCGAACCGGCCATCCGTATATGGGATCCGAACCCGGGGCCTCGGTGTTATCAGCACCGCACTCTCTCGAGTGAGCCACGGGCCGGCCCGTTGCTTCCTTATTCAAAAGCCAGCAACTGATCCCCGCTTGGGTAAAAGACAAAGTCTGTTAAAAGACCTCCAAGATCCTCTCAAGTGGGCCCCTTGTTTCTTTGATCTTGTCCCTATGCGACTGCCCCACTCATTCCTCTCCAGCCTCCATGAACGCCTTGCCCTTCCTCAACTGTGCTAGACACTCACACACTGCAGGGCCTTTGCACTGACACTGTCTGTGTCGCTCTTCCAGGGAGCCCAGCTGACATCCGTCCACACCTCTCACCTCCCTCTGGTCGCTGCTCACATTTCATCTTTGCAGGGTGGCCTATTTTAAATTAAAACTCCCTCCTACACTCCAGATCCCCTTTATTTTGCTCTATTTTCTCTCCATAGCCCTTTTCCCTTCTAACATACAGTTTAATATACTTATTAAGTTGATCAATTATTATACATATCGATTGTGTTTCCAGTGCCTGACTCTCAGTAACTACTTGTCAACTCACTGAATAGTGGGAGAGGAGGTGTGTGACAGCACTCTTTTCCTCCAGGGACAAGCATGGGCAAACAGGCCACAGAACTATTCTTCCATGGGTTTCTGTCTTCTAGAGTGGAGATATGCCTGGCCACTTTCATGCCATCTGATGCAGAAATGGGGCTGTTCTCCAGCGCTAGCTATGTGAGACAGTGGCACTTTGGAGACACTCAGATTTGAGTTCAGTCTCCACCATCTGTCTAGCTTCGGATAGACTATTCACATCTCACTGTGCCTCAGTTTCCTTGTTCTTCAGATGGGGACTAACAATACCTGTCTCACCGTGTTGTTGTGAGAAATGAATAAAAGGAACTGTGATCATGCGTGTCAAGCACTCAGTACCATGTCCAGCACATAACAAGCACTTGAAGAACGTGAGCTAAAAATGCTTTAAGGCGACTGACTGTTTAAAACTCGAAATACATTTTCCCAGAAAATCGGTGGAAAAAACTGTTCCTGGAGCTCATGAGAAAAGTTTGGTATTTGAACTGGTATAATTGGCTAAGCGTTGGTATCAATGCAGTGGACCTGCTACATGCCACCACTGCTCCAGTGCCAGGAAGGACTTCTTTAAGCATGGCACAACTTTAGTTTACCTTCTGGCTCGGGACACATCAATAGGATTGGAAATCAGTCAGAGTTCCAAAGATACTTAGGGACGATGCAGTCTAAATGCCATCCTTCCAGATGAGCAAGCGGATTGCTGGAGAGGGTGGTTCAGCCGGTGAGTGCCACGTGTAAGCTGGCAGAGGGCTGAACAAGGCACGTGGGCGAAGCTCCTCCCAGCAAGGTAGCTGTCAGGTGAGTGTGCAGAAGAGAGGAATTCAACACAGGTCTGTCTGGTTCCCAGACCCGAGCTCTTTCTGATGCTCAACCTGCCCGTGTCAATAACAGACTGTGATGTGGAATAAAAGTGTCTCCTTTGAAATAAAAATGTGTCCTGGTGTCTTCCATATAACGAACAAGTATGTCACTGCCCTCAGCCTCCAAATGTGAAGACTCGCCCCCTCCCCCAGCTTCTCCTTCTTTAGGTCACGTTTCACATCCCAGTTTCTCTCCGTTCCTAGACAGCAGCAATGGGAGGATTTCTTTTGCTTCTTGCCAACAGGAAGACCTTGTGGGTGACGGTAAAGGCTGAGGGCTCCCCCTGGTGACCATTAGTGGTATACGTTTTCCAGGACCACCACCAGCGCTCCGGCTGCCAGGGGCTCCCAGAACTTCTATCCGGAGGGACTTAGGAACAGCCTTCTGCCCCTAAGTTGAGAGGGTGAGAGTGACTTTGGGACTTGACAGCTGCTGTGTGGAAAGTGAACTATTTGATTGGGGTCGTCTGTTTATTTGAGAGGGGAGGGCTTAGGAGACTGATTACTCCCACCCTCGGCCCCACAGCACAATTGGCTCGCTCCTTCAATGTCACTTAACTAAACTTAATATTAACCAGGCCCTACCATGGGCAAGGCACTGTGTTGAGGGCTGTAGGAAATATAAAGACTGATAAAATCTCTGTCTACTCACACAGACTGAAACACAGCACATTGCCCCGTCCCACCTGGGGGGCACCCATATGTACTGAGGATTGCCCTCTGCAATTGTTTGTGGATAATGGTTAGCAACCTCAGTTGTGAGACAGGCACCAATTCTCCTTAGCAAGTGTGAACACCTAGCACGTGCTCAATAAATGTCAGCTATTGTCATCTTTACCGTTGGTCAAGGAGAAATGGATTCATTGAGGGTCCCAGAGTGGAGATGGGGCTTTTAGTGGAATAAGGGATCTATACATAACTGCTTTGGTTCAAATACTTTCTTCCGTCTTAATGGAAAAAAGTTGGCCTCGAATGGTTTCTCCCTCTTCCCGGAAAGCCCAGCAAGAGAGGGGTGGGGTCTTGGTGGAGGACACTAGAGAGAGAAAGGGGCTTTCATTTGGGCTCCTTTTCCACCTCCCTCAGCTGGAGAAGATCCAGAAGGCGAAGTCCAGATGGTGGGCCAGAGCCCAGGAGCCCAGGAGCCCAGGAGCCCAGGAGAGAAGCCCAGGGCCAGGCCACGTGTTCCAGTTTTAGTCTAAGTCCAATGAAGTTACACAGTTTCTTTCCTGCAGGACTCCTCAAGGCCTTCGCTGTGCTACCGAGAGCTCCAGGAGGGAAATGGGATGAATAGGTAACATTTTCAGAGCCCCTTGTCAAGGAGCATCTCAGGGAGGAGTGTCCAGAGGGGGTATGTATTAGTCAGGGTTCTCCAGAAAGCCATAATCAATAGCATACGTTATAATTATATGAGAGGGACTTATTAGGGGAATTAGCTCACACGACTATGAAGAAAAGTCCCACGATAGGCCGTCGATAAACTGGATGCCGGTAGCGTGGCTCAGTCCAAATCCAAAGGCCTCGAAACCAGGGAAGCTGATGGTGTCCTTGGTGTAAATCCTGGAACCCAAAAGCTGAAGAGTCTCGAGCTCTGATGTCCACGGACAGGAGAGAAGAGTGTGTCCCAGCTCCAATAGATCGAGAGAGAGCTTTACCTCTTTCCTCTGTCCTTTGTTCTCTCCAGACCCCCAGTGGACTGGATGGTTCCCACCCATACTGAGGGTGGGTCTCTCACACCCAGACCACTCAGACTCTCATACTAATCTCTGCTGGAAACACCCTCACCGACACACCTGAAAAGATAGCTTTAACAGGTTTCTCAGCATTCCTTCATCTAACTGAGTTGACACCTAGAATTAACCTTCACAGGGAGATAGCCCTATGGCCTCATGGGGACCCTACACTGGCAACCAGGATGGCAGCTGTCCTGGCTGCTTCAGAAAATCAGCCCTGGCCAAATGCAAGCCTCCCTGAACAGCCATTCTCCAAAAGGCTCAGGGGCATTTCTCAGACCGAATCTATCCCTGGGTCTTGGTCGGGTCCCCCTGGAAGGGGTCAGTGGTGTCCTCTTTTTCCTTTGCTGTTAGCTCTGACAGGAAGCTGGAATCTCAGGGCCTTGAGTCACTACATGCAATAGTGGCGCAAGCAGAGGGACATGGGCCCATTTATTTCCTTTGACAAAGAGCTCAAAACAAGCCATTCCAAGTAGGCACAGACAGGGCAACAGAGCAAGGGGCACGAAGACGAACAAGTACATTGGGTTCTTAAGTGGTTTTGCTTCCTAAGATCCGAGTGTAGCCCAAAGACTGAAGCCAGACCATTGTTCTTGCTCATTGCTAGGAGGCATCTACACAGTGACACTGTGTTTGGAATTCTGTGAACAAAGCCACTGAAGGAAGAAAGCTGCCCCCAGCACTGGTGAGACGGAGGCAGAGAAAGGAGACGGAGGTAGGCCACTTGCTTGTGATTGTTGTGATTTTGGAAACCACAAAGACTAGAGAATGAACTAATTCAGTCACCAGACACTGAGCATCTAGGCTAGACCCTGAGGACACAGAGACCAGTAAGATCCAAGATCTCCTGGTCTAGAGGGGATGGCAGACCCATAAGCAGAGGGTTAGATGTCACAGAAGGGGAATCCTGGGAGCACTGCAGAGGAGAAGGTGTAACAGCCTAAGCAGAAGTGACTCCATTTTGTTAAACTCCTAAATTTAAAAGGTTTTTTTTTCTTACTCTTGTAACCTGAGCCACATTGCTTGCAGCTGGACATTAGAATACAATGACTCTTGTTCACACGATTGCTAGAATGTAATGACTCCTGCTCTCACACTGTACATAGAATAATTATAGAAGAAATTATTAAGCCAGGTGACCATTCTTTACTAGCTTACTAACTAGATCTTTTTGAGGTTAATAGGAACTGAATCCGTGACTTGATTTCATGAGGAATGGTCACCATGAATCAGCTCCTACCAGAGAAGTTCTTTGAAGAACTTCTTTGAAGTTTTACTTGCAATTTTATGATTGTACTTGCACGTTCCTGCTTGGATCACCATGAATCAGCCCCCTACCACCTATGCCTATAAAACCCTTTAGCAACTCTGGGAAAAGTGGAGATGGTCTTTGAGACATAAGTCCACCACTTCCTCAGGCTGCCAGCTTCCTGATTAAAGGCTACCTTTCCTTACACCTACACTTGTCTCTTGATTATTGGTGCTTGAGCAGCAAGCAACGAACCTTTGGGGGTCTTGGTAACAAAGGGGCGGCTTGCTCCAGAGGGTAGCAGGGCCCTGGATTGCCAGCAACTTCCACTTACTGAAACAGAAAAATGATTTATGGGAAGGAGACTGGAATTGATAGGAAAACTGGAGAACCTGGCTCAGAAAACAAATAGGAACTAAGGCAGGCTGGGCAACCAAGGTACAGCTGTGGTCTTGCCTCAGGGCTGTCTGCTTAGGACCCACTGCCAACATTGCTGCCATTGGAAACTTGTCACACAGCCAGGAGTATTTTTTGCAGCCCCTGGAACTTGGGAACCCTCCCTGGAGAGGCAGATTTCCAGGCAAGAGCATCCATTTGACTGAGCCTAGGTCACATGCTCTAATTGCCAGGAGTGGGATTATCTCTCCCTTGGTCTCTACAGTGGGAGTGGGGCTTTGTTTGGATGCTGGCAGCTGAATACTGACAGAAGTCCATTGTGGGGAAAGAGGAGGGTGACAGGTGGCTCCCTTCAGAAGGTGCCTGAGCCACGTGCTCAGGAATGGGTAGGAGAACTCAGGAGCGAAGGGAGCGTGAGCACCAGCTGCCAGGCCAGAGCACAGGACGGGGACAAGCGGCTCCATGGTGTTGGGACAGAAACGGCAGAGCACCGGGGGCGGGGCTGAGGCCTCAGGCAGCTGGGAATGGCCTGTGAAGGGCTGGTGCCAAGGTCAGCTGCAGGACTTCAGCCCACAGCCTGGGCTGTGTATCAGGACTGGAAGTAGAGGGTTGAGTTTTCATTTGGACAAATTACTGTGGTCGCGGTGTGGCAAGTGAAGTGGAGGGGGCAAGACTGGCCTGGGGCATCATTTGGAACTTACTGCAATAGTCCAGGGCCTGACGCTCTGTGCCAACCCCATAAAGCAACCCTCCAGGGCAAGTAGGGATCGTAGCAGCCTTGAGTCAGGCTTCCCTGATAACTTACTGTCCTATTGTTACTGTGATAGAAAGTCTTAGAAACCTTTTACCAAAAAAGAAAATTAAAGAAAAAATAAAGAAAAAGAAAAAGAAAGTAGGATACAACTCTCAATGTGCAAAATTGGAAAACACAATGGGAACTCAGCTCCTTAGAGAAACATCTTATTTCTAGCTTCTGCCTCTACTAGAAATAGCCAAGTAACAGCAGCTGTTTTGCTGGTCACACCAGTAATTCTCAGATTGTGCCCTTTAATACTGTTTTCCACTAAGGGAAATTGAGCTTTGGGAGCTAATTCCATGTCTTGGGGCAGGAAATAAATCAGGATGAATCTAGAACATCCTGTTGCCACCAGAAATCAAGACCTTAGTGGTGGGAGGGAGACAGTGCTAAAGGGACACAGGAATCTTAGAGACCCCCACTTGCCAAGCTGTGAGGCAGTTCTAGTGTTTGTCATCTGCAAAAATAGGCGTGACTTGAGCTCCCAGCAGTGTTCAACGAAGAAAGGACATGTGAAGGACACAAAAGACAGAAGTAAAGGGAGAGGGGTAAATATAATAGTGTTAGGGGAAACTGCAGGTTTCCTGGTCCTGGAACCAAGATGTTAAGGGAAACTGAGGAAATTGTAGGTTCCGCCAGCGAATCCAGGTTCTTGGTGTTTCGAACAAAGACTTGGACGAGACACGCCAGAGGTGAAAAGCAAAGAGCAGTTTTACTTAGAAAGAGCGAGAGTCCAGGGCCGGCCCGTGGCTCACTTGGGAGAGTGCGGTGCTGACAAGACCAAGGCCACGGGTTCGGATCCCTATATAGGAACGGCCGGTTTGCTCACTTGGGAGAGCGTGGTGCTGACAACACCAAGTCAAGGGTTAGGTCCCCTTACCGGTCATCTTTATTTTTTTTCTTTTTTCTTTTTATTTTTTAAAAAGATGACCGGTAAGGGGATCCTAACCCCTGACTTGGCGTTATCAGCACCACGCTCTCCCAAGTGAGCCACAGGCCGGCCCTCGGTCATCTTTAAAAAAGAAACAAAAAAACACACTCCAAGGAGAGGACGGAGCAGGATCCAGAGAGAGAGAATGGCTCAAGCGACAGACAGGTACGTTCCTGGGGTTTAAAGTCCTCTTAGCTGGAGTCGTGTCGTTTGGTCATTGGTTGAGCCCTGGTAGTCTCTATTGATTGGCACTTTACCTGCTGGGAGCTCATTGGCCCAACCGAACGGTGCTCAACGTGGGGGCGGGGCTTCCTCTCTCTCTCCCGTGGCTGGGCTGCTTTTGCGCATGCGCCTGCCCACGTCCTCAGGGAACCGGCCCGACCTGCGGTCTTACCCGCAAACAGCCGGGTTTCCTCTTCCCGCTCTTGTCCTTTTCTAATTTCCCACTACAACAGGATTTTTTCATTCTATTGACTTTTAAAATAATAAGCTGGGATTGTAAAATACGAGTGATTTGTCACTTCTATTAAATAGTTTCTAAAGCTGAGAAATGGGTTTGTTTCCACATATGGTAGGGGAGAGAGGACCCCAGGGGACTGTGAGCCAGCCAGGCTGTCCCCAGAAGGAGCAGGAGGTGCACCCAGAGCAGGCTGGACTATGAGTGAGTAGAGGATGGCCTGACAGTGCGTTACGCGATGGTGACTGGCCACACGCCTTAAAGGAGCACTAAGTCCCTGGGATGAGCCGTCGCCCCTCAGAGATGAAACCTCCAGTTGATCCAGTTTAAATAAGATAAAGCTACCAGATCCATGCATGGTATCACATGAGAGGATGACGGATGATTACCGTAGGCCGAGGGAAAGCTAAGAAGACACCAGTCTGGGGAAAACAAGTTGGAAAACACAGTCTACGCTGAAAGTGTGAGCTGGGACAAGCTCACTGACCTAACCGGGGGTTTAAATGTCAGTCAGGTGGCCCCAGCTCAGATCTGAATCATCTCGAGAGAAGAAACCAGTTCTCACACCTTGATCATGGTTCAACTGAAGTTAATTTAGAATCTGCACCTGGCCTCATCTAAGGAAATAATTTTTCTTCTTTTTTTAAAAAGATGACCAGTAAGGGGATCCAAACCCGTGGCCTTGGTGTTGTCAGCACCACGCTCTCCCAAGTGAGCCACAGGCTGGCCCTAGGAAATAATTTTTCTAATTGTGGTCTTCTGAGGCAATAGTAACTCTGGAAAGGTATCTGAATAGGCATAGAAGTTAGTGAGAAAATGAGTTAGAACTGCTGGCACCCTTAAATGGGTTCATTTGAGAAGAGTTTCAAAAGGAACTCTAAGTGCCTGGGTCAGTGCCCCAGGTTAGGGTTAGGGTTAGGTTCCCTTACAGCCCAAACAGAGAGGCAGGGTCCTATTGGCCAAGAGACACAAACAGCCCTCGGCAACCCCTCAGGGTGGGAGTTGGGACAGAATTACCCCACCTCATCTCCTAGTGATGATTTCATTGGCCCAACCCAGCTGGAAGCCAGAGCACAGGAAGCTCTCTGATGCTGTCCACTGGGGCATCCTCCAACCACCCAGGCGCAGGGCAGAAGGGTAGGTGGATCTGCAGGGGCCACTGGCAGTGTGCTTTGTGAGCATTTCATTTATGTGCACTCCATATCTTAGGAGAGCAGGAGGACAGGAAAGGTGGGCTGCCACACCTAAGATGTTTAGGAATTAACCGACATGGGGTGACACAGCCAGATGGTGGCGCTAGAGATGGGGGCAGAGGCAGAGGCGATGGACCAAGCCCAGCAAGCATAGTGGAAGATGGACTCGGCTTTTCAGGCACATAAACCAACAAACACCCTTTTGCCTAAGTGTCTAACAAATACAGTCTCTCTCCAGCTCTCAGTTCTGCTTTCCTCTACATCGATTCCACCTCCCACTCTTTGTTCCCAGGAGCCCTGGCCTTAGTTCTCCAAGCTTCAAATGCAGCAGAAAGGCAGTTTCTCTCTCCCTCCACTGGCAGCAAATGGCCTGAGATGGAGCCTCCTTAGTAAGGTTTGTGTCAGTTGCCCATTCTTAAAGGGTCAAAAGAATAGAAAATGAAGTGTCATGTGAATAGAAAATGAAGTGTCATGTCCCTCTGCAGACCTTCAGGGACAGGGAGGACAGTTGGGGAATTGGCCCACTTAAATCTTATAAACCAAGAATTAATTTTTAGCTCCCACCAATAAGTGAGAACATGTGGTATTTCTCTTTCTGTGCCTGACTTGTTTCACTTAATATAATTCTCTCAAGGTCCATCCATGTTGTTGCAAATGGCAGTATTTCTTTCGTTTTTATAGCTGAGTAGTATTCCATTGTGTAGATGTACCACATTTTCCGTATCCACTCATCTGATGATGGACATTTGGGCTGGTATAACAACCACAATTACTTGAAGTTGATACGACAAGCAAACAGAAAGGACATTGTTGGGGGAAGGGGGGGAGGGAGAAGGGAGGGAGGTTTTGGTGATGGGGAGCAATAATCAGCCACAATGTATATCGACAAAATAAAATTTAAAAAAAAATAAAAATAAACCAAGAATGGAGGAGGGTGGTCCCCCCAAAGTAAATATGGGGAGTTGCTAACTACAGACAAGGAGTGCATGCTGAGCAGGTAGAAACAGATGTCCATGATGATGTTAAAAAATTTAAAAGAAAGGGCCGGCCCCTTGGCGCACTCGGGAGAGTGCGGCGCTCCCGCCGCGGGTTCGGATCCTATATAGGAATGGCCGGTGCACTCACTGGCTGAGCGCGGTGTGGGCGACACCAAGCCGAGGGTTGCAATCCCCTTACCGGTCACAAAAAGACAAAAAAAAAAAAAAAAAAAAAAAACCCTAAAAAAACAAAAGAAAACAAACAAACAAAAATAAAAAGGACAGAAGTGCATCTGAACTCCACCAGTGGTTATTTCTGGTTGATTAAGACAGGGATGATTTTGTTCTGTTTCTCTATTTTTTCTCACTCTCTACAGTAATGATGCATTCGTTTCATCATGAGAAATATACAATAAATGTTAGTTCACAACTTTAAGCATTCTAAGCCTCTCTGTGGGCACTAGATAATAGTTTTATACGTAGTTCTTTTGTCTTTCCAGATAACTGCAACTCCTTGTGAGGAGCCGTGTCTCCACTGTTTCTGCATTCCCTACCATGTCCCCATCATGTTAAAGTCTCCATTAATGAGTGCCAACTGTGTGTCAGGTGTCATCCCGGATGCTGGGGAAATGGCAGTGAGCAAAACAGATAAAAATGCCCAGCTGACATTCTAGGAGGATAAGGAAATGTGAAAAAATGAAGATGTAAACGGTATAGTGTATGGGAAGGTGAGTCATGCAATAGAGAAAGATAAGGAGGGGCAGGTGGTCGGGGAGCTCCGGGTGGGTGTTGATGTTGTCATGGTATGTAAGCTTAGTGGTTACCGGAGGCCTTGCTGGAAAAGGTGACATTTGGGTGAAGACTTGAAGGAGCTGAGAAATGAGTGTTGCAGGCTGAGGGGACTGCAAGGCCAGCAGACTCCCTGAGGTGGTAGTGTGTCTTGGTGTCCCGGGCCCAGTGAGAAGGCCATTGTAGCTGGAGAGGGGTGGGCTTGGTGGGGGGACTGGGTGAAGGACTGAGGAGGGCAGAGTACGTATAGCCTTGTGGGCCTTTGAGGGGCTTGGACTTCTGCTCTGAGGGAGATGAGACAGGTGAAGTCACAGTG
Source organism: Cynocephalus volans (assembly GCF_027409185.1). Taxonomy (NCBI): domain Eukaryota; kingdom Metazoa; phylum Chordata; class Mammalia; order Dermoptera; family Cynocephalidae; genus Cynocephalus; species Cynocephalus volans. The sequence goes on from NC_084473.1 coordinate 10,243,477, forward strand.
GCTTGGGACCATTGCTGAGTGTGGAGCCCAGGCATCTCTTTCCACCACGCTGTTCTGTTCCTCGACTTCCTGGAACACTGTCTTGCCACTTTGGGTTGTGTCAACCCACCTTAAGTGTGATTCTTCAGGTTTTTAAAAACGTGCACAATTGGGCCGGCCTGTGGCTCACTTGGGAGAGTGCGGTGCTGATAACACCAAGGCCGCAGGTTCGGATCCTATATAGGGATGGCCAGTTAGCTCACTGGCTGAGCGTGGTGCTGACAACACCAAGGCAAGGGTTAAGATCCCCTTACTGGTCATCTTTAAAACAAACAAACAAACAAACAAAAGTTCATAATCTAGGTCCAGTGTCTACCCTCACAGTCTCTCCATTGCTGCCATCCTCTGTGATGGGGACAAGCTGAGATAAGCCTCAGGGGGCCTGTCAGGCACTGCCAGGGAAGAACAACACTTCCCTGGGTCTCATTAGGTGATATAGTGGGGATCTTGAATGGAGCGGTGGGGGTGCCTTGGAAAACCCTGGAGCGAAGCTCACTATCACCGCAATAGCTACCATGTCCTGAGGATTATGATACGCCGGGCACTGTGCCAGTGTCTGCGCACATTCTCTCATTTAAGCCTCGTGGTGCACTGTTGAGGTATGAAGAGCCCGTTGTACAGACGAGGGAGGTGACAGTCAATGAGGAGGAGCGGCTCGCCAGTTACATGGCCAGCACACGGCAGGGAGGTCTGCCTGGGTCTGCCTGACTTCTGCTAACATTAAGGTCCCCTCGGTTACTGTGTCCCACCTCAAAGGAATCTCTGGTCTCTCATCGAACTTTTTCAACCTTTTTCACCAGGCAGGGTGTGATATGCACACACCAGGCTGTGAGATGCAGCAGATCATAGCATCAAATTTGTACCAAACTCTTACTGTCTGAGCATTAAGATAACTCTAAAAAAGTTAATGCTGGAAATGTAAATCAAAACCATAATGGTCCTTATAAAAACAAAACAAAAATAAAATAACAAATATTGGCAAGGATATGGGGAAATTGGAAACCTTGTGCACCGTTGGTGGAAATGTAAAATGGTGCTGCTAAAAAAAGAAAAACAAAAAGAAAATGAAATGGTGCTGCTGCTATAAAAAATGGTATGAAAGTTCCTCAAAAACTTAAAAATAGAATTACCATATGATCCAGCAATTTCACTTTTGGGTATATACCCCCAAAGAATTGAGAGCAGGGGCACAAGCAGATATTTGTGCACCCATGTTCAGAACAGCATGCTTCACAACAACCAAAAAGTGGAAACAACCCAATGTCCAAATGAACGGGTAAACAAAATGCAGGCTATCCATGCAATGGAACATTATTCAGCCTTAAAAAGGAAGGAAATTCTGACACACGCTACAACACAGATGAACCTTGAGGACATAATGCTGAGTGAAATAAGCCAGTCACAAAAGGACAAATAGTATATGATTCCACTCCTATGAGATACTTAGCGAAGCCAAATTCATAGAGACACGAGGTAGAAGGGTGCTGCCAGGGGCTGGGGACGGGGACAGGGAGTGAGTGTCTAATGGGGACAGAGTTTCAGTTGGGGAAGATGAAAAAGTTCTCTTGGTGGGTGGTGGTGATGGTTGTACAACTACATGAAGATACTTAATGTCACTGAACTGTACACTTAAAATTAAAAATGGTTAAAATGGTAAATTTTATTTTACAGACATTTTACCACAATTTTTAAAGAAATAATTTTTTTTAAGTTAATGCTAAAAATCACAAAGTTCTAATGAAAGTGGTCATGTCCTTTCCCTTGTTCTCATATGTTGATTCAAAATGATCAAAGACTCAGAGCAGGAAGCTCAGTCTTATTCCCTCTCTCCCGCTTTCTCTTTGTCCTCCCTGGTGCCAGTCGGGGCGTCACTCTGTGCTAGGGCAGGTTTTCCTTGGAAGGGGCAGCCCAGGCAACCTTCTCCTGGCATCCGTGAGGCTCTCCAAACCTCTGGTCTCACTGCCTATTCATTTACTATGTGACTTTGGAAAAGTTTCTTTATCTTTTTGGATCTGAATTTTTTTTTCTTCCATAAAATGAGAGGAACAAAAAAAAATCCCTATTCTGTACAAAGTGTTTCAGAGCACAGAATAAGGGTAAAAGCATACATGTACGGAAACATCACACTGTATTCCATAAGTACGTACGATTATTATGTGTCGATTATAAATGAAAATAATAATAAAAGAATAAGATGCGGTGGGCTGGTTGGTTTTTGTTTTGTTTCGTTCTTCTTAACATACATTTTTTTGGTTAGCTCACTTGGAAAGGTGCGGTGCGAGTACACCAAGGTCGTGGGTTCAGATCCCTGGACCAGCCAGCTGCAAAAAAAAAAAAAAGTAAAAGCTGCACAATTCATTTTATAACAAGATAATAAGCTTCATATATAACTAAATAGGAAAGGTAAAAGAAGAGAAAATTATAGGGCCATCTCACTTATTAATATTGATGAAAAAATTTAAATAAAACATTAACAATGTGAAGTCGTCATAACAAATAATATATTATAATCAAGTGATAATTATCCTTGCAAAATTAGGATAGTTCAACATTAGAATATCTATTAATGTAATATAATAGATAAAAGAGGAAAATTAAACGTTGAACTTGATCAGTTGAAAAGACAAAAGATTAGGTAAACTGAACCCTTATTCATAATATAAATTCCTAGCAAATTAGAAACAAAGGTCACTTCTTTAACAGATGAAATGTACCTATTAAAAACTAATGATAATAATCATGGTAAGTAGCAGAACTCTGAAAACATTCCTATTAAAGTCAGGAATAATAGGAAAATGACCCCTGCTATCACTACTATTCAAAATGCAAGGGCTGGCTGGTTACTCAGTTGCTTAGAGCACTGTGTTGGTAACACCAAAGTCCAGGGTTCAGATCCCCTTACCAGCCAGCTGCCAAAACACACACACACACACACACACACACACACACACACACACACAATTGCACTGGATATAAAGCATAGGATGTTAGAATAGGAAAGGAAGAGAGAAAACTGCCATTGTCTTCAAGATAATCCCCAAAATATTAGAATCGTTTCTTAATTCAAGAGGAAATACAAAAATTTAGACACTAGTGATAATGATTGTAAGTAGTAGGAGAAGAAGAAGGTGTGGTATCAGAAAGGGTTAGGAATAAATACAGGGGCTGGACAGTTAGTTCAGCTGGTTAGAGCACGGTGTTACAACACCAGGGTCAAGGGTTCAGAGCCCCGTACCAGCCAGCCGCCAAAAAAACCCCCAAAACAAAAACAAAAACAGAATTAGTAGAAAGAGATGGGGTGACACTAAGATTTAGAAGTCATGTGATTAAAAACCATTAGAAATGGCCTACTACTTATTTAAGATTTTTGTTTAAAAATCTTAAAATGAAAAATAATTTTGTTAGTATTTTTCAAAGCTTTCAAAATGAGAGAGATTTTTATTGGAATTATGTTTTAGCTTGGAGGTCTGTTTTTTGTTTGTTTCTTTTTGGCAATTGGTGAGTACAGGAATTGAACCCGGGATGTTGGTGTTGTCAGCACCATGCTCTAACTAACTGGCCAGCCCAAGACCTGTTCTTTTTTTTTTTTTTTTCTTTTTTTAAAAAGATGACTGGTAAGAGGATCTTAACCCTTGACTTGGTGTTGTCAGCACCACGCTCTCCTAAGTGAGGTAACCGGCCATCCCTATATAGGGATCCGAACCTGTGGCCTTGTGTTATCAGCACTGCACTCTCCCGAGTGAGCCATGGGCTGGCCCTAAGATCTGTTCTATTTTTAATTTTATTCATATTTTTATTCCACAACAAGAAGCAGCTTAAACCAGTTTAAACTATTGTTAACAAACTTCTGAACCTGTAATAACCAATTTGAAAATATTATAGGAAAAAAGAGTCTGATTTATGATAAAAAAATACAAAAGTCTTAGGAATCTAACTTTGTTCCATTCTTAAGTCTTAGATCTAACAAAGTTAAAAGATAATAATAAACAGAGCGAAAATATTTGTAACCTGTACATTTAACAGCCAAGTATTAGAATCCAGACAGTATGAACAAATCCTACAAATCAATAAAAAAAAGAAAGTGGGCAAAGTTTATGAAAAAGTAATAAATAGAAGAGAATCCCTGAATTCTAGTAGACGTAGGAGATGTTCAATCAATGCACTACATAAAGTAAAAAGGGAGAAACTACTGTTTCATGCAACAACGTGGGTGAATCTCAAAAACATGTTGAGAGAAAGAAACCATACACAATGAGTACATACTGATGACTCCATTTACACCAAGTTCTAAAACAAGCAAAATTCATCTATAGTGAAAGAAGTCAGAACAGTAGCTGCCTGTGGGGGTAGTGGGGTATTGGCTGGCAAGGGGCACAGGGATTTTTCTGGGATGATGAAACTGTGCCGTATCTTGATTGTGGTGGTAGTTAAATGGGTCAGATATATACGTTCATCAAAATTCATCAAATTGTACACTTAAGATTTGTGCATTTAGCTGTATGTAAATATAACACAATAAAAAATAAAATAACTGTTTGAAAATATTGGGGAGTTATCAAGACAGTGAAAAATAATAGAGCCAATATCAGGCAGTAGAAAGAAACCCAGAAACCCAAAAAAGTAAACCTTGTGTTTGGGATCACTTTTCCTCCCATATTTAAGTTAGGATCTTGAAGGGCTGTGCCATAGGACTAAGGCTGAATAGAAAGAGACTACCTTAACAGGGACAGAGCTCATTTTGAATTATATCAATTTCTCATTAGATTAAGATAATCTGAATTACCAGTGCCTCTAGCCTAGAATATAGAACTGATAAGTCAATTTTAAAGGAAAAAATGGAATAATAATTATTTAACCCAATAGAATACTAGAAAAGAGAGAAAGGAACACAAAGCAGGTGGTTAAATAGCAAACAAATACTAATGTAGCAGATATAAACCAAATGTATAAGTAATTACATTCCATGTAGATGGACTAAAAACTTCGATGAAAACACAGCTTGTCAAATTGTATTAATAGATTTTTTTGTGTATGTGTGACTGGTAAGTACAGTGATCAAACCCTGGACCTTGGTGTTATGGATTCTTACAAACCCAGCTATATGTTGTTTAAATATAAGAACCACAGAAAAATTGAAAAAAGATGGAAAAAGATATACCACATAAACACCAGACAAAGTGGATATAGCTTTATTAATATCAGACAAAGAAGACTAAGACAAAAAGTAGTAGTAAAGTTAAAGAGAGACATTTCATAGTGATGAAAAGGGCCCACCGACCAGGAAGATGCAGAGATTCTAAGTTTGTGTGCATCTCATAACATAGTTTTAAAATTTATGAAGCAAAAAAAAAAAAGGACAGAAATTGGGCTGGACTGTTAGCTCATTCAGTAGAGCGTGGTGCAAGTAACACCAAGGTCAAGGGTTCAGATCCCCGTGCCAGCCAGCCACCAAAAAAAAAAAAAGAAGACAGAAATAAAAGAAGAAAGAGTCAAATCATAGTGAGAGTTTCTGAGTAACTGATAGAACAACTGGACCACAAAAATTCAGTAGGGATATAGACAATTTAAACGCCATCATTGATAAACTAACCTCATAGACCTGCATAGAATGCTGAATCCTACAACCACAAACTATACATTTTTTTCCAAGTGTAAAAGGACATTTACCAATATTGATTATATGTTGAGTCACAAAGCATGTATCAACTAATTTTGAAGCGTTGGAATCATACAGAAAATATTCTCTGTATATAGTAGTAGAATTAAGCTAGAAATCAATAACAAAGAAAAAGCTACAAAATACCCAAATGTCTTGGAATTAATAAATGTGTTTCTAAGTAACCCATTAGTCAAAAAAAGCCACAGTGGAAATTAGAAAATATTTTGAGTTGAATGATAATGAAAATATGACATAGTTTCCTGTGGGATAAAGCTAAAGCCATGCCTAAGAAGGAATGTACAGCTTTAAATGTATATACTTGAAGAGAAAAAAGGCTAAAAGCCAATGACCTAAGTATCTATCCTAAGGAATTAGAATAAGAAGAGCAAATTAAACCCAAGAAAATAGAAGAAAAAAAAAAAAAAACGATAAGAGCAAAATTTAATGAAATTGAAAATTAAAGCAAAGCAACCAAAATTTAGTTGTTTGAAAAAACAAGTAAAATTGATAACTGGCAAACGATCAAAGAAGGTATAAGTTACCAATATCAGGATATTATGAACTATATGCCAATACATTTGAGAATTTATATGAAATGCACCCAGCTTATCCAAATAAAAGTGAATAGCCTAACAGCTTTTAAAGAAATTGACTCTATAATTTAAAACCTTCTCACGAAGAAAACTCCAAGTCCAAATGGCTTTCCCAGAGTATTCTTCCAAATAGTTAAGGAAGAAATAACATCAGTCCTAAATAAACTAAAGAGGATAGAAACAGGTAACACTTCCTTACTCATTTTATATGGCTTGCATAACCTTGATATCAAAACCTGACAAGGACAGTACAAAAAATGTATGTTAAAATGTTCAGGGCAATTCCTCTCATGAATACAGATGTAAAAATCCTAAACAAAATGTTAGCAACCCAAATGCAGCAATCTATAAAAAGTTGGATTTGTTTCAGGAATGCAAGATTGATTTAATATTCAAAAAATTAAACAATGTAATTAACCACATTGATAGAGGAAGAAAAAGGATAAGAAGCATATAATCTTCTCAACAAGTGCAAAAAAAGCATTTTATCAATTCAACGAAAACTCTTAGCAAACTATAAATAGAAGGAAATTTCCTTAATTTGATAAAGGGTATCTACAGAAAAGCAATAACAAGTATCATGCTTAACAGTCAAATTTAAAAAATTTTTAACTGAAATTGTGAAAGAGGTAAGAATGTTCACCTTTTTTGGTATTTTTTTGGCAGTTGGCTGATACAGAGATCTGAACCTGTGACTTTGGAGTTTTAAGGTTATGCTCTAACCAACTGAACTAACCGTCCAGCCCTCACTATTCCACTTTGTTTCAATATTTTAGTTGGGGTACTGGCCACACAGTAGAACCAAGAATAAAAATAAAAATGTGTATAAAGATTGGGGTAACCGGAATCATATTGGATGTTTTATTTTGTTTTGTTTTTTTAAAAAAGATGACCAGTAAGGGGATCTTAACCCCCGACTTGGTGTTGTCAGCACCACATTCTTCCAAGTGAGCCACAGGCCGGCCCCTGGATGTTTTATTTTCCATGCTGTAGAAGACCTCCCTTAATCTTCATTTTTGGTCCTCGTTGCTAAGAAAAGCTATCGAAAGGATCATAATACTCCAGTTCAGAAGAAAGGAACAGAGCTAAGTAATGGAGAAAATGCCTCCTTTTGAAATGGATATAGTGGATATAGTGCCAGAAATAGAAGCTATAGAAAGGTTTAAGAATTGTATAACAAAAGAATTTAACAGCCTGTCTGCAGTGATAGGGAAGGGATGGGCAGAGAGCTCGAAAATTATCAGGGAGTTGAGAAAGTTAGTAGAAAAAAGGTATAAGCCCTATTGTCAATAAAATCGAATTACTGAAGGAAATGCAAAACAGGGGAAAGTCTCACAGAATGCTGAGAAAAAGGGAAACAAAAATCAAAATAAGAAAAGAGGAAAAAAAGAGAGACCTAGAGAGCCAGTCCAAGATATACAATACACATATAATAGGAATACAGAGGACAAAGCAAATGGTGCTGAAACAGTAACTAAGGAACTAATGGAAGAAAATTTTCTGGAGTTGAAGAGCAAACTAGCTTTACAAATGGAAAAAGTGCACAGGGTACCTTTAAAATTTGACAAAAAGAAAGCAACACCTAGCTATATTCTGGTGATGATCTTACATTTCAAGGATAAAGAAAAAATTCTACAAGTATCCAGACAGAGAAAGCAAGTTATCTACAAAGGGGCAAAAGTCAGGCTGACCTTAGATTTTTCTCTTGAGACTCTAAATGCCTGAAGACAATGGAACAATATCTACAGAGTTTTAAGGGAAAATAATTTTTAGCCAAGAATTATATACCCTGCCAAGTTATCATTTCTGTACAAAGGCAACTGGAAGACATTCTCAAATACGTAGAGGTTAAGAAAGTATGTCAACTAAGAACCTTCCCTGAAAACTTTGCTGAATGATTTACTGCAGCAAACAGAACATGAAGTAGAGTAACTCAAGAGTAGGGAGGCAATTACATGAAAGGACTAATATTGTTTTCCAGTCTGCCTGGAGTTGCAAATATGCTGTGAGACATGTACCACCCAGATCCTGAGAAACCAAAGAAGACATCAGTAAAGCTATGTTGATTCCACCCTGAGGCACATCAAAATCCAGCAGGACCTTAAGATAACATCAAGGATGGGAACAGAAGCCAGACAGAGCCTTGGCAAGACCTTGCACCTGGCTCCTTGCAGTGCCCCTAGAGCTCACGTCCGCCTCCCTCCAGCTTTTCACTTCCCACATTCCATTCCCTCAACTCCCTCTTTAGAAACCCCTCAGTAAATCTGAGTCTTTGAGATGGCTTTAGTCTGGCCACTCTCCTTCAGGTTTACTGGAGAGATGGGTTTGCCTAACATCTCTCCTCTGGTTACTAGTATTCCTGAATAAAAACTGACTTTCTATTCCATTAAAAAAACAAAAAAAAAAAGGTTGGGTAGGAAGAAGTAAAACTGTCATTGTTCATAGGCACCATGATTGTGAATGAAGAAAATATAAAGGATTCCATAGATAAACTAAGTGAATGAGAAATTTTGTGAAGTTGCTGCATACAATAACACAAAATCAATTAATTTGTATATACCAGCACATAGAATTAGGAAATTAAAAAAATTTGGATCCCCGCACTGGCTAGCAACCAAAAAAAAAAAAAAAAAATTAAATGATACCATCTACCATAGTATCAGAAATAATAAATACCTAGGGAAAATTTTTTTTTTAAATGTGCAAGGCCTCTACATAGAAAACTACAAAAAAAATTACTGAAAAAATTAAAGACTTAAAAACAACATAAGTAAATTGAGGGATTTGCTATGGCCAAGGACTGGAAGACTCAATATCATAAAGATGTCAGTTCCCCTAAAAATGATCTAAAGCTTCAGTGTAATCTGAATCAAAATCCCATTAGAAGGAAATACAAAGTGCCAAAAATAGCCAAGAAAATATTGAGGAAGAAGACATCAAGATTTATTATAAAGTAGCCTGGCTGGTTAGCTCTATTGGTTAGAGGACAGCCCTGTAGCACCAAGGTCAAAGGTTTGGAACCCCATATCAACCAGCCGCCAAAAACAAACAAAAAAGATTTATTATAAAGCCTCTGTAATTAAGGCAGGGTGGTGTCGGTGCAAGAATAGACAAATAGACCAGAATAGGATAAAAAAATCCATAAACAGATCCACAGATATGTGGACAATTGTTTCATGGCAAAAGTGGCACTGTAGAGCACAAAGGAAAGGACTACCTTTTGTTTGTTTGTTTTGGTGGCTGGCCAGTACAGGGACCCAAACCCTTGACCTTGGTGTTATAAGGCAGTGTTCTAACCAAATGAGCTAACCGGCCAGCCCAGGACTAACCTTTTAATTAATGATTCTGGGCCATAAGAAAAATAATGAATCTTGGGCCGGCCCGTGGCTCACTCGGTAGAGTGCGGTGCTGATAACACCAAGGCCCCGGGTTCGGATCCCATATACGGATGGCCGGTTCGCTCACTGGCTGAGCGTGGTGCTGACAACACCAAGTCAAGGGTTAAGATCCCCTTACCGGTCATCTTTTAAAAAAAAAAAAAAAAAGAAAAAGAATGAATCTTGAATTCTTCCTCACAACATATGTAAAAATCAATCCCAGGTGGATTGTAGATCTAAATGTAAATGGTAAACAACAAGCTTGTAAAATATAAGATAAGATAATACCCAGGGTAGGCAAAATTCCTCAAGTGTGACACACAAGATAGCAATCATAAAGAAAAAGATTGAGAAATTGGACTACATTGAAATCAAGTACTCACTCATCAAAAGACATAATTAAAAGAGTAAAAAAGCAGTCCATGAACCAGGAGAAGATATGTGCAATGTGTATAATCAACAAAGGGCTTGTATCCAGAACACACAAAGCATTCCTAAGAATCGGTAAGAAAAAGATGACCCCCCCCAAATTAAGCAAGACTTGAATGGCATTTCCCAAATGAAGGAACAAATAGCTAATAAACATGAAAAAGTCTTTAACTTCCTTAGTCTTTGGGTAAATGAAATTAAACTATAATAAGATAACATTTCACACCCTCCAGAAGGGCTAAAATCATAAAAATGTCAGTTCTTCTAAAAATGAAGGTGGAATAGAACAAACACATTGAGAATTAGTCACCAGTAGACATGCACTGAAGAGCGTTCTTCAGATAGAAGGAAAATGGTCTTAGTTATATGCAGGAAGTATTGAAGATCAGTTGGAAGGATAAGTAAGATTAAATCTAAATGGATATTGACTGAATATGACAGTAATAATAACAACAATAATAGCAACCACTATTAATATGTCTTGGGTAGTTAAAAATATTTCCAAAATTAAAATACATTACAATAACATAGGGCCTGCCCGTGACTCACTTGGGAGAGCGTGGTGTTGACAACACCAAGTCAAGGGCTAAGATTCCCTCACTGGTCATCCTTAAAAAAAAAAAAAATTACAGTAACATAAAATGGAGTTATTGTGTTCTAAGGTCTTGGTATTGTTTAGAAAATGATAAAAATATCAATTTATATAACAAGACAAGGGTGTGGGTTGTAATGTCTAGGATAACTACTAAAAGAATAAAAAAAGAATGTATAACTAACAAACTAACAGAGAAAAAGAAAACAGAATAATAAAAAAAATACTTAATGTAAAAGAAGATAAGAAAACATAGCAGATGGGAGAAATATAAAGCAAAAAATAAGATGAATTTGAACACAAACATATTGGTAATACATTATTAATTATATTAAACATTCAGAAACTAGATTTCCAATTAAAAGCAAAAGATTGCACAATTATATTTAAATAATTTTAAGTATAAGATCACAAAAAGACTAAAGAAAAGTTCAGAAAAAGATATATTATGCAGCACTACTCTTTATCATTATTTTGAAGACAAGAATATATTTTAAAATGTTAATAATTATGAAATCTGATTGGTAGATACAGTATCAAACAAAGTAGACAGGAAGTATTGTTATAGATAAAAAGGGGCATTTCAAAATTATAAATGAATTGATCCTTCAGGAAGGTACATTAGTTCTAAATTTGTACACCTTATACAAACCTCAAAATTTATGAAGCAAAAATTGACACAACCAAAAAGGAAAACAGACAAATTTATAATCATAGTAGGAGATTTTTAACCTACCTTTCTCAATAACTGATAGAGAATGCATACTTTACCCAATAAACTTAACCTAATTAACATCTGTAAAACATTAAACAACTTTTCAGGTGTACACAAAATATTTACAAAACAATACTATATATTGTTCAAGGATACATATATGGAAGTAAAATTATAAAAAATAAAGACCGGAATATTACACACAAATTCATGGTAGTGTTGTTGCCTTCAGGAAAGGCGGGGTGGGGGTAAGGAGACAGGGGATGTGGTTAAGACACAAAGGGAATGTGGTTAAGACACAAAGGGAACTTCAACGCTCCGCTCCCGTATGTTTTTTTCTTTTCTTTATTTAAATTTCAAGGATGAAGCACACCTTTAAAAATGTTAACAATCATAATATCTGAGAGGTGGATACAGTGGTGTTAGTTGTATTATTCTCTGTATTTTTTTTTAATTTCTAAAAAATCAGGAAAGAAAGAAAATGTGTATGCTATGTTTTTTAACTAAAATGCAACAAAAACAAAATAGAGAATAGAAATGAAAAGATATCCACAAAGAAAATCAAGCCACATGGAGATGAAAAATTTTAACACTCTATATAAAGTTAAACGGCTGGCTCATTAGCTCACTCACTTAGAGCATGGTGCTGATAACACCAAGGTCAAGGGTTTGGATCCCTGTATAGGCCAACTGTCTATAAATAAATAAATAATCCAGATCAAGGTACTAAAGGAAATCAAGACCAAAATTTCAGACTATTTAGAAAAAATGCAAAAATGAGATCACTATCTATAAAACCCTGTGAAATTTGGCTAAAGCTGTACTCAAAAGAAAATGAAATAACATCAGGGCCAGCCCGTGGCTCACTTGGGAGAGCGTGGTGCTGACATGACCAAGTCAAGGGTTAAGATCCCCTTACCGGTCATCTTATAAAAAAAAAAGAAAATGTAATAACATTAATATTTTTATTTACTTATTTATTTATTTATTTTTAAAAGATGACTGGTAAGGGGATCTTAACCCTTGACTTGGTGTTGTCAGCACCACACTCTCCCAAGTGAGCTAACCAGCAATCCCTACATAGGGATCCGAACCCATGGCCTTGGTGTTATCAGCACCACACTCTCCCAAGTGAGCCATGGGCCAGCCCTATATTTTCATTTTTTAAATTTTTTATGGCGGCTGGCCAGTAGGGGGATCTGAACCCTTGACCTTGGTTTGTAAAACCATGGTCCAATCAACTGAGCAGAACAGCCAGCCCTAAATGTTTTTATTTATTTATTTATTTATTTAAAAAAAATTTTTTTTTTTTTAAAAGATGACTGGTAAGGGGATCTTAACCCTTGACTTGGTGTTGTCAGCACCACGCTCACCCAGTGAACAAACCGGCCATCCCTGTATGAGATCCGAACCCGTAGCTTTGGTGTTATCAGCACCACACTCTCCCGAGTGAGCCACAGGCCGGCCCTAAATGTTTTTATTTTTTAAAGAATTCTAAGTGCAATGTGTGATCCTAGATTGCATGCTGAAACAAAGAAAGGACATCAGTGAGAAATCTGCTGGAATCTGAATAAAGTCTATAGTTAACAGCATGGTACCAACTTTAATTTTTTAGTTTTACCAGATGTAAGATATCAACATTAGGGGAAGCTAAATGAAGAGTATTTTGGAACTTTCTGTAATGTCTCTGCAAGTTTTCTGTAAATATAAAATTATTCCAAAATAAAACTTTCAAAGAAAAAGGTGGATTGGCTGTTTAGCTCATTTGAGAGAGCATGGTGCAGACAACACCAATATCAAGGGTTCGGATCCCCTTACCAGCCAGCCACCAAAATAATAATTAATAATAATAGTAATTGTTATTATTTGATTCAAGAGACTAGTAGAGGCTGGTCGGTTAGCTCAGGTGGTTAGAGCACAGCCTTATAACACCAAGGTCAAGAGTTCAGATCCCCATACTGGCCAGCCACCAAAACAAAAAAAAGCAAAATAAATAAATAAATTAGTAGAAGGAGAAAGAAAATGCAACCAAAGTTGTGGGGAGGAGGGGAGCAGGGGTAAGAGAAGAAATTAATTAGTTAGGGCTGGCCCGTGGCTCACTTGGGAGAGTGTGGTGCTGGTAACACCAAGACCACGGGTTTGGATCCTATATAGGGGTAGCTGGTTGGCTCATTAGGTAAGCATGGTGCTGCGAACACCAAGTCAAGGGTTAAGATCCCCTTACCAGTCATCTTTAAAAAAAAAAAAAAAAAAAGAAAAGAAATTAGTTAGAAAGCAAAATAAACAGATGTCCTGCACCATGTGAATGAATACACAAACTGTGGCACAGCCATTCAATGAAATACATACTGGGCAGCAATAAAAAAGGAACAAACAAGCTACTGATACACTAAACAGCTTGGATGAATCTCAAGGGCATTATGCTGAGTAGAAAAAAAAAAGCCAGTCTCAAAGGGTTACACACTATATGTTCTCATTTATATAATGGTCTCTAAGTGAAAAAAATATGGTGATGGAGACCAGATCAGTGGTTGCCAAGAGTTAGGGTTGGGGTGTGTATGAGACCCTTAAGGAGTAACACAGGGATTTTTTTTTGTAACAGTGGAACAGTTTTGTATCCTGATTTGGCGATGATTAGTCAAATTTACATGTGATAAAATTTGAAAGAACCATATGCACACACACACACACACACACACACACACGTGGGCATGTAGAAACCAGTGAAATCCAAATAAGGTTTGTAATGTAGCTAATAGTATTGTACCATCATCAGTTTCCTGATTTTGACAATGGACTCTGGTTACATAAGATATTGAGGTTATTGGAGTGGAGGGTACACAGGAACTCTATTTTTGCAACTTCTTGTGCGTCTGTTTCAAAATAAAGGTTATAATTTAAAAAAAGAAAAAGAAAAAAAAAGACCTAAATGAAATACCAAGCAAATATAACTGCAACATATATAGAAGAAAAGAGGTACCATCCAAAACATATAAACTCTATAGAGCTCCTATAAATCAATAAGAACATGATGAATAACCCAATTAATAAATGGATGTATATCAGGAGATTTAGAGAAGAAATACAAATGAACATTTCATAAATGTCCATATTCAATCTCACTAATAATCAAATAAATTCAGATTGAGACAACAAAGAAATATTAATTTCCATCCATAACGGCTGGCTGGTTAGCTCAGGGTAGGTTAGAGCACAGTGTTACAACACCAAGGTGAAGGGTTTGGGTCCCCATACCAGCCAGCCCCCCAAAACAAACGAAGCCAAAAGATTGATGGCCAGGATATAGAGGAAGGGATACACCCATCCACTGTCAACAAGAGTGCCAGTTGGCCAATATTCTAATAGTCCACTTGACAGCATCTATCCGAATTTTAAATGTTTAGCACTATTTGACACAGTCATTCTACTTCTGAGAAATATATACAAAGATGTACACTGCAGCATTGTTTATAATAGTGAAAAATTGGAATGACCTAAATGTTTGTTACAGAGGATTGGTTAGATAAATTGTAATAATGGCAACTAATATTTATCTAGTGCTTCTGATGTTCTTAGCACTCTCATAAGTGCTTTGCATATGTTAACTCATTTACTCCTCACAACAATTCTATGAAAGAGGTTCTATTTTCCCCATTTTACAACAGGGGAAATTGACATTTGTTAGCAACTTGGGATTCACACCCAGGTCACCTGGCTCTAGAACCTGTCACATGGACCTAGAACCTGTCACACTCTTAGCTGTATGCAACACCTCTTGTGCTAACATGGAGGGATGGTGTAGGCACATTATTATTACTAGGTTTTTAATGTCTATTAGTGGAATTGACTTGACCAGGTCATTGAAATTCTCTAGGCTAGTGGGACAGCATTTGATATTTTGAAGGATTCCTGTTGTGCAAATTGTGTATTAAATCCTAAGTGTTTATTGAGCATCTAATTGTTGTCCAAGTCAAGGGTGCTCACAAATCCAGGTAAATCCAAACCTCAGAGTTCCATTTTCTGTGTAGTCTCTCCACACCCCACCCCAACCCCTTTTATAGGACTAACTCCGGAGCAGGAAGTTGCGATCCCTGAGCATGCTGTCACTCGCCAGTGAGTAAGCACATGGCTAGGAAAGGAAGCCAAATTCTGACTATTGACCTGGGCACTTGCTTCCAGTGCAGAAAAAATGTCATGAATTGGCAGCAAACAGGGAGAAAAAGTGAAGTAAGGGAGCAGCGCGTCCACAAGGTGAGGCTCCCACAACTCAGTTTGAGTTAAAATTCAGGTCCTTGAATTTTACCTGGGGTTTTTCTGGGCCAGGCCTGATCTCAGGAACGAGGCTTCCTCCAAGGCATATCATTAAGTGAGAAAAGCAAGCTACAAAGAAGTATACATAATATGCTCGTATAGTATAATATGTTTACTCTAAAAGCAGAAGTATAATAAACTCTGAAAGAATTTGTATATAAAAAGAAAAGGTCTGAACAGAGTATATTTAAGACTTGATATTATGGGAAACATTTACTCTTTTCTTTACACATTTTTATATTGTTTACATTTTTTATGATAAAAATGTATAATTTTATAAGTAGAAGAACCATAAAGAAAAGAAAAACAATAAAAAAAAAATATATATATATATATATATATATTTTTTAAAAGATGACCGGTAAGGGGATCTTAACCCTTGACTTGGTGTGGTCAGCACCACGCTCACCCAGTGAGCGAACCGGCCATCCGTATATGGGATCCGAACCCGGGGCCTTGGTGTTATCAGCACCGCACTCTCCCGAGTGAGCCACGGGCTGGCCCCAACAATAAAAATATTTAAAGATAGTAGACCAAAAGTTTGGGCTGGTCAGTTAGCTCACTTGGGAGAGCATGGTGCTGATAGCACGAAGGTCAAAGGTTTGGATCCCTGCACCAGCCAGCTGCCAAAAAAAAAGAGGAAGGTTTAAAGAGAAAGAGGGGGGAATGCTTATTTTATTTTATGGAATAACATGTTGCCTGATTTTAATTTTTTATTTTTATTTTTTTGTCTTTTTGTGACTGGCCGCACCATGCTCAGCCAGTGAGCGCACTGGCCATCATTATATAGGATCCGAACCCACGGCGGGAGCACTGCTGGAGCGCCGCACTCTCCCGAGTGCGCCACGGGGTCGGCCCTTGCCTGATTTTAGAATCGCAGAAAAGCCAACTGAGATTTCTTTCTCTTTATTTATTTATTTATTTTTAAAGATGACCGGTAAGGGGACCTTAACCCTTGACTTGGTGTTGTCAGCTCCACGCTCTCCCAAGTGAGCCACGGGCTGGCCCTGCCAATTGAGATTTCTAACTAAAAAAATAAATAAATTTTTAAAATAGAGAAGAAAGGAGAAAACACCACGTAGGAATCGCTAAGCCTTGGGCATTCACTCCCCATCCCAGCCATTAGATGACCTTCCAGGGAGGGCCTCACCTCTGGCTGGGGCTTCTTCTCCCCTAACGGGAAGGTGAATCCTCATCCAAAGAGCAGGTAGAGGGCCAGCGCGTGGCTCACTTGGGAGAGAGTGGTGCTGACAACATGAAGGCCACAGGTTCTGATCCCATATAGGGATGGCTGGTTAGCTCACTTGGGAGAGTGTGGTGCTGATAACACCAAGGCCACGGGTTTGGATCCCTATACAGGGATGGCTGGTCCGTGGCTCACCTGGGAGAGTGTGGTGCTGACAACACCAAGGCCACGGGTTTGGATCCCTATGTAGGGATGGCTGGTTAGCTCACTTGGGAGGGCATGGTGCTGACAGCACCAAGTCAAGGGTTAAGATCCCCTTACCAGTCATTTTTTAAAACAAACAAACAACCCCAAAGAGTAGATAGGTGTGACTCATAGTAGGTGGTGGGCCTCCTCTCTCCTTGAACTCTCCAGGATTGGCCCTCCCTGAGGAGCTGATGCCCAACCTCCCAGGGGAATATGAGATCATAGGCTGAAGTAAAACTACTTGAAAAGAAAAATACAAAACGGATTACAAATACTATCAAAAACTGGAGATTAGAAAGGAGAGACCAAGAATTTAAAATAAGCATACATAGTGTAGTCCATAGATTTTAGATTCCGAGTGCTTCACAGTTATGCTTTTAATTTTTTTTTAATTAAAAAAATTTTTTTTGGCGTCTGGCTGATACAGGGATGGAAGCCTAGCCCTTGGTGTTACCAGCACCACGCTCTAACCAACTGAGCTAACTGGCCAGCTCACAGCTATGCTTTTAAAGTGCTAATATTTGCAATACGGTAGAAATTACATCCTCTGCAACTACTTAAACTTATGATGAAAAAGTTTCAATGTCAATTTAAACATGTGCAAAGGGTCACACCAATTTTCAATACTAGTTTAGGGGTTATCAGAGCACAAAGAAAACCACGGATCCCAAATGCTCTGCCCTGCACTGGCTGCCTGGTTCTCACGGAACCCTGAAAATGGCTGGAGCTCTCCAATCTGAACGTTGGGGATTTATGGCTTTTGGCTGCGAGGCAAGAACTGTCTTAAATTCCTCTGGAGAGAAAGCAATTTCTTGCTGGGGATCCAAGCTTACAAGTTATACTCCCTCTCTGGGAGAAACAGGAATATAGCCACACCCGCATCAAACATCAAACAGCTCCACCTGGTTGTCCGCTGGGCTTCCTGCCTAGCCATTTCCTGCCCAACTCTGGGCAAGCTACACGTAAACTAACTACAGCATAAAGTTTTAACACAGAAACTAATTGCACAGTTTAAGTGGGCTGGAGCAAAGCAGTGAGCTGCTCCCCAGACTTGGGGCGGTTACACTGCTGTGCTGATGGCTTGTCTCCCTGTCTGAGTACAGTCATAATTAAGAATTTAATTTGCTGTCAATGTTAAGACAAAGTCTTAGGGTGCTAACATTTAATCCAATAAGAGACACTCTTTTCTTTTAAAAAAAATTTTTTAAAAAGATGACCGGTAAGGGGATCTTAACCCTTGGCTTGGTGTTGTCAGCACCATGCTCAGCCAATGAGCAAACCGGCCATCCCTATATAGGATCCGAACCTGCGGCCTTGATGTTATCAGCACCACCCTCTCCTGAGTGAGCCACGGGCCGGCCCTGAAGAGACACTCTTTTCGACAAATGCTAGTACCCTTAGAACAATGAAAAGGCGGATTTCAAAGAAGTCCTTCTGCTCGTTAAACAGGAGCATGCCTAGGCATCTGAACCGAGCTCTAGACATCTCGACGCTCTTTTGGGCCAGGACCTGACAAGGGAAAATGATGTCATCTGGCCGAGGCACCTAAAATGGAGCGGGAGGCCATCTCAGCCTGAGTTCCAGGCACGTCCTGATTGAGCACATTCTGGAACTTTGCACTTGGCACCACCACAAGTGTCACCACCTCATGGAAAAGCTACGGCTGAGAAAACTGCCTCGAGCTACGTTGGGCTACTTCCGGTCAAACCAGAAGGTCCCTGACTAAAGCCCACTTCCCTTATGGATGAAGCTGTGAGACACGTGTTAACACCAATCACAACTTTTGTAACTGCCCCGGGTTCCCCTGCCCTTAAATACTCTGACCCTCTTTTTTAGTTCTGAGGGGTACATGTCATCTTTCCTGCTGCGGGATTGAGTTCTCAGATAAACCTTCTTGTTTTGTGTTTCAACCAAGTGGTTAATTTACTTCGGTTGACAGGCTGTTACAATGGACTGAATGTTTGTGTCCCCACAAGATCCATCTGTTGAAACCCTAGTCCCAATGTGATGGTATATGGAGGTGGGGCCTTTGGAAAAGAATTCAGTCACGAGGGTGGAGTCTTCACGAATAGGTTTAGTACCTTTAAAAGAAGAGTCCAGACACTACCTACTTTGAAAACTTAAGGGCCGGCCCGTGGCTCACTTGGGACAGCGTGGTGCTGACAGCACCAAGTCCAGGATTAAGATCCCCTTACCGATCATCTTTAAAAAAGAAAAGAAAAGAAAAGAAAACTTAAAAAAAGAAGAAGAGTCCATAGAGCTAGCCCTCCTTTGCCACTTGAGACTACAATGAGGAGTCAGCAGCCTGCAATAGGAAGAGGGTCCTCACCAGAACCTGACCATGCTGGTACCCTGACCTCACACTTCCAGCCTGCAGAACTATGAGAGATAAATTTCTGTTGTGTATAAGTCACCCAGTCTATGGTGTTTTGTTACAGCAACACAAACTAAGACAGCCATGCTTAACCCAAGTTGGCAAGGATGGTTTATGCAAGTTCTCTGGAGATGCTTCCTGGGTGCAGTTGGAATCCAGAGTCCAGGCTCTTTTTATTATGCTGTGATGCCTCTCCTTCCTCATTCACTTAATTCAACCAATCTGTGCTCACCTGGTGCCATCTCCTCCCTCCCCATGCCCAGCCTGATCTGATTGCTCTGGCTCAGGAGGACTACTTGGGCAAAATGGACAATACCATGGGATACTAATGAGGCAGCCCGGCAGCACATGAGTGGCACCAGGCATGGAGGAAGCCCTGCAGCCAGCATGTAGGGAGGAGACACCACTTCAGCAGGTGCTACTAGACATCAAGTCTCATTAAAGCAGTCTTCAAGGGCCGGCCCATGGCTCACTCGGGAGAGTGTGGTGCTGATAATACCAAGGCCATGGGTTCGGATCCTATATAGGGATGGCAGGTTAGCTCACTGGCTGAGTGTGGTGCTGACAACACCAAGCCAAGGGTTAAGATCCCCTTACCAGTCAATCTTTTAAAAAAATAAAAAATAAAAAATAAAAAATAAAAATATAAAGCAGTCTTCAGAAGTGCCTCAGTCATAACTGTCTGGGGAATTAAAGCTTTAACGTGAGTAGGAATCAGGCCAGGAAGGATGGGGAACTTTGCTGAGTTGAGACATTTGGACCTGGCCCCCTCTTCCTAATGAATCATCCATTCATTTTCTTGGGGGGAAGCTTTGCCCCCAGCTCATGAAGGCCGGGAGCTGTAGCAGAGCCTCTGGTTTGGGCGGCAGGTGCTGCTCTGCTTTGTTCCCCTGACTGGAGAACACTGTGATGGGAAGGAGACAAAAAAAAAAAAAAAAAAAGAATGGAATGAGCTGGAATAATGAATATGAAAGACTGTGGTGAAACGGGGACCTGGAAATTAACTGAAGTAGGAAACAGAAAAACAGCTTGGGAGAGCTGACGTTTTGTTTCAAGCCAGGCCAGTCAGAGAAGGAAAAGGATTGAACTTCCAGATGGCAAGAACTTTCAATATTCCACTCTGTTTAACCTTAGAAAACCCCATGACATAGAAATCGTCATGTCTGTTATCAATAAAACCACAAGCTCAGAAACACTAAGTGACTTGTCGGAGCTCATCTAATAAATAAGAAGTGGCACAAGAATTCAAACCTAATTCCAGGGCTGGCTGGTTAGCTCAGTTAACAGTGTTGATAACACCAAGGTCAAGGGTTTAGATCCTTGTACTAGCCTGTCACCAAAAAAAAAAAAAAAGAAAAGAAAAAAGAAAAGGAATGAAATTTCTTCACATGCCACAACATGGATGAACCTTGAAAACAATATGCTAAATGAAATAATCCAGACACAAAAGGACAAATATTGTAGGATTCCACTTATATGAGGTACCTAGAATAGTTAAGTGGATAAAGAGAGAAAGTAGAATGGTGGTTATGAGAGGCTGGTGGGAGGGAGTAATGGGTACAGAACTTCATTTTGGGAAAATGAAAGAGTTCTGGAGGTGGAGGGTGGAGATGGTCACACAACAATGTGAATGTACTTCATGCCAGGGAATTGCACACTTAAAAATTGTGAAAACGATAAATTTTAGCTTACATTTATTTTATTATAATAAAGGAAACAATAAACATTTACTATCTTTCAGAGTTTCTGAGGGTCTGGAATTGTGGAGAGCCTTGGCGAAGAGGTTCTGGATTGGGTTTCTCATGAGGTTGTAGTCAGACGTCAGCCTGGGCTTCTGTCATCTGACACCTTGACTGGGGCTGGAAGATTGGCTTCCAGAGTGGCTCACTCACGTGATTCTCTGGCTGGGGTTGCTGTTAGCAGCAGGCCTCAGTGCTTTACCACGTGTGCCTCTCCACAAACTGCTTGTGTGTCCTCATGACATGGTGGCTAGCTTCCCTCAGGGGGATCTTTCAAGAGGTCAAGAAGGCAGTTGCAATATCTTTTATGACTTAGCCTCTGAAGTCACAAACCTTACACACTGTCAGTTCCACATCGTTCACACAGACCAGCCCCGACTCAGTGTGAGAGGGCACTATACCAGGGTGTGAGTACTAGATCACTGGGGGCCATGGAGGCTGGTTACCACAGAAGCCAAGATTTCCCCTATCCTCAAAACAAACTGCTTAAAATAGCCCAAGAGAATAATCTATAAGTTGGCAAAAATATTATCTTTATAGTGGTATAGAGTTGTGTGGTAGAAAATACCCAGGATTTGGAATTAGACCTGGCTTCAAATCTAGGTATATGATCACCTATGAAGTCTTCTTGCCAATCACTTTTAACATAAATCTGATAAAGCCTTTAGACCTATCTTCCAGTTTGTAGTCAATACAGGGGTTAGAAAAACAAGTTAAATGACACTATGAAAAAACAATCAGTAAAATGTAGAAGTGAGACATTCTACAAGAAAACGGGCCTGTACTTTGAAAAGTCAAAGTCACCGGAAAAAAAAGTGGAGGAGCTATTCTAATTAAGAGACTAAAAAGACATAATACCCAAATGCAGTGCATACACTAAATCGGATCCTGCACCAAAAAACTATAAAAGACATTTTTGAAACAACTAGGAAACTTTGAATATGGACCTCAGGTGATAGTTGAGAATTACTGTTAGTGTCTTATGTGTAAATACGGTATTGTGGTGATGTTAGAGAACGTCCTTAGTTTTAGAAGCTACGTGCTGAAACATTTACGGGTGAAAGGTCATGATATCTGCAACTCACAAATGATCCAGAAAAAAATAAGCCTCATACACCCATAGAGGGGGATAAAGTAAATACGGAAAATGGAATCAGTTGTTGAATCCTAGGTGCTGGGTGAACACTGTAGAATTCTTTCAACTTTTCTGTATGTTGAAAACATTCATAATAAAGTTAGGGGAGAAACGTCCTGGCTGTGCGGTTTAAGGAGCTGTGTGCTTGCAGTTTAAGGATCTGCGTCCTTGCCTCTCAGGCCTTCCTTCCCTTACCCATAAAACAGGACTAAAAATACCAATGTGACACTGTTGTCTGGATTAAAGGTGTACATCGCCTGATCCAGGCTCCCAGTGGCCGTGGGTTGCTGTTGCCATTATTATTACGGCAATCCTCAGGACGGTGTGTGGGACGTGGAGAGTGCTCCTCAGGCCTCAGTTTCTCTACCTATAATCGCAGACCCCTGGAAGCCGCGTTAATCGTGGGCACGGGACAAGCAAACCTGCCCCTGCTGGGGGCGTGGCCTCCGGAGCGCGGGCTGCGGAAGTGGGGCGGAGCCCCCCAAATTTTCAATGAAGCGATCCCCTGAGGAGTTGGGGGCGGAGCCTTCCTTCTTGCGGACCAATCTCGGTGTAGGTTATCCAAGCGCGCGCGGAAAGGGAAAAGGGGGAAGTCGCGGCGGATCCCGTGGCTTGGGAGCCTCCCGGGGCCTGTGTCCCCTCCCGGAGTGGCTGGGCCGCTCGGCAGAGCACGTAGCCTGGGCGCCGCCGCCTCCTTCCCGGCGTGTGCAAGGATACCCGACTTAGGGGGAGGACGGGACACGCCGAAACGACTCAGAGGCGGGGGCGGGGAGGGCAGGACGGCGACTCCCGTACCGCCTTGTAGGGACTGGTCCCCCAGGTTTCCTACAGTGGATAGGCGTTATCTTAGAAGCCAGGAAATAAACTAAAAATGAAGACATTTCTGGCTACCCCTCAGAGTTAGAATGAGTATACCACGAGCTAAAATGGTGCCTAAAAGAGCCACCGGAAGGGGCACTCTTGGATATTGATTATGAGTAACCAGAATGTGAATCGGGTATTAGATGACACCAAGAAACGATTGGTAATTTTGTTAGATGTGATAATGACTTTTATCAGCCATAAAATTGTCCAGAAAAACATGGATGCCGAATGAGGGATGCAAAGGTGAAATTGGCAATGTCTGCGAACTGCTTTAAACAAACATGCTAGGCCAGTCTTAGTCGTCACTCTGTGTAAGATGTGGTTGTCATTGATCTTTGTAACGTGAAAATACTGCGAACACAAGTCTGTAGCACTTTTAGAAGTACACCTGCGTGGAGATGGTATCTTCCCTACCCCAGCCTCTGTAAAGTATTATATCTCAAAAAGGCCTTGTAAAAAGTCCACGGTCTCTCAGTGACTAAGGGGTTTTGCAGTTGTTGAAGTTTTCCCAGGTTAATCATTTCTTTCCTGAATCTTAACGTTTCTTTCTCTCCATTTATTTCTGGCATTTTGCCCTTTGCAGGGCGAACTTCCGTGGCGAATCAGAAAGCCACATCAAAAATGAGATGAAAACTAAGCTCCTGTCTCCATCCTCACCCCAGTGGATTTTCAAACTTCTTCGGGCTAATGAGGAGTCAATGAATTCCTAGTTCTTCACTGAATGATTATTCTCTGAACTTTCACTCCAGAATTTTTGCTCAGTTCACAATTTTTAAAACAAGGAGGACACAGGGGACGGTGGTGTGACAGGAGACAGGACTTCGGTGGGAAACCGCACCCAGGGCCCTCTGTATCCTTTGTTTAGTTTGAAGGTTTGCAGAGGACTGCGCATTTTACACGAGCTGTCTCATTTAACGCTCTGCTCACTTTATGAATAACCCCGCAGGGCAGGCACGGTCACAAGCTCCATTTCACCAGTGAGGGCACCGAATCTTTAGGAAGTCAGGTGGCCTGTCCAAGCCACAGCAACAGGAGCCGCGGGGCACAGCGCCCAGCGCCCTAACAGTTGGGTGAACGGTCCTCGCCGAACACCCCACAAATTTCTCGGATCCCGGGGCCCTTGCACCCCAACCCCAGAGACACGAATCTAAACAGTCCCTGCCACGCTTCGCCCTGCAGGCAGGAGCGTTTTTCAGGCCTTTGCACCAACCTCATTTGCAAAGCCCTGCGACTGACCCGCCGACTGGTTCAGAGGAGAGACGTTTTGGGGAAGGTGGGGCGGCAGGGTGGGGATCCTTTCCCGTTCTCGGGCGGGCTCCAATCGCGACGCCTCATGCAATCACAAACGGTTCCCGGACGAGCAAGTGCCCGCGCGCGCCAAGGCTCGCGAGGCCTCCAGGGAGGCTGCGGCCTTGGTGCGGTGGGGCCCGCGGGGGCCCGGGCAGCGTCGCCCCCAACCCTGCCCACGGTCCGGCCGTCCTGGGGCGGGCTAAGGAAGGTGCCCGGGGGTCCCTGGGGTTGCCGCTGCCCCCGTCCCCACGCCGAGCTTGAATCTCCCGCTCTGGGTTTCGTCATCCGCCCCGCCCCTTGGCCAGGCTCACCCAATGGGAAGGGCAGGTGGGGTGCTAAGCCACGCCCCCGGCCGGCTAGTGCTACCTCCTGAGGGGATTTAAACGCAGCGGCCGGGCGAGTCGCTGCTACACTCGGTCCCGGCTGCTGGGTTTTCGGTCCGTCTGTTCCTGCCGCCCTCGTCATGATCTCAGTCCGCGTCCCACTCGCCACCTTGGCGGACCAGCAGCAGCTGCAGCTCTCGCCGCTGAAGAGGCTCAGCCTGGCCGACAAGGAGAACACGGTGGGTGCGCGGGGCCCGGCGAGGGGTGCTGCGGGCCGCGGGCGGCCGGGCGGGCGGGCCGGGCGAGGAGGGTGGGAGGCCGCCCCGCCGCCCCTCACCCGCATCTCCCCGCAGCCCCCGGCCCTCCACGGGACCCGCGTCCTGGCCAGCAAGGCCGCGAGGAGGATCTTCCAGGAGCCCGAGGAGCCGGTGAGTGGCTTGCCGGGGCGCGGGAGGCCCCGGGACCTCTGTTGGCGCCAAAGCCGCATTGTCTCCTCTCTGCCTCCCCTGTCCCCGCCCTCGCGCCTTTCCCGCCAAAGATCCCCTCCCCGCGCGCCGCTCTTCACCGGGGCGCGGCTCCTCCCGGGGCTCGGGGTGGCCCTCTTCGGAGGCGACAGTAACATTTAGATGTCGAGCCACACGAAAAGCGAACGTGCTTGGCTCTGGAACGTGGCAATTTCCTATGGTTCGCCCTCTGCCTACGTTTCTCATCTTCTCCCCCGACAGAAGCCTAAACTGCCCGCGCCCGGCGTGGAGGAGGAGCCGCTCCTGAGAGAAAACCCCCGCCGCTTTGTCATCTTTCCCATCCAGTACCACGACATTTGGCAAATGTATAAGAAAGCGGAGGCTTCCTTTTGGACAGCCGAGGAGGTAACCGGTTCGGGAACTCGCCACGCACGGGAAACGGACTCAGGCCTGCCTCGTGCGCATGCTCCTGCGCGGAGGCCGGTAGAGGGTCCCCGGAGGGAGCTCGGAGCGCGGGGGGCTATGAATCGAGGGGCGCCAGGAGACTTAACATGTAAAAGCGCTTTTTCCTTGTAACACTCAGGTCACGGGTTGTACCTGCCAGCCGCAAAAAAAAAAAAAAAAAAAAAAAAAAATAATTAATTAAAAATTAAAAAAATAAAAGCTTGGCGTGAATTCCTGCACGCTTTAATCTCTTCGCTTTATGCTAAAATTGTGAACTTCTAAACTTCAGGTGGATCTTTCCAAGGACATTCAGCACTGGGAAGGCCTGAAGCCTGAGGAGAAACATTTTATATCCCATGTTCTGGCTTTCTTTGCAGCGAGCGATGGCATAGTAAATGAAAACTTGGTGAGTTTCCAAAAACCATCTTTTCTTCACTTGAAGATTTAAGGTAGAATGAGTGTGCTTTCCTCATTTAAAAAATTTTCCCATACTGTATGTGCATGTATCTGTAAGACATGGTGGCATTTCCTGTTTGTAACATATTTTGCAGTTATTTCTTCCTTGTGGTGTGTTTTTCCCTGAATTTCGAGAAGCTCAAAGACAATATTTAGTGGTAGTGAGTTGTACTCGTTGTGGCTACCACATTTGCTCTCTTTTTTGTGTATAAAGAGGGGCAGTACCTCAGTTCTACAGGTATTAGGAAATAATATCTGTAGAATTTCCCCTGTGGTAATAGTAATACATGTTTGATATAAAACATGGAAAATACAAATGATTTGGTTGCATATGTCGTATTGTGAGTGGATTCTTCTTGCAATGAATTAGGAGAGAGTAAATCAATAAGGTGTTCACAGAAACCATGTAAAATAGGAGTTAGCTATTTCCTGATCTGTAAATGGAGTGTATGACAAAATGTCAAGCTTTATCACAGAATCATAAAGGATTATATTAAATACATATATAGAAGCAAATCTTATAATGGCACAAAGAAAGAGAGTGTGATGCTGCCACTACCCTTGACAATTGCTTCTGATAGTTTTTCCTCAAGCTTAACTGTGGTGTGTTTTACCACCAGGTGGAGCGATTTAGCCAAGAAGTTCAGATTACAGAAGCTCGCTGTTTCTATGGCTTCCAAATTGCCATGGAAAACATACATTCTGAAATGTATAGTCTCCTTATTGATACTTACATTAAAGATTCCAAAGAAAGGTGAGTATTGGGGTGGTATGCCAAGATGTTTAGGACTCACTAACTTTTACTTATTTTCAAGGTTTTTGGTTCACATAGGGGTAAAAGTGACTAGAATGACTAAGCAGACAGTCATTGACATTTCATGTCTGCTCTGAGCAAGTGGCTTAGGTCATTTTATTAGCCAGTCACTTAAAGTTAGGAAGTTACTCCCCCCCCCTTTTTGGGCAGCTGACCAGTGGGGGAACTGAACCCCCCCTGACCTTGGGGTTACAAGGTCACACTCTATCCAACTGGGCTAACTGGCTAGCCCATTCCCATTTTTGGAGTCAAAAGTATACTATTGAACAATAATCTAATACCTTCTTTAGAAAAAGCATTCTTAGAGGTTGAGTATATTGAACTAAAACTTAGGTCTGACAGTCTTTACTCATGTGGCAAATCTGTTGAGAACCTACAATGGGAAGCTCTGGGGCAGGATGATGGTGCTGTGGGAGGGGGGATATAAAGTAGAACGTAACTTGCCTTTTGAGGAGCTTGCAATATAGTCCAGAAAGTGAGACCCAGAAGCATAAGTGAGAGGAATTACATAATGCAGAGGCAGCAGCGACCCGTAAGCTTAATTTATGCACAGAGTGGTTTAGGAGATAATAGAGGACAGAAATAAAAGTAACAAGGCCTTTTATTTTTTTGTGACTGGCCAGTATGGAGATCCAAACACTTGACATTGGTGTTATAATACTGTGCTCTAACCAGTTAACCGGCCAGGTCTTAAGGCCTATTTTATGTTTTGGAGATTGACTGGAGAGGAGGAGAAATTAGAAATGGGCTGTTTGAGTAGTCCAGATACTAAGGTCAGCTTTAGGACAGGAGCCTTGTATTGAATGGAAGTGGCAAAGCTGAAACCTAAACTATGGCTGTTGGAAGTCTACGTGGAAGAATGTGAAGAGGAAAAATGAGTGATGACTTGAAAGTTTAGCTGGATTGTGGAAATTACAGGTAAAAGGATTACAGCATGTTTGTAGACAGAAATGAGAAAAGAAGGTAAAGGAAGGGATGTGATTGAGGGCTGCTGGATCAGGAAAGTCTGGTGTTTGAACTTCAGTGACAAGGGAGAGGTAGACCCAGGTCTGTTAATAGAGGAGGACATTGAGATGGATAGAGAATGAAAGGAGCTCAATGTCTGATGACCTCAGCTTTAGAACACAAGGTCATCTGGGAAGGAACATCCTGGGAAATCGGTAGACTCACAGGTGTGCACTAGGATAATGGGAGGCAGAGGAGGGGGAGGGTAGTAAGGAAGACCCAGTTACATATAGGGCCAGGAGATTTGCTTTGCTGATCTGCAATCAACAGTAGCAGAATTATAGTAGGAAGCAATAATCTTAAGATAGTTTAGTTTATCAGTTTAATTACTTCATTATACAGTTGTGGCTGTTAGGGCCCAAATAATGTGTCCAATCATAGTCTTTGCAGGGTCTGTACATTTTGTGAGATAATGGTCAGCATAGCAGTTTAGATTTTACGGCTCTTCAAATATAAAGAAGATATGCCTGTGAACTATGATCTGGACATGAAATAATTAAGCCAATAAATGCCGCTGTCATGATGGACTAAGTTTTAGTGTTAGTAGATCTTGGAGCTCAATATGAACTAAAGAAAACCTAAGTTTGTATTAACATAAGTCAAATGAATGTTAAGATTTTTTGGGGGGCGGTTGGCCGGGACAGTTATCTGAACCTGTGACCGTGGTGTTACAAGGCTGTGCTCTAACCAACTGAGCTAACCAGCCATCCTGAATGTTAAGATTTTTAAAAGAACACTGGAGGGAAAGTGTTTGCTAAGCTGTGAAAAGAAAATATTTCAGTCTCTTCTCTGGGGAAGGAATTGGCAAGTACTCAAATTTGGCCTTTGTTCCAGCCCTCTTAATCTAGAAGTTTGTGATCTAGAGGTCTTTGTGGTAATGTTGTAATTGCTGATGCTATATATGCCTTCTACAGGGAATATCTCTTCAATGCCATTGAAACAATGCCTTGTGTCAAGAAGAAGGCAGATTGGGCCTTGCGCTGGATTGGAGACAAAGAGGCTACCTATGGTAAGGATAACCCTTGACCCTACTCAAAACTGAGCTTCATTTTCTAAGTAATGGATTGTTGGTCCTTCCTATGATTACTGCCATGTTACTCACTAGAAACATTTTGGTGTTAACTCTTATATAGGAGAACGTGTTGTAGCCTTTGCCGCAGTGGAAGGAATCTTCTTTTCTGGTTCTTTTGCATCGATATTCTGGCTCAAGAAACGAGGACTGATGCCTGGCCTCACATTTTCCAATGAACTTATTAGTAGAGATGAGGTGAGTCTAAACCAAATAACAGGATAACCTGCACCCTGCACCTAAAACTCTTATTGAAGGGGGGGACCCAAGATAATCAGATGGCATCATGTCCACATTTAATGTGTGAGTTTAACTATATACATACTCAACAGAGAATAAAGTACTTAAGTGATTTACTGAATTTATTTTACTTGTATTCTCCGTATACTATAATACATTAATATATACTATCGCCCTCTAGGCTTGAATGCATAAAAGTACAAGTACTTAAGGGACTTTTTTTTTTTTTTTAAAGATGACCGGTAAGGGGATCTTAACCCTTGACTTGGTGTTGTCAGCACCACACTCTCCCGAGTGAGCCACGGGCCAGCCCCTTAAGGGACTTTTTAAAGGGATGTTTTATTTTTCTTGCCTGGTATTATATGTGATCCTAGTGTGCTTCAGAATTACTTGGTAAGCATCCTGGTGAAATGAGGATCCATTTTGGTGCAGTGTATGTCTTTGGATGCACTTGGACTCCTGAGGAAAGGAAGATGAAGGTGCCCAGATTTTCTACTTTGTCACATTTGAAAGGCAGAGAGCAGGAGCCCCACCATACTTGGAGCCCAGTGGGCAGATCAAACAGTTAATCTTCCTTACAAGAAGACTTTCCTTCCTGTAGAGGGAGATAAGCTGTGACACTTATTGGAGTTTAATGCACTCAGACTTGATTCACTTGAAATTGCATCACTAAGTTCCTGACTATATCTAAAAACTAAGTAGCCTTGTCATTGAGTTTTGCATTTCCTGCTGGGAGTAGTGGTAAAAGTAGAGCTCATGACTTTAGAAAGAGTACTTGGAGCGAAAATTCTGACTCCTCCTTTGCCACACAGCAGCGAGGATGAGACCTGGCCTGTCCTTACCTGGGTGGCAGCACTGACGGCCTTGTGTGGGACCATGCCTGCCTCACTGATGTCAACAGTTAAAAATCATCTTCCCTTTGACAGTTAAAGTGCTCTCAGTATGTCTGAGCAAGTTGTATAAGGAGAATATAGAAAAGGATATAAAGCAATTTCATATTCCACATTAATGATAGATGCCTTCTGGCTTTCGAGTGATCTTGACCTTTTTCTTCTAGGGTTTGCACTGTGACTTTGCCTGCCTGATGTTTAAACACCTGCTGCACAAACCATCAGAGCAGAGAGTGAAAGAAATAATTATCAACGCTGTTAGGATAGAACAGGTGGGTGATATGTGTGGGTCACTCTCATACTGCTGGAAGACATCTTGTTGCTTCAGTTGTATTCACAAGCTGTACTTTGGTCCCTAGGAGTTCCTCACCGAGGCCTTGCCTGTGAACCTCATTGGTATGAATTGCTCCTTAATGAAGCAGTACATTGAATTCGTGGCAGACAGGCTTATGCTGGAACTGGGTTTTGACAAGGTAAAGTATTGTTTATAGCCTTCTGCATCTTTTGAAACTGGTGTTCTATATTTATATCTTGATGTGAACCTTTTCAGGTTTTCAGAGTAGAAAATCCCTTTGACTTTATGGAGAATATTTCACTGGAAGGGAAGACTAACTTCTTTGAGAAGAGAGTAGGCGAGTATCAGAGGATGGGAGTGATGTCGAGTCCGACAGAGAAGTCTTTTACCTTGGATGCTGACTTCTAAATGAACCAAAGAGGTGCTCTTATTTTGCTGATTTTTTTTTTTTTTCGTCCTCATCAAAACACAAAACAAGGCTGGCTGGTTAGTTCAGATGGTTAGAGCATGGTGCTGATAACACCGAGGTCCAAGGTTTGATCCCTGTACCGGCCAGCTGCCCCCCCGCGCCCCCCCCCCCCAAATCAGTTAAAGTGTATCAAACAGCTACACCATGAATTGTCCATAATGTGCATTAACAGCATCTATAAAACTGTGTAGCTACCTCAAAAAACAATCCTGCTTATTAATAATGCTAATGGTATCACTTAGAAGGAAAGGATATTTAAGATGAAAGCTACTTGGATTCTTAGGGAATATCTTATTCGTGTTTGGCTTTTGCAAGCAGGCTGGCTGTGGCTTCACCACAGCAGTAACAGCTAACAGCGGCAATCTTGGCTTTCAAGTGAGGGGGGACCCTCAAGTTGAGTTTGACCCAGCAGGATTAAACAGTACTACCACAAAGCAGTTGAAAACAGATTTTAAAGTTTACTTAACCAGTTTGTATATAAAATAGGCACTTTACACACAAATAAGCGTTGTACTGTCAAGGTAAAAGCCCGATTTATTTGGTTTCCATGCCAAATACAAAGTATTCTATTTACCACTAGTGGGAGCCAATTCAAAAGTGACTGAAATAAGTTAAATGTGTGTAGACTGTGTGTATAGTTTCTAATCTTTATTTTCTTTAATGAATTGAAATACTCTTTAATAACTTTAAAGTCAATCCTGTTCATACCTAGATGTTAGTCTCTTGGTGCCACATAGAAGACAGGTGCTTTTTATCCTGTAGCCCTGATAGAGTCTCATGGGATGCTTTGCTCCATCTGAGGTAGAGTGGTGTGGATAAAAGATAAAGGGTAATCTTTCAGGGCAAGGAGCTTCTAACTTAAATCATTAGGAATTGATGCATGATCTGGTTGACTGCTGGTGACCTGGGTCTTATCATGTGTGAGAGTCAGTATCGTTTTAATTCTCAAATTGTAATTTCCCCAACTTATAGATGCTATGAATAGATCCTTGAAGAGTCTATTTAGGTGGGATTTAAGACAGTATTGTAAATTTTCAAATCGTACTTGTACAAAATGACCCACCTGTTAAGTGGTAAGACCAGGATTGAAATTGGCTCTTCTTAAAAGTTGAGTGTTAGGGCTGCTGGTTAGTTCAGTTGGTTAGAGCATGGTGTTGTAACACCAAGGTCAAGGGTTCGAATCCCCGTACTGGCCAGCCGCCAAAAGAAAAAAAAAGTTGAGTGTTTATTCTGATTTTGTTTAATTTGTAAGTAGGTACTGTTGAGACTTAGTCCATTTATATTTACTACATGTCTTTTAAGTTAGAAAATGTTTTTTACTATATATGAGGGTACTTCAAAAAGTTCATGGAAGGATTTGTATTATCTTTCAGTTCTATTTTTCCATGAGCTTTCTGAAGTACCCTTTTATATCCTCTTAGCTTTTACCTGTAGTTCATACTTTGAAAGTGCATATTGATTAGATATTGCTCATGTAATTCTGACATGTGCCTAAATCTGAGCATCACTTGGTGTATTTTTTTCCCCCCCACTTGGTGTATTCTTATACTTCAGTAGAAAACTAGCATTGTATGAGCTATTAATACATGGCCTCATTCAACTATTTCAGGAGGAAGATAGAACTAATAGATATTCTTAATAGAGCTAGTTTGAATTAATCTGCCTTTAATGTTTGTGAAAAAAAGCCAAGACATTACATGAAAGGTAATACATAATGTACAAAGGTCCTTTGCCCCTGCTGTTAACTGATTATATTGTATATTGGCTGTTTGACCACTGACCTGTTCTGTTAACAGTTTTTTTCATCATTTATTGTATAGTCAATTTTTAAATTTCTGTAATATCAGACACTTTTCTATCTTTTAAATTATTGTTACTTAAAGTTAATAAATTAAAATTATATGGTCCTTACACTTGTGCAACACTAAAATAAATAAACTTTAAAGGCCTCGCATTGTCAGATATGGGCGGAAGTTGGAATCAGATTTTAAGATTCTGTGTCCCATTAACTGAGTAGTGTGAGAATTAACTTCTGCCAATTCCACTTCTATTTCCTAATCTGTTTAAAGGGAAACAGGTTTTAGCGTAAAGTACTTCAGAGTCTCAATTCAATACTGCACAAGTGTCAAATGATTAAAATAAAAACTGTTATGTCAGTTCCTCAATGGGGAAAATTTTAATTCATGAAGAAAAAAGTGTATTTCATAAAGGCTTATGAGTTCATTTGCTTTTCACCAGTTCTGGGGAAGTGACTTTACTCCTGCCTGTTCTGGCCCAAGGTGTCTAGAGACAGGTGCAACTGAAAGGTGATGCCCCAAAACATCAACTGCCTCCCTGCATGTTGGGGCTGTGAAGCCAGGACCGAATTTAACTTTCTTTTTTTTTTTTGTCTTTTTCGTGACCGTACTCAGCCAGTGAGTGCACCGGCCATTCCTATATAGGATCCGAACCCGCGGCGGGAGCGTCGCTGCGCTCCCAGCGCCGCACTCTCCCGAGTGTGCCACGGGCTTGGCCCACCGAATTTAATTTTCTGACAACCGTGGGTGAGCCGCATCTGGGCCTGTTTACCTCTGCAGGTGGGAAGATCCCAGTTGGGGTCTTGCTTTGCCCTGACCTGTGTGGACTTCTCCGTGGGTTTGGATTGGTCCTTCTGTCTATAAATGCTCTTTGAGATTCAAAATCCCACTCACCTTTATAAAGCCACTTAGAATTCATGACACCTGTCCATTCCCAAATAAGATTATTCCTTCTGTGTCATACCACCCTGCTATTCAGTTCCTCGTTTAACAGCAGTGACCTTGTCAGGTGCTGGTCTAAGAGGTGGGGCAGTGAACCCAAGGAGGTTTACTCCTAGAGGAGGAAAACTGATGTTTTAAATCTGAAAGTGTCTGGTGATGCAGTTATAGAGTCCAAATCTGGAAGGAAAGCAGAGAGTTCTGACATAGGCAGAAGTGATTAGGAGAGGCCTCGTGGAGAAGGTGACATCGTTTCTCCACGGTGGGGGTAGGATTATGCTGCTTGTGCTTTCCTGTGTTCTTATTAAGATTCCTTCCATGCTTCTGTGTAAGAGAATGTTCTTTGAGGGCACGGGTTTTTAATCCGTCTTTGTATTGCTTAGCACAAGGCCTTCAAGGATCAAGGTACTTAATGGAGTGGTGAATGAGGAAATAAACTAATTTGAGCTGAAGTGTTTTGGGGTGGATGATGTCTTGGTAAAAGTGTATTCTGTGTCCCAGAGGAACCTAGTGGGCAGCTTTGCCTTGGCACCCCAAAGGCGCTCAGTGAATGCCACTTGATTTGTAATGTCAGGTTGGTGGCAGACCCACTGGGGAAATTCAGGGCAGCTGCACTTCAGAAGAATCATCACCTACTACAACAGCCTCCCTGTGGCAGCCCGCAGGCTTGTTTCTTCTGCTGTCCACCCATACCAGCTGCCCACGCCCTACAGAACACATCACACATGCTGAACAGGATGGCCTGCAGCAGAGGTGGTGTGGACAGACCACTGAGTCAATTACCTTGGCTATATGCAGACTCATGGGTCTCACCTCAGACCTACGGAATCAGTCTTGGGGTAAAACCAGGGAACCTGCAACTTTAACAAGATCACCTTGATTCTCAGACACTTGAGATTTGGATGGGATGGACTCCTGACATAAAGTTTAAACCAGTGGTTTTCAGCACTGGGTGTGCATTATCATCATTTGGGGTCTTAAAAAATATCAGTGCCTGGACCTGAATTCTGGAAGAGGCAGCCCTGCTTAGTTTGAACTGGATGTGTTTTCTGACATAATTAGTAAGAGTTACATTTCATTGCATGTAAACAACCTGCTCATGTGCAGTGGCTAAGCCTGGTTGCCAAGAGCAGACCTGGGAGAATGTTTCTCCTCCACCTGCCAGGCACTGCTGAGGCCTCCGATCCAACCTGAGGACTGGCTCCTTGCCAAGCAGGAACTAGAGGGGTATTTGTTAATGCCATCTGTCTGGAGAGCTGACCGGCTGTTTTTGTGTTACTGAGGATCAGTGGCCAGTGTTGGTCTGGAGATCCTGATAATGGTTCGAATGCTTAGCAAGACAGTGCCAGCCCCTCATCAGTGTGTGGCTGAAGCTTTGAGGCAGTGGGATTGCGTGGCTAGGCCTTTTCAGACAAGACAATCCCTTACTGTAGAGGGAGCTACCCTCCGGGTGTCTGGGCACTAGAAAAAGAACACATCAGTGGTGTTTCTCTGTCATTCCCAGGAGGGGACATTGCACAGCAGGATGTTTTTTTATGATGAGAATGGCTGCCACACTCACCTTAGGTTTGGCTCTAAAGGTTACAGTGGCTCCAGCAAGATGGCAGATTGAGGTAACCTAGAAGCCCTCCTGCTTTAAACATGTACCAGTGATAAATAACATAATAAAAAATTAAGTGTGTGATGACTTCCTGAGAAAGGGAAATCCCCAGATGCTGGGAACAAAGGAAGTGACTCTGGAAGCCTGTGCTTATAGCAGCCCTGGGAGTGGTTAGTGGTCCCTTAGCGAAATTGAAGGGCTGGGGGCTGACACCCACTGGGTTTCAAAGGATGGACTAACCTGTACCAGGGGAGGGGTTGGGACCAAAACCTCTGCATAAAGCCAGGAACCCTAGTGAAATGGGAGCTACACAGTAATGCCCCTGGCACAGGAGAGAGGATGAAGGTTTTAATCCTTCTGGACTAATCCTTCTGGACTCTTAAAATCCTAGGCCTGTACCTCTCAGAGGTTTGTGGTCTAGAAACTCCTGGAAGGTAGTTTAAAAATTGGCCAGTACAGAACCCCAACCCGGCTGATTCCCCAGATGGGGAGCACAATCCTAAATTACAAAACACAAGGAAGTCAACCATGTGAATGCAGGAACAACACGTATAAAATCCTGAGAACTTCAGATAATAAGTGATCAAAGGAAAAAGTGAACCAAGACTGAAAGAACAGTACTGTGAAGAAATAACAGGCAGATTTTAGGAAGAACCAGGTAGAATGTCTAGGAGTACAACATAGCTATTGGAGTTAAGGCTCTTAGTAAGAGCTATTTAAGTATGATTAGACACAGCTCAGGAGCGAGTTAGTGAACTGAAAGGGTGTATGTGAAGGGATTATCCAAAAGTGGATGGGAGATACAAAGAACATGTGAGATAAGGTGGGAGCGCACATTTCTAAAAAGTGTTTTAAGAATGTAGAGAGTGGGTAGGCAGTGTTTGAAGAGGCAATGACATGATTTACCAGAATTGATGTCCTTAGAATCAAGCCCAGAGGAATCCCAAGCCAGATAAATGAGAAGTTCCCACGTAGACTAAAACTGCAGAACATACGGACGTGGTGACTAGAGACTTCACAGGAATGTTTCCTGCAGAGGAACAATCAAACTAGCAGAAAATGTCAGCAGAAGCCAAAAGATG
This sequence comes from Cynocephalus volans, assembly GCF_027409185.1. Lineage (NCBI taxonomy): Eukaryota > Metazoa > Chordata > Mammalia > Dermoptera > Cynocephalidae > Cynocephalus > Cynocephalus volans. The sequence continues at coordinate 10,279,912 of NC_084473.1, forward strand.
ATGGAATTATAGCTTAAATGCTGAGGAAAGAATTGTTGCGCTATTCAGAGGACAAATACACTTTCAAAGATCTTACCATTTGCATCCCCTCACCAAAAGGATTACTAAAAAAAGGAAGGAAAGAGTTGAGCTAAAGAAAGGGAGGTGGGGAGCAGATGGGGGAGAAGCGAAGAGAGTGTGGTAAGTGGAAGGCACAAAATAAGGTGGTAGGAGCTGGTCAGTCAGTCAGTGGCTCCTGTCACTGATGTGCAATGGGACTGCTACCAAGTCCTGGGGAACGGAGAGCTCCTGAGGCCGACTGTCATCTTGAAAGCCAAATTCCTCAGCAGAAGAGCTGAGGAGTGTGAGGGGTGGGGGCGGGGGCTGTGTCGTGGTGGCTTGAAGCCATGTGGAGGAAGCCTCATTAAATACTAACAAATTCTCTATAAATATTTATATATATGTAAAAATCACAATGTAAACAAACTAACCAGTTAAAAGACAAACTCTTCAGGTTCAATTAAAAGAATTATAGCTATAAGCTATTTCTGAGAGTCACACACTTAAGACTAAAGGGATGGAAAAAATAACCCGTCCCAAACTGTTATAAAAAAAAAAAAACACTTTAGGGCAAAAGACTTATTAGAAGTAAAAGTCAATGACCTAAAGAGTGATCTGATGGGAATATAACAGAACATGAGTGCTCTACAGTTTGTTGGGTATTACTTTATAATCCTGCCTCCCTAGGGACTCGTGGAGTCCTGGGCTCAGTTATTGCCTTGGTTCTGACCATATTCTCTTTAGTCACTGTTTTTGTTACTTTTGTCCTCTCCTAGTTCTTTTTGCCGTCCCTGGGTCAGCTTTTATACCAATTGCAGAGAATTTGCCCTGTCTATGTGCAATTACTTGAAAGTGCTAGCCTTGAGTCCAGCCTTTGTGGGCTGTCTGGGCAGTCACGGTTCACATTCCTGCTGGACATGAGAAGATGCCCCAGCCTCCCATGTCCAGGCAGGAGCACCAGGGTGTAACCCAGTGGCTGTTCACAATTAACACAGTTTGGCCACGCTTAGCCTGGGGACCAGCAGTTTGGCCACACTTAATCTGGGGACCAACAAGGGGTGGGGGGACTGAGGCCTGATGATACTAAGTGGAAAGACCTGAGACTGGTTTGCAGCACATGCTCTAGTGGACACTAGCCCTCCTAGTCTGGGGTGGGCTTAAGCTTTCCTGGGTATGAGTAGACTCGTGAGTTTAAATGACAAGGGGCATTGGCCGATTAGCTCAGTTGGTTACAACGTGATGTGGATAACACCAAGGTCAAAGGTTTGGCTCTTGGTACTCACTAGTTGCCAAAAAAAAAAAAAAAAAGGTAAGGGACCAGGGCAGGGCCCAGGCTTCCTGTGACCTAGAAAAGACCTCTTGCTCTACACAGCTCTGAATAAGGTGATTTAGGTGGAGACTGGGAGGTGTGCAGTTGTCCTTGGCTTTGGCAAGATGGAATCTGCTTCAGGAGTGGGTGTGGCCTTGCAAAGGCTCTCTCTCCCCGAGAGACCGCTGACTGACCCCTGTTGCCCTCTATCAGAAATGCCACAGCCACAGCCACTGGGATTCCAGGTTCCATGCAATGAGGACCCTGGCTCCTTGCATTTACTTTGAAGGTGGGCCATTTTTTCCCCCAGGCTTGGAGTTGGTGGGACACAGAGTCTGGGGCAGGCCTGTCTGAGACTGGAGCCCATGCAGAGGAAAGGAGAGCTAATCTACAGAGAAACTGGGTCCTCATGACACTGTTCGTTTTTTGAATTCAGCCATGCTGAAGTACACAGCACAGGCTTTCACTTAAGCCAATAAACTCTTAATAGAATAAGGGCGCTTTTCCTGCCACATGCAAGAGTTACACCTGGATAGGATTCACAGACCCGAACTGCACAACCACCCTGGGGCAGAAGTGATTATCACACCTTTGGTGTGGTCAGAAGGCCCAGGGAGGCCACGTGCCTCCCTGAGGACCACACGATAAGTAGTGTCTGAGTTCATCATGGCCACACTCTTGTCCCTTTACTACATACATCCCCTGGGTGAGAAAAGGACACGCTGGGCCTCATACTGGTCCTCCCGAGGAACCTCTGCTTCTGGAACCCCTAGGCTGGTCAGCAAGCCATGTGGAATGGTTTGTGTTGTCCCTCCCCTTGTCCTGCCCTCCCTCCCCAGTAGGGGGCTGAACTCTGCTTTTCCCATGTCACCATGGCCATGGGGGTCCTGCCCAGACAGGGCCAAGGGCTCCCCCAGTGTCTGTACATCACCTGCCCAGGCTTCTGAATCAGGATCCTCTGGTTTGCTTCTTTCGGGACTCCCCAAGTATGGGCTGCAGGCCTGTGATAGGCCAGGCACCGCACTAGGAAGGCTGTTTGTGACCATGAAGGAGGGTTGAGAGGCAGGAACTCAAGTACCTAAATGGAATCCCAGGCTTAGGGACGGGCTGAGCAGAAAGATGTGGCTCACCTTGTAGGTGAAGAACTGGGAGATTCCAGCTGATTCTAGAAAGCCCTGGGGCAGTATCCTCCCTGAACCTTTCCTCCTCTCCAGGGGGCCTTCAGGATCGAGCTGAGAAGGGATTTGCTTTGGAAGGCAGGGAACAGGCCCCAGGGCTAGGCTGGCCTCTCTTTAGACTAATTGGATTACCACCAGGAGCCCATGGTAGTGCCCCAGCAGCTGCAGCTAACCCTGGCTTTAGAAACTACGCTCCCTTTTGAAAAAAATCACAGCATCTTTGGAGCCAGTCTCCAAAGTACTGAGGAGACTGTCTTTTATGAGGAGGTTTACCTTGGGGACCTCACATCACCTCTTCCAGCCTCAGTTAACATAGCATGAACTAGCACTAGGAATTCAGGCCAAACAGCTTGTGAGGATTCCACAGGAGCAGTGCCTGGTGTATTTTTAAAATAGCTTTAGTGAGGTAAAATCTACATGCCATCTAATTTACCCTTTTCAATAGTACACCTCAATGGTTTTAGTATTCTCACAGATACGTGCAGCCATCACCACAAACTGAACATTTTCCTCACTCCAGGAATTGACCCTGTACCCACCAGTCCCTCTCCATTCCCCTCCTACCCCCAGCCCTAGGCAGCCACTGAAACACTTTCTGTCTCTGCTGGTTTTATTTGGCATATTTTTGAGATAATCTGTATGTGGAAGTTATTATTGGCAAAGGCACTGGATTTTCTTTTTTTGTTTTGGCAGCTGGCCGGTATAGGGATCTACCCCTAGACCTTGGTGTTATCAGCACCACAGTCTAACCAACAGAGCTCACTGGCCTGGATTTTGTTTCTAAGAGATCACTTAGAATGTTTGAGGCCTCTAAGAGGTGGTTGCTTCTGTCCAAAAGGGTTAGCCAGTGGGGGCTAATTCTGATTCCCTTTAGTTCAGAGACCTCTGGTTTTGAGCTTGACAGACCCAGCCTAGTCCAGCTCTGCTGTTTGTCAGCTGTGTGCTCTGGGACCCAGGTTAAGTCTGCTGTTGGCAGAGCCACGACACTCCATCCACACATCCCACCGTGTACTGCCTGGGGCTTCAGAGAGTTGGTGTTACCCAACCACACTCAGTGACAAGCGTCTTTGGCTGTGCTAGGTTGACATCCTTCTGACCTATTAGCATGGCCTCCCAGGAGGGCTGCCAGCCCCTCGTGGCAGGGCACATCCTCTGTGGCATCTATGGTCATTGCCTGCAGAGGCCTATGTGGCAGGTAGACAGTAATGTTTGTGATTGTGATCGGATCGAGACGGTCGGTGCCTGGTCTCCAAGGTCAAACGGAGGAGGGTGTGATTAGCTGTGGGAGGGAGAAGCAAGGTGATCTGGCTGGGAAGGAAGGGGCAGGTGGGCATGGCGGTGCTGTTCCAGGTGTGAGAAACTGAGCACGAGCAAGGTGGTCACAGCACTGGGGAGAAAGGGTGAGGGTCTGGGGCCGGGAGACGGTTGGTTCCATACGTATTTAGCGAGAGCTCTGCTGTGTATCCGCACTGCTGCAGATGCTCGGAGACCATGCAGTACAAAGCCTGTGAAGCCCAGGCCCTCATGCAGACGGTGTGCTAGTGGGGGAGACTGAACCACCCTCCCGATGTGCTGTAAGTTGGGGGGTGATGGTGCCATGAAGACAGCGAAAGTGGGGAGAGGAGACAGTGAAAGCCATGTGCTCCAAGGAGAGTAACTAGGGCAAGTGGGACAGACCCTGTGGCTAGCGGAGGAGACTGTGTCGCATGCAGCAGGCAGGGTGGTTCAAAAGCTCTGTGTCAGGGGCGTCTTTGTGTTGTCAGGGCAGTGTGAGGCGTGGGAGACGGGGTCCCATCCATGGGGGTGTGTGTGTGTGGCAGGTCTTGTAAGGCCTGTGGGCCCAGGTAAAGGGTTTGAATTTTGTTCTGAGTGGGAGGAGAAGCATGGTAGGTTTGGGTCGGCCTCCTCGCATTTTAACAAGAGCATTCTTATTTCTGTGTGTCAGGCATCGGCCAGGATGTCTGGTGGGAGCAGGAGACTTGCTCAGAGGCTGTTGCATCTGTCCAGGTAAGAGGCGATGGTGACTTGCATGGGGCAGTAGTGGAGGTGTCACATGGGACCAGGTTCTCTGGATGTTAGGGACAGAGCTGGCTGGTCTGGCTCAGAGCTTGCATGTGGGCATGAGAGGGGAGCCAAGGCGGCTGCCAGCATTTGTCCTGTGCACCTAGAAGGATGAGCTCCAGCAACTGAGACGAGCAAGCCGCCCAGCAACTGAGACGAGCAAGCCGCCGGTGATGTCCGGATGTCTTTCTGTTCTGCGCAGATTACGTTTGAGATGCCTGCTCGACATCCAGGCCACGCTGGATAGGCAGGTGGGAATGTGGAACTGGAGTTCAGGGAGGAGGTCTAAGCCAGAGTCATCAACGTGGAGCCTTGGTAAGTGCATGGCGATTGAAATCACAAATGGGGTGAGATCCCAGGGAGTGATGGACACAGGAGAGGACCAGGCGGAGGACTGTGCCTGAGATTGGAAAAAGAGGAGCTTCCAGCAGAAGAGGAGAAGGGCCGGGGAGGCTGGGGGAGGCTGCATGAAGCAGGTGGTTTGCGGGGGGCGTGTGTGGTTGGGGGCAGGGGCCCTGCAGGGTTATGAGGCTGGGGAAGGGCAGAGTCGGCGGGAGGCAGTGAACAGGTACAGGCGTGTACCCCACTGACAGCTTTTCTGTCTGCTCCTGCTGTTTGTGGGTGACCCCCCCAGACTACTCCTGGAGAGCAGTGGTGACCCTGTTCCCCCATAAGGGCATCTCTGCTCCCGCCTGGTCCTAGGCTCCATCCCTCCAGGCCCCTGGGCCTCTGCTATTTGGGGTGTGGCCTGAAGGGGACACCAGTGGCCTAGTGGCCAGGGAGGGCCACTGTGTTTGGGTGGTGGTATGGTCCTAAAGGTCCCTCTGCTGAGGGCTTGTCAGTGGAGTCCCTAAGAGCAGGAGCTATATGGATGTCCCAAAGGGTAGTGGATCCAGACCAGAAGCTTCAACACCACCAGCTATTTGCTAGAAATGCCAGTTCTCAGGCCCCACCCTGCCAGCCTGGCTCACTGAGGCTTCTTTCAAGAGCAGAGGCGAATGTTAGGGGAACCTGTGCAGGAGCCTGCCATGCCCCAGCCCTCCAGGCGCTCCAGGTTTAGGTCTGGGAGTCCGCATTCTTGGGAAGCAACTCAATTTGGGCCTGAGGGGTTTTCTCTGGGGAGGCAGGGTTGGGGAGAGGACGGAAAGAGGGGCACAGTAGGGCAGGGTCCACACCCGGTCAGCCCGACACTGCCAGAATATCAGGCAGGACTGAGGGCACAGGCACAGGGTTTGTCCTCTGGTCCCTGGAGGTTTCTTTCTTATCCTTCCTGCGTGGTGTCTTTGGCAGGTGACATCCTTTCCTTTGAGTCAGCCCACCTCTCTCCTCTGCCCAGCCAGACCTCGTGAAGGAGGCATCTGCACCCACCACTGCCACCTCGTGTTCCCTTCACACCTCAGTTCTCAGTGGCTTTGTAGCTTCCTCCCCCACCTCACCACTAACAGTGTCACTGAGACATCAGAACTTACATTTACATAGTGCTTACTGTGGCCAAGCACTGTTCTATACACTTGTCGTGTGTTGGCTCCTTTGCTTCTCACAATACGCTGTTACAGGGGAGGGAACTGAGGCACAGAGAGGTTAAGTGACTTGCTCAATGTCACACAGCCAGCAAGGAGAGGAATGGGTTCTGGAGCCGACAGCCTGGTTCCAGAGTCTGCGCTCTGAGCTTTCACGTCATCTGCCCCCATGTGGCCGGTGACCGTGCTGCAGCTCTCACTGCACCCAGCCAGCTCTGGAGGCTCCTCGGTCTCCTTTGCTCTTTACCAGCCCCTCCCTCCCTTCTCTCTGCTCCAGCAGGGTTTTTCCTAGAGCCTCCTTTTTTTAAAAAAAAGATGACCGGTAAGGGGATCGTAACCCTTGACTTGTTGTTGTCGGCACCACGCTCTCCCAAGTGAGCGAACCGGTCATCCCTATATAGGATCCGAACCCAGGGCCTTGGTGTTCTCAGCACTACACTCTCCCGAGTGAGCCACGGGCCGGCCCTTCCCTAGAGCCTCTTTACCTGGCTGGGAATGCCTGCTCTCCTCAGCGCGGGCTTTGAGTTCCAGACGGAACATTCAGCTAGACATCTCCACTTGGGGGTCCCACAGGCACGGCCCCAAACTGCACCCCAGATCTGCCCGTCTTTCCCCAACGTGCCCGCCCTCTGCTGTTTCCTAGCTCAGTGATGCCACCGGGTGCCCCACACCCTGGATGCCAGCTCAGAAGCCTTGGCCCTCCAGCCCCTGCTATTCCGCGAGTGGCCGGGAGGGGGAGCCCGCCACCTTCCTGTGTCCCGCACTCCGCACCCCACACCTGAGGCAGCGCTGTTCTGCAATCCTCCCCCAACACTGCTATTGAATGAGGCCACATCCTGCCTGGTGAGGGCCCCACCCATGGCCAGGCTCCCTTGTCCCACTTTTAACTCCTCCAATCCACTGCGCACAGAGCATCCAGAATGACCTCTCAGACAGCAAATTCAGTGATGTCTCTGTGTTGCACAAAGCGTCTTGGCATCCCCCTTGTCCTCAAGGTGAACCCCCCTATCATGTCTCATTCGGCCCTGCCTGAGCCCGGGCGCCTTACGGCTTCGCCTTGCCAACCCTGCCTGGATCTCCCTGAACTTGGGTTTTTCAAACACCATGTCCTCCTGCTCTTGTTTCCCACGAACTGTTCCCTTTGCCTGGACCTTGCCCCCGTCTAACTGCTCCCGATCTTTCAGGTCTCAACCTAGAGATCATTTTCCCTAGGGACCTTCCCAGGACCCAGCAAGGCCGGATTAGGTCCCCCTGTGCCCCCATGGCCTGCAGCAATACCCGCTCTGAGCATTTATCATACAGAACCACACATGTCTGTTCACTTCTGATGCTCTGAAGACAGGGATGGGGGCTGCTGCCACTGCCCCCCAAGGTCAGCCAGCACCTGGCCCGAGCATGGCGTTCTGGGTTCTCTCAGTAAATGTGCATTGAGTGAGTGAGCAAGTGAGTGACCCACCTGGCAAAGTTGCTGTGTCTGGCGCAGTAATGTGAGTGTCACGCTAATGAGGACTAATTGAGATCACAGCTGGGGAGCCCCTGGCCCCTAGAGTAGGTGGTCAGTAAATGAGGCTCACTTCCTCTCCCCACTTCCTTCTCTTTTCTCCCTCTCCCCCCCCCTCTTTTCTCCCTCTCCCCCCCCCCCCTTTTCTCCTGGCCACTCTGCTCATGGCTGAGTGGCTGCAGACACTGGGTTCATGCCCCCCTGCCATACTATTCCTTCACAGGGCTTGCTGGGGACTCTGCTGTAAGCCGGAGAGGGGCTGGAAGTGGGAGCTTCAGACCTTTAGGGCCCGGAAACTGAACTGAAGGCTGAATCTTCAGGGACACCAGTTCTTTCTTCCATAAGTGTACTCTGTTCTGAGGACTCCAAGAAGAAGGAGGTGGCAGCCAGCAGCCACGGCACCTCCCAGGGCTCTTCTAAGGTCAGAGACGAGGTCTCAGCTCTACTTAATAATGCACAATTATTTCTTTTTTAGTTTTTTATGGAACCTGTGCTTGTGCAGATGTTCATATGATGTGGGGAAATGAGTTTTACGAAACTGTTGGCAGAGTACCATTTGGCATCCCTGTGGTTCTAAAGATTTCTGAGGCCTTGGGGCTTTCACTCCAGCTGCAGACAGCTGCTGTCTTTTCATGGCATTCAGCTTTGGAGCTCAGCAGCTTCCCAGCCCCAAACACGTGTGTGACCTTAAGATTCTGGCCTTTCAGTGATCCCCTACAACCTGTTCCGGTGTAGGTGGAATTCCTATTTTTCATAGCCAAGTTGTTGAGAAATTGTAGGGTTTCTACTTCCTTTTGAACGGAAGGCTTCCAGAAATATTTATGTCTTTGCTTCTGTAGCATTCAGGAGGTCATCTTTATCCAGGGAGGGTCAGCAGGTGGGAGAGGCCCCAGTGTCAGCATGCACTTGCTCTCGGTGAATGGTGAACGAGTGAGCACTGAGGGGCTCAGCCAGCCTGGGTGGGGCAGAAGTGGAAGTCTCTGCTCTCCAGTGGCGGCAGAGGCAGGGAGGCAGCATGAAAACAAATAATGATCACAAGGCTGGGAGGTGGGGGTAGTCAATGGCATGAGCACAGGACTGGGAGTCCTCAGGGCTGCTGGAGAAACAGGGAAGACGCCGAAGAGGAGGTGTTCATTCCCTTGAAGCATGAAGGACATAGGTAGGAGTCTGTGCGAGAGTAAAGACTGGGGGTGGAGGGGCTCCTGTACTTCAGACAGGTGTGTAAGAGTCTGGCAGAGTTTGCAGAAACCAGTGGCTCAGTGTGGTTGGAGTCAGCCATGGGCCAGGTAGGTGGGAGTGGACAGGGGCCAGGTCTTGAGGGGCTTTCAGTGCCATGCTGAAGGTGTCTGAACTATTTCAAAACGCTCCTGAGTTTTAACTGGGGAATAACATGATCAGGTTTGCATTTCAGAAGGGTCAGAGGGTGGGGGGTTAGAGCTGCTTTCTCAAATTCATTTTACAGAGAGACCTGGTATGCACACTCCCAACCCCAGTGTCATGAAGCACAGTTATCCTTACCATGTGCACCGCATCATGGTGTATTCTATTGTTATGTTTCATTTGTTTTTTAAAAATGCTGTTTGCAACCCTCTACATTGATTTTCTGTCTCCCTGAATATTTCTGATCTGCAGTTTGAACAGCGCTGGATTGGAGAGAGGGAGACCAAGGCAGGAGCCCAGGCGAGACACATTTGGATGGGAAATGACAAGGGAACCAGAAGCAGGTCTGGGGCAGACACCGAGGCTGCAGAGCTTAGGCTCCAGGGCTGGGTGTGGCACAATCTTGGGCACAGCACTTCCTCCTCAAGGGATTTGGGGCAGCTCCTAAAGTAGCAAGAGGAGGCGCTGATATTGTGAGTCGTGTTGAGGATCCAGAACCCGTGATTTCATAACTCAGACACACTACACGGTGTCTGAAAGCCATTTCATTAAATGTCGCATGGAATCAAAATAGAAATTCCATCTCTGGGACAAAGCCCATTGAGCCAGGAGCCAGGCATTCTGAATTGGAATCAGAACAGTCTTACGGAAACTGGGATTGTGGGTCCAGGGCTGTCGCGTCTGCGGGGCCAGCCTCCCCTTCTCCCTCTTGCTCAGTTGTGAACTCCCTAGATGTGCCAGGTGCCCTGGAGCCCAGCCCTCCTGCAGTGAATCGGAGGCAGCTGAGGGGAGAATGGTGACAGCCTCCTTTATCACGTGCCTCCTAGGTACCCTGTGCTGAGCTAAAGAGTCTCCATTTATGATCACTGAAACCACCGGGGGAGGAATTTCAGCAAATCAAGAGACAAACAGAAAAACTTCAGCAGAAGAGCTGACAGCAAGCGGTGAATCTACCTATAGGGCCAACATGAGGATTAAAATCATAATAAATATTGTAAACCCTGAATTAATAAGTGACACAGTAAACAAAAATTGGGAGGAAAAGAAGGAAAGAAGGGGAGAGTTGTTAAGTATGCTGATTCCTTTATCTTTCTTCTGGTGGGAGGATAAGAAAAAGATTGCCTGGAGGTCTAGGTAGTTTCATCAGGAGGGGCTCAGTGGAGACATATTTCCTGTGTCCTTGCACATTCCCAGTGGTTTCTAATCTTTGTGTTCTATCAACAGCTTGTCAGGATGTAAATTCTTGGGTCACTTTCCTTCCTTAAGGACTTCGTGGGTGTCACTCTTCTGTCTGTAGAGTTAAATGCCATTGTGGAAAAGACCGAGTCTAACTTGTATTTTTTTTGCCCTTATAAAATGACTTGATCAATTTAAAAAAATAAATAAATAAATAAAATAAAATGACTTGATCTTTTTGCTTAGCTGACCAAAGGATTCTCTCTTTGCCTTTTTCCCCCCTTCCTTGTATTTTTTAAATCTAGTTACTTTCATAGACATTATCTTGGTATTGTCAGATTTTTGTCATTTTCCCCAGAACATGGTATCCCCTTTTAGTCTGTAGACCTGAGCCTTCTTTTATTTCAGAAAATTTTCTTGACTTATATCTTTAAATATTTATATTCCATTATTTCAGTTTTCTATTCTGGGATGTATGTTGGATCCTTTGTAAATCTTCCAAATCTGTCATTTTCTCTGTGATCCTTTACACTGTTCATTTCCCTTCCTCTTGCTCACTTTTCTCATTCCCTTCTGTGTCCTTGGTTGTGTTTTCAGCAACGTTGATTCTGCTCTGTGTGCTTTCCATCTTGTTGTTACTTTGAAGATTTTATTTTTTCCCCTCTTTTCCTCTCTTCTGTCAGCTCAAGTTTTATTGTCTCCATTTCTCCCTGTGCTCTAATATCTCTGCTTTGTGCTCCTGCTTTGTGGAGATGATTGCTTTATTAATTTTTTTTGTGACTGGTGTTTCTTTAATTGACAAGTCTGTTCTCCAGTGGGGTGGACTCTTGTCAAAATGGTTGGATAAATTACAGAGAGATAAGTAAGCTAAGTGTTTTGCACATCTGAGTGTTATGTGTTAAATTTCAACCTGGCTACATGAGACTTCCTGCTCTGGGTTTTCTTCTCTCTGGGTCTTTTTGCTGTAGACAGAGGTACCTGGTTGATCCGTCCATCCAGCCGGTTAGCTACGAGGCAGCCCCGGATGAGTGGAGAGGATATGGGTCTGGAATCAGACCAAGTGGCTGTGCCCTCAGTTCTGGCCCTCCCTGCCAGGCCTTGGTTGCCTGCCTGTAAAATGAGGGGTGGGGTGGGGTGGAGTATCTGCTCTCCCCTCCCATGTCACTTTAGGGTCCTGGGGCTCTCCTCCAGCCCTCTGAGTCCTTCCCCTCTTCTATTCCAGGCCAGAATGCTTTCTTTCTGCCTTAATGCCTTTGAGCCATGAGCCCTTGGGCCTGGCCTGGGGAATGCCTTCTCCACCCTCTCCAGCATGTGAGATTTCCTCCAGGGCACTGGCAAAGAGTTCCCTCAGAGCCAGAGTCCCCTCACTGGGGGAGCAATATTGAGCCAGGGTTACCTGACTCCCATCAGGCTCCCAGGTAACCCGTCATTATGCCATCAAATTCTCCCAACAGCATTGGCTCCCCCTTGAGGACAAGGAGGGTAAAGCTTGTTCAACGTGTCCAAAGTCATACAGATAATCTTCCAAGCCGTGTTGTCTGACTCCAAAGCCCAAAACCCCACACCGCTGTCCCAAGGACTTGGTTCCTCTGGCCTGAGTACTGAAGTTTACAGGGAGAACCTCGAAGGCACCCCAGGGAGTCCCTTTAGACCTTGGAACTGTAACTCTTCTCAGAGCTAAATTTTAAATCATCCTGTAATGAATCAGAGATGTACACAGTCTTCTCAAAAAGGCCACAGCTCCCAGGCCTGTAGGGCCTATCAGGGAGCTGACTGAAAGCTCTAAGCAAAGGAAGAGGCAGGGTTGGGCAGTGGGGTCTGCATGTGGGGTCCGGCTGTTGTTACTCTGGGGTGAGGCACATCTGCGTCACCTGGGGAGCTGTGGGACAGCACACCAGGGGTTCATGGCCTCCTGGGGAAATGCTCACTTGCAGAAGAGAGAACCGGGGTGCATGTCATTCACTTGTTCATTCACTACTTATTGAGCTTTGACTATGTGAGGGACTGCTATAGATGCTGGAATGCACTGGTAAACAAAATGTTGAGGGAAGGAGCTTCCAAGCTCACCTGTCCTTGGATTTTCCCAAATGCCTTGAGGCGAGGGGCTGCAGTGGGAGAAGAAAAAAGGGAATGGGCAGCGTCCCCTGGCAGCAGGGACAGGAGCTGTAGCCTGAGCTCAGCAGTGTGGAGGGTCAGGGCAGCCCATGTTATTGCAGAGAGCAGGAAGGAGACCTGCAGGGGCAGGTGAGAGCACTGTGGCTGGTGCCTGGGGATGCCCAGGCCCACATGACCCTGTGCAGAAAGAGGCCTGGGGTGCCAGATGAAGGGAGGACTGCATCTCTGGGAGAAGGTAGTCTAGTGCTTGTCACAGCTCAGTTGCTCATTGTCAATGAAAAAAATGGCTTCTGTTTATGCATCAGCCATGTGAGCTTGGTTAATGTGAGTCTTCCCTGCAAGCTCACCTGTGTGCTGATTCTGGCATGGCAGTGAGGTCTCTGAGTTGGGTGAGCTGAGGGGTAAATGCTGCCTTGGAAGGCCAGTTGGAGGACAGCCAGTCGGCTTCAGCCATCAACAGCTCAGCAAGCAAAAGGTCATGTTCAGTTCAACTGCAAAGATTGTGAAGCCCAATGGTGAAAAGCCAGATGAGTTCAAGTCCCCCCAGGCTTTTCACCAGCCTTTGCAGCCAGGGTAGGGCTAGAGTGACAATGTGAGCTGGGGAGAGAGAAGGAAGAAGCCCTGCACTATCTGGGCTCTCCCTCCTGTGTGCCAATAAAAGTGCTGCTCGGGTCATTCCTCCCTTCACATCTGTGCTGCTTTCCCTTCACCTTTTTCTTTTTTTGTGTGTGTGGCTGGGGCTGGTACAGGAATTTGAACCCTGACCACACTCTAACCAAGTGAGTTATCCGGCCAGCCCTTCCTCCAGTTTTTGAGCACAGCCATGCTATGTGCAGAACCTTGACCTGAGCTCTGCATGGCACAGAGAGATAAGTCAGTCTGGTTCTTGTCCTTGAGGCCCTCAGGGTCTAGGAGGTGCTGTGGTGGGGCCAGAGATCTGGGCTACCTGTTTGGGAGGGTGGGTGAGAGTTGGTCTTACCTGTCTGTACCTGCTGTGCTTGATTTGTTTTTGTTTTTTGTTTTTTTTGCTTCAAACAGGGGGTCGCTGCGGGCTAGGCTGTGGCAAGCTGGCCACAAGCTGGTGGAAAGGACCAGAGTTTTGGAATCATGTTCCAAATTTTCACTCTCACACTTCATAGCTTTCCTTTTCTGGGCAAATTATTGAACCTCTCTGAGCCTTAGTTTTTTCATCTGTAAAATAGGTTCTGAGAACAGCATCTAAGCAGAGCGGGTAGCACCTGGGGATTGCTTAATTCATGATAATCCCTTCCTCTCCCCCAGCAGCCACCATCTCCACCCCATCTGTTTTGCTTCCCTGATGGATAACCTGATGCAGAAACCTGTTCCAGGGAGCACAATGAGGGAGGCCTGGGAGAGGTCCAGGGCACCGAGGTCTTGGGTGCTGAGTGAAGCCAGGGAGACGAGAACTGGAACCTTCTGTTGTTTGCCTGATCCATAACCCAGGTCAAATTACGGTGAATTTGATATTTGGTCTGTTCTGAAATGCAATTCTAGGTTACATTGTTTCTGGAAGTTTTGACAGAATGCACAAGGAGCTAAATTAAATTAAAACAAAATTGCAATCACTGAGTTAATGACTGTGACAATACAAATAATTCAGAACCAAATTAATGCAATATTAAGTCTCATCATTATACTAATCACCTTTGCACAGTAATGCAAAAACAACACTTGTTTGGAGAGGAATGATTTGTTACGTGGGAGAACAGAGTTTTGCATAAGTCTCAGAATTTCCTTCTGGTGAAAAGGGAGAGGGAAGAGAGAAGATTTCTAAAGTGCCTACTGTGTGCCAGGATGCAGGGGTAACACAGACCCTGCCCTTGGCACTCACATGGTGAGGATAGTTGTGTTTTTTTGTGGTGACTATAAAGTGAAGGGGCCTTAGGAGGGTGAGGGCTATCAGGAAGGCTTTCTGGAGGCGGCGACATTGAGCTGAGCCTGGGAGGATGAATAGGATTGAGTAGGATTCAACAGGTCTTATCCCCCTTCCTCATCTCTCTTCTCTCTGCAGCTGGCTGCAATCTGGCTTTTGTCCCCTCTTCGCCCTGGAAATGCTCTTATCAAGTAACCTTCATGTTGCTATACACAAAGGTGGTTCGTAGTCCTTATCTTCCTTGATTCTGAGAAGCATGTGCTCCTGGAACTTCCACTGGCCTGTGGGGCCCACCCTTCCCTGTTTGTCGCCAGCATTACTGGCCTCCCCTTCCCTGTCCCCTTTGCCGGGTCCTTTCCCCTCCTGACGTGCTATGCCCCAGGGCTCAGTTCTCACCTCCTCTCTTCCCCATGTCGCTGGCTCCGGGGGATCCCACCAGGCCCACTGATGACTCTGATGATCATAGCTCAATCCCAGCCCTCCCAGCCTCCATACTCAAGTATCTCAGCATCTACAAAGCGCCTGCACTGTGATGTCTAATAGACATTGTTTTAAAGGAGATAATGTAATACAGAAAAATGCACACATTATAAGAGCACAGCTGGATTCCTTTTCTCAAAGAGAATGCCTGTGAAGTCAGCCCCCAGATGAAGAAAGAGACCGTCACCAGCACCTAGGAAGCCCCTCCTGGCCCCTTCTGGTACTGACCACACTAAGGTGCCACCATCCGACTTCCATCACGAGAGATGTGTCTCACCTGGCCTTGTGCTTTATATAAATGGAATCGTTGAAGATATGTTCTTTTGTTTCTGACTTCTGTGGCTCAACGTTGTGTTTGTGAGACTCATCCATGTACTTGTGTGTAGCTGTAGTTCATTCTTTGTTTTATTGCCATAGAGAGTATTCCATTGTATGAAAACACCACAATTTATTCATCCTGCTCATGGTTGACATTTGTGATGTTTCTATTTTTAGAATTATGAATAATCCTATTAGAGGGAGCAAATGGCTCAGTTTCCTTCTTCTCTGAGAACCAACCCTGTCCTAACAGGACCTGAGCTTGTGGACGGTGGAGGTAACATATACAGAGTGTATTTTAGTGTGGACTTTCAGTGCCTTACCCTGATAGAGAGCCTGATGTTGGAATCTCGAGCATTATAGCTGGCCTGTTTACTTTAAATAAATGCGTGCATAAATGAGTGAACGAATGACAGGAGTGACAAGTAAATGAATGAATAGTTTCTGAGAAGAGCTCACCTGTGTCAAATACTGGGCTAGTCATTTCCATAAATGTCTTGTTTAATCCTTGCCACAGTCCTTTGAGATGGGGATGATTACCTTGACTTTATGGATTAAAAAAAAAACAAAGCTCAGAGAATCCAGGCATTTGACTTTTTTGGGCTCAGTTTCTGCATCTGTAAAATGGGTGACAGCAGAGCTTAGTGGGTTGTTGAGAGGATGAGCTGGGTGGTCCACATAAAGCAGGCAACATAGCCCTGGCACAGAAAAGTGCTTGAGAACTTTCTGCCTGTATTTCTGTGGTTTGAGCTCATGCAGCTGGTAAGTGGCCTGACCAGGATCTGGAACATCCCACTGCACAGTTCCTACCCTGCCATGCTGTCTGCCTTTGGGAGATTAGAAGGGCAAGAGGGGTCTTGGTATATCTTTCCAACCTTGGCACTCGATGTGCAGAGGGCAAGGGGGCTTGGCCCTGAGCCACCTCTCTCTTCTCCTGGCCCTTAACCTGGGCGATGATTAAACAGCTCAGATAGATTCAGCCCTGGGACTCCTCTGCCCTTCCTCCCCTAACCAGAGGATGAGATTAGAATACAATTGCAGTGGTCTGTGCTCACTAATTTCATTTTCTGTGTCTGGAGTAATAGGGCCTCTTGAACTCATTATGCTAATTTAAATTCAAATAATAACCAGCTTAGTGTGTGACTCTGGAGCTGGGGCTGAGGCTGTGCTCTGAGCAAGGCCTGGTGGCTCCCAGCTGGGGTAACGGCTCGGTGGTTCTGTGGAGTGGCCTACTCTGCCAGGAGCTCGGGGTCAGTCAGCCGGTCATCTGTGACTGTGCTGAAGCTGATGCTGATCCTGACCCAGCCAAGAACTAACTAGTAATTAGAACAGTGCCGCGGGAGGCTGATACATAGGCCAACCCCAGGAACGATGGCCCTTTGGGTGGCTTCTTTCATGAATTAGTCATTTATGTTATGCTCTTATGCCGAGAGATGGAAGTTAGTTTCACATGGAGACCAAATATGACCCTAATTTTTATTTTCCTCTTGTACTGTGAGGGTGTGCAGTATTTTCACAGGAGTCTGTGTTCCTAAGTAGGACAAGAATCACTTCCTAGCGAATGGCAAAGCCCTCAGTCCAAGGGCTTGAGCGGTTGAAGAGCTGTGAACAGTGGTCACCAAGTGCTTGGGCACTGAGGTGATGGGCAGGGCTCCTGGGCATCTGTTTCTCAGGCCCCCAGAGGGATCCAGGAGGCCTCTTCACCATTACACTCTTACTCATTCCTGCCCATCAGCTTCGGGGATGTGTGCTCAATTCCTTGGTCCTTCCAAAGACCTTTTCTCTTGATGGTTGTGTTTACTTATTGTCTACTCCTGCAGCTAATTCCCAGGAGACCAAGGCCTGGGCTGTGCAGGTTTCTGCCCCAGCTCAGTTCCACAAACACCGCTGGGCAATGGCAGACACTGGATCTTTCCATGAGGCCCTCACAGAGAGCACGGGGCTCAGAGTGGTGTTTTCCAAAAACAATTTTCATAGTACAACAAGAAAAAAACCAGCTCTAGGACGAACGAAGTTTAGGAGTCACTGGGCTGAAATGTTCAAGGGACTTCCTTCCTGCAGGACTGCCAAGAGCCTTTACTGGCAGCTGAACAGTGTGAGTCTCCAGGAGGTATAGGATGGGGCATTTCTCAGATACACAGGTCTTTGCTTAGGAGCCTCTCCAGGGAGAAGAGCCCTGCTTCAGTGTCAGGAATGTCAGCCCAGAGGAGCACCGGGAGGCCGTCCCCAGTTTCTCCACCACCTCACAGCTGAGCTCTCTGCTGGTGGCAGATTGGCCGGGGCAGCCAGGCCATCTTCGTTTGGGACACAGCGCTGCCCTTGCCCTCCTCTGCTCAGGGCATGCCCATGGCTTTTCCACAGGGGAAGCCCAGCCTCCTAACACTACCCTTCAGGGCCCTCTGTGATGTGCTCCATCCCTGCTCTCGTGTGCAGCCCTGTGTGCCCCCATGTCCCAGGCAAACTAGGATGTTCCTGCTCTGCTCAAGCGGGGCCCAGGCCTGAGATGTCCTTTCCCCTGCATTTTGTTCCATCTGAGCTGCTCCCTCTTCCAGAAGCCTTCCTGATTGCCCTCTGAATCTTTCCATCTATGCATTTTGAACCCAGCATTTTGAACCAAACCATGTCTCTTCCGAGCTAAAGACCTCTGTATTCGTCCATTTCAGTTGTTTATAAAAAAATACCTGGAACTGAATAATTTATACAGAAAAGAGGTTTATTTGGCTCATGATCCTGGGACAGCTGCATCTGGCATCTGGCATGGGCCTCGGGCTGCTTCTACTCATGGCAGGGCAGCCAGCGGGTGCCAGGAGATCATATGGTGAGAGGAAGCAAGAGAGGGCAGATGCCAGGGTCCTTTAAATGACCAGATCTTGTGGAAACTAATAGAGTGAGAACTCTGCCCATCCCACCCCCAGGAGGGCATTAATCTATTCATTAGGGTTCTTCCCCTCATGACCCAAACAGCTCCCAACACTGGCAAGTTGGGGATCAGATTTCAACATGAGCTTTGGGGGGACAACATATCCAAATTCCATCAGCATCTCTCTCCCTGATGAGATATGGGCCCCTCGGGAGCAGTGCCAACGTTCTGATTGATCTCTGGGTCCCCAGCACCCAGGGCAGGTGCTCAGAGGATGCTCGCTGAAGTCCAATGGAGGGCTTCACTTGGGGCTTGGCTGACAAGCCTTGTGGCTTTGTGCAAACTGACCAAAGGCACATACTGTGTGTGGAGCCCAGCAGGAGGTGCAGACCATGGGGAAGAGGCTGGCCTTGGCTACTCCCCAGGGACTGCTTCAATCCAAGGCAATCCCCTTATGCCCAGGCCCTCTCCTTCCTTCCTATGCTCACCGTAGAGGTCCGGGTCTCCTCCTTCCTCTGCCTCTGTTCCAGGACCATCTGTGCAGACCACCACTGCCTGCCAGACAAGCCTCTGACGACATTTGTCATTTGCCATGTCTACTGTCCCTTTGGACTTCAGGACCCTCCCCCAGGCAGCCCACCACATTTCTAGCCACCTATCAGCACCATCCCCAGGGACAGCTGGCTGCTCTCTTCGGACACCACAACCTTCCTGCTGCAGGCCTTTGCCTGCCCTGTCCCAGGCTGGTGGCTCTTTATCAGCACAGGGCCCAAGACTTCCACTTCTGCGTCCCCCAGGAGAGCTGGGCAGACCTGCAAGGGCACGAACCTCACTGCAGGTGTGCCCTGTGGCACCCGGGACCAGGTACCTCCCTGTGGGGTGGGTGGCATGGTCTCTATTCTACAGATGAGCAAACAGAGGTGCCAAGAGGTTGGGGGATGGCCCTGGTATGCAGAACTCAGGGTGGAGGAGCTGGATTACAGGCGAGGAGTCTCCTGTGCAGCCTGTCACAAGCTGCTAGGCCCATAGAAAACTTCCTGATCCACAGGATGGTGTGGAGCAACAGTGCTATCAATCGTCTGTCAATCAAACACCGTCTTGTTAGGATTCCAGGTACAGCATTTTGGCGTGTGTGGGTGTGTGTATAGGGGTTACTGGTATTAGTCGTGAGCACTGGGCCAGGAATCAGGGACAGATGATGCGTCTCAACTTTGCCATTTATTGGCTGAGTGATGCCTGGGCCTTGATTTCTCCACATGGAAACTGTTCCAGGAAAAGCACTGGCCACGCTCTCCTCGGCCTGCCTCAGTGTGGTGCACCTGGCAGCTTAGTGGGAAAACCATCTTCAGTTGGCTGGAAGCCCCTGCTTTTTTCTGGCCCAAATGACTGTGCATCTTAAATTAGCTGTCTGGTCAGTACGGAGCAAAAGCACCTGCTGAGAGGCTTGGATTCGAGCGAGGCTCTGCCTGGACTTGCTGGGTGACGTTGGGCAGGGTGTCTCCCCTCTCCGGGCCTCAGGCATCCATCCTTATGATGAGGCAGTTCACCACTGGGGTTCTCTAGGCAGCGACTAATGGCCAGCAGTGGCTGGACAGACCTGATTGGGGAGGGGGCCTCTGGGGCATTGCCACCACCCATGTCCCAGGAGGGAGTGCGGTCTGCTCTCTTGGCTGCTCCCAAGAATTGCAGGATGGGGGCAAGGCACGGGTGGGAGGAGGGGGCCAGTGGACGGCTCTCCTGTGAGCAGGCCCTGGGTCCTGAGCTCATCAGCTAAGCAGGTAATTATGTGTGTGCTTTGTTCCTGGCACAAAGGAGCTCTCAGAGAACTTCCGAGAGGCTCTTCTTCCTCGCTGATTTGATTTTTTCAGAACTGGAGTGTGAAAGTCAAGCTGAACCTGCCTAATTGTGCCTGCGAAGGCTATTCAGAGAGACGGCTCTTGGAAAGAAATCAGGACAATTAGCTCTTGGCTGTGGGGAGAGGGGGAGCGTGCTCATGATGGTGAATGTCAGCCTGTTCCCGGGGGAACCAAAGGGCAGAGCTGGGCGAAGAGTGGGAAAAGGAGGGGCGTCTGCGGCTGCCGCTTGGGGCTGCATTAGAACCACCTCCTGTGCCAGGCACTGGCTCCAGGGAGGCCAGGCTGGGCCAGGAGAGGGATCTCAGGGGTGCTTGCCCCAGCCCTGCAGAGGTTGGCTGTGTGACCTTGGGCAAGTTGCATGGCCTCTGGGGCCTCAGTTTCCCTGAGTCTGCACCATGAGCGCTGTGTGCCAAGCAAGCAGATGGAGCTCATTCATCACAGGAAGCGTCAGATGGAAGCTGTGTGTCCAGAGCGGATGGTGCCGAAAGGGCCTGAAGAGAGAAATCCTGCAGCAAGCCTTGGTCTTCCTGCCCGGTGGCCTGGCTCTCCCCTGGCCTGAGCTGCTTTCCACCTCACCTTCCTGTTTTCTTCCAGGACAAGAAAAAAATGTTTCTAATTCTAATACGAGCGCCTCAATAGGCTTCCCACTCGGAGAGGTGGCCATTCAAATCTTAGCCTTGTCTCTTCTTAGCTCTGTGACATTAGGGACGTCCCTTAGCCTCTCCTCTCTGAATCAGCTTCCTAACTATGTTGTAGTATCTAGTGCTCTGTCTGGCATGAAGCCAGTGATAAGTGCTCGTTATCCTTCCTGTGGCATCAAGAAATTAGGGTTCATGTAGGTTCATTTCCCTATAACCAAAGCGTGTGTGTGTGTGGCTGTTTTAGACAGAAGTATTTTTATTTTATTTTTTGTCTTTATTGTGACCAGTAAGGGGATCGCAACCCTTGGCTTGGTGTCGCCCACACTGGGCTCAGCCAGTGAGCGCACCGGCCATCCCTATATAGGATCCGAACCCGCGGCAGGAGCGCCGCTGCGCTCCCAAGTGCCGCACTCCCCCGAGTGCGCCACAGGGCCGGCCCAAGACAGAAGTATTTTTAAATGGCGTATATGTTTTCCTGTCTTTTTTGAATGGAGCCCAGGGTGTATATTCCAAATTCTCTTCTTATTTTAAAGACAGGCAGCAGAGTGTTATAACAGAGCACAGGCTATGGAGTTGGGCACCTGTGTGTGAGTCCCAGCTCCACCACCAGCAGTTGTGTGTGGTCACCATTCGGTTACTCGGTTTCCTTATTTGTAAGTGGACACTGCTCACACCCTCTTCATAGGTGTTAGGTGGATTAAACTCACCCTCATTGATTCACTCAGAAGACTCAGAACGTAGTAAGTGCTCAGTAACGTTCAGCATCGTTATTTGGTGGCTCAGGGTCGCACTGTAAAATCCACGTGAGCCAGCAGGTGATGTGGGATGGATCCAGTCCCACGTGGCTGAAATGAGAGCATCGGGACTCGGGTTCAGTCAGCGCTCACTGCTCTTCGAGCATTGGTTTATGCTTGGACTATGTTAGTTGTTAAATAGTTGGAATCCCACCTCTGGATAGGAGAGACGGAAGCCTCAGGGCCACTTACAAAAATGCAGGGACTTAAGGGACAATGTGGATGTGGCTGGCGAATCCAGCCTCTAGGACCCAGTTCTGATGAGAGGAGCCTGGGCCCTGGAGGAGGTCCTCCCCACTTAGAAGGTGGGTCCTCCAGAGCCCTCTTCTGGTCTTGCTGTCCCCTGGGGTGTGAAGCTGGTAAGCTGGGCACATGGTGACAGACTATCTTAATCTCAACACCTGCAGGATGTTTGGGAGGTCCGTCAAATGTTTCCCATTGAGCCCCTTCACCGAGTCCTGTGGGATGAAATTTCCGGCCAGGAGTGGGACCGAGAGCCACATGTCGGGACCTCCCAATTAGCGGGCCCTGAAGCTGGCTGCCCTGGACTGTGCCCTGTGTAGGAACAAGGACATGACACAGGGGCCATGCTGGGGCAACTCAGGACCTGCTAAGGCTCTAGTTGCTCAGTGTGGACACAAGGGAGATAGCAAATATTTTATAGCCCATGTGAAGTCACAGTTTTATTTATTTTATTTTATTTATTATTATTATTATTTTTTTAATCCTATATAAAGATGACCGGTAAGGGGATCTCAACCCTTGGCTTGGTGTTGTCAGCGCCACGCTCAGCCAGTGAGCGCACCAGCCATACCTATATAGGATCTAAACCCGTGGCCTTGGTGTTGTCAGCACTGCACTCTACCAGGTGAGCCACGGGCCGGCCTGAAGTCGCAGTTTTAAACAAGCTCATCAGCGTAACATGCCCACAGGCGTTCATCATGACTTCCACTATCTTCTCCTGGGTGACCAGTGTGGCGAATGAGCAAAAAGAGTGTAGGAGGAACGGTGGAGGGGTCGGGGCAGTTCTTCCCTGGAGAGACCTGGGTGCTGCCTTCAGAACCGGGAGAACCATTCCGGGCTGGAATAAGTGTCACTGCGCACCGCGTCCCACGTGCATGCTACATGTAATGCTCCATGTGATTCCTCGTGTCCATTGCTGGGGGGTGGGGGTGGGCAGGGGAAGCAGATTTGGGCTCCGTGTGGAGAAGCCCTTTCTGGCAGCCAAGTCAGAGGTGTCTGAAGATGGAACGGGCCAGGGGCAGGCCCGGAGGGAGGGGGAGCAGCTGGTAGCAGGTGGCTGGGTTGTCATGGGGAGCTCTGGGAGGTCTCCCTCCCGAGGCTTGGCCGGGCTTGGCGGGGGTGGCATGGAGCAGATGAGCCCTGCTCGATCAAGCTCTTCTCTCCACCATCTTCCCCCAGCAGCGGCCTCCTCGCTGTGCACCTGCGAGGAACACATCATTCCATCTTAATACCTTTTCAATAAAGCCTTAAAGACGACAGGCCCCATTTCCTGAGCAGAGCTGAACAGTTATTTTGCACTTCATCTAATTGATTAAAATGACTCCTGTAGATTAACTAGGCCTTCCAGATCTGTATGGTGGTGGTGGTGGGGGAGTGAAATCCAGAGAGCAGAGCCTGCTGTGCGGGTGGGCAGCGGGGCTGAGCAGTCACCCCTCATGGGGTGGCCCTTCTCCCAGGCCCTGCTCTCCAGCCCCCACCCCTCCCCGGTTTCCTGATAACCTGCCAAGTTATGTCAGCCAGACAGCTGCTAGCTGCCTTCCGTGCCCTCCCTGCAGACACTAAACCTCACCTCTCAGGGGCGGGTGGGGCAGTGACACTATGTTGGTGAGGCATTTGGCATCCGGGGTTTTCTTTAATCCTCCCTACTGCTCCTGGAAGTAGATAATTATACATTTTACAGCTGAAGAAACTGAGGCCACCTGGCAGTGCTCAGTCAGGATGGAGGGGCTGTGTTCATGGCCACACCATGGCCACTATGAAGCCAGGCCATGCTTGTGGCTGCCCTCCTTCCACTCAGATGCTCAGACAGGGGCAGCACCCGTGTCGCGTTCTACTTCCGAGTGCTGGTAGGATGTGTGTTGCGATGTCCTGGCTGTGTGCTGAGTGCTTCACAGATGTGAACTCCTCCAGGATGGTCCCCGTTTGCTCACAGTCTTTCTCTAGAGCTTTTCCCACCTGTCAGGGCTCAGGGTGTGGTAAAGGGTGTTGTCGACCCTGTAAGGAAATGGTGTGGCTGCATGTGCAGGTTGTGACAGGGACAGACCTGTTCCCTTTGCTGGTGCCAATATCAGCATGATGGCAAATGCCTTGAGGACAGGGATAGTACTGATGCCTTTGCACAGCTGGATGTAAAGTATTGTTTGATACATGCATATGACACCTGTCAAGGTGTCTGTCACAGCCTCTGTCAAGACGTGGCTCAGTGTCTCCTGCCCAGGCTCTCGGGGCTGTGTGTCCACCTCCCCTGTGGCCTCTACCCCGGCTGTCCACTTGTTGATAGGGACGTCCCTCCCCATACTCGCCCTGACTGTGTCTTATTTGCCCTCGGTACTAGGTCTAGTGTGCACCCGCTGCAGGATGAGCGCTCAGCTGATGACTGTTACAGAAAAGAATGAACACACTGAGGAATGAATGAGCAAGCAAAAGGCCAAGGACTGGGAGGAATGTCCCTTGCTGGAGTGAGAAGAGGCTGATCTGAGGGCCCAGGACAGTCTTCTCTCTGGGTCTGCCCCGGGCCAGGATCTCACTGCTTAGCTCAGACATTCCTCTGGCCTGCCCGGCTGCAGGGGACTGACAAACCTAGAACACACTACCCACACCTAGAACATAAATGCCAGTGGTGCCCTGGACTCTGCCATCAGAGATGGCTGCAAGATTCACCAGGGAGGGCAGGGTGTGGGGCTGACCCAGAAGGCAGGCACCGTGCTGGCCAGTGGGGTGCAGGGCATGTGTCCATGTCGTGTGTGGGGTGCAGGGTGTGTGTCCGTGTCGTGTGTGGGGTGCAGGGTGTGTGTCCGTGTCGTGTGTGGGGTGCAGGGTGTGTGTCCGTGTCGTGTGTGGGGTGCACGGTGTGTGTCCGTGTGTGCGTGGGGTGTGGTGGGCCAGCATTGCTTGCTGTCTTCACTTAGGCTATGCATGGTCCCTGGCCAGGTGCCCACAGAAGACAGAGCAATGGCGAAGTTCCTCTTCCCTTGCTTATCCTGCATCCTGGCCCAGGAGGAAGTGGCGAGTGGGGGTCAGAGCTGATGTCCCTGCCCGGTGGCAGTGTGCTCAGACCGTGGTTTCCCACCTCGAGTTCTTCATGGCAAATAGTTGCAGGCTGCCTGTCCCTGTTTCCCAAATTGAAGATGATCGCGGCTGTTTTGATTTCTCTTCCCACATAAGGCTGCGGTGGCCGCTGCCTATGACATTTAATAAGCCTTTAGGCTAAATGTCTGCTTGCCCAGAGGAATCGTCTCTGGGGCTTTCTTGCAGACAGTTCTCAAAGCGTACATTGAACTGTGGGGTGGAAAAACATTTTTTCTACCCACCTGTTCAGTGTTTGGGGGCTGTGAATTTATGGACAATAGGCGGGTTAATGGGAGAGATGAAGGTTGTTCACACGCGTGTGAGTGCACAAGATGAGTGGCTTGCTCAGGAGCCAGAGAGGAGTTTATTAACCTCACTTATCAGGGAGAGGGAAGTGGGAGAGGCTTTTAAGGGAAGAACAAATGGAAAGACAGGTGGGGTTTAGGGGACCAAAACAGGAGATAAGATAGCTGGTGGGCTGGCCGGTTAGTTCACCTGGTTAGTGCCTGGTGCTGATAACAACAAAGTCGAGGGTTCTTGATCCCCTTACTGGCCAGCCACCAAAAAAAGAGAGGTAATTTGTGATAATATTTCTTTATGCAATGACAAAGATTGCCTTATTGACCAAACTACTCAGGCTCCCTGAACTCTTTTAGCTAGGCCTCGACTTTTGGACTCCTCCCTTGGCTATAAATTCCCACTTTTTCTTGTCTTCGTGGTTGAATCCCATCTCCCCCACACTGCAAAATCCCATTAAAGTGGTTCCTGCCTTCCTACCATCTTTAACAAGTGTCATTGAATAATCTTTTTAAACAACAGGTTTCTGCCTTTAGTCAGATAAAGGAAGCTCCAAAAAAGGCTTCTTTCTGCATTTGTTGAATCTCAGATGTCTTCAGTTTAAAATAATCTTCATATCAATACTGGGGATTGGAATGAGTCCACACATCACTCGCCTGTGCCTCCCCACCTCCACCCTACAAACAGCTATAAAGAGGTGCTGACTCTGGGCCGGCTGGCTGGTCCCACCTTTTAGCCCTCGTGCTGTTTATTAATTCCCTCCCTCTTGCCCCTCCTTCTCTTTTCCCATCCATCTATCCAGCCGTCCCTTCCTTCTGCCCAACCACCCACTCATTCTTCCATCCTTCAATCCAGCCTTTTCTCAGTACTCCACCTGTGCAGCTGTACCACAGGCTCCTTCAGGCAAGGGCTCCCAACACCCAGCACAGAGTGGGCTTGGAGCAGGCGCTCAACACACACCCTAATTCATCCATCGTTCGGCAAACAGCATGCTTCTAGGTACTAGCCACTTCTCTTTGTAAGTTCCCGAGTTGAAGCAGCCCTTTCAGGTAGTTACAGATATGCAGCACCAGGGGAGAATGTAAGATGAACTGCTGGCTCCAGAATTGCTCTGAAGAAGGGGGTTGTCTGCCCCAAAACATGTCCTCCTGTGCTCTGGAGGCCTGGACATCCCTGGGGCCAGCTCAACAGAGGAGACTGCAAAATGCTCTTCATGAGACACGTCCTGGTTTTTGCTGCAGAGAGAGTAAAAATGGAAGGGCTGGCACAATGGGGGACATTTGAAGACTTGGGGGCTGCTGCTCCTTTGCAGCTTGCTGGTGTGGCCATAGTGTAGACTCCCCTTCCCTGGCCCCTCAAGTCCACTGAATCCCTGAATGTGGCTGAACTTCTCTGAGCCTGAGAAAGAGCTGAGTTTCCCACCTGGATTCCTGAGGTGGAGGCAGGAGCTGGAGGCTGAGGCCACTGGGAGGACGGAAGCCCTGGGATCTGAAGAAGTCTTGGAGCTGGCTTTGAACTTCTGCCCACGCTGAAACTCAGGGAGGAGAGGGAGACATGAGTCAGTTTTTCCTAATCCCCGAGGACCAGGGAGGCCTTGGCTGTTTACATCAAGGGTTTACATAAAGAGCAGGCCCCAACTGATGACTATAGTCCAAATTCTGGAACCCCAGTGAGCAAGGCCACATGAGCAGCCCCAGCCCAGCCCCTGCCAGCTCCTGCTGGCTGGGGAAACCTCCTGAGACTTGGGAGGGATGCCTTCCTCCGCCAGCTTCCAGCTTTAAGGTGTGCTCAGGAACCCCCAGACCCCGCAGCAGTGAGTGCTGCACCTGCCAGAACCCCTTGCAACTCTTCCCACCTTCTAGGATGACCCATTTGCAGTTTTCTCAAGTAATTTTCCCATTTCCTCTTTTCCTGGAACCTGGGCTTTGTTTTTGAGGCTGAGCAGGTGGCTGGAGACACAGAACATAAATATATGATGATTGGGGAGTTGACTTGCTTTTCATGGAAATAAAAGCTCTCCCTCCCTAGAGAAGGGGGTCACTTGGCCAGATTACAAAATAATCCCTTCTTTGCCAGCTTCTTCTCGCCCTGTGATGAAACCAGGCAGCCCCCAGCCTGTAGGCACTGGACCCAGGAGGGAGTTTCAGCATGAGTCATTGATGCTGGCGGGGTGGTGAAGGGGCTGTGTCATCAGTGGTTTTCTGTCTGGGGTGAGAGAGAGAAAAAGAGTGAGTAGGGGGACAGAGAGAATGGTGCTGGGAGGTGACTGGCCAGCTGACTAGCTCAGCCCCTGAGTGATGCGGCCCTTTGGGTCTGTAATGGGGACAGACACAGCCTGCAAGTAGGTGGGTCGTTTACAGCTTTGGTCTCTTGTTCGCTCCTTCCTCCTCTCAAACCTGCCCTCCTGCTGCAAGAAGCCCATGTGCCTGGGCATAGCAGAGAGCACAGGAGACTTCATGGGGCCTCAGCACCCCAGCCACAGGCCTTTGAAAGCATGGCAGAATGAATGCCCGATGAGGAATCAGAGGCCAGAAAGAAGCCCTGTGTCTGTTGCAAAATCAGAGGCCAGGAGAGGCAGCATCCTTTAAAAGTGGAGAAAAATTTGAGGTGGTGAGAGGCCTGTCCCCCTTGCAGCCCGGGCCCCTCAGGACGCCAAGATCCTTTGAGATGTGAGGCCCAGGCCTCATGAGGGGAAAGAGCTCCCCTGGCCCACCTTCTGGGCCCACCTACAGACCCCAAGCAGTGCGTCCACTCTTTTCTTCCCACTCCTGCTCCTCCCCCACCCCCCCAGCTCTGGATGGACCAGGATGGGTCGTGGGGGGCAGATCCCTGAAGAAGTTCTCCTCTCCTTGTCAGTGATTTATGGGAAGCTGGCTCAGCTGAGAGCTCAGGGAAGACAGTGAATGCCCTTTTGTTTTCTGTTCGATTTTGTGAGCAGAGTGCTCCTGGGGCCGGTAGGTTTTTCCAGTAACGAAATTGTAAAAGAATCATGTTACGTGTTTGCAGCTTTCCAGCACAACTGTGTCCTTTCTCCCATCCTCATGTGACACCAGCAAACCTCCATCTCCTGGTCTTCGGTGGGGTCCCTTCCTCTTTCCCTTCTAATCTGCTGGCACAGCCTCTGGAATGTACTCCTGGTGAAGGGAGGGGCTTGGTGTATTTGCTTCAGTATTGCACCCAGGGCTGGCTGTTATTCCATAATGTGTAAAATGAAATTTGGGGCCCCATGTTCAAAAATGATTAAGAATTTCAAGATGGCAACAGCAGTGTTCAACAGAGCTCAGGGCCCATCTGAGCAGAGCCTTGTGTGACTGCAGGGGCTGCATTCCCATGACGCTGGCCCAGGCTGTGCCCAGTGCCCAGAGCAGGAGATACCTGCTGGATGGAAGATCGAGTCTGTGCGCCTTCTTCCTGTCCTTACCTATCCTCTCCCATTCGGCTTTCTCCCCCTTCTCATCGTGCTCAACAGTGTGGACTCTGGCTGTTGGGATTCCAGTCTGCTCTCCACCTACTTGCCCTAAGTCCTCAGACAGGGGCCTTCCTTACCTCTGTGCTCAGTGTCCTCCTCTGCAGAATGTGGAGAGCGGTGGCCCCTGCCTCGTGGTGTCACATGAGAATGCCGTGTGGGAAGCTTAGACCTCGTGGGCTGCACGGTGCTCAGGCAGGAGGGGCAGCGTTCATTGTATTCTCCCTCTTCTTTCCTTTCCATCTTCTACCTTCCTCCTTTATTTGTTTTCCCTTTTCCGTGGTCCCCCTTCTCTCCCTAACCTCATCCCAACATGCACCACAGTGGCTAATGCGAACCTGTCCTTGCTGCCTGATGCTACCTACCACCTTGGTCAACAAGTCCCCAGCTTGGGCTGGTTCCGGGCAGTGCAGGCTCGATGAAGGGCACATCATGGTACAGCCTTGGAGGTGGGAATGTGAAAGTGTCCTACCAAATCCATATGTTGGAGGCAGAACCCCCAGTGTGGCTGAATTTGGAGTAAGAAAATGATTGAGGTTAAGTGAGGTCATAAGGGTGGGATCCTGATCTGATAGGGTTGGAGTCCTTAAAAGGAGACACCAGAGAGCTTGAGCTCTCTCTCCACCATGCAAGGACACAGGGAGAAGGCGGCCATTTGCAAGCCAGGAAGAGAGCCCTTACCAGACACCAAGCCCTGACCCCCACCTCGATCTTGGACTTCTAGTCTCCAGAATGGTGAGAAACAGATTTCTGTTGTTTAAGCTGCCCAGTCTACAGTACTTTATTATGGCGGTCCGAGTTGACTAAGTCATTGGTGCTTGGGGAAAAGCAATGCTTGAGCATTCATCTCAGTGGCTTCAGGATTAGCACCCAGCCCTGATACTAACAACAGCAGAGGGAATGGCCTGTCTGCTGCCCACCTCCCTTGCTGACTGGGCCTTTGGTGAACTCCTTGGGCAAGCGCAAGCTGAGATTCATTCAGGTCTGTGTCCCCAACAAAAGCAGGCCTCATAAAGGCCTGTGGGGTGGAGAGAGGAAGAAACACTCCCCAAAGGGTCACTCTTTTGAAAAGACCTCAATGACTATAGACGAGTGATTTTTTTTCCTTAAAGAAAAAGTTTGTAACTGATACAAACTTTCTCTTATGCAATACATCCTCATTTTAGAGAAAGATCAAAAATAAGGAAAATAGAAAGAAAAGGAAAATATTCTCATAATCCAAACATAAATAGAAAGGCCCTGCTAGCAATATGCTGTTGTGATTCCTTCTTTTTTTTTGGCACTGGCTGGTAAGGGGATCTAGACCCTTGACCTTGGTGTTGTCAGCACCAAGCTATAACCAAGTGACTAAGTGAGCTAACTGGCCAGCCCTGTTTCCTTTCTATTTTTTAATGTAGGCATATCAGGGTTTTTCTTATTTAAAAATTTTTATTTAGGTATAAAATATATGAAACAGAATGCACAAATTTGAAGTGTGTAATTTTATTAAGTTTTACAGATATACAAATCCATGTATCCACCACCCCCACGAGGACACAACATTCCAGCACCCTGAGGGCACCCTCAGGCCCCTTCCCAAGCAATGCTCTGGGTCTCTCTAGGAACCACTATTCTTACTCTATCATCATAGAATAGTCTTGCCTGTTGAACTTCACATAAATAAAGTATGTGGTCTTTGTGTCTGGCTGCTTTATATTTTTTTCCATATTTTTTTATTGTGTTAAAATACTCATAAAGTTTACCATCTTAATTAACCATTTTAAGTGTACAGTTCCATATTATTAAATACATTCATAATGTTGTGCAGCCATCACCATCATCCATTTCCAGAACTGTTTTCATCTTGTAAGATTGAAACTCTGCACCCATCAAACACTAACCCCCTATTCCCTCCTCCCTGCAGCCCCTGCTAACCACCATTCTACTTTCTGTCTCTATGAATGAATTTTGATGACTATAGATACCTCAAATAAGTGGGATCATAACATATGTGCCTTTTTATGTCTGGGTTATTTCACTTAGCATAGTGTCCTCAAAGTTTATCCATATTGTAACAAATGTCAAAATCTCCTTTTTTTTCAGGCAGAGTAATATTCCATTGTATGGGTAGGCCACATTTTGCTTATCTATTCATCTGTTAATGGACAATTGGGTTGCTACCTCCCAAGTTTTAGCTATTGTGAATAATGCTGTTGTGAACATGGATGTACAAATATCTCTTGTTTTCAATTCCTTTGGGTATGTACCCAGAAGTGGAATTGCTGGATCATAGGTAGTTCTAATTGTTTTCCACAGTAGTTGTACCATTTTATATTCTGTCTGGCTTCTTTTGTTTATTGTCTTATTGGGGAGATTTATCGATGTTGTGTATAGCACAAGTTTGTTATTTTTTTTAGTTGGCGGCTGGCTGGCACAGGGACCACATTTTCTGTGGTCACATGCATTTGTTTCTCTTGGGCATATATTTAGACGTGAACTTGCTGGGTCATAAGGTAGGCAGTTGTTTCGCTTTTGTAGACAGTAGGTGTAAATTTTGAGGTCTTAATAGTAATGATCATGTTATACATAATGTTTTGTAGTCTGCCTTTTTCACTTAACATTAAATTATTACTATTTTTAAATTAAATCTTTTATTTTGAGATAATTGTAGATTCACATGCAGTTATAAGTAGTAATACAAAGAGATCCAGTGTACCTTGTATCCAGTTTTCTCCAGTGTTGACATCTTGCAAAACTATAGTGCAGTATCACAAGAACTATATTGACATGGATAACAATTCACTCATTTAATTCAGATATCCCCAGTTTAATTTGCACGCATTTGTGTATGTGTGTGTGTGTGTGTTTATTTTGTTCTTTGCACTTTTTATCACCTGCACAGGTTTGTGGCTCCAACACCCAAGAGTCCCTCCTGTTTGTTTACATTACAATCACTTCTGGTAAACAACGTCTTCTCCATCTTTATCATTTGTCATTACAAGAATGTTCTTTAAATGGAATCAAAGTTTGCAACCTTTTGGGATTGGCTTTTTGCAGTTAGCATAGTTCTCTGGAGATTCATCTACATTGCTGT
This sequence comes from Cynocephalus volans, assembly GCF_027409185.1. Classification (NCBI taxonomy): domain Eukaryota; kingdom Metazoa; phylum Chordata; class Mammalia; order Dermoptera; family Cynocephalidae; genus Cynocephalus; species Cynocephalus volans. Next base: position 10,311,182 of record NC_084473.1, read on the forward strand.
GTGCTATTGTCTGAAGGTTGGTGTCCCCCCCAAATTCATATGTTGGAACCTAGTACCCAATTTAGAAGTGGGGTCTATGGGAGGTGATTAAGTCGTGAGGGCTCAGCACACATGAGTGGGATTAGTGCTCTTATAAAGAGCCTGAAGGGAGCACCCCTGCCCCTCTGCCATGTGAGGACACAGCAAGAGGGCTCCATCTAGGAAGCACAGAACAGCCCCCACCAGACACCAAATCTGCTGGAGCCTTAATCTTGGATTTCCCAGCCTCCAGAACTGTGAGCAATACACTTTCTGTTGTTTATAAATTATGCAGTGTAAGGTATTCTGTTACAGCAGCCAGAATGAACTGAGACACCATGTATATCGATGCTTCGTGGTTTCCATTGCTGAGTGGTATTCCAGGGTATGGGTGTGGATGGTTTGTTTAGCATTCACCCTTGAACAGACGGCTGAGTGTTTCCAGGCTTTGCCTATTACAGTAAAGCTGCCATGAACATCTGTGTGCAGATTTCCGGGTGAACATAAGCTCACACAAGAGCGCAGTTGTTGGGCTCTGTGGTTCCTGCCTCATAACTGTTTGTGGAGGAGCCCAGTAACATATCCTGATGCAAACATTGCCTGCGACTCTGTAGTTTTTATTATTACGGCCCTCTGGAGACCTCCCCACCCCTCATTTATGGGGATTAGAGCTTTCCTCTGTCCAACCCAAGTCTATAACCACTTCCTCAGGCTGGCTGAGGACACATGTTTTCAGCACCCTGGAGAGCAGTCAGTGTCCAGTGGTTAATGAACAGCTCCGGGGCCTCATGTCCACCCTTGCTGCATGCTGTGCGAAGCCAGGGGTGGTGGGTATTTGTGTCATCAGTGCCGGCCTCCGGGGCAGCTCCTGCTTCATGGAGCCACTCTTGCTCCCCTCACGCCCTGGCCCACAGAACTATGGAGAGGTGACCATGGGCCTCAGGCTCCGTGGCTCTGTGCCCGCTGGTGAGGCTCTCAGCCTGGATGACCCTTCTCCCTCCTCTTCTACTCCATCCTCCTCATCCTTCAAGGTCAAGCCTGGACATCACCTCCCTGCCACCTCCCAGGACAAGATGCCATCCCCCTCCCCTGTCCCCCTGTAGCACTTTGGGGCCCTGATGCAGCATTTACAGCCACCATTACCATGACATTAACTATTATGATGTATGCTGCAGTTTGGAGGATGGAAGCAGGGTTATGAGCCCCAGAAGTGGGTGGCCTCTGGAAGCTAGAGAAGGCAGGGAATGGATTCTCCCCTTAGAACTCTGGAAAGAACTCCTGCCAACACCTTGATTTTAACCCAGTGAGACCCATGCTGGACTTCCGGTCTGCAGAACTGTAAGATGATCAATGTGTGTTGTTTTAATCCACCCAGTTTGCAGTAATTTGTCACAGCAGCCCTAGGAAACAAAGACACATATCTTTAATCAAAACTGGGCTGAGTTTCAGCAGCAGGTCCTTGAGGGATTTTATGCAAGGACTGGTAGTTACACACCAGTGGTTTGAAACAAATGCTATGGTGACTCGTTTCTCTCCCTCCCAGGTCATTGTGGTGACCTTCTGCTCAGTGTCCCCGCTCCTGCTGGGTGGCTCAGGACTGAGGAAACATGCCATGCAAGGGAGTCACAGGGACACCCAGACACAAGCTCTCCTAAACATGGGAGAGGCCGGTGCACTGAGCGTGTGGTCAGGGTGGTGGCAGTGCCAACTGCACACGAGCTCATCGTCCCCTGTCCGGGCCCCATGACTTTAGGTCCTGGCAGGCTCCCTTGGGATGGCTGAGATTGACGCGGTTGGGGCTGATGCCCCTCTGGGCTCCAAGTCTCCGGAAACTGGAGAGTGGAGGCGGTGCTTGGGCAGCATGCGACAGGAAGGCTGGGGTGGTCGACGATGGCCAGACCACTCTGGGCCGGCCTCAGCCCATCTCCTCCTCGCCTTGCTGCTCCCTGGTTAAGTCTGTTCCTGGTTTCACAGGGACTGGCCAGGGAGACTGTGACTTAATTGTACGCCCTGCAGTCCATAAACAGCCTCTTCTTTCCTGACCTCCTAAAGCTGGCTAATCACAACACAACTGGCAATCCTTCCCTTCCAATATTTCTTTTCACTAATAATTTGTGCAGCCAACTCTCTTGGGGGTACGGTGACCAGCTTGTCCCAGATTAACTGGGACTGCCCTGGTTTTAGCATTGCAAGTCCAGTGTTGTGGGAGGCCCTCAGTTCCAGGCAAGCCAGGACCATTGGTCATCCCATGCGGCAGACTCACATGGTGGGGATGTTTGGCTGTTGCTCTGTGGGCCATGGCTGCAGGAAGGGCCACACCAGCACCAGCCTGGGGAAGGGCTGAGGCCTGACTGCAGTTGCCTCCCACCTCCTGTCGCTGTCCACGGCTCCATGCGGGCTGAGCTGGGAGGGGCTGGAATGGAAGACCTGTACTCTGTGTCCACAGCTTAAGGACAGGGCCAGAATGGCCCTCAGCTTAGCAATGCCAACTGTCCCTGGAAGAAGGTAAGTGCTGAGCAGTGTCACGCCCTGGGCCTGGGAGGAGCTTCGTGAAAAATCTCATCCTTCTGCTTCTTTTACAGATGGGGAAACTGGGTCAGAAAAAGGAGGAGACTTTCTCAAGAAAAATTCTTGCTACTCACTTTTGCTCCTGTAGAGCATTCGTGGGTATTGGAGCAGCATGGGTACTAGGACGGAAGGCTCAGGGTTAGCCCCGTCTCTGCCCAGTGCACCAGCCACATGGAAGCCTTCGCTGTGCCCAGAGTGGAGTCACCCAAAGCCAGTTTGATAAATGGCCAAGTCGTCAAATCCACTGGTTTCTTTGATCTATTTATAAAATTTAAAATTAATAGCAAATCGTGTAGGATGCAGTGGATTTGGAAGATTTCTATGATGTTTTGCTTGATTATGTTTTCCTTTGTATCACTATTTTAGCAAATGCTTTGGATTTTCTCCAGAGTGGAATCAGTATGCAGCTGCTTTGGCAGCTGAGGTGGGGGGCCTTGGGGACAGAAGTGGGAGGGGCTGAGAAGCATGGGAGGGAGACTGAGGGCATTGATTTATTAACATGGTCTTCTTATAAAGAAAACTATATTTAAAAACTTCATTTAAAAATTCTGAAATATGTTGACTACCTACTTTTTTTTGTTTATTAAATTAATATTATTTTTTTACATTCTATGTTGTTGTTGCAGAGCAGTTGGGGGGGAGGGGGAGAGGGAAAGGGGAAAGAAATAGGATGGGGGGAGGAAGGGCGAGGGGTAGGGTTCAGGCCTGTGGCACCCCCCTCATTCCTGCAGGGGAGACCAGGGGGCTTCCAATGGTGTCTTGGTCATTGCTGAGCTGGGTGCAGATGTCAGGGGGGTGTGGCTGAAGCCCTCACCCCTGTCCCCAACCCCGGCTTGGGAGCCTAGAGCGCTTCTTGCTATGGCTCAGTGGTCATTGCTGGGCTGGTTGCAGGTGTGTGGGGGGCATGGCTGAGGCTCCCAGCCCTTCCTCCTCTCTGGCTTGGTAGCCCAGGGGAATTCTGGTCCTTCTAGGTTTTATAGGTGTTTTTTGGTGATGTGAGCCCTTTATTAGTTAATATCAAACTTTGTCTCTGGTCTGTGGGTATTTTGTTTTTTCTTCCAGTTCTGTGTTGGATTATTTGCTGTTCATACCACTTAAACTCTGCACTGGAACTATTTTGTTGTCCTTTGCTTACTTCTAAAGTGGGGGAACTTCCTGTGGGGACCAGCACTTGAGCTGTGTGGTTGTACTAAATTGCTGCTTTGCTGCTGATTCTCTGGGGAAGGCTTTCTGTGCAGCTTGGGTTTTATGGTTGACTTTATAGGTACTTCCATATCTGTGAGATCTGGTACATCTGGGTTGTGTAGAAATTCTGGTCTGGGCCTGAATCTTTTCAGCAAACTGCACCCTCTGCAGTTCTGTATTCCTTACCAGTCTCCACTGAGTGGTCATATGATGATTGGGGGGCAGAGCATCTCTCTGTGCTGTGCCCCAATGTTTCCCCAGTGGGCCTCTCTCCCCCACCACCTGTGCTCCAAACACTTCCCATGGGATGGATCATGTGCCGGTCCCTTGTGATGACTCACCGGCCTCTGAGTGGCTCCTTTTTTCAGTTGTTCTGGCTCCTCACTCTGGCGTGGGTCCAGGGGAACCCTATTAGTGGTGTTGCTGTCCTGGGGGCTACCAAGGCCTCCTTCTCCCCTGCCACCTCTAAGCAACTCCATCTGAATGGCACAGCTGTGGCTTTTGCCAGCTCCTGTTCAGCAGCTCCAGCCTTGAAGTGGCTGGGGCTTGAAATGGAGCAATCCTTTCTTTCTCTCATTGTGGCTTCTCCCACCTTCATGCACTCTGTAGGTCTCTCCTCCTCTTCCCCTGATCCCTAGCAGCCCCAGCTTGGCTGTTGTTGCTTTTTAATAGTTGTAAATTGGTTGATTTGTGGGAGAGAGTGATGCTGGGGACCGTCTATCTTGCCGTCTTGACTGGAAGTCCTCCCATGAGGTCTGGCTGGGGCCCAGGGGTTGGGCTACTTTGGAGTGCACCTGCTGCCTCCCAGCCTCTCCCGTCCTGACTCAGCTTCCTGTGCCTCCGACTACCTACTTTTTAAAAACTTGTTTATGATGAAAAATTTCAAACATATGCAGAACTAGAGAAAATAATAGAAGAAGCCCAGCGTACCCATGGGCAATGTCAACAGAGATCAAAACGAGGCCAGTCTTCTCTCATCTTTACCTCCATCCATTCTCTCCTCTCCCAAATATGGATTATTTTGAAGTGATTCCAGGCATATCATTTCACTATAAATATGTTGACTATATATGTCTCAAGTATACTGAATACATTTTAAAAATACCCTTGAATATATTCTTGAGGATGAGGAATTCTTACAAATGTTTTATATCCCTGAGCCTCCTCTTCCTTTTAATCTCCCCTCCCAGTCTTCCCCAGTCTCCCATAACCCCAGACCTCCACTCTGACCCTCAGTCCCATCTTCTGGGGAGTTGGCAGGCTAGTCCTTGCTGAGCTGACCCTCCTCTCTGTCCTTCTCTGTGCAGAGGTCCCCCCTCCTTGATTCAGTGTCCTCTAGTGAAGCAGTGGGCAGCTGGACAGAGACAAGTCCAGCATACCTTGAATGCTGTTATGAAGCCAAACGATGAAGAAACAGCAGTAGTCTTCAAAATCTTCCAGAAAAGAGCCCTATCTATTATGAATTATAAAGTTGGAAGTTGTTAGAATCAATGAATACATTGATTGAACTGGCCTTTTGATGTGTTGACTTAGAGCTGCGTGATCTTGGACAAGCCACTTACTGTGCCTTGTAGGCCTTGGTTTCCTGAAGTGGTGGATTGGACCATCACAGCAATTTTCAAACTGTTTTTGGAAGCAGATTCCTTTCTCTTTTACCGAATGAAAGCCTTGGTGAACCCTGACGTGTACAATAGTTAAAAGAAGAGACCAGTGGGTGACCAGCAGCAGACACTGAGGCCAGGCTGCCTGGATTCAAACCACCCCCCGCCGACCCAGCACCTCTGTGCCTCAGTTGTTTATCTGCCAAATGAGTCTAATAATAGTTGAGAGGTGGTCGAAAGCTTCTCTGGGATCAAATATATCTAAGAGGCTTAGCCTGGGGCTTGGCACATAGTAAGTGCTCAGTGAACACTCACTGTCATGATTACTTATCACACCCTGTTTGAAGCAGAATGGAACCAGGGGATTGGCTGGGTCTTGGCCACTACCCCTTTCCCCACCTTGAGACAGCCCCCACCTTCACAAATACCCAGCGGCCTGGGGCACAAGTCTTCTGTGCTCCATGCCCTCAGGTCCCAGTGAGGCTGAGCTCTGAACCATGCAAGTTGGGCAGGGCCACGCCAAGGACCCAGGAGCTCTGGTGCCCAGGATTCTGCCCCGAGCTCTCAGGTCCCTCCAGGGGAGTTTGGAGGAGGTAAATGCAGTGCTGGGTCCCTAAGCCCCTGCTGAGGCCCCATGTGCAGCCAGCCTCTGGGGGCCTTCTTCCAGCCTGGTGGTCCCTCCCAGCCTTGCACAGCATTTCCCTCTGGAGTCCTGGTCATCAAAGAATCCCAGACAAGGAGCACCCCAGAGGCTTGGCCAGGCAACCCCCTTGCTTCCCACGGCTACTGAGCACCGGCTTGTCCCCCCGCCAGAAGGGCCAGCAGCAGATCAGCTCTGAAGTTAATTGTAATTACCAGTTGTCATGGAAACCTGCAGCTCTGGCTTCCTTTGTGGGACCTTCCTTCCTACCTCTCAGTGTTTAAGTAAGCCTCAGGGAGAGGCATAAGGAGCCACATTGGGAGGAGACAGTAAAATACAACAGTACGTTCTTTTAATTGCAGGCGCCCACCATGGCATCAGGGGAGATATGGACACACCGAGACCTGGGGCTACCTCTGTGTATCCAGGTCACAATGGTGAGGGCCACCCGAGAGAAGGGAAAGGCAGGATCTATGTCACCCTGTCACTTCATCAGCCTGAGCCCAGGTGTGCTTGCCTGTGAAATGGGGACAGTAACACTGACCACCTGGGTCTGTCCTGGAGATTAGATGGGCCAAGGCCTGGCCAGCCACGTCACAGGGGCAGGATGAATGTCAGTCCCCTTCCTGCCTCCTTGCTGTCCTCTGGCACCATGATTGCACTTGGGGATGAGGGGCAAGGGGAGCCATTTGCTCCCTGCCTCCGACGTTGACCATTTGGCCAACCTCCCTGAGGAAGCATTTCTCAAAGTGGGGTCCCTGACCAGCAACATCAGCAGTGCCTGGGAACTTGCTAGAAATGAAAATTCTAGGCTGGCTGGTTAGCTCAATTGGTTACAGCACAGTGTTTGACACCAAGGTTGAGGGTTCAGGTCCTTGTATAGGCCAGCCACCAAAAAAAGAAAAAAAAAGAAAGGAAATGAAAATTCTCTGGCTCCACGCTAGACTCACTGATCAGGAACTTCAGGGGTGGGACCAGCATCCTGTGTTTTAACTCATCCCCTAGAGGGTCCCGATGTCCTCTCCCACGGCACTAAGGATTTATGGGTGAGACGCCCTGTGCCGGCCTCCCTGGGGAGTGGCTCCCGCACTGCTTTCATCCTGAGCTGCAGCCCCCATTCTCCCCTCTCTACTCTGGGTGAGTCAGAGCTGGGTCCAGGTTGTTGGGGGCCTGGCAGGCTGGGCCAGGGCAGCCTGGGGGTCCTGCCTTGGGGTTGGTTTCAAGTGTCTTATTTCACTCAGGCTGCTGTAGCAGGACACCACAGACTGGGTGCTTACACAACAGAAATTTACTTCCCCACAGTTCTGGGGTTTGGAAGTCGAAGATGAAGGTGTCTGCAGATTCAGTTTCTGATGAGGCCTCTCTTCCTGGCTTGCAGACAGCCACCTTCTCACTGTGTCCTCATATGGCCTTTCCTCTGTGCACATGCAGCCCTGATGTCTCTTCCTCTACTAAGGACACCAGTCCTATTGGTTGAGGGCCCCACCCTTATGACCTCATTGAACCGTACTATCTCCTTAAAGACCCCATCTCCAAAAACAGTCACATTGGGTGTAAGGGCTTCAACATACGAATTTAGGGGGACACAATTTAATCCATGACATTAAGCCTCCCTGGGCCCCCTCAGCTCACAGCACCTTCTTGCTGGAGAGGCATCAAGGGGTATCTGGTTCTCAGGGCCTGGGGCCTTGGGCCAGGGTGGGGCTGGGAGAGTTTTGTAGGCTGGTGTCTGGAATCTTTTGCCACCATTCCAAACACACCAAATCCCTGAAGAGAGGGGCAGTGGCTCAGGTGGGAAGAGTGGGGGCTGCAGGGAGTGAAGTGTGCATCCTCCTGTGTGATCTTGGAACCTCGTGTTTGAGAAGTGAGAGTCAAAAAGTTCCCATCCTGGCCATCTTAGCAGGCTGTGTCCTAAGATGAAAATACTAATACCTCTGAATATCTGATATTTGTTGAGAATTTACTATGTGCCAAGAGCTGTGCTAAGCGCTTTTTATGCATCGAATCATTTAGTCCCGACAACTGTCTATGAAGGAAGATCCACGGTTAGTATTCCCAGTCCTCAGACAAGGAATGTGGCACAGAGGGTTGGCAAGTGCCCTTGCTCTCCAGATTCAAAGCAGCCACTGTCTGGCTTCAGAACACACACCCTTTACCACCCAGCTGGACCCATCAGCAGCTGTGGGAAAGAGAGGAGATGCTCACAAGGGTGCCCCTGAGGTGGGTGCAGAGTGGGCCAGCTGCCTCCCCTCCTGCTCCCCCAGGTGGGTCAGACTGATTGATTCTGTAGGCTAAAAAGGTCAGGCAGAAAAATAGTCTGATGGGGGGAGGAATGCAAGGAGTTTCCTGGAGGGGGAAATGATTCATCGGCCATCAAATGGAAGCAATTTGGATACTGGAAGCCAGAGGTGACAATGTTATACAGGGCAAGAATGGACAGGGACGCATGCTGTGAATCATGGTATTCTGGGACCTGAGCATCATCTCAGCCTGGGCTGGACCCATAAGCCCACCAGCAGCCTGACCCCTGTTGGGATGGGAGTCTGAAAGCAGGCCCCTTGGTGGCTGGTGTCATGTAGTCTAAAGGGGCACAGGCCAGTGGGTCAGTTAGAGTCTCCCGCACAGCCCTTGCCCTCCACTCCCACCCAGCAGTGTAAGAAAAGCAGTTGCTGGCTGAGGGACCCTGGGCAAGGGACTTAACCTCTCATCGGCCCAATTTTCTTATTTGTATCAAGGGAATGCAGGTACTGACCTCACCTGGTAAAGATTAAATGAGATGATGTGTTTAAAATGTCCAGCACAATGGTAATACCAGACAGGCTGGGGGCTTCCTGAAAGCAGAGCCAGCTCTGATTCATCTCAATACCCTCAGCTACTTTCCCATAGCCTGGCACATAGTGGGCACTCAGGAAGTGTCCATTCCCTTCCCTCTAGAGGGGCTTCAAGTGGTGATGGTGATAGTGGTAGTGGTGCTGGTGATGATAATGATAGTGGTGATAATGATGATGGTGATGATGGTGATGATGGCGATGTTGACGGTGATGGTGATGATGATGGTGATGGTAATGGTGGTGGTGGTGGTGATGGTGGTGATGATGATGGTGATGTTAATGGTGGTGGTGGTGATGATGATGATGGTAATGGTGGTGGTGGTGGTGATGGTGGTGATGATGATGGTGATGTTAATGGTGGTGGTGGTGGTGATGATAATGATGGTGATGGTGGTGGTGATGGTGGTGATGATGATGGTGATGGTGATGGTGGTGATGATGATGGTGATGGTGATGGTGGTGGTGGTGGTGGTGATGATGATGGTGATGTTAATGGTGGTGGTGGTGATAATGATGTTGATGATGGTGATGGTGATGATGGTGATGTTGACAGTGCTGGTGGTGATAATGATGTTGATGATGGTGATGGTGATGATGGTGATGGTGGTGGTGATAATGATGTTGATGGTGATGATGGTAGTGGTGGTGATGATGATGGTGATGTTGACAGTGTTGGTGGTGATGATGATGGTGATTGTGATGGTGGTGGTGATGGTGGTGATGATGATGGTGATGGTGATGGTGGTGGTGGTGGTGGTGATGATGATGGTGATGTTAGTGGTGGTGATGATGATGATGATGATGGTGATGGTGGTGGTGGTGGTGGTAGTGGGGGGGTGATGATGGTGATGTTGACAGTGTTGGTGGTGATGATGATGGTGATGGTGGTGATGGTGATGGTGATGGTGGTGGTGATGATGAGAGAGATAATGATGATGATGATGATGATGATGTAAATCCTCATGCACGCTTCCTGTTCTTTGTAGCTCCGTCTCACACTGGCTCTTGCCTGAGTTCCACTGTGGCCACCCACCCATGGCCACGAGGGCTGTTTCTAACTGTGGAGAGAAAGTAATTCTAGTTATGACATTTCCCTACAAAAAAACCAAAAACAAACCACTGGGTCTCTCTGGCACACCAAGGCCTGGGGAGAAGACCAGTTTGCCCTGCAGGACACTGGTGTTGTCTTCTCAGCTCCTTCCCAGCTCCCTATGCTTAAGGGCAGAGGATGCAGCAACATGGCTTGGTTTCAGTCAGTTCAGGCGCTGCCTATGCCTAGAGCCCACCTGCTGTGCCAGTTGGCCCCATGTGGTAGGCTGTCAACAGAGCAATGAAACTCCCCAAGGTGATGTGGCCTTGATCAAAGTTGAATGCTGGGCTCTGCCATTTATGAGCTGAGTGATCTTGGCATGTTCCTTGACCTTTCCATAGTGCATGCCTCTATGGAAGATTAATAAGATCACATCTGTGAGAGGTCATAGTGCCATAGCAAATCAGTGTCAGTGATGGGAGCTTAGCCCTGTGGCCTGTGACGTGCTGGTGACAGAAGACAGTGAGCTAGACAAGGAGGCTGAGCCTGTGGAGGGCTGGGCAGAGTGGGAAGGGGCACGGTTGGCTAGGCACGGCAGAGGAGGGGTCACTGCCCACAAAGGGAAATTTCTAGCTTGGAGCAGACTCAAGGCTGATTCTCACCCCTTGGGAGGGGGTAGGGGAGAAGGGAATTGGGACTCTCTTGGGTTTGGGGCTTCTCAGTACCAGAGAGACTCAGGTCATGTAGACTGTGCAGGGACCAACCCATGCTAGGGCTCAGGAGCCAGAGTATACCCCGTCCCCACTGGCCAGGTTTCCATGGTGGGTCTGGAGGGCCTGCAGGAAGCCAGGGCCCAGAGGCTCCCATCTCTTCAGGCCTGGTGTGGGAGCTGTGGGCACTTCCAGGGCCCGGCTGCTGCTGGGGTGGCAGGCTTGGTGTTGACAGTAGGGGCAGGCAGGGATACACTTAGGGATGGCCCTGCAATGTGGAGACAGGAGGATGGTGGAGATGACCTTTTATGACTTCATGACTCCTGGAGGAATCCATGCACCACTCCTGGCTGTCCTGCCATCTGGTGTTAGGCCTGAACACTGCATTCTCTGAGGTCTCCTTAAGGCCACAGTGGACACAGGTGGAGGTGGAAGGACATGAGTGCAGAGGCTGCAGGTGGGAGGACTATGTGCTGCTTTGTGTGAGCCAGAGCCCCCTGAGGCTGCTGGAGAGAGCTCAGAAAGAGGCGAGCTGGGGGCGACGTGAAGGCTGTTCTGCTGCGGTTCTCTCTGTCTGGGGGGCAGGTGTCTGGGTTTGTCCTACTCTGTGGACCCACCCAAGTATGTGAACTGAATGGCCCTGGCACAGAGTGAGTGGGCAGTGGACTGATGAAAGCCTCCACTGGGTGTTTTCCACTGCAGGACTTCCCAGAACCTTTAATGGGCCAGGGACCCTTGTGGCACTCAGGTGGTAGCAGAGAAGCTTCTCAAAGCCTCTCCCCACAGCAGCTTGTGGTGCTCAGGTCTGGGGATGTGCTCTGGGAAGCCCTGCCACGCAGGACGGGACAAGGTCTCCTTGTCTGGCTCCTAGCCTTGTCCATGTGTGCCCACGGCTTTTAATCCCTTCTGTGCAATAGCAACCTCAGGAAGCCCAAGCCTAAGAAGGGAGGGACCTGGAGAGGGAGTCAGCACCCCCTTCCTAGCTCCCTGGGACTAGTCTCTTGGACCCCTGTTTCCTGTCTGAGGATCTGGGAGGAGCCCCAGTTCCTAGCAGGGGAAAACTGAGAGGGTGGAAGTACTTGTCTGAATCAGTCCTACCTCTACCCTGGCAGGCAGTGCCCAGAGGTGGTGTGTTAGGACCCCGATCCCCCAACAACATGGGTTCCAGGCCCCTCCTCCCCATGGCTCGGCTTTCAACCCAATGACCTCCCACCCACAACCTCCCTCCTCCAGCTTGAGGCAGATTCCACCTCTCCTGGACTCTGACCCCTCTGTCCCTTCTGCTGTGCTGTCTCCTGGCTTAGGGTCCTCCTTCAGCTTCCTCCGGGGAGGCCACCTCCTCTCACACACACCTGCCCTGGGCCCCCCTCTTTGCTCAGAGCAGCCCCCAGACTCATAGGGGCTCTGGTGGAGATCCTGCTCCTGCAGAAGAACTCAGGTGTCAAGCCAGAGGTCTCAGGTGGCCTCCTTTGGCCAGTCCTCCCCCATCCATTTTCTGCTCTTCTCTGCCCTGCCCAGGTCTTAGGGGCCAGCCTTCATGGAATTGGTCAATGACTCACCTGTCCCCTGGTGCCCACTTCCTCTGGCTGGTGGAAGCCCTGGCCAGAGACGCAAGTGCAGGAAGAGAGAGAAGTCGGAGTGCTGCTTCTGCTGCTCCTTGGTCTGGGTGGGAGCTTCTACCTCCTACTAGCCTCCTCTCCTCCAGCCTCCAGCACCCGCCAGGCTCTGTGAGGCTGTTTCAGGCCTGGAGGTGGTAATGGCTTCCCATGGGGCTAGACACCTGGTGCCTCCACATCCCTCCCTTCTGCCCGCTCCTCTGCAGATAGCCTCTGGGTTACGTGTTCTTCACGATGCCAGCTGAGCGCATCCACGGGAGCCCAGTCCTCCCTGCTCAGGGGCCAGAGGACTCTGCTTGGAGCTGTGCATGGGCACAGCCCTGAGACAGTCCCTGCAGCAACTGTAACTGAGTGCCTACTACGTGCCAGGAGACCTCACAGCGCTTGTGAGTCATGGACATAACGGGGCTTCTGATATTTTCATGTCCAGGCCCCAAGTTCCAGTGATCTGATTGGGCAGTTCTGCCATGGGTGACTGCAGACCTAGGGCCTCAGGATTTGTCAGCAAAGCCAACAGCAGCCACAGAGAAACCCCTCCCCACCCAAGGAACAGGGCTGGGTTTTATAAGAGCAAGCAGGAGATTGCAACACCAAAACCAAAGCTGTCAAATCAATCAGGAAGAAAGACAGTTTGTATTAATTGGCCCAGGGAAGTGGGCACCGGTTTTGAGTTCCCTGGACATTTATATCATGGCTGGTCCTAGGCTAGAGTGTGAAACCCAGAGGCATTTCACAAATTAACATAAATCCTGTGAACCCTCAGCCTGTTTCAATGCTTAATGCAAAACATAAACACATTAAAGTCATTTCAGAGTCTGGAGGAGTTTGAATAATTCAGTCCCATCATCATTTACTCCAAAATGCCTCATTTCATCTTATGAGTCATCTTTGAAAAGAAAAGAAGGGAGAGATGTATGGTGGCCAATAACTTGGGATTATAACCAAGAGAGCTGGAAACGCTGCGAGGCAGAGGCTGCCAGCTCCCTGGGTGGAAATGGCGTGGGGCCAGCTTCTGGGCTGCGTCCTGGGGCAGGGCACAGAGGTGTAGGCTGACAGGCCTGCGTCCAACGCCTAGTCGGTCCTTGTCTCACCTGGCCTCAGCTTGCTAAGCTGTGAAACAGAGATGCTGATTCCTACTCTCCAGCTTTGGAGGGGCTCAAATGGGATGTATGTGTGAATGGGGCTTGTACCCTGGTGTGTGCAGAGCAGGCGGTATTGCTAACGTCCAAAATGGCACATCCTCTTTATTCCTTTTTGTTTATTAGGGACTCTTGTGGCTCTCAGGTGGTAGCAGAGAGGCTTCTCAAAGCCTCTCCCTACAGGAACTTGTGGTGCTCCAGGTCTGGGGAACACGCTCTGGGAAGCCCTACCATGCAGGATGGGACAAGGTCTCCTTGTCTGGCCCCTAGCTTTGTCCATGTGTGCCCATGGCTTTTAATCCATTCTGTGCAATAGCAACCTCAGGAAGCCCAAGCCTAAGAGGGGAGGGACCTGGAGAGGGAGTTGGCAGTGCTTTATTGTTTTATAGTTTTTGATGCATGTGTCCATTCCTCCAACCAATCACGGGCCCTATGGGAGAGGACCGTGGCTTTGCTATCTTTTATCCCCGTGCCCAGCATGGGCTCTGGCCCAAGCTCTTACTTCTTGCCTAAATGCATGCGTCCTCCCTTCTGGTCACCTCCCCCTGTGCAGGGTCCCCGGCTGGTGTGCAGACCTTGGCCCTCTGACCAGCCTGCTGTCCTCATCCATGATGCCTCGGTCGTGGAGCTGACTCCTGACTTTTCTCCTGCCTCCCTGGTGTGGCAGGAAAAACCAGTGTTCAAATTCTGGTTCTGCCTCTTGCATGACTTTGGGTGAGTTAATTATTTAATCTTTTAGGGTCTCTGTTTTTAGTGGTGAAGACGGGATTACTATTGCTCCTTGTACCACTCACTACCTATGGATTTAGAGCTGATGTCTGTGAGGCACATGGCCCACCAAAAACCCTCCCAAGATGAGGTGTTCGTGGTTATATCGTAATCTGCAAACGATTTCTCATCCTTCAGCCTCTGAGGCACTTGTCACTATGCTGAGGGCTCTGGAGAAGAATGAGATGTGGTCTGGGCTCCCAGGGAGCTTGCCAGGTGACAGACATGAACTGCAATGGCTGCAGTATAAGGGACCATTGGGTAGGTGGGTGCAGGGGAGGAGGAGAAGCAGGTTAGCTGTGAGGGTAGCAGAGGTCTTCACGGAGGAGGGAGTGGTTCAGGTCATCCTTGGAGGATGGGTGGGCTTGGAAGCAGAGAGGTGGGCATGGGTGGAAGGAAGAGGGCATGCAGGGGCTCAGAGGGGACACTGTGGGAGGAGCCCTGGGGAATGCTGAGTCTCCCGCTGCTATGGGCACTTTAAGCACAGAAGCGAGTTGCAGAGGCATGTTGTGGGGGCAGTGGAGAACTTCACCCAGTCCTGCAGTCAGACACGTTCGGTAAGATCTGAAGGGAGAGCTACCTTCAGCTGGGTGGAAAGGTGTGGGAGAGAGGAGCATTCCAGGCACAGGGAAGGGCACCTACCTAGAGATTAAGAATGGGAAGTGAAGGAGAAGCTGGGTCATGCTGAGCCTTGGATGGAGGATGCATTGGTCACTTCCCAACAGCCACCATCCACCTTTCTCCCTGATTTTGTCCAGCAGCAATGTTCTCAGGTCCAGGGGATGAATTGTGATCGGTCTAAGGCTATCATTGCAGCCCCATGCCATGTGATTGGTTTAAAGATAAGGAGGTGACCTGGCCTGGCCAATGAGGTATGAGGGAAAACTGCTAAGGAGGTTCTGGGAAAGAATTTTACTATTTGATCAGAACAGAGAACCAGGCTGGCTGGTTCACTCACTTGGTTAGAGTCTGGTGCTTATAACACCAAAATCCAGGGTTCGATCACTGTACCGGCCAGCGACCAATAAAAAAAAACCAAAACCAAACAAACAAAAAAACCTCAAAAACCCAGAGAACCATAGGAGGAAAATCCCTTTTGTTCCTACTGTCTCTTCCAATTTTGAGCATAATCATACTAAAAAATGATGCCTGGAGCTGCTGCAGCTATCTTGCAACCACAAGGGTAAGGCAGAGATGCCAACGCAGTGACCTGGTACTGCTGAGTGGCTGAACAAGCCCTGGAACTGCATATCTGTTATGTGCTGTTGTTCAGTCTTTTAAGCAATTAGTCAGATATGTTGCTTCTCACAGGTAATACATTCCTAATTGATTCATTGTGTTAAGATTTTGATTTTATCCTAGGAGCAGTAGGAAACTATTTAATGATTTGAACACTTGGAGAGGATCGTGACATGATTGTGCTTGTGCTTTCTCAATATCACTCTGAAAATAAATCAATGTAATCTATCATATCAACAAACTGAAAAAGAAAATCATATGATCATCTCAATAGATGCTGATGAAGTATTTGACAAAATTCAAGAATTATTCATGATAAATACTCTCAGCAAATTAGGACTCGAAGGGAACTTCCACAATCTGATAAAGGGCACTTAAAAGCCCCAGCTAACATGACACTTAATGGGAATGTTACCCTCTAAGAACAAGAACAGTACCAGAATGTTTGCTTTCAGCATTCTTGTTTGTTATGTGTTAAATTGTGACCCCGAAAGTTCACATATTGAAAACTTGACTCCATTGTAACAGAGTTTAGAGGGTGGGAAATCCAATTAGGGTATTTGAAAGGTGGGGCTTTTAATAGGTGATTAGATTGTGAGGACTGTGCCCTTGTGAATGGATTGATCCATTCATGGAGTAATGGGTATGGTTCTGATGGCTTCAAAAGGCGAGCAAGTGAGGAGGTTAGTTCTCTTGCTCAGCCCATTCTTGCCATGTGACACCCTGCATTGCTGTAGAGAGTTCCAACCAAGAACAAGGCCCTTACCAGATGCGCCTCCTTGGACCATGGACTTCCCAGCCTCCGAAACTGTAAGAAATACATTTCATTTCTTTATACATTACCCACTAGTTTCAGGTATTCTGTTAGAAGCAACAGAAACAAACTAATACAGTATTCAACATCAAACTGGAGGCCTTAGCCGATGCAATAAGGCAAGAAAAAGAAATAAAATTCATCCAAACTGGAAGGGATGAAATAAAACTGTTTCTATTCATAGAGGACAGGATTATCTATATAAAAAATCTCAAATAATGTTTTTTTAAAAAACCCTACTAGAACTAATAAATGAGTTTAGCAAAGTTGCAGGATAAAAGTGAATATACAAAATCAATTTTATTTTGTTCTGTATCTTGATTGAAGAGGTGGTTACGTGAATCTACTTATGAGATAAAATGACAAGGAACAGTACACACACATTGCACTAGTGTCAGTTTTCTAGCTTTGATGTGCTATATTTATGCAAGATGTAATCAATGGAGGAAATTGTATGAAGGGTACATGGGACCTCTCTGTGCTATCTTTGCAAATTTTTATGTCTCATTAATTCAAAATTAAAATTTAGGGCCAGCCTGTGGCTCACTCGGGAGAGTGCGGTGCTGATAACACCAAGGGCATGGGTTCGGATCCTATATAGGGATGTCTGGTTGGCTCACTGGCTGAGTGTGGTGCTAACAACACCAAGCCAAGGGTTGAGATCACCTTACTGGTCATCTTATTAAAACAAAAATTAAAATTAAAAAAATTAAATTCTATTCTATGTACTAACAAAGAATGGTTAAAAATTGAACACAACACTATTTACAATAGCTTCCCAAAACATGAGGTAGGTATAAATCTAACAAAATATGTGTAGGATTTGTATGCTGAAAACTATAAGACACTGATGAAGTGAAAGAAAACCTGAATAAATGAAGAACTATACTGTGCTCATGAATTGGAAAGCTCAATATTTTTAAGGTATTAATTCTCTCCATAGTGATGTATAGATTTAACCCAATCGCAATAACGTTGCCCCAGCCAGAGCCTGGAGGGTAGATTGGAAGGGAGCCAGTGAGGATGTGAGGAGAAGTCCAGTTGGGAGGTAAAGGTAAGAATGGACCAGAATGGCTGTGCTGGAGATGGGAAGAAAAGGGGTTTCAGAGACACACGGAGGCAAGATCAACAGGACTGGTGACGGGGTCACTGTGCAGAGGCAAGGAAAGAGATGCGTCCAGGTTGACGCATCCTTTGGCTTCTGCTTCTTCAATTCAGGTTCTGTTTCCTCAGTTCAGGAGATGAGGTCACCAGGAGAGGGACAGGTGAGAGGACTCCATCTTGGTTGATGTGATGAGGCCAGGCCTATGTGCAGCCTGCACCAGTGACAGCAGCTGGTATGGACAGGACAGGCTCAGGAAGGGGTGAGACAGGGCTGTGTTCTCAGAGGGGCTGTGGACCCTGCTCCCCCCACCCCGCCCTGCCCTTGGAATGTAACCACTGGAGGTTAATTTCTTGGAATTTTAAGTTCTTTTCAATCTTTAAAATTCTTTTCTTAAATAAAATTTCCTGGTAGTGGCAACACCTTGAGGCGTTTTCTCTCATATGGTATTACCTTGGGCAAGACCCTGTGATGCTCTGGACTCATGTCCTCACCCAAGGCCTAACCTAACCTCAGACAGAGGGCTGGGGGAAGGAAAGGTGGCTAAGAAGGGGCTGGGGTGAGCCACGAGTCCCTGCCAGCTGCAAACCCAAGCTATTGGCAATAAGATGTGAACTCCCAAGCAGTCCCCTTGCCTTCCTTCCATGGTTCTCCTGGCTCTTTGGGAAGAGCTGGGTTTATTCCGAGGAAGTAATTGCATTAGTGATCAGCACGAACCGACGGGAGCCCTGGCGCACCAAAGCCCCAGAGCCCCGCAGATGGCAGTTTCTGTGGTAACCAGCAACTGGGAGGGAGGGGCCTAGAACAGTGTCTGAGTGAAAATAAGGACACTGTCACCAAGAAGGCCTTAAGCCCCAGCTGCCAGGTGGGGTGTGCCGAGTCCAGGACCAGCCATTGTCCCATCCAGCAAAACCCTCCCTCTGTGGGCCCCATGGGGGGTGCTGGGGTCCAGGAATGAGCAGAGCAGGCCCAAGGCCTTCATAGTCAGGGCTGGGGGGCAGGCAAGTAATCAGCAATGATTGCACAGTGTGGTGGACCCGGCAGACCAAGACTGGGCTGGTGGCCACATGTCAAACCAGAGCCAGGGTCCCAGAGCGCCACTGAGGCTGAAGACCAGGGCTGGTGTCCTGAGGGGGATCCAAGGCCAGGAGATGGTAGAAAGGAGACTTCGTATGGCTGGGGGCCACAGGGTGTGTGTCTCTCCATGACCACAGCAGCAGCTCCTTACCCTGGATACCAACGTTGGCCTCTTGGCTGTCTGAGAAGAGGCTCTGGGATCCAGGGAACTGGCTCAGCTCGGCTCAGAAGTAAAGACAAGGAGGGGTCTCCAGGAGGAGGTCTGCGGTCCCCTCGGCCCAGCTCCGGGCAGCGCGGCCTGTGCTCCTCACCCGGGGTCTCCTCCGAGCCTCTGAGATCCGCATTCTCGTGACTCAGCCTCTGGTCTCACTTGTTCAACTTCTGAGCCTCAACGGTTCCTCTTTCAAATGGGGACATTGTCCCTGCCTCAGAGGGCTGTTGTGTGGGTCGAGTGAGATCACAGATAGGACACGCTCTGCAAAGCGCTCAGCACCGTGTGCCACCAGCTCTGACCAGGAGCCCTGGTCCGCCTCTCCCTCCTGCCTGGCTCTTCATTCTGTCCCCTCTCAGGGAAGTGGCCCTGTCAGAGGCTGTCCCCTGGGTCCTCTTGGGCCTGCCTCCCCCGCATGCCCACCCAGTGCGCTCCCGAGCACATCTGCTCTGTGGTGGGTGTGGACCCAGCGACCCCACGCCCTGAAGCAGAAGGAGGCCGCCTCCCTCCCAGGGCCCGCTCCCTGTCTCAGGACAGGCCTCTTTGCCATAAAGGAACATGCACGGCCTCCAGGGGACACCCCGCCCCGGGGTGCGCCTTTAGCAGGACAGTCACGTCAGGCTGCTGTTCTCAGCTCCTGCTCCTCCCCTGTTAACTAACGTCTTGTCCAAAGTCAGCTCTTCAGAGCTTGCGGTGACTTCTGCGCTCCCATCCAGGGAGAAACCTGACTTGGCCTGGCCGCTGTGCTCACAGGGGTGGGAGACCCTGCCCCGAAGCTGGGTCTCACCGTCTTTTCCTGGCCCGTTTTTTAAAGCTGCGGTCTTCCTCCACGACCACCCTCACAGCGCAGATGGTCCGCCCCAGCTTTCTCTGAGCTTTCTGTTGGCTCTTGCTGCAAAGGCTGGAGAAAGTACACAGTGACTTTTCGGGCTGCAGCTTGGCTAAAAGGCCAGCGAGGGAGAAGTAATTACCGCAGGAATGACAGGTGTGCCGTCCTTTCTCCACCCCAGGAAATATCACCCATCCATCAGGAAGGGCCAAACACCCGCCCACACTGGCTGGGGGTGCAGAAGCACCCCAGCATCAGCCGGCTCTGGAGGAGCCAGCCCCGCGTCACACTGCAGGTTCCTTCTCTCATTCGTCCAACGCGAAAGGATTGATTATATAATCCTAGGGCCAGGGTGCCTTCGAGGACGGGTCTGGGTGCTCTCGTTTCCTGACTGCCACCCACTGGCTCTGTGACCTCAAGTGAGTTGCTTAACCTCCCCATGCCTCAGTTTCCTCAACTGTAAAATAGGGGACAATAGTGGCATTGACTCAGATTGTTTGTGAGGGTTGAATGAATGAACACGTTTGAGGGTCTGTCGAACATGGAGTGAACCGAGTATCTGCACGGGGTAACTCAGAACAAATGCTGCAGTGGGTAATTAAACTAATTAGTCAGTGCGGGCATGTTCACAAAGGCAGAATTAATGGAAGCCGATCCATTAGCATCCTGTCCCTAATGGCCTTGGCTGCTCCCAGGGCTGGCTGCTCCTCTGAGAGCAAAGCCCATCTTGGCCACGGGGATGGAGTATGTGACCAAGTCAGATCAATCAGGACTTTATCCAGTGAATTTGAACCCTGAGCCTTAGGCTGATGACACAAAGACTCACAATGGTGGGTGAGCCTCCCTCTCCTGGGTGTGTCCTGAGAGACTGCTTGTTAGTTCCTGCTGACTGGGTCCATGAAGCTACCTGGAGCCCTCTGGTCCCTGTTCTAGCTGAGGCTGTTCAGCTCTTCTTGTAATTCTCTGAGTATCCCTTAGCCTTACAACACACTCCTCTTTGTCCCTAAAATTAGCCAGAGTGGGTTTCTGTTGCTTGCATCCCAAGAGCCCTAACTGATACAGACCCCTGTGGTTGAGACAAGCAGAAGATGGACTTCTTTCACCTGGGCCTTGGCTGCCTCCTCTGGCAACAGAACCCAGCCTCTAGGGGAGACTGACCCGTGATGGTGTGGGGGCCCAGAAGAGGCCCTCGTCCAGCCTGTGGGTCAGAAGCGGCTTCCTGGAGGAGGTGGTAAGTGGGGAGTGGTAAGGGATAAATAGGCATCAGCTAGCTGAAGAGGACAGAGAGGGAGACTCCAGGTAGAGGGAACACATGGGAAAATGGGGAGGAGGAAGATGAACTGGTGGGTGGGCAGCTGTCGCTCTGTCCGCTGGCAGCAAGCCAAGGCTCTGATGGGACGCACCTGAGCAGCCTGCAGGGCTTCTGCAAATGGTCGCTGCTGTCTCCCCACCAGCGCTGCTCAGTGCCATCCTAGTCCTGACTGGGTGCAGGGAGGTGGGATTTGCTCTCAGAGGAGCCTCCAGCCTTGGGAGCAGCCGAGGCCATTAGGGACAGGATGCTAATGGATTGCGATGCCCCCATCGATTCTGCCTGGCTTTTGTGAACATGTCCACACTGACTAATTTGTTTACTCATTGCAGCATTTGTTGTGAGTTGTCCTGTGCAGATATTCAGTCTGTAGCTGGAAGCCAAACCTCAGGGTCCTTTTCCTCCTCCAAGGCAGGTGGCACTGGAAACCGAGGCCATAGCCCTTCCTGATGAGATCAGAGATGTCACTATGTGCCACTAACATTCAACAGGTATTGCCAAGGCTAACTAGGTGCAGACCTTGGGTGAGCCCTGGGGGTCCTAGAGGAGCCAGAGGCACGGTCCCTGCTGGGCATGGTCCCTGGAAAAGGCACAATGTGAACGAAGTCTAATGTCATGGCTAGAAGCACCCCCATGCAGTCGGTCTACGTAGAGTCGTGTGAATTTTCTTACTCTAACCCCCCCTCCCTGCGGCTCATTGGGCCTCATCTTCTCTTGGGTCTGTCTGCTTCTCCCTGAGTCTCAGCTATTGTCCTGACGTGTTCAGGCTGGTGGCCAAGCTCAGAGACAATGAGAAGGAAGACAGAGCATGGACTAGGGGGCTGAGGCCTCAGCAGCAAGGAGGGGGCTCGGTATTGAAGATTCTTGAACAGTCCACACTAGGTGGGGAGTAAACCTGAAACGGGGTTTATGATATCTCCAGCCACTGTCCTCACGATGGCCTGTTAATCCTCCTTTCTCAGCTTGGAACAGCAATCTGGGCAGACCCAGAGTTTTCTCATCATTTTCAGATATTAAAGTCCAGCTCACTCGGGTACAGTTAAAACTTCGACTGCACATTGAGTTTAATAATTATCTTTTCCCCTCCCTCTTGTGCCCATGGACTTTGGCTTGAGGAACTTGAGGCTGGGGAAGGGGTCTGCTCTTTTACTTTTGGAGGCAAGAAGAAAGACCTGGAAAGGAATGTGCAGTTTGGGTGTCTGAAAAAGGCTTATGGCAGAGAGGCTGAAGAAAAGCAAGTGACACACATGTCACCTATGACCCAGAAATTCTGCTCCTAGATATTTATCTGCAAGAAATGAAAACATATCTCCACATAAAAAGACTTGTATGAGATTTTTCAGAACAGCTTTATTCATGATAACTAAAAACTATACATAACCTAAACTATGAAAGAATAAACGTGGAATATATGGTTTGGAATACTAACCAGCAATGAAAGAAATACGGATAGAAGACAGCTCGAATGTGGGGCAAATACATGAAAAACATAAAGGGAGGTGAAAAGACGTGCAGGTGGAGTGGGAAGTTCAGGTGTGTGCTCAGCAAGGCGTCCCCAGGACACAACACAGAGTGCAGGAGGCGCAGCCGTCCTCCGCCTCGGAACTGTCATATGATGACATCTGTATGTTGGTTTTCGTCCATGGTTCCTGGCTCATATCTCCAATGACCCTTGTTCTTTTGCTATAATGTTGGGGCACTGCAGGCCCCAGAAAACTGAGCCTTTCTTTCCCTCTGCCCTCCTGCCCTCCTTTCACCAGCTCTTTTGTCTCCCTGAGGCGAGTCTTAGAAACCAGCATCCCCCTTCCCCAAGGCAGGTCATAGAAACCAGCCCTGAAGTCATAGAAACCATCAAGCCCTAATCTTTCTGTCTTGGAGCTGGCCACAAAGAACTCCTCTGATTCACCTTGTCTAATTGCAGGTCATAAGACCCCCATTCCAGAAGGGGTCTTGCCCCATGCCCGGGACGGAGGAGAGGGCACAGAGAGTCCCAGAAGAACCCGAACCGTGCTGGGCCCCCCTCCCAGGCTGCTAGAGATAGATCACACCCTTTTTGTCCCATCACATGTCTTTTGTCCATGCCTCCCTCGTGTCTGTCCAATGAAGTCTCCGTGAAAGACCCGAGAGCACAGGGTTCGGGAGCATCTGAACTCATGCACGTGCTGGGAGGGTGGTGCACCCCAGCTCCACGGGAACAGAAGCTCCTGTGCTTGGGACCCTTCCAGACCTCGCCCTATGTATCTCTTCATCTGGCTGTTCCTTTGTATTCTTTAAAATATTCTTTGTAGTAAACCAGTAAGCATAAGTATCTCCCTCCGTTCTGTGAGCTGCTCTAGGAGGGGGTTGTGGGAACCCTGATTTACAGCTGGTTGGTCAGAAGTTTCAGAGGCCTGGACTTGCAGCTGGCATCTGTGTGGGGGGCAGTCTTAGGGACTGAGCCCTCAACCAGTGGGATCCGATGCTACCTCCAGGTAGACAGTGATGGAATTGAATTGAATTAGAGGACGCCCAGCTGGTATCCACTGGAGAATGGCTTGCTTGCTAGTGGGCAGAAATCTCCATACCTTTGGTCACGGGAGTCTGAAGTCTGTCTTCTTTGTTGACATTTGTGTTGTGAGAGCAGAGGAAAGACAGTGCGTACTTTTTCTCACTTAGGAACCATAACAACTCCCAAGGAGAACAAATGAACAGAAATCCAAATAGATACATTGTAGTGAAACTGCAGAATGCAAAAGACAATGAGGAGATTATAAAAGCAGCTACACCAAGACAGACTGCCCTCAGGAGAACAGATTGACAGTGGACCTCTCAACAGCAGCAGTGGAAGACTCCGTGCTGAATGGAAATTAATGTCAGCCTGGGATCCTCTATCCAGCCAAACCATTCTTCAAGGTCGAAGGCATTAAAATAAAGACATTTTTCTGATAAGCAAAAACTGAGAGCAGATATAATGAAAAGATCCTCACTAAAGGGGCTCCAAAAAAAAGTGTACTTCAGGAAGAAGAAGAGAGGTTTCAGAAGGAAGGTCTAGATGCAAGAAGGAGTGGCTGTGTCCCAGACTGATCTCATGATCTTGCTTGCCAAGCCTGGCCTCCACCTGGGGTTTTCTGCCTCAGCAAATGACTGTAGTTATGTCAACCAGAAACATAGAAATCATCCTGACACTTTTCCCTCACCTCCCCACATCCAGTCATCCCTGGCTCCTGCATATCTGTCAATCCCATCCACTCCTCACCTGCACGGCTACCAAGCTGCTGCCACGTTTTGCTACAAACAGCCCCCAGCCCCTCCAATCTGTTCTCCAGGCTGCAGCCTCTGTGTTGTCTTCGACACGCAGATCTGATCATGTGGGACTCCCCACTGTTTAAGACACGAAATGACACCCCATTACTCTGGGGATAAAAACAAAAGTCTTTCAAGGTAGAGAAGTCCTTGTAGCCCAGTGCCTGCCCACTTCTCAGACTCCCTCTCTGCAGTGCCCTGCCACCCAGCCATGCTGGACTCTTTCGGTCCCTTGTAGGTGTCCTCTTTTTTGCCCACATGGGCTCTTGCACATGCTGTTCCTACTAGACAGAGAGTCCTCACCTTCCTTCCTTGTCTAATTAGCACCACTCAGCTTCAGATCTCAGTTAATTTCTGCCTTGACCTCCCTGACTAGGTCGGCTCCCCCCATTAAATGCCCTCCTAGTAGCATGATCCCCTCATCTGTGACATGTATCTCAGGAGCACCTTCACACTTAGTTGTGTGGCTGATTATAGTCTGGTTCCTCCACTGGACTTTAGGTTCAAATAGGTAAAATTCTCCCTCTCCTTTGCCCATGAATATATCTGCAGAACCAACACAGCCACGGTCACAGAGCAAATGTTCATTCAGTAATCGTTGGATTTATGAATTAGTGAGAAGTGCCTGTCATTGTGGAATTTCCCTTATGCAAAATCCCAGAATTTGCAGATTTGCTTCTTTTCTACATCCATGTGAATTTTAGTTCTTGTATAAATGAATTGTGCAGTCAGTGCTATAGGAAATAACTAGAAGAAGAAGGAATTGGGAAAAGAGAAGGGAGAAAACCTAGTGGAGCTAGAGTAGTGGCTTTTCCAGTGATGTGTGGGGAGGCAAAGGCAGCCAAGGGGAGAATCGGTGGGTGGATGGCAGGCGTTTGGCAGAAGGTTATCCAGGGCAGAGCTGAGCCCACCCAACCCTGGGTGGTGGGGGTGGGGAGGCTGGCAAGGAAGCCACTCAGCTCTGCCAAGCAGATTAAATAAAGATCACAAAGAGCTCTCCAGTGAGAGCATTTTGAAAATGTATATTGCTCTGTGTTTCTGGGACTGCGGTGAGACCCAGGAGGCAGGAATAAACAATTCTGAGTCATAAAATCATTAAGGCATCAAACATTTGGATAGATGAACAGACACAAAAAATATGCTTTCTATACACATGTTACAAGCCCAACTCCTTTGGCAAGGGTTTCTCTGGATCTCTTAGGCAGAGGGATTCTAAATGGAAAGTAATTGCACGGTGCTCACCATCATTCACGTAAGATGGGTAAAGGGTTATGGATTCACTCTTTGTTTCATGAGCTGCTTCCATATTTAATCTTTGTGAACAAAAATATTTTCATAAGGATTTCCATGGGCTCACTTGCAACCTTTATCTCCCAAGCTGCAGAGCTCCATGTCCAAACACCTATTGAACAAACTCAACTCACCCCAGCCAACTGCCCCTCCTGCTGTGTCCCATCCCAGGATCTAGCTCCAAGCCAGACACTTGCATATCATCCTTAATGCCTCCTACCACCCCCCACCCCATCCAAGAGATGTCCGAGCCCTGTGCATTCTAAGTCCCTAACACCCCTCCAACCCGAGACCTCCTCTCCCACCCGCTATATCCTGCCAGTTCAGACCTCTCCCTCTTCCTGCCTGGCTGCCAAGCTGGTCTCCCTGACTCCAGGCTTGTCCCCTGCAGCCCTTTCATGCCACCTCAGAGTGAGTTTCTAAAGTGCAAAATTAATGGTGTTACATCCTTGCTCAACACGCTTCAATGGCTCCCTACTGCTTTCCCTGTAGTAGACGCTATTGTTTAGTCTGCCCAATCCCCCCTCTTCTTATGGGAATATGCTTCTGGAATACTTGTCTGGGAAGCACTCTCCTTTTGGTAACTGACTTTGCTGCCCCTGGACTGTTGTCAATGTGTGTGTGTGCTTGTGTGTGTGTGTGTTTTAAGACTGGCTTCCAAATCTCCTTTCTATTGGAAGAATACCCATTATGTGCCACCCACTGGGAGTCTGGACCCCACCTCCATGGAGACCCAAGGGGCAGGTGAACCTCTGCCCATGTCTCTCTGCAGAGCCAGGGACTGATATGGTATCATCGCTCAGTCAAATGGGTGCTACTGCAGCCCTCAGGAAAGCTGAGAGCATATTCCCAGAACGGTGAAGGTGGCATGGGATCCCTGCTGGTGGTGCTGCTGCTGCCACTGCCCCTCTATCAGGGCAGAGCCACAACCAGTGACTGCAGCTCTGCCGAGCAGGCCAGTAAAGCTGCCCCAGCCACACACTCTGATCCTTTGCTCCTGCTGTGCCTGCTGCCCGGAAAGCCCTTCTCCAGCCCTTCCTTTAACACTCTCCCTGGAAAGATACCCTCCCCCCTTGAGTGAATGGTGGATCCTCCTCGTGCCCATGGCACCCCAGGCTTGCCTCGGCCCCAGCCCTGCCTCTCCACACTGGAATCTTCTCCGCGGGCATCTTGCCTCTCAGCAGACTCCAAGCTCCTCGTGGGCAGGGCCAGCTCTCGGCCATGTCCCAGCTCTCTGGTTCCTAGTTCATGTTCGGTAGATTTGGGGGGTTGGGTGGGATGACCTCAGTTCAGTTCCGGAGTGAAAAGGCAAACCACAGACTGGGAGGGGAAATTGCCACACATACATTTGACCTGGGACTTGAAATCAGAATAAACAAAGAACTTCTTCAAATCTTTAAGAGGGCAGACAGCCCAACAGCAAGATGGGTGTATGTGAGAAATGCCCTCACCCGTCCAATGCCAAAGGATGGACCCGGAGACGCAAGGTATGGTGAAGCAAGACTTTAATTATGGCCTTGCAAGTCTGGGTGTCTGTGAACGGGACAGGCGCATGGAAAAGGGCTGTAGCAAGCAATTTATTCCCTAGTACACAAGTCCCTCCTCCCGCTTCCTCATTGGCTGAGTGCTACGGGGTGCACAACCTTCCTGAACAATGCCTAAAATTTATTACCCCCTTGCAAGGAATTCCTTTGTCTGGGGGCTCAGGACAAGCCCATGAAAAAGGCCCGCATAAGCCCTGTGAAAGGAGAAGCACCAGGGAATAAAGAAAATAGTGGGGGCTAGGAACTAATTACCATCCCAAGGAGAGCTCTGTCTGTTCAGAGACCCTCAGGAATGGGCTGGGCCAGTCAGACAACTTTTGGGCTGGGCTTGAATCAGTTAAAACACCCTCAGATAAGTCATTTCTGGAAATGAATCATTTAGATTA
This sequence comes from Cynocephalus volans, assembly GCF_027409185.1. Taxonomy (NCBI): domain Eukaryota; kingdom Metazoa; phylum Chordata; class Mammalia; order Dermoptera; family Cynocephalidae; genus Cynocephalus; species Cynocephalus volans. The sequence goes on from NC_084473.1 coordinate 10,338,371, forward strand.
TTTTCTTACAGAGTGTTAGTCCATTTCTGTTGCTTATAACAAAATTGAAACTGGGTTATTTATAAGAAAATGAAATTTATTGCTAACAGTTTTGGAGACTGGGAAGTCCACAGTCCAGGGAACACATTTGGTGAAGGCCTAGGTGGTGGTGACAGTGACCCAGGGTTCTCACATGGCAGAAAATGGTGAAGCAGAAAGAGACAGACTCTCCTCTTCTTTTAAAGCCCTCAGAACCACACCCCTGACCACCATTTTTAATCCATTCACTACAGCATGGTCCCACAATCTAATCACCTCTTCAAGGTTCCACCTTTCAGTTACCATAATAGCATTTCCCACCCTCAACAGTCACACATTAAGCATGAGTGAGGTTGGGGGTGGGGAACCAATCTACAGCAATGGGCAAAAGATCTGAACAGAAACTTTGCAAAAGAGGGTACCCAAATGGCCGATAATATATGAGAGCACTCAACTTTCCCAGTCATTGGGAAACACAGTCTAGAGCCACGCTGAGACACCCCACACACCCACAAGAATGGCTGCAGTGAAAGAGACGTGCTGGCCATGTCAGGAGGGTGTGGAGCAGCTGTGACCTGTGTGCTGCCTGCGGGAGCTCCCGCGTGTGAGTGCAGCGGGACGTAAGCACCCCCTCTGGCTCCTCCGAGGTGTATGTGCAACAACAATGCATACGACCATTCACCAAAAGACAGGTTCCAGAATGCTCATGACAGTGCTATTCATAATAGCCAGAACAGGGAGTGAGCCGAACATTCCCCAGCAGGAGACCAGTACTGCACAGCAGTGACAGTGAATGAGCGACAGCTCCACGCAGCAATGGGGATGACTGGGTTCAAGTTCAAAAACAGACCACACTAGTCTGTCATATTAGACATAAGGGTGTGCTTACGAGGAAGCTTCTAGGGGCTTGAACGATGCTTTATTTCTTGGCCCGGCTAGTGGTGCTCAAAAGTGCTCACTTTATGAAAAGTCATTGAGCAGAACCAAATTCTGTACTTTTCAAAGATATTACAATTCGCAGTTTGCACTCTGTTAAATGCTTCCAGATGTTACACACAAAATAAAACTCCAAGTGATCACGAGTGACAGAACTGAAGTAACTCACATTCTGGTGTTTGGTTTTGAGCCCCTTCCTGGGCTCCCTATCTGGAGCTTCGCACACATGTGGACACCCCGGCCCACCCCATCCGAGCTCTGCTCTCTGCCTCTTCTGCACAGACCCTGCAAGCAGGGTGGGCAGGGAAGCCCCATGCCTGTGGTCTGGAAGGGGTTGGGGACACGGGCTCTGAGAGGGTAGTCCCTTGGCCCTGCACAGCTGGAAGGGGCCCAGAGTGGAGCTGTCTAATGCCCGGGGCCCAGAATAGCAGGGTCGCTGGTGGCTGGGGCTAGGGGCATTACTGAGGGCCACCGAGGACTGGTGGCCTGGAATAACACAGGCACGGATTCCTGTTGCCTCAAGGGTGGGGCCCACCAAAGGAGGGAGGAGACAGAGAGGCAACACCCTCAAGTTCTGTCTGGCCTTGTCGGAGAGGGGCTGTGCTTTGAACACAGGTGTGTCAGGCCCTGGGCAAGTCCTGGCTCCTCCAGTCTTGGAAGCCAGTGCGCACCTTAGCCAGTGTGGCCAAAGCGGCCTTCTAAATCCAGGCCTTTTGTATGGGTCTGGCACAACTCTTTGCCTGTCCCCATGTGGTCTGTTCATGGCACATTTACCATAGCTTCAGGTTCTTATCACCTGTCACAGAAAGTTCTTAGCTTCTGCTTATGTGTACGGCCCAGAGCTCTGGGACAGGGCTGGGTTCCTGTGTGGGCTCCTGGCTGTGGAGACAAGGAAGCCTGTTTACAAACCTTTTTGGCAGGAAGATGCATTTTCTGCCTGGGATCCAGGCGGAATGAGACCCCGTCACCATGTGAGAACAGGCCAGGGAACTCTCCTGCACTTGGATAATTATCACCCAGAGACATCACAAGTCTGGGAGGGAACAAACCTCAGGGGACTGAGGAGGAGGGAACAAGATGGACAGGCAGGATGATGGGCAGGACAGTTTTTCTGCACAGTTGTCTGAACCAGAGAACAATTTTGTGCTGGATGATAAAAATTGCATTTAATCAAAACTTCTGCTAAATTCCCTGAGATGTTATTTCTGTGCTACCTGGGATAAAATACTTTCTTTGAACCTCGATTTCCTCATCTAGTAGGCGAGGGTTATAGAACCTTGCTGCCTCCATGCAGGGCTACTGGGAAAGTCCTCTGAAAAAAACCACAAATGCAAAGGCACAGGACTCCGTCATCTCTGCAGGAGCACTTCCCAGTGAGCTTGGGCATGCAGGTGTCTCCGTGTATGTTTTCTTCCCCAACCCTACCCTCCATGTATGAATAGGTCTTAATAATTTAAGAAAAAATTTCCTTGGTTGATTAAGTTTGTGAAATCCTCCTAAGTTAAGCAGTTGTCCTATTGCAGGACTTATCAGGGCCTTTAGTATGTTAGTACACATTGTAATTTGCCAATTTACATTGTAAATTATATGTGGCATATCTCAGACAGTTATCCAAAGAGGTGTGTGTGTGTGTGTGTGTGTGTGTGTGTGTGTGTGTGTGTGTGTGATACATCTCATGGGATTAGTTCAGAGAAATCCAGTGGTGAATTCCAACAGAAAGTGAAAAATGTGTTCCTAGGTGGATAAAGGGATTTCTTTTACAATGCAAATTTCGCAGTGCAAACTTGAGTCTAACGAGATGGATTAATTTGGGAATCTGCACTGCTCCATTCAGTCACTGCAGAGACTTCCAGGGTGATGGGAACTTGTTCAGAAAAGTGGGGGAGGCTGCGAATCGCCAAGCTCCAGACACTTGGAGGACTCTTTTACTCAAAGGACTGGGGCGGGCGGTGGGTGGGGGGTGCTTCTTTTGCTTGACACAATGTGGGGTTGGAAAGTACGAATGAGAAACAGGTCTGCTTTGGTGAGTTTCTTGATTTTTGGTTTTGGTGGGTTTTGATCAATCCATTTACTTTTTCTAGAATGCAAGTTTAAAATACTTTTTATTATTATTATTTATTTATTTATTTATTTATTTAAAAGATGACCGGTAAGGGGATCTTAACCCTTGACTTGGTGTTGTCAGCACCACGCTCAACCAGTGAGCAAACCGGCCATCCCTATATGGGATCCGAACCCGCGGCCTCGGCGCTCCCAGCGCCACACTCTCCTGAGTGAGCCATGGGCTCAGCCCTAAAATACTTTTTAAAGAACATTTTAATTATTTAAAATCCTGCAAGGAAGAGAACGAATTGTTGCAAATCTGCAGCACCGCAGTGGGAGCTCCTCCTTTCGCAGAGATGCGTTGTCTTGCTCACATGTGTTTCTATCACGTGAGGCTCCTTACGCGCTGCCTCGCTGGCTGGGTGGGAAAGTCGGGCTTGTGTCTGGTGTGTGTGCTGCGGTGTGGGCCGTGTTCTCTCGGCACCGTTCTGTCTGCTTCTTCATCAGGAGTGAAGCCTCCGTCTAATTCTGTCACCAATACTAAATGGCCTTTCTATATTTTGACACGCTGAATCACCTCGTCCGAGTCAGTTCTATTATTCATGATGGCTCGTGTTCGGGGAGGATGAATCATGGCATTTTTCCCAGCCTCTGCCTCCTGGGTGGGCAGCCCCCCTCCTGTTCCCCCTTCTTTGAAGCTGGACCCCTAGGCGTGGGGCCCACCAGGAGCCCTGAGAAGGGTGGAAATGCATATGAAAGGGAAGTTCTGGAATGTCCAAGGCCTGCATGGAGGCAGATCCTGCTCAGCAGACAAATGGCGGGGAGGTGCCTCGAGGCAGTGGGAAGACAGCAGGTCCCTCGGGCTAGGTCTGCATGGTGCTGGGAGTGGGAGAGGAGAAGCCTGCTGTCCCTCGAGCCCGGGACAGTGGGGGAGGGAGGGGCGGCCCAGTTCCAGTCTGGGGTTCAAGAGGCCCCCCTCTCCTGGGAAGATGTGACCTTCGCACAGTTCAAGGCCGGTCTCCCGGGCTCCTTCCACCCGTGCAGGGGCAGCTTTCATGCGATCCTGGGCTTCCTCACACGCCCGCAGTGAGGCAGGGCATAGTCACAGCCCTGCTAACTGGAGCCCTACAGCTCATCTGCCAGGTGACTGGCCAGCATGTCCCCTCTTGAGCCTTGGCTCTGACACTGACTGGGTTGGAGGACAGCCTGTGACATGCAAGGTCCCAATCAGCCTGTGAGAGGCCTCACCATCATGACCCCCTTTTAGTTTGGTCACTGTCTGTTTTACTTTTCCTTCCTTCAAAGTCCTCCCCCAGGAAGCTGCCTGGACTGCCAGGCTGAGGCAGGGCCCTCTGCTCTGCTTCTCTCTGCCTTTCAGACACTGAATTGTCTTCTACAGTCACCATCCGTTTGGGGCTGCCTCCTGGTTAGACTGGGATCATATTCACTTTCACATGCCCAGTGCCTCAGAGCGCCTAACAAACCCCCAGTGTCTGTCCATCTGAAGCCCGACACCTCCATCCACACAGGCTCCAAGAGGCTCTGCCCAGGGCCGCCTGCTGCTCGACACCACCCAACACCGGAGCAACAGGACAAGACCTGGCAGTGCAGGAGAAGGCTGTCCTGATGGGAAAGGGGGCGGCCCTCACCATCTAACCCAAAGCCCACCATGCCTGCCACACCGGCCCCCTCTGCAGCAGGTGCCCACATTACTGCTGCTTATGCCAGGTGGTTCTGCTCCTGTGAGCACCTCTTCTAAGGATCTCAGCTTTGCTGTGATTTGCAGGACTCTGCTGTGCCGAGAAGCTCAGGCACTGTGTATGGCCTTGGACATCCACCCCTGCACGTCACCCCAGCTGCGGGGTGGAATTCACGTGCTCCTCAGGTCCTCGTGTCCACCACTCTGGACGGCCCTCCAGGTACACCACTGCTCACTCTCCAGGTGCTTCTGTTTAGGTCTGAGATTTGCTAAGCACCCCCCTCCTCTGTAAGTGTGTGTTGGGGGGCTGGGGCATCTCCCCAAATGGCCCACCATTTATGACCCCCTGGGGGCAAGAAGGAGCTCCGGGTCTACCATTTGCTTGGGCCTTCAGATGCGTGATCTCATGTAACCCCTGCAAACATCCAGCAAAACAGGTGTTGTAGTCCTGTTTATAGATGAGGAAACTGAGGCACAGAGAAGTTAGGGGGCTTGTCCAACATCCCAGAAGTAGTAAGTGGCAGAGCTGGGATTCAAACCCAGAGATGTCTGTTTCCTATTCGAGGGCACCATGTCAGACTCAGGCAGAGCTTTTTATGGATTGTCTCTGTCATGAGACCTCACAAAACCCTAGGAGAGAGATACTATTTGCTATGGTTTGGATGTTCATGCCCAATAATACTCAACTTAAAATTTAATTGCCCTTGTAACAGTATTAAGAGGTGGAACATTTAAGAGGTGACTAGGATCTGCCCTCATGGGTGGGATTGATGCCATTGTAGAGGGTTAGTTCAGCCCCCTTTGGTCTCTGCCCTTCCACCTTCTGCCATGGGATGACGCAGGAAGAAGACCCTCACCAGATGCCAGTGCCTTGATCTTGGACCACCCAGCCTCCAGCACTGTGAGAAAATAAGTTTCTGTTCATCAAAAATTACCCAGCCTAAGGCATTCTGTCATAGCAACACAAAATGGACTGAGACACTATTGCCATCTGTTTTACAGATGAGGAAATTGAAGCTCAAAGAGGTCAAGTGACTCATTCAGGGTCACACAGCTAGGAAGTGGCAGGGATGGGGTTTGATCCGAGTCTGTCTGGCTGGAACTTGGAGCACACTCCCTGATGCCTCCCACTAGCCAAGCAGACAGAGGCCTGCCCCTCAGGGATGCTGTCCTTTAGATGGGCCTAGCCTCTGTCTGCTGGGCAGACGTGGCACTGCATAATCAGCAGCATTTGGCTTGAGAGGGAACCCCGTCCTACCCCAGAAGGAACCAAGCCTCTTCTCTGAGAATATTGAGCATGGTGGGGCTAAGGATGGACTGAGGCAGGGCGTGAGGTTCAACGGGGACAAGGGAGATGAGAAATTAGGGCCTCTGAGGCGTGCATGCTGGTTTTCCTATTAGGCCATTGTTCACATCCAGGGGGAGGCAGCCAGGCTTGGGGTAATGACTGGTTTTGCAGATCAGCAGATGTGAAGGAGATTCTGCTGTTGGTAAACAGTTTGGCAATTTGAAGAGCAAATTGGGGCTTGCACAAGGAGCTGGGAGAATGCAGGCAGCTCCTCTGGAAATGTTGGGGAAGGAAGTGTTTGTCTGCAGCGGGAGGCCGAGCTGCAGGGGGAGGCGGTGGCAGACGTCAGAAGCAGCACGGGCGATTGCGCTTCCACTAACTTGCAACCCTGTGGCTGGCACTGTGTTGGTGCTGAGGGTCCTGCCCAGGGATTGGGGTCCAACGGGAGACAGGCAGGTCCTTAAAATACAGTAGCACAACCACAATGCGATACTGTCTCACACCCACTAGAATGGCTTCTATCAAAAACCAGAAAGCTTCAACAGTGTTGGTGAGGATGTGGAGAAATTGGAACCCTCGTGCATTGTTGGAGGAAATGTAAAATGTGCAGCTGCTGTGGAAAACAGTATGGTGAGTCCTCAAAGAGTGAATCATGGATTGCCATATGACCCAGAAATTCCACTTCTGGGTATACACTCAAAGAATTGAAAGCAGCATTACTCCCAGTCAAAAGGTGGAGACAACTCAAACCGAACGTCCGTGGCAGATGCACAGAGAAGCCCCATGTGGTCTGCCGTGCAATGGAGCATTAGCCTAAAAAGGAAAGGAGTCCTGACATCTGCTACAACACGGATGAACCTTGAGGACGTTATCCTAAGCGAACTGAGCCAGTCACAAAAAAGGACGTACATGTGCAATCCCACTTATAGGAGGTGCCTAGAGTCGTCAAATTCAGAGACAGAAAGTTGGATGGTGGGTGCCAGGCGTGGGAGGAGTGGGGAGTTAGTGGTTACTGGGGACAGGGTTGCAGTTGGGTAGAGAAGAGCTCTGCAGGTGGACAGTGCTGGTGGTTGCACAGCAATGCCAATGTGCTTTACGCCACTGAACTGTAGACTTAAAAATGGTTCAAATGGTAAATTGTATGTTATGTATGTTTTACCACAACTAAAACAAAACAAGCCAGTGCTTAGGTGGGGATCCCGAGGTCCGGAGCCCGCTGCAGGAGCACAGCAGTGAGGCAGCGGCCGGTTCCTGCTGGGGGTGGGCATGGGGGTGACTGGTTCTGGTAACAAATGTCTATGGTGAGGACTGGCTGATTCATTCATAATCCAGCACACGTTGACTGCACCTCAATCCGCACCTGCTCTCAGTGGGACCCCAGACACGGCCCCCTCTGCGCATCCCCAGGCCCCCAGGAGGTGGTTCCAGCACTGTCGCAGGCGAGGACCAAGGGCTGGCGGGGGAGGGCAGGCAGCGGCAGCGGCTCTGCCGACATCAGGGACGCGGCAGGGGCTCCCTGTGGGGGATTTTTGCCTTTCTCATTAGGCCGCCCTTGATAGCGCAAGTAATTTGGGGTTTGGCTGAGAAGAATGCGCTCAATCATTCCGTGTCTATCATTTCTCGTAATGCCTGTGCTTTGCTCCGGCTGCGAGGTGCCCCGAAGCACTTTCCTTGAACTCCCAGAGCAGCTGAGGCACCGACCGTGGGAGCTCCCCGGCGGGGTCACGGTGCTGGCCTTTTCCTTCTCCTGCAGGAATTCAACTGTCAACGCCTGGCGAATAGGGTCCCTCTCTCCCCAGTCACCTGCTTGGCCTGTCGGGACATAGGGTGCGTGTCACCTGTGCAGTGGCCTCCTTCTGAGGGGAGGTGGCTGATGGGGACAATGACAATGACCCCTCTGAGGTGCACGGCCCTTTCCATTTCACCCTGCCCGTTCCCAGCTGATTCCGCATCCCATCTCCCCAGCCTCTCTGGGCTTCCAGGGTTATGCTTATTTTCCAGGGGAGGCTCAGAGACGGTAAAAAAAAAATGTGTCACCAATTAGCCATCAATACAGACAACACTTCAACCCCCAAGTGACTGATTCTAGGACAGAGCTCTCCAGAGTCCCCACTGTGGGGGGACTTGGGGATTTTGTGGCTCAACGGTATGCCTTCTGCCCTCCATAAAATGGGTGTGACAAAGCCTCCCCGCCAGCCTCAGGGGCACAGTGAGAAGCAGCAGAGACGTGGTGACGGCACGGGAGGTGCCTACTGTGAAGCGCCGTCTGTGTCGGATAAAGGGTTGGGGTTGGCAAGGCCGACTCACTCTGCCTCTGCCTCGGGACACATTCGCAGGCTGTATGTCATCCTCCCAACACAGGGACACACGGCTGGCGGGGACAGGCGTCACAGCCAAGTGACGGGTCCGTTCGCATGAGTTATAAAGGTCTGAATCGAGTGATTCCTTCTGAGATGCAATCAAGCGAGTTTCAAACAGAAGCCAGTGTCGCAGAAGGGCGCTGGGGGAGTCACGGCGGGCAGCTGGGTGACCCTCCCCGGGGAGGAGGCCACAGGAGGCAGGTGTTAACGAGCTCTGGCCACCCAGCTGCCTGCACTGCCCTCCCGGGCTGGGGTCGGCAGAGCTGACGACCTCGTTTGCAGAGACCTCGCTGACCTGGAGTCATTCCATAAGTCCCTTTGGCTTCCAAGAATTAGGAGGAGGATGACTGAGAGCGTCACATATGACTCAGGTCTGGGATGAATCAGGGTTGGAGCGAGTGGTGGCGGGGACTTGCTACAGGCTCGAGAACGTCGTGCCAGGGGAGGGGACTTCTGTCCTTTAAGGCCCCGGAGTCCGCCCCCTCTCGCAGTCCATACGATCTGTTCCAGATGCCGCCCCGGACTTCCCAGTGTCAGAAGCCAATTAATTCCCTTTTCTGCTTAAACCAGATAGAGTTTTGTTCCTGTCATTAGCAACCAAAAGTATGCCAACTAAAAATAACACCAGGTATTTTAACTTCTCTAAACTTTGTTCTAAATTATGTATCACTCTTTAAATATAATCATTAGTGGTTGGTAATAATTTATCCTCAGGTCTTTTAATAAAATGTTCAGTTTCATGGAAAACCCTAATTGAGTGGAGAGCATTTAATCAAGGCGGACTTGGTCCCACAGCCCCTGGGGAGGCCTCCCTTGTAGATGAGGACGCTGCAGTCAGACTCCCCTGGTGGCAGCTGAGTAGAGAAGTGGAAACAGGTGAGCAAGGGACAGGTGGGGTGTCTGGCCCGCCCCGCCCCCACAGGCGCGGGCACACGTGCTCACGAGCACCACACTGCTCAGCCCATTAAGGAAGTGGTAGTAACGCCAGCCTGCTCCCCTGCTCTCCTGCGGCTGTCATCCCTGAGGCTAGTGACAGCTTCCCTTTGAATGAATGTATGAATTAATTCAGTGTCCTCCCAGTGACAGCGCTGCAGTGTGAGGAGCATGCAAATGCTTTCAGAGGAGGAGGTCGTGACCCCGAGGAGGGCTGGGATGTTCATTACGCAGAATCCCTGCACCTGGGCTGCCAGGCTGGGTCACCCTCCTCCTCCCCAAGTGTCAGGTGGTAAGGCCCCTCCACTCAAGGCTTCTTTGCACCCCGAGCAAACTCTCCAAGAGGCACAGGGCCCTTGGAGGGGAGACAGGGCTCCCCTTTTTACAGCTTTGCTCTCAAAGAGCTGTCCTGGCATCAGCGGGCACAGGTGACAAATGCAGACTTCAGGCCCCCCTGAGCCAGAATCTGCGTTTTAACCTGTTCTGTGAGTTCTCGAGGCCTGCACTAGAGCTGCGTGAGAATCCGATGAGATTACAGGTGTGTGACTATCTCACATACTTCGGACGTCCTGGCTAACGGGGACATCCCGTTCATACAGTTCATATTAATCGCTGAAGGAATCCTCTGAGTGTGCAAAGGCAGGGACTGTTATCTTTGTTTTACAGATGAGCACACCCAGGCCCAGAGAGGTTAAAAGGCACGGCCAGGAGGTGGTGGCCCAGAGCCCCTCTGCACTCCCTGGCTCACTCAACCTGCACGCCACAGGAGGGGGCAGGCTCAGGGGGGTCCAGTGACCTGGCCCCCTTGGTAAGTGGCCGTGAGGGTAGAGTCCAGACCCCTCTGGTTCCCAAGCCCATTCTCCTCTTCTCCATGGGGCGTCCCATGGGAGAAACACTCGGTGACAGGTGCCTTCCCCAGACCCTGCAGACAGACTTCCCTGACTGTAGGCCTGGGGGTGCGGGCCAGAGCAAGGGGGCTGGGGTCTAGGGGGGCTCTGTTAGGCTTTGAAAGCTGCTCAGACTGGGCATAGCCTCTCGGGCCTGCTGGCACTGGCTGGCAGCATCCCAGTGTGGGTGTCCTCTGTAGCCAGGCAGAGGCACAGAAGCCGGGGAAGCCACCGTTAAGGCCACCTTGGTCCCTCCGCTCTCCGTCGTCCTTCCAGTCTTTTCTCCCTTGTCTCTCCTGTCTCCCTCCTCTTCCCTTCCTTCTGCAGACGTTTCTCTGCATCCCTCTGTGCCAGCTCCTTGCCAAGTGCCCTGGACACAGAGACATCTGCCCTCAGACCCCTCCTGATGTTGAGGAGGGCCTAGCTGTTGGAGGAAAATGTAGGTCTGGCCTGGGGGAGGAGCTGGGCACATCAGTGTGTCGGACCTCGGCTGTCTGAGCCCGAGATTGCTGTTTCCACCAACTAGACAGGTAGTGCTTAACATCCAGATGACGGTTCAAATTAAAAAACGACTTCCCTCAGCTCGGAATTTCCAAAGTGGACACCCACCGAGTGCCAGAGTCCATGGCCAGGCCCTCCCCCAAAGGGGCCCATTCAATTCTCACTGCTATAGGGGCAGGTGTTACCCACTTCTGGAATTCACAAGTGAGGAAACTGGACCAGGAGATGTTCACTAACTTGGGCAAGTTTAAGCTCAATAGTATTAAATGACCGAGTCCAGATTTGGGCCAGGCCTGTCTGACCCCAAAGCTCAGTGCACCCCCCGTGCCCCCGTCCCCTCCCTGGAGTTTCCCTGGGCCCTTGGGCAGTGTTAAGGTGCCTGCGGCAGGGCCTGCCCTCGATCAGAGGCGTGAGAGTGAATGAGGACGTGTGGAATCTTCCATCTCCTGCGATGATGCCCCGGGGGCCTGTCCAATTTGATTTCAGTGAGTCTATTCTCTTCCTCTCACAGGGCTACATTAAGAGAGTTTTTTAAAGTCAATTTTGCTGGTCTTGAGGCTTGAAGGTTTGAACACACATATTCTGGGAGGGCCCTCTTTCCTGAATTTACCCTCTAGCCCTAGTCCCTGGGAGCCAGTGACGAGGCCTGCCTATGGGACTCCCCTCCTCTGTCCAGCCTCTCTCTGCAGGGGCTGGCTGTGGCTTGTGCCAAGGTGGAATCTTCCCCTGCCCCTTGTCCCAGCTCCTGCAGCCTGGCTGGGAGACCCTGGGCTGAGGCCACAGTCCCTTCACACCTGGAGCCTTGCTCCCAGTGCCTCTGCTGCCCCAGGTCTTGTTTTTTTTGCTCCCAGTGGGCATCCCCTGCTCTGGGGTCTCCCTGAGCCATGGCTCTGCCATGCACAAGGCTTTGGCAGTGCCAGGACCCAAGCCCAGGTTGCCTGACTTTGTGTCACCCCGTGTGGCCTCCACAGCACATGAAGGTCAAGAATTGACTGGAAGTCCAGGTGGGCTGCTCTCAAACCTGAATCCTCTAAAATGAACAGCTGAGTGACATTAGTTATGGCCCTGAACTTTGCAAGTGTCTGGCACAGCATTTCAGCTGCACCCCAGAAGCTTCTGAAATATTAAAATCTTGTTAGCTCCCTGAGCCTCTCTAGGGCTGTGGAGTCCAGTGACTTCCTCTGGTTTCACAAGTCAAATTCAGGCCATGGCCGTGTGCCTCCCTTTGCAGGATGAGCCTGGGCTGTGAGAGGATGCCCCTCCCCCATCTCCATCACCCGCCTTTACCCCTCCGCCTGCTGCCCAGACTCATGGGCCTCTCCTGACCTGCCCTCACTTCTCATCCAGGCTGTGGCACGCCGACAGAGTCCCGACAGAGCAGTTACCCCCACAGCAGGAAGAGCTCTGATCTCCACGACCTTCATTACTAGGATCCGGCCCAGGTCAGGCTCACCTGGGCCCTCTTTTGCCCAGAGCCTTCTGAGTTGGAATTTCTGTCTGGGTTCCATGAGTCACAGCAAGCAAGGTGTTCCAGTGACCTATTGCTGTGTAAGAAATCACTCCAAGGGCCAGCCTGTGGCTCACTTGGGAGAGTGTGGTGCTGACAACACCAAGGTCACAGGTTCGGATCCCTATATAGCGATGGCCGGTTAGCTCACTTGGGAGAGCGTGGTGCTGACAACACCAAGTCAAGGGTTAAGATCCCCTCACCGGTCATCTTTTAAAAAAAAAAAAAGAAAGAAAGAAATCACTCCAAGACCTAGTGGCTTAAACCACCACCAGTAATTTTATTCTCTCTCATGGTTTCTGTGAGCAGGAATTTAGGAAGGATCCAGCCAAAAGGTTCTGACTCGAGACCTCATGTGGACGCAGTCAGACATGCCTGCAGCCAGGGCTGAAGCCACTGGTAGCCTGGGGGCCTCTCCATAGAGTGTCTCCTCACAGGCTAGCTTGGGCTTCCTTACAGCATGGCCACCTCGGGGTGGCCTGGCTGCCTGTGTGACGGCTGAGGGCTTCCAGAGCAAACATCCCAACGAGCAAAGCAGAAGCGCCAAAGGAGTCCACTGAAGAGACTCTGGACGAGGTAGGAGCCTCAGTGTCGGGTGAGCTCCAGCACAAGATGACCCTCCTGGACAGGCCACTCAGCCACTGGCCTCTCAGTGGCCTCTTGGGGTGGCCATTGTTGGCTCCTCTGCTGGTGAATTGACAGCCCCAAAGCCCTTATTCTTCCTTACAGAAGTGGCTTGGAGGCCCTCTGGGACCCTGTGGGTGGAGGTTGGCTGGGCACCAAGTCGACGGGACGATGAGGATGGGGGGGAAGCAGGGGGCCTCTGGGACGCTCCTCAGACTTTTGCCACAGGCCTTTTTTTTTTTTTTTTTTTTGACTTTGTGTTGAAGTATAAAATACCTACAGAAAAGTACATAAATCCTAAGTGTGTGAGTAACCACTGTGCTGGCCTCTGAGGCAGCACACTCGCTTTGCCCGCTTTTAGCCTGCGGGGACCACCCCATATGTGCATCCTCTCCCTGTCTGATTCTCTGTCGCCTGGTGTCTTGCATGCTGCCCGGCATCTGTGGGGTTCCCCCGCACCATGTTCGTGATTGCCGTTCTCTCGTCCTTGCTTCTGTGCAGTGCTCCATCGCGTGACACCACCCTGGTCTATTTATCTATTCTACTCTTGTTTTGTTGATGGGCATCTGGGTTGTTTCATTTTTTGGCTAATACAAATAGTGCTACTAGGAGCATTCCTGGACATATTTTTGGGACGCAAACACATGCATTTCCCTTGGGCACAACACGGGAGCCTGCTGGGGCAGAGGGTAGGCACATGTTTGCGAGGCTCTCAGAGGAGGCACAGAGCCGAGTCCTGTGCTCCTGGGCTGCAGCAGGAGCTTTCCAGCTGTGACAGCAAGTGGAGCAGCTGCTGGGCCAAGCCCAAGGCCAGCCTCCACCTCCAGACCCCAAAGCTGCCGGAAACCCCAGCTGTTGGCTTCTTGGCAAACAGGCTGCCTGTGCCCATGGCCCTTGGGACTCACTTCCTGCTGGGTTGAACTATGTCCCCCCAAAACTCACTGAAGCTTGAAATGTGTCCACCAAGTTTTAAGTATTAGAAACTTAGCCCCCTCCATGACTGTTAGGAGGGTGGGGAATCCTATTGTAGAAATTGGAAAGTGGAGCCTTGAAGAGGTGATTGGATTGTAGGATCGTGCAGTAGTGAATGGATTAAAAACCATGGTCAGGGGCATGGCTCTAAGGGCTTTAAAAGAAGAGGAGAGTCTGTCTTTCTCTCTCTCTGCTCTGTCTGCTTCCACCATCTTGCAATGTGAGACCCTGGGTCACTATTGACACCACCAGATGGACTTTGGACTTCCCAGGCTCAGAAACCATAAGCAATAAATTTTGTTTTTCTTTATAAATTACTCAGTTCCAAGTATTTTTTAGATAAGCAACAGAAATGGCCTGAAACAGAAAATTGGTACCAGAGAAGTGGGGTGTTGCTTATAACAGATACTTGAAAATGTGGAGATGGCTTTGGAACTGGGTGTTGAGGAGAGGTTGGGGGAGTTTGGAGGACTCAGAAGCAGACAAAAAGACAAGGGTAAGTTTGGAATGTCTTAGAGACTGGTTACGTGGTGGCGAGCAGAATGCTGATAGAAAGATGGACTGTAAAGACCATTCTACGGAGGTCTCAGACAGAAATAAGAAGGAGTTTATTGGAAACTGGGGTGAAGATCACCCTTGCTGTGAACTGCAAGGAACTTGGCTGCATTCTCTCCCCGACTTAGGACTTTGTGGAAGTTGGAACTAGGGGTTGTGAACCAGAGTATTTGGTGGAAGAAATTTCTAAGCAGCAAAGCATTCAGGAAATTGCATGGCTACTTGTAACAGTCTACACTGAGTTATGGTGGCAAAGACATGACATAAAGTCAGAATTTAAAAGGCAAGCAGAGGGTAAAGATTTGGAAAATTTGCAGCCTGGCCATGTGGTAGAGAAGCAGAGAGCATTTTCAGAAGGAAAATTCAGTAGTACTAAGGTTAACACAAAAGTACGGGATTATCAAGAGAAGGGGAAAAAGGCCCTGAAGGCATTGCAGAAGCCTCTGGGTCCAACCCTTCCATTTCAGGCCCAAAGACCTAGGGAGACAAAATGGTCTTGGGGAACAGGCCTGAGGTGCCTTCCACAGCCTCGCTGCCCAGGGCCACCTCAGGAAGCTGCTTCCAGCACTAGCACCCCAGATGCTTTGGCTGCTCCAGCCATGGCTAAATTGGCCCCAGGTGCAGCTCTGGAAGGTACAAGCTGGAAGCCTTGGCAGCATCCACGTGGTGTTAGGTCTGCAGGCTGGCAGAATGCCAAAGCCAGGAAGGCTTGGGAGCTCCATCCTGATTTCAAAGGATGTATGGAAAAGCCTGGAGACCCAGGAAGTGATCTGTCTCAGGGGTGATTTACCACACAGAGCCTTCATTAAAGCAAAGCTGAGTGGAAACGTGGGGTCAGAGTTGCAGCAGAAACACCCCAACAGCTCTGTGTCTTATGGAGCCATGAGAAGGGGACCATTGTGGAGACCCCAGAATTGTGGAGCTACAAGAGTGAAATACCAGCCTGCAAGAGCTGAAGCATCGCCTGAGACCAGGAAAGCCATGGGAGCAGAGCTGCCTGAGGACTTGGGGACCCAACCCCCACACCAGTGTGCAGAGGACATCGAACATGGAGTCAAGGTACCTGATTCACTAGTTTCAAGATCTAATGCCTGCCTTGCTAGCTTTCTGACTTGTTTGGGACCTGTTACCCCTGTCTTTTGACCTCTTTCTCCCTTTTTGGATGTCAATGTGTACCCTATGCTTGTCCTACCATTGTATCTTGGAAGTAAATAGCTTGTTTTTAATTCACAGATGGAACTTTGAACTTTGAACTTGTTTGAGTTGAAACAAATTAAGACTTTGGGGATGAAATGAATGTATTGCATGTGAAAAGGACATGAGTTTTGGGGGGCCAGGGGCAGAACATAGTGGATTGAATTATGTCCCCCCAAAACTCATTGAAGCTTGAATTGCACCTCCCAAGTTTTATGTATTAGAAACTTGGCCCCCACTGTGACTGTTAAGAGGGTGGGAAGTCCTATTATGGTGATTGAAAGGTGGAGCCTTGAAGAGGTGATTGGATTGTAGGACTGTGCAGGAGTGAATGGATTAAAAATGGTGGTCAGGGGCGTGGTTCTGAGGGCTTTAAAAGAAGAGGAGAGTCTGTCTTCTCTCTCTCTGTTCTTTCTGCTTCCACCATCTTGTAATGTGAGACCCCTGGGTCACTGTCGCCATCACCAGATGCTCTTTGGACTTCCCAGGCTCAGAAACTGTAAGCAATAAATTACATTTTTCTTTATAAGTTACCCATTTCCAAGTATTTTGTTACAAGCAACAGCAATGGACTAATATAGGGGGTGAACTGACTTTCCTGTATGAGGAGGGAGTGGAAATTTTGGCTGGAGATGAATAACTAACAGTTATCACAATGAAAACAGGAGCCGCGGGACAGCAGGCTGGGGGTGCCGCACTCAGTTCCTTTGTGCCTGCCCAGTAAGTCCAACCCTGTGGCCTTTCAGTGAGGGGGCAGGTCTCTCCCTTCTGGGACTGCAGGCTGGGGTCTCTTCAGAGCCGCCCGTCGTCCCAAATTTGTCTGCACATTGGAATCACCTGAGGAGCCTCAAAGATACTGATGCCTGGGGCCTACTCCAGAGATTGGGATTCAATGGGTGGGGTACGGCCTGGGCTTGGAATTTGTAAAAGATCCCCAGGTGTATCAGTCAGGGCTGATCAGAGAAGCAAAACCACACACGCAGGTAGTAAGCATGCATGCGTACAGGTAGGAAGGCAGAGCGTATGCCTCTAGTAGATATGCCGTAGGTATGCAGCATATGTGTAAATAGTGTGTATTCATGGGCGCGTGTCTAGGTAGTGTGCAGTATGTATAATGTACATATGTGCACGTGTGCTATGCATGTGTGTAGTGTGTGCATGTTTGTACGTATGTGTATTAAGAGATTCGTTGTAGGGATTTGGCTTTCTGCAGTTGCGGAAGCTGGTTAAACAGTCTCAGTAAGGGTGTTATCTTCAGGTCTGATGCAGGAGCTTGAAGTCCCCAGGACAGGCAAGCAGGTTGAAGCTGGATGTCAGGTGGGGAGAGCAAGGATCAGTTTTAGCATGGAGCATGAGCAGGAGCCCACAAGAGTGGACTGAAATGCACATCGGTCCTTGCTGCCTCTGACCTTGGGGAGTGGGTCCCATGGAAGCCATGTCTTCATCACGGAGTAAACACACACACCTGGCCCAGGGGAAGGGGAAGCAGAGAGGGCCCTCCACATCTCAGGCAAGGCTCTCTCTTGGGGCTGCTGGGAAAAGTTGTTCATCCTATCCAAGTGGACACTATAGCACCAGCACCCCAGGAGGTTCCAACGTGCAGGCGAGCTAGGGACCGGCTGGCCCAGAGACACACACCTGTCTGTGAGGTGCTTTCCAGGCTGTTAGCTCCCACCCCCACCCACCCTGCATTCATTCACTCATCTGTTCATTCAGTGATATATTAGCTGAGGGTCACTCTGTGTCAGGAACTGGGGACAGATGCAGAGAGGAGGGGCTCTGAGGGGCTCACAGGCCTGTGAGGAAACCCTCTGACCAAGGTGGGGGCTTACAGAATCAGCTTATGGAATCAGTTGGGCCCACAGGGCCCCTAAATGAGGGAGCTTCACCTGATACCCTGACATTCCGCTGGCCCCTGGAGACCAGGTTCAAGGAAATGTCCTTCCCTCTCTGACGACTTCCTGGCTGCTGACCAGGTGTTGAACAGGGACCAGTTGCAGGCCATGGAGGTTGGGTGGAAGGGGCAACTCCCTGTCCCTGGTGGTGACACTCCTTGTAGCAGGGTGGGGTGGGGAAGGCGGAGGCCAGACAACGTACTTGTCACATGTCCTTCCTGGTCAGGGTATAGATTGGGGTTCCTCTGTGCCCTGCCACACTCCGTGTCTGGAGGCATTGCTGGCACCTTCCAGAATTTACTCTTTTGTCTCTAAGACCCTTTCCGTTAGATATGCCTTTGTAACTTGCCCCTGCTCTCAGGTCACTGCCCAGCCTGTCACTGGCGGTGCCAAGCCCTGCCTTTTGCTTTTGAGCCAAGTACTTTTTACCCCTTAATTAAATGATCTCATGCTGTGGTTTGTTTGCCTCAACTTCCATTTTCAGGAAAGCTTTCACTCTCTGTCTCCCTTTCCAAAACGTCGTTTTTAATCAGATTTCAACTGTAGGGCACAGGCTTTGTGACTTTTTGTCTTGGCGGCCTGGAAGCTTCCTTCTTGTGTTCTATTCTACCCGTGAGAGGTTGCAGTACAAGTTCCTCATGGCTGGCAGGACTGCGATGAGGGCCAGCTCTACAGGCTCCCAAGAGCCAGTATTCAACTGGAGGAATTTTGCTGAAATGTGAAGGTGTGGTAGCTTGGTGGGAGTATGCACAGCTCTGACACTGGAAAACACTAAGATTGGGTGTCTGACCCCATTTGGCTTGGTGGGTTTCAGCTTGCACTGTAGTTACCAGGGTACCTCTAAGCCAATTGCTTGGGCCCCACCACAAGCCAATTAAATCAGTCTTTGGAACTGGGGTGGGCACAGTGGCATTTTTAATTCCCTGGGTGATTTTAATGCACAGTTGAAGTTGTGACCAAGGCAAGAGCCTCCTCAGTAGAGACGCTCATTCCCACTAGACTAGATCCATCAGTCCCTTCCCACCCAGGTCCTGCAGCTCCCTGCTCAAAGCAGGACTGTGGCCTGTCTGGGGGATAGGAAGAGACTGAAGAAGGCCGGTTTATGCCCCAGACCAGCATCTGAGTCCAAACTCAGTTATTTACCGAAGACTTTACTCCTTATCTCCCTGGTCAATGAAAAGCACCATGGAAACTCTGACATCAGGGGGCAGGCAGCCAAGCACACCTTTCCCAGGAAGCACAAATACACCTGTTTACCAAGGTGCTTGGCGACCTTGGGCATCTGCCCCAGGTGTAAACGAGGGCATTAGGCTGAGCGATGGTGAGGCCCCTCCAACTTTGCCACCTCGCACTGCTCAGGCTGAAATCATGTAGTCGTTTTTTCTTTTAAACAGAGCGATTCAGAGAAGGTAGGGACCAGCCTAAAACCCCAGATAGGGGAGGCCAGGCCAGGCCAGGCCAGGAACCAGGCCTCCTCTGAATGCCAGGCTGCCTCTGGGGATGGGCTCTAGGTTCCCTGTCTCAGACAGCTCAGCAAGGAAGCCCCCAGACTCCAGGGACCAAGGAGGAGTGTGACCAGGAAGAAAGGGCGTGGGGCTCAGTGGGGGGGGGGGGCGCTGAGGGGCTGGAGGACTGGTTGGAGCAATCCAGGAGCCCACCGTTTTAGGGTGTTTTCACTCCTCTCATTGGCAGCAGCCTCAGAAGTCAGAGTGAGGCCAGTTCCACCTTCCTCTTTGAAATGACCCGATTGACTGGGGGCCTTGCTGGGGAAGCTGAGGCCCAAGCACCAGCAGGTAGGCATGTTGCTCCTGTAGCTCTGTTCTCTGGATTGCTCCCAGAAAGGGCTGCATCTGCCACAGTATAAAGGCTGACCCTCATTCCTACTTTCTGGCCCTGACTAAGGTCATTGCTGCAGCCCAGCTGGGTGCTTATGCAGTGCCCCGCCTGGGTTCTGTGCCCTGCCTCGGTCCCATGCCACCCATCCCTCCTCCCTGCAGCACCAGCTGACCTGCCTGGCAATGGGGCCTCACTCCACATGACGTCTCTCAGCTCTCACTGTTGTGACACTTCCCATTCTGTTCCGTTCCATTTGGAATTGTCTTCCCAGTGCTGACTGTTCCCTATGGGACTGTGAGCTCCACAAGAAGGAAGGCCATTTGGCACGTGGTCCTGTTCACCAATTCAGGCAGCATGGAGAAAAGAGTAACTGAGTCCAAATCCTGGTTCAGCCCTCACCAGCCTGAGCCTCTTGTTGTTCATCTATAAAGTGGAAGGTGCCCCCTGAAGAAGAGGCTGCAAGCTGCCCCCCAAATCCATTCCCTCGTCTTCCTGTGTACATTCTCCCATCTCCTGACAGTTCTGTGGGGTCAGTGGAAGAGCAGGAGTGAGATGCGCAATCCCTGCATCAAGGATGATGAAAAGTGGGTCTGTCTCCTCCGAGCTCTGCCCTCGTCCTGCTGGTTGAATGCAGAAGGCATCATAGCTGTTGTGGCTGGTGGATCCCATGGGGGAAGGAGCCCGGGTCCCTGAGTCACTGCACAGAGGAGAGCTCCTGCTGCCCAGGAACATCACTTGTCTGGGTGTGAGTGTGAAGTGACCTTTCATTATTGCTGGGCCAGTATGCATTTTGGGCCTATTTGTTATAGCAGCTGGAGTGATCCTAACTAATACCCCACCTTCCAGCCTTGTTGGGAAGATGAAATAAAGCATGGGAAAGGGCCTAGCACAGGTCCTGGGATGCAGAAAGTGGGGCTAGTATATTAAAATAAATAAATAAAACTAATATTAGTTGTTCCTAAGTATATAGACATGGCCTGAGACCTTTTCTATGACTCTAAATCAAAGGCTTAGATTATATTTATTAATTAATATTAATGATACTGTACATAATTATAATTGCTATAAGCTTAGATGTTGTTAGGAATCCAGCCTTTAAGGTGCTACTATCGGATGCTTTGTGTTCACAAAGCTGTACCAGTCAAAGAGCTTTGAGCTGCAAGTGACATATCCATTTTAAACTGGCTTAAAGGCTAGATGGTTAGCTCAGCCGGTGAGAGTGCCACCTTGTAACAACAAGGTCTGGGGTTTGGGGTTTGGACCCCTGTACTGGCCAGCCACAAAAGAGAGAGAGAGAGAGAGAGAGAGAGAGAGAGAGAGAAGGAAGGAAAGAAAGAAGGAAAGAAAGAAGGAAAGAAAGAAAGAAAAGAAAAAGAAAGAAAGAAAGAGAAAGAAAGAAAGAAAGAGAAAGAAAGAAAGAAACTGGCTTAAGCAAAATAGATAATTGAGTGATAAGTAAATACACCGATAGCAATGTATGGGCTCATGATGTGTCACTCAGGTGTGGCTGTATCCAGGCACTCGGTACTTCCAGAGCTCTCCCCACCTCTCGAGTCTCCTTTCCTCTGCTGTAGTTTGCTCTGCAGAAAGGTTCTCACATGAGGTGGGCAAGACGGTCTTGACCAATGCGGCCCCACCCTCTCAACTTAGCACTCATTGAAAAGAAAACTTCTCTCTCTCAAATCTTGCAGTTTGGGGTTGGGGGCAAATTACTACTATGCCTCGTTTCCTCCCGCACTTGGAACCAGTTGAGCAATAGAGGTCAGACAGACGAGGCCCAAGTGTCAGACTTATGAGTGATTACATTGGTTGGAGACTGTGGCTTCAGATATGAAACGAACACTTCACCCCCGAACTAGATCGACCCACCTGCCAGTTACAGGCACAGGTGGAAGAGCCCAGGCTGGCAGGGAGCAGCCCAGACCCCGCCTGGCTCCAAAGGGAAGAAGTCCTGGGAGGGACAGGGCCAGCACGCTTAGTGGTTGCCGCTTCTCCCCCTATCCTGTGTTTGTATTTCGTAAAGATACTTAAATTATGAGTATCACACAGTCAGCTGCAGAGATCGAGGCTCTGCTGCTATGTCATCGATCTCTGCAGCTATGTCATGAGACAGATTTACCCAAGTCCTCAGGCACCTTCTTAAAAACCCAGACCAGCAATACCTACTTATTCCCTAAGGCTAGGCAGACGGAAAGCCAGGTCACAGGAAACAAGCCGAAACAACTGGGGATGTTCTAGGCTGGAGAAGGAATGCTCTAGAAGGCCTCTGTGTGTTGTGTAGGTCTGGAAGGAGTGCTGGGACTGCATGAGGAAGCTGATCTCGCGCAATGGGGAAGCGCTGTTTGGAAGTCAGGCGCCCAGTGCGGCAGGGCTGCCTGGGAGGCGGAGGTGGGAGGTGGGAGGTGCTGAGTGCCGAGCACTCAGCAGCCCTGGGAGTAGCAGTCAGGGATGGGGTGGGATCCATCCCGGCTCTGCGTGGACACGGCAGGTCGATGCACCTCCGAGATCTGTGTGTTCCTACATCCAGAAGGGATGATAACGCCTTTTACATGGGGAGATCAAATAAAGGTAATTGGGATGGTGCTTTGCAAACAGTTACATACTAAACAAATATTACCATCCTCAGCCCAAGAAGAGGCAGGGGTGAAGGGTCACGGGAGCTTCAGGGTCAAGGCTGGGAGGGGGCGCAGTAGGGACTGGAGTCAGTTGGCCAGAGCTCTGCAGGTTGCCTGGGAGCTTACGTTCTAGTGGGGAGGGTTCAGAGACTGAACACGGACATAAAAAATGCGTAAGGCATGTCGTGTGAAAGGTGGCTGGTGATAGGGGAAAGAAAGCAGGACAGGATGAAGAAGATCGTGTGTGTGTGTGAGTGTGTGTGTCTGTAGAGGTGGGAGGAGCTGGCACAGGCCTCAAGGAGAAGCTGAGGTTGCAGCAAGCCCTTGAGGATGGGAAAGGGAGAGCTGGAATCAGAAGCTTCTGCAGCCCTGGAGACCTGGGGGAGCCCCTGCGTGCAGCTCCGGACCCCTCCTCCAATGCTGGCTGAACTCAGCAGCCCCGCAGAAGAGCAGCGAGGGGGGCAGGGCCCTTACTACAGCAGGGTCAAGGCCCAAGCTGTGCCAGGAGCAGACACGTCTTTGCCCTGGTCTCAAGGGGTGTCATGGTCTTCGTGCCCCCATAGTGAGGTGACCTGGCAAAGAGATGGCTGCAGCTCCCGTCCATGGGGAGCACTCTGAATTGGAACCCCCATGTCCACCCTCACCCTCCATCTTGCCAAGAACAGCTCAGGAAGCACCGGGTGGCAGAGGCCTGAGGGGGCCTCGCATGAACCATGGCACAGGTGGGGAGGGGTCTCCCGAGGAAGTGGGACACTGGGCTGAGGCGCAAGCTGAGGAGCAGCCTGCAGAGTTGGAGGGGCGCGGGGACCAGGTCCAGCGGGGCTTCTCGTGGACCCCACAAGCAGGCGAGCATCATCCCTCCTGCCTTGTCCTGCAGAAGACAGCTTCTCTTGCTGCCCTGGCGGCTGCAGCTGGGGAGGACATGGGACTCACCTGCCGATGGTCATCTTTTGGGCGGGAGGGAGGCGTTGCCTTCCCCAAAGTTGGTGGACTGTGAGGGGCATCACCACCGGTCACCAACAGGGTGGAGACCACACGCTGGCAGCAGCTCAGAAGGCTCCAGGTTCAAGGAGAGAGGCCCCCACTCTGGGTCCATGGGCCACACCCTTCTAGGCCGGAACCACGTCATTCCAGGCCACCCCAAGAAGGGGTGGATTCTCCAAGCCAGCAGCAGGGCCTGCTGATGTCATTTTATCAAACTCTTCAGAAACACAAATCCATGTGGGCATCCTCCGGCTGCCTCCCATCAGCAGGGCTCCAGGCCAGACCCTCTCCACCTGCCAGGGGACATCCTGGAGGGCGGCTCTGGCCACGGTCGGGGGGAGAGGGTTCTAAGCCCCACTTGGCCTTGGAGCTGGGGATCTACCTGTGGGGGACTTGGTTTCCTTCTCTGAAAGTGGAGAACATAACATCTCTCAGGGTGAGGGTCAAACGGGACAATAAATAAGGCATTCGGCTGAGCGCCTGGCTTGTAGCAATTGCTCAGGAATTCAGAGTGTTTGGGGAGCAGGCCGCAGAGGTCTGGATTCTAGTCCCAGCACTGCCATTGACTAGCCATGGGACTGCAGGCAAGTCTGACCTCTAGAGAACCGAGTCTCTTCACCCACAGTTGGGAGGTGCCACGCCAATTCCCCCAACAGGACCACTGGGAATGTCTGGGAGATGATGCTGGAAGGCTTCCCAGGTAAGCATGACATGCAGCTGAGCATCTCCGTGCTGGGCCACCAGTCAGGATTTTCTGATGGGTTCTTTGCTAGCTCACTATCTCCTGAAACGTCCCCCTTTCATCCCAGGACTGTCCTTGAAGGGTAGGAAAATCACCTGTTACCACTTCCCTATCCTTCCTGTCCTTGTGCCATCTGGTCATGAGGCCCATGGCCAGACTTGTGACTTCTGATCCGTGCTTTATAGTTTACAGAGTGAAGCCACATCTGTCCTCTCACCCCACCCTGGGATACCTCGTAGCTGTGTATTACTGCACCCATTTCATGAATGAGAAGACCGAGGCCCAGAGAGCTCAGGTGCCTGCTTGGGGGCACACGCTGGTGAGAGCCAAGCCAGTGCTAGGCCAGGTCTTCTAGAACACGTGCCAGCATCTTGGAAGGTTCTGCTTTTTTTCTGTTGCCCAGGACAACACTCGAGAGCAAACTCTTTCCCTCTCAGAAGTGCCCTGTTTTGATGCTCAATTAAGGCTGGAAAATGAAAGCCACTACATCCCAGCTGATTTGAAGGGCCTCTGCCTAAATGGGGAATCACAACACCCTTTAGAATTGGGGGGCTGGTGAGGGAAGAGCACACCAGTTCCCAGGTGCTCAACTGCCCCCTGCCCTCTGCCTCAGGCAGATTTTTCTGCTGACCTCTCCCAGCACCGGCGGGGCGACTTTCCTTCCCGCCCTGCTCATCCTCCCCAGGGCTCCCCGCAGCCCTGGCCAGCTGCTCCCCACAGCTACCCAGGAGCCCACAGGCAGGCACCTCAGGAGATGGCCCCCACTGGGCATTCTCCAGGGACAGCTCTGTCTAAAGACACAGACCAACTGGCCCTGACCTGCCCGCATTCTCACCACCGGGGGACCCATCTTTATCCACAGGCAAAGCTCTAGGACCCCCAGCAAAGTCAGCCTGACATCACAGGTGCCAACCACCTCCCTTTTCAGTCCAGCTAATCCATGGCACCATTGCACTAATGGACCATCAGATGGATCTCTAGATCCAGGGGTGTTGGGGAGAGGAGGAAGTAGCCCCTCAATCTGCAGCCCAGTCCTGTTGGGAGTGTAATGGATTTGGGGGCCTTGTTTGTCATGGAAAGTGGGTTCTACACCCAAGGAGAATAAGGTTCACAAACATTGAAGGCCCTTGTGAAATGTGTAGCTTCTCAGCTGAGCTCAGGGAATGGGCTGCTGTGGGTACGGGTGAGTCAGGCTCTGGAATGGATCGCCTGGGGGTCCATTTCCAGAGCATCCTGGAAAAGTACAGAGCCCTTACTTACAGGCCAGCATGAAGCTGGCTTTCTTTGACAGTGTTGGTTGGGCTGCTGCTGCTGCATACATTTCTGAAAATGCCTCGGGTGGGTGACATTTATCAAATCACGAGCCTTCTAGTTTTATTCCCCAAACACATAGACATATCTTTGTAGATAATGTTGCCAGCCCACCCAGGCCTGTGCAGCTGGATGATCGGATTCGAGAAGATGCGATGCCTCCCGCCAGCAGAGGAAAGTGGAGAGGGGGCTGGGGATTTGCATGATGTGAAAGCAAGCCCGGTCCATTCCCTTCCACCTTTTGAGTTTTCTAAAGGTGGCAGTGGAGGTGGTGATGGGGTGGGATTGGAGGGCCCTGGCCTGTTGGTCTCATGCACAGATGCTGTGAAAGCACTGGCCACCTCTTGCCTTCCTGCAGCCTGTCCCTGTGCCCTAGGCACTGTGGCTCGGCATCAGCTGGGAGGAGTTAGAATGCATGTGCAGCAGCTGCCCTGGCATAAAATGCTGTCCAGTCTTCTCAGCTGAAGGGGGCTGCACCCTGTACTGCAGCAAGAGGAGTGGTCAGCACCGGGACCCCACCCTGAGTGCACCTTCTCTTTTGCCACCTGTTTGAGGAAGAGTGGGCTTGGTGCCCTCCTGGGCTCCAGGCGCATCCCCTAATGACACAATGGTGATGCTTATTGTGACTTGCTATGTGCCAAGGCTTTATACGGCTGCCCCATTCACCCTTAAGAGGTGGATTTTGTTCTCCCATTTTACGGACAAGAACACGGAATGTTTCCTCGTCCAAGGTCACCCATCTGGTGTTGGGGCAGAGTTGGGGCTCTGTCCCTCCTCTGCCCCAGCACTCGGCTTTGACATTATTTAGCCTGCTCTTGCTCTGCGCACACAAGGGCTGCCCCCTGGGCTGGGCATCTCCCAGGACTGACCCTGCCTCTCAGGACACGCTCAGGGAGCCTCTGGCAGAGTCCCTGGGGTGGAGGAAGTCAGCTTGAGACTTGAGCTCACTAGTGACCTTCGGGAAGTCACTCCCCTTCCTCTACAGGAAGGGCATGGAGGGGTTGAGATGGTCTCTAGGCCCTTCTGGCTCCACTCTTTAGGGTCTTCTAGTGTTCTAGGAGGGGCAGGAAGCCAGTCCTTAGCAGGAAGCCAGTTCCTTCCAAGCTGCCTCTAAGTAACAACCACCAACACACCCTGTCCAGTTGGGCAGCACTGGAGGGTTCACGCATCTGTCTACACCCTCCCACATGCTGCTGCTACTCACCTCCGCCCTCTGAGCCCAGCAGGAGGAAGAGCCATACCTGAGTGACAGGCAAGGCCAGTGTGGGAACCATGCTCCCTGTCCCCTGTGAGTGAGTGCTCTTGTCTTGACTCTGTATGGACACAGTGCAGGAGAGAGCTGTGGCATCTCAGGTGGCTGAGGCCATCCAATTCCACACCCTCTCTCTGTGTGTGAGGAAACCGAGGCTCAGGTGGGTGTGTGACTCTCCCAGAGTCATGCAGAATTGGCGGCAGAACCGCACAGAAGCTCCACGTGCTGGGAGGGGCTCTACTATTCACTCACATGTCTGTGGCTGGGCAGTCATAGCAAGGTCTCTCTGGCCCTGACCCTCCCCCCGCTCCCCTTTGCAGGCCCTGTAGTCAGTGTCGATGGCCTTGTCCACACTGATGTCCTGCCACCAGGGACCACATTGTGCCCTTGGTTTCTCTAGGGTGGCACTTGGCCCCTGTCGCTCATTAGTCCTGAGCCTGAGTGAGGTCGAGTGTCTGAGCTGTGTCCACCCCCTCCCATCCCCCGTCCTGCAGAGGGAGGTCCAGGGGCTGGTGCTGTGGGGCAGTGGGAGGCCTGGAGCTGGGCAAGGCAGGAAAGAGCACCAGGCCTCTGTGGCAGGGCCACCACCCAGGCTTTGGGCCCCGAGAGGGACATCTTGGTCCCCAAATGAGCTCTTTGGTTGGTTCCCATAAAGTCCGCTCTTCCACAGGCCCAGCTCTAAGCAGGGTCTTCGAGGGCCCCAGGCAGGAGGGTGCTGCCCTGTCAGATCTCTTCAGAGTCTTGCCATGCTGGGTGGGGATGGGGGGCTCATGCGTCCACGGACTTCCACGCCAGCCCCACCCGAGGTAGCACGTTCCACACCTACTTAATTCTCTTTCAAATGGAAGGGAAAAAATAGCACAGCAAAGGTCCCAGAAGCTCTAAAAGGCTTTCACGGGCTCCGAGCAATTAGGAGGCTGAGCTGGGGACGTTACTCGGGGAAGCGAGTCACAGGCGGAATTTTCCATTGCGCCCTCCTCCCGAGGACGGCATGTGTCCACAGGAGGGGTGTCTCCGGGGGAGGTTCACGCTGATGTCTTTGAAGGTGCTCCGGGGACTTGAAGGTGATGGCCCCCGAAGGGAGGAGCACCAGTACCTGCCACCTTTGGGGGTCCTCCGCA
The DNA here is from genome assembly GCF_027409185.1 of Cynocephalus volans. Lineage (NCBI taxonomy): Eukaryota > Metazoa > Chordata > Mammalia > Dermoptera > Cynocephalidae > Cynocephalus > Cynocephalus volans. Next base: position 10,365,644 of record NC_084473.1, read on the forward strand.
GCTTCCTTCCGTTCATTTTCTCTGGTGGGACCCTCTGGCCACCTACTGTGTGCCCTGCCCCCGCTGGGAGTTGCCGGGCCCCCAGCACAAGGCGAGTCATTCGTGGGCCCAGCTCACAGTGCGGTGGGGCCCACTTTCAGCCTGCCATCCCTATCCCCAAGCTGTCCCAGAGCCTGTCCCTCCTCCTGGGTCCAAGTGACTAGTGTCAGGCCTGGAGGAGGAGGTTCTGGTGAGGCGACGCTGGAGAAAAGCCCAGCCAGGCTGGCACTCGGAGGTGCCCAGCGATGCCAGAAGTGGAGCTGCAGGTTCGAAGCTTCCTGTGGGGAGCTCGGCCCTCCTGCCCTGCCCACTGGTCCCTCAGGCCACACCTGATGTCCCTGCGCCTGGGAGCACAGCTGTCTCCAAGGCCATGCCCTGCTTCCCAGGATGACCAGGAGCATCACTCTACGGCTGAGAGCCCTACACCCCCAGCACGGCAGGGCCGAGGCAACCAACCTCTCCAGGTGCGGGTTCTGGGCCTCCCCTTTCTTCAGTGGCTCCAACAATTAAAAGCCCAGCAGTCTTCAGTATCCAGAGCCCGGGCCTGGAGATTAATCACTATTAGCAAACGTCGCCTGTTCTCTGGCACCTGGCTGGGGCTGAGCCACTGCCGCTGGCAAACAGAAGGGAAAGGGGCCCGGCCTGGGGCTGCGGGTAGGAGCTCTGCAGACCTGAGCAGGCTGCCCGTGCCCACTAAAGGTGCCATGGGATGGGGCTGGGATGAGGGCAAGGTCAGCCATGGACCAAGGTAGCCTGGAGCTTCGGTACTAAGTGGTTCATCTTCACACCACCCGAGAACAGGGCTTACAGAGGGCTTACATGGGGAAGACGAACTGTAAGGGAGAAAGCCCCCACCAAGCCCAGATGGGGCTTGGCCACTTTATGAACTCAGTGCTCTCAAAACTCTCCCTGACCTGTCACCTCACCTCCATCCCCACCCCCCACCCCACCCCACCCCTGCTAAGTCTCTGCATCCTTTCCCATGGCCAATAAACCAGGCCAGCCAAAGACACTTCTGACTCGACTTTGTATTTCTAAAAAATACTCAAATTCATGTGCAGTGCTTACCAAGGACAGGTTAGAACCAGGCCCGTGCTATTGAACACATTAACATTGACTCCCATCTATCTCCGTGCCCGGGCCCATCACGAGCCCGTCATAGGTCTGAAGAAACACAAAGGGGTTACTATGTCTCCCAGGTATCAGACAGGGTGCATCTGGGTGCACTTGGTGCTGTGATGTGTGCACAGAGAGTGGCTCCCATTTCCTTTCTCACTCTTCTTGATGCTGAATCACGGGACTGAGGTTCAGATTTTAGCTGAATCTTGGCCTAGGTATACAAGTTCCTCTCTGTGCCTTGGTTTCCCCAACTAAAGAGAGAAAGTTGCAGCAGAGACCACCAAGGCCTCCAGCAGCTCTGGGCCCGTGACTCAGGACACCCAGGCCAGTGTCTGCTGGCCAGGATCCCATGTGGCGGGTCGGCTGAGCAATTTCCTCGCCAGGTGTAGAGGCCCCACTCTCAGCCCCCACCCGAGGCCCAGATGCCCCTTCCTCAGAGCCAGGGACTGAAATAGCTCGACGCGTCCTGTTGCTCCTCTTCTCTGCAGAGGTGGGCGTAGAGAAAGGAGGCTGCCCCGAGAAACTGCATCGGACCTTCGCTAAAATTAGCTTGAAGTCCCGAGGGGTAATTGAAATGAGGATGAAAACGAGAAAACAAATTGAGGACATTGGAGAATGTTAAAAATATGTGTATGTATTAATGGAAGCGACGAAAATGAGGACTCCCATAAGCAAGTAAAGCTCTCGCGTGACCGTCATCTTAGTTGCAGAATCATAGCGTGTGGGGGCAGGAAGGGCCTCAAGGAGCTCCTGGTTCCTCAGGTCTGTGTCCTATGGACAGGGAAACTGAGGCTCGCTCAAGGCCATTGCACAGAGCAATGCCAGAGCCAGGCCAATCACGTGGGCCAACCCTGCTGTGGGTGCTTCCTCTGCTCCAGGAGGTCGCACAGGCTTCCCACAAAGTCACACAGGCAGTAAGGAGGTGGCAGAACTAGAGCCGGAGCCTCCCCAACCTGCAGCACAGGCATCGCGCCTGATTCTTTTTCACTGTCCCCACCCGCCATCGATCCCCGAGTTGCGCCAGGCCACCGCCTCTCTGCATCCCCTCGACTCTCTCCTGCCCACACACTGCCCTTGTCACCAGGATTATTACCAAATGCTCCCACCTGTGGAAATGGGCCTCCCTGCTTCCACGCTTGCCTGTCCACCCTCTGTTACTCCAACAGCAGCCTGTGCGCTATTTCAAATCCTGGATTAAATCACAGCTCTCTTCTGCTTAAAACTCTGCAATGGCTTCGATCACAGCTAAAACCCAAACTCTTTACAATGTCTTGAGGTCTGGCCTGGTCTGGCTTCTGCCTCCCTCCCCGCCTTCTCCTCTGGTCACTCCTCTTCTGCTGGCATTCCCTGAAGACCTGCTCTGCCTCTTCCTGGGAGGCTTTGTTCCAGCTGTTCCCTGGGGATGGAATGCTCTTTCCTCTGACCATTGCATGTCTGGTTCTTCTGTTGCTCAGGTCTCAGCTTCATGTCACCTCCACAGAGAGGCTGTCCCTAACAGGAGACACCCAGCTGGAATGGAAAGTTCGGGGTGATGGAGGAAAACTGCAAGAAATGCAGCTACTGCAAAGAGATGTACAAAGAAGCCCAGTGGACACTTCCCCCAGTGGTAACATCTTACACAGCTATAGCACGATATCAAAACCAAGAAACTGGCATTGGTACAATCCAGAGAGCTTACTCAGATTTTACCAGGTATACATGCACTCACCAGTATGTGTGCACGGGTCTGTGTGTGTGTAGCTCTATTCAATTTCAGCTCATGTAGCCTTCTGTGACCACCACCAGAATCAAGATGCTTGACTGAGTCATCACCACAAAGCACTCTCGGTTACTTTTTACAGTCACTGTCATCTCCGCCTCTCCCATCCAAATCCCTGGCAAACACTAATCTCTTTTCCATCACTATATTATTTATTTATTTATTTATTTATTCATTTATTTATTTATATTTAAGGCTGCAGCCTTAAAACACTAAGGTTATGGGTTTCGATCCCCATACGAGCCAGCCACAAAAAAAAAAAAAAAAAAAAAAAAAAAAGATCTGCCGTTGACAAGCTGGAGACCCAGCAGAGCTAATGGTATAAGTTCAATGGTACAACTTATACCAATGGTATAAGTTCTGGTCCTGAAAACCAGGAGAATCAGTGGTGTAAGTTCCAGTCTGAGTCTGAGTCCAAAGCATTATAATTATGTTATTTCATGAATGTTACGTAACAGAATCATGCAGTGTGCACCATTTTGAGCTTAGCTATTTTCAACCAGTACATCGTCCTTGAGTTTCATCTCAATCATTGTGTGCAATAGTAGTTTGTTTCTTTTTATTGCAGAGTAGTATTCCATGGCATGAATGTAACAGTTTGTTTAACCATTAACCTGTTGAAGAGTTTTGGATAGTTTCCAGTTTGGGGCTACCATAAATAAAAGGTTTTAAAAAAATAAAAAATCATATAGGCAACTTTATGGAGAATTTACTGGAATGCAACAAAAATAGAAGCAGAGAGAGCAGCAGTTTTTTGCTGTGGTCCAGGCAAAAGATGATGGTGGATTGAACCAGGCTGTTGGTAGAAGAGATGGCAAAAGGTGGTCAGGTTCACATTATGCTGTGGAGGTGGAGCCAATAAGTCTGGGTGATGTGCTGGACGAAGGGAGGAAGAACAGAGATGAATTCTGTATTTTTGGCTTAGGAAATAAAGTAGATGGTGGTGCCAGGAATTTAGTAGTGCAAGACTTTCAGAAAGGTTGCCTTTTTCCCAGGGAGAAGGTAATCAAGAGTTTAGCTTGGGCTATATGAAGCTTGAGGTGTCTATTAGATGTTCTTGTGAGATCGTTTTCTGAGAAAAGACCAGGGCTCATGATACAGATGAGAAAGACCATCAGTTTTGAGACTGAACAAGGTCATTTGCTGAGAGCTCAGCAGAGAAAAGCATGCTTTAGAGACTGAGAAAGAGCAGCCAGAGAGGGAGAGAGAAAACCATAGGAGTGGTCATAGAAATGAAGAGAAAAATTTTCAGAAGGAGGATGTGGCCCACCGTGTTGAATGCCACTGAGAGGTCATGGAGGATAGCAGTGAAGTGACCATTTGGGTTGATAACAAGAAGTCATTGGTAGCCTTCCAGAATAGTGGGACCCACAATGGGGCTAAAGGGGTTTGAAGTGCTTGCCTAGTTCCTTGAAGGAACAGATGCAAACCCTTTCTGAAGGACACATCTCCCATTTAGGCCCATAGATTCCTGCACATTGAAATGAAACAAATAAGAGTTTACAATCACAGATCACCACATGCATAAGAAAGCAAGCCACCGTAAATCATAGAGCAGAAACAACCATTAAAGATTTAGTCTCCCAAGAATGTTAGATATTGAAATTGTCAGATACAAATCAGGAGATAGTTGTATGGAATAGCTGAATTAAGTATTTAAAGAGAAACAGACAGATCAGAAAAAGAACTAAATGAAACATTTGGAAATAAAAGAATGCAATTGTTGAAGTAAAAATTTTATTGGATGGGTAAAATAGAAGATTAGACACAGTTGAGGAGAAAATTAATGAACTTGATAATATAGTTGAGGCAATTACTAAAATGCAGAACAGAAAAATAGAGAGTTAAAAAGTATAAGAGGGAAATTAAAAGATATGGAGGACAGAATGAAAAGGTCTGATATGTGCTAAATGGAGCTACATAAAGAGAAAACAGAGACCCTAAATGAGAGGCAATATTTGAACAAATAATGAGGAAAAATTTTTAGGTTGATGAAAAACAAAAGTCTAGAGATTCCAAAAACACAATATATCTGAAGCAGAAGAAACAGTAGTAAAAATCCACACCTAGATAGTTCCTGGTAAAACTTCAGATCCCCAATGACAAAAAGAATATGTATAAAAGGCATTCAGAAAGAAAACCCGGAAAACCTAGGATGGAATAACAATTAGACCAATAGCAAATTTCTCAACAGCAACAATAAGATTGCAAAATGATATCTTTGAAATTTCAAGAACAACATTCAAGTTATTTTCAGATGAGAAACAGATGCTCAACCCCCATTAGTAATAAAGAAAACTAAAATTAGATCACATTGAAATATCATTTTACTCCCGCTTAGACTGGGAAAAAATGCCTGACAATACCAACTGTTAGGGGAATGTGGTGCTCTGGGAACCCCCATACACTATTGGTGGAAATATGATTTAAACAATCAATTTGGAACACAATGTAGCATTATTTTTTAGGTTGAGCATAATGCACTAATGCACACCTATAATCCAACAACTCTTTTCTAAGCACCTTACAGAGAATCTTGCACATGTGCCTCAGGAAACATGAACAACATGGTTTATTAGAGGAAAAAAGAAAAAAGAAAACATCTAAATGTCCCTTGACAGGAAAAAGAATACATATTGATATATTCATCAAACAGATTATACAGCAGTGGAAATGAATGAACTATGGAGATATTCAGTAATACAGGTGGGTCTTACAACCATAAACTTGAGGCAACAAAAGTTAAGTCACAGAAGATGACTTGTTCCCAAGCAAAAAAAAAAAATAAACATTTATTATTTGGGCATAATACAATGAAGTGACTTTATTATTTTTTTAAAGGCAAGGAATGATAAATCCAAAAGTTAAGATAATAGACATTTAGTGATAGAGATGGGTATTGTGAGCAGCTCACAAGGAGATACAGTCGTAGTGAGAAAGCGCTCACTCTTATGTGCTGGGATCTTAGGTGTTTTTATAGGCAAATAATATTCCATTGTATGCCCCATTTTACTTGTCATTCATTGGTTGATGGGCGTCTGCATTATTCCACTTTTTGGCTATTTTAAATAATGCTGCTGTGAACATTCACACACAAGTTTGTGTGGGTTTTAAAAAATGTTTATATGTTTTTCTTTTCTTTTTATTAAATGTTTCATTTCTCTTGCATATAGTATACCTAGGAGTGGAACTACTGGGTCATATGGTACTCTATGTTTGACATTTCGAGGAAATGGACTATTTTCCAAAGTGGCTGCAATACAATTCCACCAGCAAAGTAGGAGAGTTCCAATTTCCCCACATCTTCCCCAGCACTGTTCTCCATGTGCTTTTTCACTGTAGCCTCCTAGTGAACGTGAGCGGCATCTCATTGTGATTTTGGTTTTCTTTTCTCTCATAACTCATGATAGAACAGTTTTTCATGTGCTTAGTGTATTTGCCATTTCTTTGGAGAAATGTCTATTCAAATCCTTTGCTTATGTTTTAATTGAACTATTTGTCTTTTTATTATTGAGTTGTAGGATTCTTTTATTTATTCTGAATGCAAGCCTCTTGTTAGATAAAAGATTCACCAATATCTTCTCCCATTTTGTGAGCTGTCTTCTTGTTTTCTTGATGATGTCCTCAAAAAGTTTTTAAAATTTTGATTAATTCCAATTTATGTATTTTTTTGGTTATTTGTAGTTTTTTGTGTCATATCTAAGAAATTATTGTCTATCATGAAGATTTATGCCTACGTTTTCTTTCCAAGAGTTTTATAGTTTTCACTCTTACATTTAGGACTTTGATCTATTTATAGTAAATTTTTACATATGGTGTGAGGTAGGGGTCCAAACTGATTTCTTTTGAATGTGCATATCCAGTTGTCCCAACACCATTTGCTGAAAAACACTTATTTCCCCATTGAAGTGTCTTGACTTCATTGTCAAAAATCAATTAACCATAAATGAGGGGTTTATTTCAACTGATTTATATGAAATATATGTCTTATGTCATATGATTTATATGTCTATGTCTTATGTCAGCACCACACTTTCTTGATTGTTGTGGCTTTGTAGTAAGTTTTGAAATTGGGAAGTGTGGTTCCTCCAACTTTGTATTTACTGTTATTATTTTTCAAGATTGTTTTGACTGTTCTAGGTCCCGTGCATTTCCATATGAATTTAAGGATTAGCTCATCAATTTCTGCAAAAAAAATTAAAATCGAAAAAAGAAGATGAAGGGCCGGCCCATGGCTCTCTTGGGAGACTGTGGTGCTGATAACACCATGGCCACGGGTTCAGATCCCTATATAGGGATGGCCAGTTAGCTCACTTGGGACAGCGTGGTACTGACAACACCAGGTCAAGGGTTAAGATCCCCTTACTAAGGTCATCTTTTAGGAAAAAAGAAAAAGAAGATGCGATTTTGATAGGAATTACCTTGAGTCTGGAGATCAGTTTAGGGAGTACTGTCATCTTAACAATATTAAGTCTTCCAATCCATAATCATGGTATGCTTTTCCGTTTATTTAGGTCTTCTTTAATTTATTTTAACAATGTTTTATGGTTTTCAGAGTATAAAAAGCCTTGCACTTCTTCTGTTAAATTTATTCCTGGGTACGTTTTTTGATGCTGTTATAAATTAAACCATTTTTTGAATTTTGTTTTTGGTTTGTTCATTGCTAATGTATAGACCTATAAATTATTTTTATACATCAATCTCATGCCCTGCAATGTTGTTGAACTTATTTATTAGTCTTATAGTTTTTTCTGTTGTTGTTGTTGTTTTCTTGGTGAATACCAAGGAATTTATACAAGTTCATGTCCTTTGTGAATAGAGATAGTTTTACCTCTCCTTTTCCAGTCTGGATTTCTTTTATTTATTTACCTACTTACCTTATTTTTATTTTTATTTATTTATTTGTTTGTTTATTGCCTAATTTTCATGGTGAGATCCTCCAGTACAATGCTGAATAGAGATGGCAAGAGAGGCATACTTCTCTTGTTCCTGATCATAAGGGGAAAGCATCCAGTCTTTCACCATTAAATATGGTGTTACCTGTGAGTTTTTCACAGACGCCCTTTACCAGGTTGAGGAAACGCCCTTCTATTCTTACTTTGGGGAGTGTTTTCTATCATAAAAGGGTGTTCAATTTGGTCAAGTGCTTTTTCTGAGTCAATTGAGATGATCATGTGTTTTTCTGTCTTTTGTTCTATTTTTATGGTGTATTACCTTCAAGGACTTTCATATGTTAAATCAACCTTGCATCCCTGGGATAAATAACACTTGGTCATAGTGTATAATCCTTTTTTATATGTTCCTAATTCTGTTTGTAGTATTTTGTTCAGGATTTTTGCATCAACATTCATGAGCGATATTGGTCTGTAGTTTTCTTGCGATGTCTTTGTCTGGTTTTTTTTTTTTATCAGGGTAATACTAGTGTCCTTATAGAATGAATTGGGAAGCAACCCTTCTTTTTCTGTTTTTTTTGGAAGAATTTATGAAGGATTAGCATTAATTCTTTTTTTGGTAGCATTCACCAGTGAGGCCATCTGGGCTTGGGCTTTTCTTTGTAGGAAGTTTTAAGATTACTAATCCCACCACTTAATTGGTTATGAGTCTATTAAGTTTTTCTATTACGTCTTGAGTCAGTTTTGTGCATAGCACTTTTTTTTTTTTTTTTTTTGCAGCTTGCCTGTATGGGGATCTGAACCCTTGACCTTGGTGTTACAACACCACATTCTAACCAACTCAGCTAACTGGCCAGCCTGGCAATTCTGTTTCTCTAGAAAACATTCCTCTAATCTCCTGCCCACGGACTGTCTACCCAGAGCCAGGGGTCTGGGAGGGGCTAGAGCAGGGGCAGAGGCATCCTTCAGCTCAGGCGAGACTTTTGCTGAACCTCTCACACTTCACCGTCACCCTTCTACTGTGCCTGGCCTTCCCAATTCCAAAGCCTCTTCAAAACTTCCAGTAAATAAACCTCCCGTAGTCTTCTGTGGTGATGGCAATAGTGGGGGTGATGGGGGTGCGGAGAGAAACCCATCGTGCAGAGTTGGCCAGGGAAGCGGCCACGTTGTATTTGAGTTTTCTTCTAATCTCTCCTGCCCCGTATTCTGCTCCCTGCTTCACTGCTGCCTTCTGTGGGACCCACACCTCCAAGTCTGTACCCATTAACTTCCTTTACTGTCATTTTAATAGTCTTCGCTGGAGGCACAAGTAAGCAGGTGTGTTTAACTGGTGGTTTTTCTGTCCCAAAGTCAGAGTACCCGACCCGAAGCATAAAAGCTGAGCTCCTCGTGTGGCTCTCTGACAGCTGCCTGTCTCTCTGTGCTCTGCACACAGGCACTTCTCCAAACCTGCATCCCTTGCTCATGCCAGTCCCCTCACCAAAAACACCCTTCCCACCTAAGACCTGGTGAAGGTCCGGGCTCTTCTGGAGAGGCTGCCGGACTTTTGCTCCCCCAGCACTATGCTCCTTTTGTCACATGGAGTGTGCAGGAATTTTCCATTTGTCTTGAGCTCCTGATGGGCGGAGCATAGCACCATTTTCAACCCACGGAGGGTGTTCAACACAAGTTGGTTGGCTGAACAGAGCTGGAAGGAGCGAGAGGTCAAGGCCTGTGCTTGTGGGTGGTGGGGCCTGCAAGTCTCCCTTACTTGGAGGCTCTCATGGTCATGACAGTCACCTGGGACACTCCCAGACCCCAGCCCAGGAATTCTAATTTGGAAGGTCTGGGTGGGGCTGAGGTCTTCACAGACTTCCCTGGTTCACAAGGTGATTCTGGAGTGAGTGGTCCTGGAGCCAGAATCTTCCTACTTAGTCTCTGATTGGCCCAGAGGGTTGGGGAAGAGTCTGGTGGGTGTTTGGGCCAGAGCACAGAAAGGAAAGTAGAATCCCCGAGGCAAGCCTGGTGGCTGCCCCCATGGGAAGGGGGTCTCAGAGTGAGATGTGGTCTGGCTGTTCATCCTTCTGTGGAGAGCCCATGTCACCCTTGACGCTCTGGAGACCAGGGTGAGAGCAGGGAGGGAATGCTGGGAATGCTCCTCTGAAAAGCCTTGACTCCAACATAACCACCCTTGTTCTGCTTGTGGGGAGGGAGGGGAGATGACACGTAGGTGGTGAGGTGGGTAAGGGATGACTTCTGGCTTCCAGAAACTTCTTACCAGTGGCTTCATCAGACTCTGATCTTGCAGCCTTTAATCAAGCACATCTTGGGCCGAACATTCTGAACAGGGTTTATTAGTCCATTTTTGTTGCTTATAACAAAGTACACTGAACTGGATGATTTATAAAGAAAATGAAATTTATTGCTAACAATTTCTGAGGCTGGGAAGTCCAAAGTCCATCTGGTGGTGGCAACAGTGACCCAGGGGTCTCACATTGCAAGATGGTGGAAGCAGAGAGAGAGAGAGAGAGAGACAGACTCTACTCTTCTTTTAAAATCCTCAGAGCCATGCCCCTGACCACAATTTTTCATCCGTTCACTACTGCATGGTCCTACAATCCCATCGTCTCTTCAAGGCTCCACCTTTCATTTAACATAATAGGATTTCCTACCTCTTAACAGTCACAGTGGGGGCTAAGTTCCTAATACATAAGACTTGGGGGACACAATTCAAGCTTCAATGAGTTTTAGGGGGACATAATTCAATCCACCACACAGGGTAACAGTGCTGGGGACAGCCAGAGGGCTGACTGCAGGACATAAGCCTACTGGGCAATGGGGACAGAATGCTGTGATTGTCCCAGGCAGGTGGAAAGAGCCTGCAGACACAGTGGCTCCCCAAACCTCCTGTGTAGACACAGCTCTCCTTGCAAGGTTGCCCTGGGCCAGGCCTGGTGGAGGGAGGGGTGGATTCAAATGCTCTTAGTTCTGGGTCAACAGTGGGGTCACTGGGGACAGGGAGGAAAAGACTAGGAGGCAGAGGCCAGGGAGGGGCTGCATGGGTGGGGTAGCGGATAACTCAGAGGACACCCAGTTAAATCTGAATTTCAGATAAACACCAAGTGATTTTTTAGTATATGTCCCCAAAATGGCATGGACATCCTGTATTTTTATTTGCTAAATCTGGCAATCTTACGTGTAGGACTCCAGCCAGGGCCTCTATTGAGTGCCTTTTGTATGCCAAGCACTTTGCTGAGTAGACACTTTCAACTACGCTCTTTGTGTCATTAGTGAATATTGATGGGCTGCCTGTTAGGTGCCACACTCTAAGCGAGACAGAAACAGACAGACTCCTGCCGTCCTGGCACTCCCATTCCAGGGGGATGGGCTGGGGGAGGCAAGAATAGACAAATAAAAGTGGGCTATGTCAGGTGGTGAAAGTGCTAGGCAGAAAACAAAGCAGGTGAAGGGTAGGGAGCCCCGTGGGGTGGGAAGGAACCTCTGAGCGGACAGGAGGACGGGGGGAGCCAGCCGTGGGCGTGCCTGGCAGAGGCTCCCAGTGCTGGGAGAATTCAAGGCACAAGGAGGCTGGAGTCCCGTGGGAGGGGCTGCATGGTGGGAACAGGGTCAGAGCAGGGCCAGATGGAGTCAGACCTCGCAGGCTGAGGTGGGGGGCTTGGCTCTGAGTGAGACAGGAGCCATTGGAGGGTTTTGCACAGGGGCATCCAACCTGCCTTACAGTTGGAAGCGTCTGACTCTTTAGATGTCTGATCCCTCAGTCCTCACAGTGGCCCTGTCTGCATGTCACAGGTGGCAAATGATGTGTAGGAGCCCCTGGAGTGTGCTCATGGGGATCCCTGCCTGCCCTCCCTCCTTACTGAGCTCCAGAACCCAGTAAAAGGTGGGGATTTAGGGGCAATGCCCATTGGCAGGGGGAAGAAAGGGCTGCTCTGAAAACTGCTGGCCCTTAGTGAGAAAACGTCACTGTCCACACCCAGTAATGAGGGTGGGCAAGACAGGCCGTTAGCTCACCCTGTTGTAGCTCAGGCTGCAGCTCCTGATGGGCAAGATGCCTCCCTGCTCCACTCACGACCAGCCGCTGGTCTGGAGCCTCTGCAGCTTCCAGGCTGGGGGTGGGGGGCGCTCTACAGGTGGTCTTTTCCTGCTCACTTGTCCCCACAGCTGCTTCCCGAGGGCCCATTGGGTGCTAAGCACTGTGCTAGCTGGCACATACAAGTAACACAGTAATGACAGACTGCGGCAGTGAGTGCCAGACAGTACGGGGAGAAGTGGTAGAGAGCAGATGGGGGACGTTCGGGGGAGGGTCACGGAAGGCCAGAGAAGGCAGCGATTGGAACAAGGGGACGCAGGCACGGCCAGGCTGGGGGAGTGGCCACCGCTGAGCCCTGCGCCCTGTGCCACTTCTAAACCCCGTGGTGATGATGCAGGGCTCAGGGTGAGGCTTAGGATCTCCAGAGTCCCCAGGAAGAGACTGTCCAGGGAGTGCCAGGGCTGGACTTGAGGCAGGATCACCTGAAGTAACTGGCCCAGCCCAGTGTCCCCAATCGCCCACCCCCAGGACCAGCACTCCTCCCTGGCTGCACCCCTCCCTTGCAGTCTCTGCTCTCAGATGGACACCCTGCCTCTGAAGGAGCCCTTCCTCCTCCTCCGGCTCCAGGGCCAGCCTGCGTCCTGAGTGGATCCTGACGGCATCTGCTTTTCTGGCTCAGCACTTGGCGGGCCCTGCCTGTGCCCCGTCACAGTCCACCCCCTCACCCCCAGGCAGGGAGGTGCTGTCCTCTGGAGGGGCAGGTGTGGGGCTCCAGTGGCTCCCACTCTCCCCATCCAAGCCAAGGCCACACTGACTCTGGTCTCTGGGATGGCTGTTTTCTCTCGATTGACAGGGCTGCTGCAGAGTAGGGAGTCCTGCATGCACCAGCCACCCCGAAAGCCCTAAGATCCTGGGGGACAACCTGGGGGACACTGAGCAGATGAGAAAGGAGATATGAGCAGCTGCTCTATCCCCTGAATTGAGGAGGGAGTGCTTGCTGGGTTCTGCAGCGTGGATCAGAGTGTGTGTGTGTGTGGGGGGGGGGTGAGCACGAGTGTTCATGCGTGTGCGTGGTATGCGTGAGTGGTATATGTATGCAGGTATGTATTATGTGCATGTGGCGTGTGTGCGTGTGCATGTATGTGTGGTGTGCACGTGTGTGCATACGCCTGCCTGCTTGTGGGACAGTTTTGCCTGCGTGGATCAGGACAAATGCTAAGCCCCATCCTCAGGCTGGTCCTACAGAGCCCCAGGAGGGAGCAAGGGGCGGTGCTGGTGGGCAAGGCCAGGGGCTCCTTCTGGGGCTGCAGCCCTTGTGCCCCTGGTCCCCTCCTCTGCTCCCAGCCTCCTCACATGCATCATGGCCACCCCGTTGGGAGACACCCAAGTCATATCCCTGGGAGCTGCACATCCCTAAGGCTGCCTCTTGCTGCCGATTTCTACTCGGTTTATTAGATTTCCTGCTCCTTCCCCAGTTGGCAGAGAAATGAGTCCCGGGAAGCGCAGAGGCAGCTGGGAGGCTCCTGAGTCACAGGTTCGGGGAGGCGATCTCCTGGGCTTTGTCTGTCTGAAGCCTGAGGGAAATGTCAAGGCGGTCCTGGCAGACAGCGCAGATGCTCTGGACTCCACCCGCGAAATGTTGATATTAACATGGAGCGTTCGCTGTGCTAAGGGTTCTCCTGTGGTCCTGGGAGCAGACACTGTGGGTGAGACAGGTGTTGTAATCCTCAGTCGCTGAAGGGGACACGAAGGCGTAGGGGAGGCAGGCAGGAAAACTGGCCAGGGGTGGGCTGGGGTCGGGGATCAGAGCCAGGGCCCCTGACAGGGAGCTGGGGTACACTGGCCCATCCCCCTGGTCACAGCTGCAGAGTCTGGATCCTGACTCCATGGATAATCACCTACTGTGCACACAGCCCTGGGGTTCACTTTCCCCCACTGAGGCCTCCTTACTGTCACCCACTTTACTGATGAGAAACTGAGGCCAAGGAAATTAACTGCTGCAGGGACCATACCAGGAAACAGAAGACACGGGAGTCAAGTCCAGGGCTATGTGACCCCTCGGCCCAATTCTCTTAAAAGTCCTCTATACCAGATGCTTGCGGGGACAATGAAATCGTGTCAGGATGGCCTGAAGGCTGAGGCCCCGTCTGCGGTGGCGGCACGGTGGGGTGGAAGGAATCTAACTGGAGAGGGAGCAGCTCTGCAGAGCCATCCCCTGGTGGGCTCCTGTGAGGCCAGCCGGGCTCTGGCATGAGTGGGTCTCTGATGCCTTGAGGCCAATGCTATGGATGTGCAGGGAGCACAGTGAAATCGTGTCACCAGGACAATAGATACTTCTTCATGTGATGCTACACTGTTTCCCTCCTAAGGAAAAAAAATGAACACTTGCCTTAGCCAGGTGAGCTTGCTCCATGACAGTAGATGACACAGCCAGCCACAGCTCTCCAGCAGGTCAGTCACCCTGGATTCTGGCAGCACCCACGCTCTGGGACCAGAGCGCATGTTGTCTTCCATAATGCTAGTCCAGCCAGGGTGGAGCCGACTCCTCTCCCCAGAAACAGCGTCTCTTCCACCCAAGGGAGGGGTAGAGAGGCCCAGATTGAGGGGAGGGGATGAAATTGAGGCTTGGGGAGGGGGTGGCATGCTGCAGAGAGGGCACCTGCAGGACAGCTAAGTGGGTGATGTCTCCCTTCTATGTACCCACCAGGGGACAGAAGCCCCTTACTTCTGCTGCCACAGGGTCCTGCCCATAAGGAAAGAACCTGGGTAGAGGGAGCCCAGCCTGGGCCAGCCCTGCAGACATGTGGAGGAGGGTGGGGGGCGAGAGCAGTTTGGGGGGCACAGTGACTATCCAGTCATGAAGCCTGAAGCTGAAGACAGAGCCACAGCCACGTCCTGGGGTGCTGAGCTGGGAGTCTGGACCTGCAGTGTCAGTCTCAGAACTCAGGTGGGAAGCAGAGATCAAGGTGGGCTCCCTGGTGGACAGGGACCAGGTGAGTCCAAGGCATGGAGGAACCCAGTGGAGAGGTGGGCTGGACGCAATTCAGGAGCGGGAAGCAGGCCCCTGGGTTTTCAGGCCCTCCTGGGCAGGTGCCTGGGGCCTGGGGAAGCAGGGGTGGTTGGTGCAGGCCTGGCCCTTCCTGCTCCATGTCACTCCCCTGCCCCTCATCCCAGGGGATCTGCTGCTCCTTGCCCCTGCAGGGTTGCCCCAGCCCTCCGCACCATCACGGGGACAAGGGGGCAGATCCCTGGTGAGTGGTCAGGGCTGAGGGCTGCACCCTGAGATGCTCACACCTGCCTGCCAGGGGCACCGCCAGCCTTCTCACGGAAACATCTGCAGCCCCTCCATGTCCAGCCAGCAACCCCGAACACAGCTCTCCAAGGGTCAAACAAAGCTCTGCCTTCCAGGGCCAGGCGTCCTGGGGCCCACCACAGCCCGTTGCTGGAAATGAACATGAAGAGTGTTTTCTAGCACGTGCAGAGGACAGCGATCGCCCCCAGGGCAACACGGGGAAGGCTGCGGGCCACTGTCCGTGTCCGAAGCTGTTCTCTCCTCGCAGCAGCCAGTGCTTCCTAGAGTCCTGCTTTTACAGCCTGCACACGATCTGAAGGGGTGGGCCTGGCCACACCGGCCACACCGGGGGCTGAGGAGTGACTTGGACTCCGTAGCTGGGGAGCACAAATGTGCCAGTGTCTCCAAGGCCCAGACCTGCCATCCCAAGAGCTGAGCTGTCTGACGCCACTGCAGGCTGAGAGCGTTATGTCCCCCTCCTCCAGCTCGGCCATCCGTCTCCTCCCCCCACGCCACACTCCCCACCCCCATGGCTGTCCCCAGTATCTCTGCCATCATCCATCTGTGATGTCCTGTATTTGGTGGACGTGGCTATGCACCCATGCACACACATGAGGTGAGGTACCATATCTTGTTGGCATGGCCCCAAGTAAAGAAAGCACAAATGACAGTGGACATGGTACATCCAGTGACACACAAGACAACTGGAGCCTTCCTGGCATGTGCAGGGCAGGGGCACACGGGAGAGCTCAGTGAGACCCGTGATGAGGACTGCTCCAGGCTGTGGTGCTGGCAGTGGGAGCGGGGAGGAGACGGTAGGCCGAATTCTGTGCAGATTGCCAGTGTCATGCTGTGTTTCCCGTGACACCTGGCAGAAGCAGCCGCTTAGAGGCCTGCATCAGTGGCTGCTGCAGGTGGACACAGCATGCTAGCATAGGTCAGACTCACTGGCCTTCAACAGCCCACTGAGAATTCCAGAATACTCTCTCCAAAGCTCAGAGATGGATCTTAACTGCCTCTGTGTTTGGGAAGAGAGCGATCCTCCTGCTACGGGGACTGCCTGCTCTGTGGTCCAGGAGCTACCGACGTGCTGCTGGGGTGGGTTCCCTTTTCTCTTCTGGAAAAGAAGGGACTGCACCTGAGGCAGGACGGAGATCACTGTCCCCACCCATCTCCTAGTAACCCAAGTGAGGCCGAGGTTTGGAGAGAGGAAGGGTTTTCGTCTCTGCTGAGAGCTGGGTTGGCTGGGCTGCACTTTTGACTCTCTTGGTGTCTAAACTACCTACCACTCTATCACTCGTGTGGCAGGAGTCCCATCGTTGGTGAAAGGAGCCTCCTGTCTGCACTTGTGAGATGCAGGTCCCCTCCCTCCCCTTCTGGGCACCTCCGAGCTCCCTGGGGCTTCCCTCTGCATGCAGAGCTGCCATTTTCTCTGGGACCCACTCCCAGCTCTCCGTCTGCCAAAATGCTTTCTAGGACTGTCTGGAGGGAAATGAAGGACACGTGCCCTTCTGTTGAAAAGCATGCACCGACCCCCAGCAGGCCCCGGGAGGGGAAGCTACACTGAGGAGCAGAAGAGCACTGGGCCCTGAGACGCCCATGCTCAGGCCCACCCTCATCTTGGGTCCCCCCACCAGGCTCGGCTCTGCCTCGGAAGGCTCTGCCCCGGGAGTGATGCCTTGACCTTTGGCTTTCCTGAGCCAGGAGGCAGGAACGTCTGCTTCTTCGTGCTCATCTCTTTCCAGGAGTAGGAGCCTGGGCCAGACCGTCTGCTGGAAGGAGCTGTGCAAGCATCAAAGCATGCGAGGGCTTGGGCCGCTTCGTGACACACCTGACATGGGGCTGTTAGATTATCAAACTGAACTCATATACATTCCTGCAACACATATTTGTTCAGTGGCTGCTATTGTGTGTTTTGGGGCTAACTGAAGTAACCAACCCTCCTGGTTTGCTTGGAGTAAGGGATTCCCCAAGACACAAGACTTTAATGGTGAAGTGCCAGGCAAACTGGACGTTGGTCACCTAGACAAAGCCTAGGTCTCTATCCTAATGGGGTTCACATGGGAGGAAGGTCGCCCTGGTCATCCACCACTGGTCCCCCTCTGTCAGCTTCCCTAGAGCTTCTCTTTCAAATCTGAGTGGAGAGGGCAAGCCACCCCGCTGCTCCTTCTGGACCTCGCCAGCCCTGCAGCCTGGGTGGGAGGGGTGGTGGGTGCCCCTAACATCAGTGCACACTGTCTTTGTGCAGAAAGACACAGGACTTCTACTATTAGGTTGGCCAGAATTCCTATTTCTTAAACCACTACAACAAACAAGCCTGTGTCAGTTGTCTCTCAAGCCCAAAGTGACACAAATCCATGACCCAAAGCAAACTCTGAGGTTACTATATTCCCAACTAAAATTCCTTCAGAAACTGCCTAGTGAAATTGGAGCTCAAGCTAAGCAGTGCAGACATTGTGCTGAGAGAGGTTCAGCAGTTTGCCTGGGACCCTAGAGTCTTCCTGACTGAAGAGAAGGCTGAGTCACCTGTGGTCTGGGTCTAGATACAGAGGCCTGAGGGTCACAACGGGGGAGCCCAGGATGCCCCATGGCTTCGAGGATGGACCCCTGGTGTCCTGCTGAGGCCCCTGCCTCAGTCTCCTTCACAAACTCAGCTTTGCTTCTTGGGTCCCCACCTTGAAGCCCATGGGAAAGGCAGGTGGTGGGGAGTCCAGGAGGCATGGAGGGGAGGGGGAGCTTGAGGACTGTTGCTTTGTGTTGCTTTGCCCCCCACGGATTTGTCACTCCACTTCCCCTGGGTGATGGAGATGCAAAGGATTACTCAAAGCCCATCTCTTCCGAGCAGTGAGAGACCCTGAAGTGGTTAACTTCCCTGGGACCCTCCAGTGAGAGGGATCCCTTCCTCAGGAAATTAACACCGAATTGGGGTTCTCTTCCTGCATTTATTTTCCAGACCAGGAAGTTACAGGAAGAGACATAGGTGGGGTTGTAGTTTAACTATATAGGCTGGTAGCTTTCAGTGAAACAAGCCAGATGACATTCCAGTAGACAATTAAGTGGTCTTATCAACACAAGCTTGCTATTAGCAAACATTCCTTCTTACAGCAATTTCTCAGTATCTACATAACAATCAGGAACTAGTCTGTCTTTGAGCCAGCAACCTGATGTGCCACAATTCTTATCTGGCAACAGAGACTCACTAGCCTGGGGGAAAATTTCCTGTTCTTGCAAGGTCAATATTTGAAACTTCAAGGATTTGGAAAACCAGGCCCTGTGAAATACATATGCGTTTTAGTATATTCCACAGAGGATGGTCTCTCCCGGGCTCAGTACCTGCACACAGAACCACGCAGTGGTAAAGCCTCAGGGAGCTTGAGGCCTCTGTGCTATTTTCTTTCTAGTGGGTAAAGCAGAACAACTACTGTGTGCCGGGGCCTTCTGTGTTACAGGCGTGCATGTGCGTGTGCATGTGTGCACAGCAAGGTGATGTACAACACTGTTTCCTGCAACCTGCACAGAAGCACCCCACGAAGGAGGCATTTTAGCACCATTTTATGGATGAAACAGATTCAGCACGTGTAAGCCCTTTGCCCAGAGTGATGCAGCTAGTAATAAGGGAGCTGCGATTTGAAGCATCTTCTCACCCCAGGCTGTCCTTAAATGTTGGAGCCTGGACCAGGCTGGAGAGTTCCCAAGAAGGTGATGGAGGAGCCAGGACCTCCCAGAGTCCCCACCTCCCACCCAAGTGCAGTGGCCTCTCCCTGCCTCAGTCTACCCATCCCAGGGATACCGCCACTGAAGATATACAGGGACAAGGAAAGTGAGCCTTCAGAGCTGCAGGCACTGCCACTCTGGGAGGATGACTGATGCCCATCTTTTTAGAGCACACTTTGACCATCTGCACCCGGAGGGGGTGAACAGTAGTGGGAGGGGTGTCATTAAGGTGGTTATTGCTCTATTAAATTTCTCTAGGGACTCAAAGAGTGTCCATCAGCTGCGGAGACCTGCAGTCGCAGCTGAGCAAACAATCGCCTTTGAAACAACCCTCCGTTTCTGCAAAGCCCTGTTGGTGAGTCACCCCTGCCTCACTTCCACTTCCGTGTTCCTGGTCTTCTCTTTCTGTGGTCCTTTTGCCATTTCCCACCCGCCCCCCAATGGCCTTTAGATATTTTTGGTGACTTTGTAGTAAAACCTCAATGAACTGCACTATGCTGAGAATGCAAGCTTTACATTTATTGATCAAAACCTGGAGTGTCCCAGAAAGCAAATTAGACTGGAATGGAAATCAGGAGACCTGGGCCCGAGGCCTCTGCCCACCTATTGTGCCCTGGATTTTTCTAGAAATATGCTCTTCAATCATCAGTAGTGGGATCCTGTGACTGTTCTGGTTAAATCAGACAACACTAGGTAATTTTTTCCTGAGTGAACACCTATTACGGAAAATTTACAAACATTTATTAAGCACGGATGAATTAAACTGAGCTGTTGCCCTTGAGAAGCTCAGGATATATGAGAAAAATGTGTGTTTTTTTGTCGTTTTTTCGTGACTGGCACTCAGCCAGTGAGTGCACTGGTCAGTCCTATATAGGATCCGAACCCGCGGCGGGAGCATCGCTGCGCTGCCAGCGCAGCACTCTACCAAGTGCGCCACGGGCTCGGCCCGAGAGAAAAATGTTTTAAGAGCCAGGAGGCTTTTGGTTGCCTCTGGAAGAACTCCAGATCAAGAAGCAATTGTCGTCTCTGACCTTCATGATTGGGAGTCCCTGGGCTGGCTCTGGGGCTTACATTGTCTTGTTTGGGCTCTCTGCCTCCATTTCTGAGCTCTGTCTGTTTCTGCTTCTCTGTGTGTCAGCCTCATTCTCTCCTGCTTCAGACAAGCTTGAGACTTAGAGGAAAAGACAACTGCTTCCAGCCCTAAGCCAAACCAAAGAGAAAAGAGAGCCATCTCTTTCAGCAGGCATATGTGAAATCTCATGGAAGAGTTATTGTACCAGTTAGCTTTTGTTCCCAAGCAAAACTCTACAAAATTCAGCATCTTAAGGGCTGTCTGGAGATCAGCTGATCAGGCTGGGCTCAGCTGGGCTGTCTCTTCAATCCTTGCATTCAGTGGGGCTTTGCTCCCCTTTGAGGCTCGGGCTCAGGCCTGCTCCCTGTGTGTGCACTCTGGGACTCAGGCTGAGGGCAGTGGCTATGTGGGGGGAGGAGAGACCAGTTAGGAGACTGGAGATGTTGAGGCCAGGACTAGTAAAGGGGGGGTACAGAAAGGGAGTAAACCAGCAGACATCTGGCACTTAAAATTGAGATAGGAGGTTCTCAGTTTCCCTGGGTTTGGGTTTCAGGACACGCCTCTGAGTTTCAAGCTACTCCCTGAGGTCTCAGGCCCCTCATCTAGACCCTCACCTAGAGGAAAGTTACTGTTGCTAATTAGACCTATTTTGGGCACCAACATGGGAAAAATGAGACCAAAAAGGGCAGACCCGTGCAAATCCAGTGGCCGGGCATGCTCAGTAGAGAGGGGTTATATAACCCTGGTAGCTGAATGACCTTCAACTTGGGGTGCGAAAGAGCACAGAATATTCTTGAATGTGTTTGGTGCATGTCATAGGATTTGACCAATGAACATGCTCCAAGAAGAGACCAACTGAGCATGTGCAAGACATAACAGGGAACAACTCTTTTAATTGAATGTTCATTAAATAGAAAAACTATAAAAGCTGAATCCCGGCAGAAGGCAGCATTGTTGCTCACTTTCCTGGGGCCAACCTGCACTTTGCCAGCTGAGGTGTGTATGCTTTATTTTGTATCAAGCTTTCTTTCAGCAAGCAGCTGCTCACTCTCTTGAGCCAGCCTGCACTCTGGACTAAACTTTACGTGTGTGTTTCTTACTTTTGTATTAAACTTGTGTGGGCCCTGCTCAGTCTCTGGAGCAAGGCTGCACTCTCTGTGAAATCTGTATCTCTTATTCGTTATATTAAACCTGTTCTCCCTTTCTATTGCGACTCTGCTCTTGAATTCTTTCCTGTGGCAGAGTCAAAAACCTGGTAAGAGGATGGGGTGGGTTGAGGTTGGCTATTGGGGACCCCCAGACCCTACCTCCGGCCTCAAAATGGACCAGACTTGTTTTCTGAGTATGGGAGAGGAGGGTAAGTGAAGAGTCCCAAGCCTACTGGAAAAGGTAGTGTTAGCTCTGTAACAAATGTGCTGACACATCTCAGTAGCTTGATACAATACAAGTTTAGTTTTTGCTCATGCAGTAGTTCACTTTGGGTGTCCCTGGTGGGGCAGCTCTCCTGGGCAGTTCTCTGAGCCATGATTCAGCGACCCAGGGTTCTTCTATCCTGTGGAGCTACTCACATCAGCAGGTGGTACCCCAAGGTCACCCTGGAGTTTGTCTCCCAGCCCACTAGAAAGGAAAAAGGGCATGGAGGAACAGGAGGAGGTTTTTATGGACTGGGTTTAAAAGGGCAGTAAATCATGTTTGCCCAAAGTCCTTGGGCTCCATCTTGGTCTCGTGGCCGAGCCTAACTGCAAGGGAGCCTGGGAAATGTAGCTCACATGGTGTGTCCAGGAAAAAGAGGAAATGGATCAGTTGGCTTGGGAGAACCAAAACAAGGAAGACCGAGGAAGGACAAAGTTTGCAGAGTTGATGGGTTCCATGAGTCCAGGAGCCCAGGGGACGTCTAAGCGAATATCTAAGTGAATGTGTTGGGAGGCACTTGAGGCCAAGCAGGTGCAAAGAGCAGAGGTCACACACCTGCAGAAGAGCCCGATCAAGCCCTGGACGAGGAAGGAAAGCTCACATGGGAGTCTGAGAATTCACGGCTTGGAAGGGTGAACTTGATTCTGGGGATAGTGGGAGCCATGGCAGATATTTGAGCAGGAGTGCCTAAGCAGAAACCTTTTAAAGGAAAACCCCCTGCCTAACTCCTGGGGTCACCATGGGGATGGAATGAAGAGGGTCTGGAGGCCTGGGACAGGTTATATGAATGTTTTCTGAGCTCACGACACAGGGGGTGTTGGGTTATGTTTTTTTAAATCTTGCATGAAAGCTTTTTCATGTTTTTGAAGCTATTTTTGCTTCTTGATTAAAGCCAAATCCACTGAAAGGATTCTTGTTAAGTGAAAGCCTCAGACATTGGAATTGGGGGAGGAGGGTTGGTCTGGACTCTAATCAAGGTTTTCTGTCTTATGTTTCTTCACATTTTCTATAAAATGTGTGATTGCTGGTGTTGCAGCCCTCGGTGACAGCAGAGAATAAGGGAGGAAAAAAATCAGGAAATTAATTTTCTTTTTCTCTAATTGAGGCCTAACCTGTTTTTCCTTTCATTTTAATTCTATCATTTATCATGTAGCTCTGTTATCCTATTTTTGGACTCTCTTGTTTGTACCTTAGAAGCCCATTCCTAAATTTGGGCTTCATGCTCTCTCTGGTTTGGTGTTGTTTGGGCCTCTCTGAGGCCACAGAAGGATCTGATAGACTAGGGGAAAGGTCGGCTTTGAGAAGGTCTGACTCGAAGCCAGCCAAGGGCCAGCTGTGGGCAGTTCTAGGGCGACCCTCCAAGCACAAGTTTCAGAGCTCGGGTAGCGTGCAGTTATAGTCGGAAAGCTTGTGGGATCATGGGACCCACAGGGGATTAAGGCTATACCAGCCCTAAATTTTGAAAGAGTCTAGGGAAAAAAGACTCGGGTTCCAAAGTTATGGGATTTCTACTATCAGCTGGGAGGAACTTGCCCACTCTGCATCTGCCTTGTTCTTACAGTCTCTTGGGTTGCAACCTCTTTGCTCTCCATTCCAAAGCCTGACAGTTGTCAGATGCCTCCTGGGTGAGGGGTGGGGGGCCACACCCTCTGAATGAACAAAGCCCTGCCTGTTGCAGGCCCCAGCACCACCAGCTCTGAAGGCGCACGGACACACTGACCTTTTCTGGGGAGCTCCTGGTAGCACCCTCAGCTGATCCCTGCTTCCTGCCTTCTGCCTGTCACATTCGCCAGCACGTTCCTGAGCTTGGCAAGGTGTCCCGAGTGGGCACATTTGGGATGTAGTTAGTTATGGCTTATCAGACCCAAGGATAATTTCCTGCATGGAGACTGTACTAATTTCCTATGGCTGCTGAACAAATTACCACAAATATGGTGGCTTAAAATAACACACATTTATTCTCCTACAGTTCTGGGGGTCAGAAGTCTGAAGTCCATTTCACGGGGCTCTAGAGGAGAAGCGACTCCTTGCCTTTCTCACCTGCTAGAGCTGTGTTCCTGGCAGCCCCGCCTCGTCCTGGCACCAGGACTGCAGCGTGCATCCTAAAATCTATCTTGTGTCTTCACATCTCACGTTCTCTCTGGTAAAGTCTTTCTTTGCCTCCCTCTTAGAAGGACACTTTTAATTGTGTTTGCAGCCCATCTTGATAATCCAGAATAATCTCCCCATCTCAAGATCTTTAATTTAATCACACGTGCAGAGACCCTTTTTCCATGTAGGACACTGTGAGGCTCCTGGGGCCGGAGCTTGCTCAAAAGCCTTAGCCCCTCAGTGGCAGACCCTGCACCCAGGACTCCCTACTCCTGTGCCCTCCCTGAGCAGCTGCAGGTCCCACCTGAGGTGGTTGCCCTCGGGCACTCCTAGTGTTTTGAAGTCTTCCAGGATCAGGACCCAGGTCTAACACTGGCTGCAGTCCTGGTAGCCAGGACCTGAGAACTTCACTGTCAACAGTTCAAGGAGAGTCTAGGTGGAGTCAACAGACTTAGGGCCAAGCCTGTTTCCTTGGGCAAGTGGCCACGTCCCCTTGGCTCAGTGTCCTCACGTATAGTGTGAGGCTGGGCTCTGAGTTTCTGCTGGTGCTAGCCCCCAGCACCCATGACTGGCCAGCTCTATACTTGATCAAGCACTTGGCACTGATGAGTTCTTGGCTTTTAATGACTTAATAAAGTGACTTCTCGAACTCTCCACTTGAGAGGTCCTGGTGACAGAATTTTGTGAATGAGTGTTCCTGGAGGGTGGAGTGACTTTGTATATTCCAGGGTCTGCCTGCAAGCTAGAAGTGTCCCTGAGGATTCCTGCGCTTCATCAGAAACACACGTACACACGTCTCTGTGTTCACTTCCATAAAATATCCACGTTTGTTTCAACATAGCAATCATGCTTTCTCTCCAAGTCTGCGAGTAAAGGATGCCCCAGGAAGCCATGGTGTCTGGCAGGTGGCTTTGTGTGCTCCCTGTCACCCCACAGCCCACCCCTATTTGAACAGCTCAGTTTTCTCAGATACGGTGTTCTTTGTACAGCAGATCTGCATGGCCCCAAAAAGTGAGTCATTAATATTGAGCTTTTGGAAACGAGTCCAGGATGACAGTAGAAAAGCATGTGTGAGTGTGGAGGGGTCTTTTCTGTGTCCCTCTCATCACCTCCCTCCTTCCCCTTCTGCACCTGGACGCCTGCCTGGGGTGAGGATGAGGACCCAGACCTACAGGCAGACCCTTTCTTTGTGGAGGTTCCGAGCCATTTAGAATTACCCAGGTGGCTGCCCTGCTGTCTGGCCTCGTTCTCCTTTTGACCTTCTTGAAAGTCCATGAGCTTTCTAGAATTTTCCAACTCATGGCTGGCAACCCCACAAGGAAAACCCCTAGAGGCTGCAGGCTCTGAGAGAGCCCCAGGTCACCCTGATCCTCCGGGTATACCCGAGGTGTTGGCCTCTGAGCCCTGCTCTGTCCTGGAGCTTGACCCTCAGGGCTCCCAGGGCTTTCCTCACAGGGTCATTCACCTCTTTGGAAGAGATCCTGCCCAGATTTGTCGAGAATTCCTGAACATCCCAGCTACCTTAGGTCTGAGTGCCCAGTGGGCTCCATTTTAATAAAAGCTAACAGAAAAACCCATGCGAGTGAAGATGCTACTATCTGCCGTCCATATTAAAACTTCTCTTGGCAGCTAAATCACCTTGCAGTTCCTTTCAATACATGTTTTCTGATGCATTTAAAATGTTCAATTCCACAAACCTTTATTAGGTACCAAGCACTGTGCTAGGTACCAGGCTGGGAATCCCAGAGATGACAAGGACAAGAAAAATTCCCCAATAACTATGATAAGGTGGGGACCATATCCAGGTGTGTGGGGGGGTTAGTGTGGTGGCAGCTGGGGGGCCAGGACATCTGTGCTCTTCCCTGGAACCAGAACTTTCCAAAGTCCGTACCATTCCCAAGGATTTCCAGGCAACACCTCTTGCTGAGCAGGCTCCTGGCCGATGACGCTGCAAGCTTATCTTCAGCGGCAGGACAGGTGCAAACACAACCCCTCTTTGTGTAGAGTTACACCCATGGCTTTGTCAACGACAGCTGCCCTGCGTGGAGCGCCCCGTCCTCCTGGGCTCTGCCCTCCATCTGCTCCCGAGCGAATGGGTCTTTGGGAACTAAGGTTTCCTGAGCCATCAGGGAAGAGCCTGCCTGCCTCCTTTTGCCAGTGTCTGAGGGTTGGCTTGGTCCCAGGTCCTGGGCTATAAGGATGGGCAAGACACTCTCCCTGCCTCAAGATGCCCACAGCTGGGTGGGTGTGGAATATACTAAAAGGCATATGTACCTCACAGGGCCTGGTTTTCCAAAGCCTTGCAGTTTCAAATATTGACCTTGCAGAGGGCTGGAAATTTTCCTCAGGCTATAAAGGCTCTGGTGTAAGATAAAGATTTGTGGCACAGCAAGATTGCTGGTTCAAGGACAGACTAGTTACTGATTGTTATGTAAAGATACTGAGAAATTGCTCTAAGAAGGAATGTTTGCTAAGATCAAGCTTTTGTTAATTGCCTTGCTGGAATGTCATCTGACTTGTTTCACTGAAAGTTACCAGCCTATATTGTTAAACTATAACCCCACCTATGTCTCTTCCTGTAACTTCCTGGTCTGGAAAATAAATGCAGGAAGAGACCCCCAATTCGGGGTTAATTTCCTGAGGAAGGGATGCCTCTCACTGGAGGGTCCCAGGGAAGTTAACCACTTTGGGGCTTCTCACTGCTCAGAAGAGATGGGATTTGAGTGATCCTTTGTGTCTCTGTCACCCAGAGGAAGTGGGGTGACAAATCCATGGGGGGTGAAGCAACACAAAGCAACAGGTAGGGAGGCAAACCCATAAATAAATAATGCAACAGCTTGTCCCCAGGTAGCTCACATGTACTAGAAGGGTGATGAAGACCCAGAGGAGGGGTGATGGAGTGGGGAGGGGGCAGGACTACACAGAGGAGGGGATGAGCCAGAGATGTCACTGGCTAGCTCCTCCTGCACTCTGCGTGCTGGTCTGGCCAGGGCTTACCACCCCCACCCCAGTGCCTGCACCCCAGCCTTGGCCGCATTTAGGTTCCAGCTAAACACATGCAGATCCTTGGAAGAGGTGTGTGAGAGCAGTCCCAAGGGTCTCCATCTGCGAGGGAAGGGCAGATCCAGATGTTTCTTACTGTGATGATTATAATATGGTGTCCCTGATTCCAAGACTCCATGCACAAAAAGATGGACATTTGAGTGAATAAGGGCATGGGGTGAGGTGGGCTGGGGGTGGGTGGATAAGACAAACCAAATGCAATTGCAACATACATATGATAGGATTTCACAAATATTACAATGCGTCGGGGGTGTGGGGATGCATCTCAGAATCAGGGAGATGTAGGGATTTGCTTTGTGGATCACACAAACCGTCCCTCAGAGAGTGTAGTGCAGCAGTTCTCAAAGTGTGGCCCAAGGACAACCTTGGGAACCCTTGGGAACCTCTGAGACACTTTCAGGGAGTCTGCAGGTCAGAACTATTTCCATAACAATATTAAAACATTATTTGATTTTTTTAGTTCTCATTTTTTTGCAAGTGTACAGTGGAGTTTTCCAGATGTGTGCACTATTACAAGAGATTAAGTGCAGAAGCAGATATCTGAATCCTCTATCAAGCCAGATATGAAAGATAATTGCTAAAATGTAAAACAATGCCATACTTCTCACTAAAAATCTTTTTGTTTTGTAAAATATGTATGTTAATCAAACATGTTTTTATGTTAACATATAATGATTTGGTATAGTTTTTAAGTGAATTAAAAATATTTCTGAAAATTTTCAGTTTTAGTTTCAAACACAGTCAATATCAGTAGATATAAGCCACATACACAAATTATCTTTGGGGCTCTCAGTAATTTTGAACTGTGGAAAGGGGTGCTGAGATAAAAATACTGAGAATGCTGGTCTGGTGTGTCCTCTCCGAGCCAGCCCTAGCCAAAGAGAAATGCTGTGGAGATGTCACGTGGCACGCTGGGCTAGCTCTGATCTTGGAGCAGGATGTGAGGGTTTGAGGCAGGCTCTGCCCTCCAGGCCCAGTGGCTTTGGGTAAATCACTTAATCTCTCTGAACCTCCATCTTCTCCTCTGCCCAGGCGGAATGATAATACAGCCTCACTTCAGAGCCACTGAGAGGATCCGAGACAGCAGAGTGCTGGGCCACAGGGGAGAGCTGCTGCTGAGATGTAGGCTCCGTGCAATGGCAATTATGGCACCACCGTTCACGTGGATCTCCTGCATCCCTGGGTATCAGGAGCATGCTGCCAAGAGAAGCCCAAACCACTGACCTCCGTGCAAATGGCAGGTGGGGAGTATTCGTCTCCTCTCCCTCCCACTCCCTCTGCTCTGCCCTTGCACCCCCAGGCTATTCCCAGGCTGGGCCAGTTTCTGCCTGGCAGAAACTGGGTGAGAGAGGCTCTCTGAAAGGTGGTGAGGCAGTGAGGACAGAGGAAGGTCAGGGCCCTTCTCCTTGGCTGGTCCCCTGCAAATGTTCCCAGCCAAGCTTAGCTGGGACAGGCCTGTGAGGCCATGCAGAGGGAAGGCCTCTCCCTGCCTGTTGGCTCCTGCTTTGCTTGGGCCCACCCCGTGCTAGCCTGCTGTCTGGACCGACAGTGCCCTTGGGTGCCCAGGGCTGAACACACAGGAACAGAGAGGTGAGGGCAGCTTGGAGACTCGGTAGAAAGGGGCACCGGGTTTGGAGCTCGATGCCTGGCTCTGCAGCTGACCAGCCAAATGACCTTGGGCACATCCTTTCTTCTTCCTGGGCCTCAGTCTGCCCTGCTGTCAAATGAGACAGTTGGACTCTGCTCCAGGATTTAGAGCCTTCCACTGGGGACCTTGCCTAGGCTTCTACGGGCTTCTCCAGCAAGAAGGTGCCCAGGTACTGAGCCCATGGAGGCTGCCTGGCTGCACTAGCAGATGGGCCGAGGGTGTCAGTCTGTGCCCCCAAGCTGTGCCAGCTGGCCCCGTGTGGTGCCAACCCCCTCCTCAGTCCAGCAAGGGAGGCTTATCAGGGCAGCCCTGCTGGAGACGCCCCAGGCAGGATCTTGCAAACCCTGTGGGGTGTATGTGCACCTCTGTTTACACTGGAAGGACTCCTTGTTGGCCTCAGGAGAACTGCAGAGCCAGAGGCCTGCAGGCAGCTTATCAGCTCCTGCCCCGGGGGAGGGCTTGTCCCTGGGACTCTGAGGGGCAGGAGGTTCGTCCTTGGCTTAGAGGCTGGAAAGTTACTGCAGAAACTTGGACGCCAGGCCCCGCATCATAGGGGACCATGTTCTGAGGCCCAGGGCTGCAAGCGTATTGATCACACTCAGTAAAGACGTTTCGAGCATGCACCCCGGCATGAACCCGTTATTCATTCACGTATCGTATGCAAGTATTCCCGCACTAATATGTTACGTGATCTACGAAGTGTTCCCCAACTCAAATAAAGTTGAGATCTGATTGGAGAGAGGAGTTACATTTTCTTCCAATGGTTTGTCCCCACCCCACCCATACCTACCCCGCCACTGAGGGTCCACGTACCACTTAGGAGACTGGTGTCCTTTTGAGGGCCCCATCTGTTTAGTATCCCAGAGCCCAATCTGTTATTGTCAGCCCGTGTCTGGCCCAAATGCTGGCTGTTCCCTGAGGTCTGTGTTCTGCCCGGGTGCTCCCAGCCACTCAGGGAGCCCCCGGAGTCAGGCTTGGAGAGAGGAGCTGGGGTTCTGAGTGATGGCCACATCCCCCCCACTTCAGAGGCAGAAGACCGAGGCACAGCAAATGCGTGAATGAGCGAGGCCTGGGCCCAGGTCTGCAGGGCTCTGTGTGCGCTGTCTGTTTGCAGGTTTACTATGCCAGCTGGGAAGGGGCACACTCCCTGTGCATCCTGTGTGTTCTTGCAGCAAGCCTGGAGCAGGGAGATGTCATGTGACAACAGAAAGCAGAGTCCAGCACCTGCAGCAGAGCTGGCACGAGGAGACAAGGGCCCTGATGTCGAAGGTTCTTTTAAATGGCTCAGGAGACACTGTCACGTGGAGCCAGACACTGTCACAGATGCTGGCAGACGGGCTCCGGGAAGGCCGCCCTCTGTACACACACACACACACACACACACACACACACACACACACACACACACAGACACACACACACACACACACACACACCCCCGCTGGCTGCACATTCTGGCAGGAGGGTCTCACCAGCCCTGCTCTTTTCTTTTTCCTCCAACTCTCTGGGCGATTCATATTTTCCAAAAGGTCTAGTGCTTCACCATCTCTTTATCGCTCTTGTGCTTGTGGTTGGGTTAAAAATTTTTTTCCAACTTCCTTTGACTCTTTCCAGCTGATTTAACTTTCCACGCTCAAGGCCAAATTATACACACATCACTCCCTCCAAGTCACCAGTGACAAGTGTCCCATGGTTGGGTGTGTGGCTTTGGTTCTCTTTTCACAGAGGTGGGGCCTGTGTGAGGCCCTGGGAAGGAGAGGGTGGGGGGGATGGAGGGGCCCGGGGCTGCTCCTAGAACCAGGAGGGCTTCTGCCACCGACCCTGCGCACGTGGCTTGGCTTGTGGCTCCTCCTCCCCCTCCTACAGCCGGTGCAGAGCCCGTCTCCCTACCCCCGCCCTCAATTCACCAGAAAAACTCTTAGTTACCCTCAGCACGGGGCTCAGCAGCGCCTGCTTCTGGAAGCCCACTCAGATGTCCCAGTTTGGAGTGCATGCACTTCCCTTTCTATTATGGGTTGAATTCTGTACACCTCCCCCCCAAGTGTATAAGCTGAAGTCCTAACCCTGGTGCCTCAGAATGTGACTGTGTTTGGAGATAGGGTGTTTGCAGAGGTAAAATGAGGTCATGTGGGAGGGCCCAAACCCAACAGGACTGGTGTGTTCCTGAGAAGAGATCAGGACCCAGACATGCCTGGAGGAGAGGCCACGTGAGCACACAGAGGAAGGGCCAGCTCCAGGGCAGGGAGAGAGGCCTCAGAAGGCACCAACCCTGCTGGCACCTTGATCTCAGACTTCCAGCCTCCAGAACTGTGAGAACTGAGAGTCTGTCATCGAAGCCCCCCAGCCTGTGCTACTTCATATGCACAGCAGCCGGACAGACCGACATGTCCCTGCACTCCAGCCTCCCAGGCTTCCCTCTGTCCCAGCCACCACCACATGGAAACGTTCTCTTCACCCGACATCTCCCTCGCTGGACGGTGACTGCTGGAGAGAATTTGTCTCAGCCCCTTCTGGGCCTGGCTCTGTAGCTGTTCAGGAGACACTTAGGGGAGTGGACTCCACTTTTCCTGCGCTGGACACATACTTTATGCAGCTCCAAGTCTTGCTGAAGAAATCAATAGTGGGCCTGGGTATGCTGACTCTTCAGCGCTCTGGAGGGCTCCAGGGGCACTTAGTGGTACATTAGTCTCCTTTTAACTCACGTGGGCTTTGCACTCCGGGCCGCAGCCCCATTGCTGGGGTGACGCATACTTGGGCTGCCACAGCTGGCTGTCGATCAGCCGATTACGTCCCCAAGTCCATTTATGTTAGTTACGCTTGTTATCATAGTGGCGTGGTGTAATTAAATATACCCACACCCAGGAAATACGAATACAAACA
Source organism: Cynocephalus volans (assembly GCF_027409185.1). Lineage (NCBI taxonomy): Eukaryota > Metazoa > Chordata > Mammalia > Dermoptera > Cynocephalidae > Cynocephalus > Cynocephalus volans. The sequence continues at coordinate 10,396,656 of NC_084473.1, forward strand.
GAGAATTATTTTTACCAACACTCAATTAGATGCTTTAAAAAAGATTCTTTAAAGGTGAATTGCTTTTTTTTTTTTTTTTTTTTTTGTCGTTTTTTCGTGACCAGCACTCAGCCAGTGAGTGCACCGGTCAGTCCTATATAGGATCCGAACCCGCGGCGGGAGCGTCGCCGCGCTGCCAGTGCAGCACTCTACCAAGTGCGCCACGGGCTCGGCCCTAAAGGTGAATTGCTTTTAAAAAATTGCTGTTGCATTAAGTTTGGTGTCATGGCCTGTCTTCAACATGGTCCGCGGCAAGTCTCTTCTCAATTTTTACACCACCGTGTGGTTCTGCCCCACATCGAGTCAAGACCCGTCTGTGAGACTGACAGAAAATGATGTAAGTGACAGTGCGTGTCTCCCAAGGCTAGGACATAAAAGCTCTGCAGCTTCCACCCTGTTCTCTTGGGCCACTGTCACGAGGACAGCTCCCTAGAGAGGCCCACGTGGAGAGGGACTGAGGCTGCCCACCACCAGTCTTACGAGGGGGACAGTCTGGAACTGGATCCTTCAGTCCCAGGCAGTCTTCTCAGGAGGGCCATCCTGGCCGACTTCTGCCTGCAGCCTCACGAAAAGCTCTGAGCAGACCTGTACGGTCCAGTGGCTCCTAAGTCCTGACCAGAGCCACTGTGAGACAGAAGAAATGGGGACTCGCTTGGGGGCAGAGGGCTGATGCACGCAGCGGTGGCATGCACAGACAGCCTGGGCGCTGTGTGCTGCACTCGGACAGCTTTACAGGCGTGTTTAAGCTCTCAGTGCAACCGAAACTATTGGTTGGTTAGTGCAGGGTGTTATAACACCAAGGTCAAGGGTTCAGATCCCCGAACTGGGCAGCTGCCCCCCGACCCACAAAAAGATAGAAGTCAAGAGTACCTTGTGGGTGCTGCTGATGGAGGGTCAACGCACAGCCGCTGACCCGAGCTCAGAGAGGGCTTTGCGCCTCCATCAAAACTTGACCAAGTGCACCCTTGTATGTTTCGGTTAAACATAAAATATTTTAAAATTAAAAAATTTTAAATGTTAATGTTTGAAGTTTTCTTTTAAACAAGTCTCACTTTAACCAATTTTTTGCTAAACAAAACTAAAACCAGTCCCAAAAGTGTTTCTGTGGGATCCTATAAATAAAAGTGGGTGTCCCTTTGTGCAGTGACCTGAAAGGTTGTTATGTCGATCAAACTTTACAACATTTGAATGATACTTTAAATGCCCAGTGAGGCAGCTTCACACAGGAGGGGCCCACAATAAATCCTTTGACCTAATCTAGGTCCAGGTCCTGAAGTGGCTTCAAGGGGTAGACTTACAGCATTGCAGGGGCGACCAGAGTGAGAGACTCCTGTCGAGAGGAGATTTCTGCTGCAGCCGCTGTCCCCACCTGCCCCTTTGGCTCAGCTGTTTGAAAAGAATTGCGTGTTGCTTCCTTTAAGTTTCATGAACTGCAGAGGGTTGAGAAGGGGCCTGGCTGCCCCGGCTCCCTGGCAGGTGGCTGTTGCTGGTTTCATGGCTGCCAATCTCTGTCTCTGCTCTCCCCGCAGTCCTCCCCCGAGCGATCTTCTCCCCACCCAGCTCCACCCCCTCCTCCTGCCTGCCTCCCCCAAACTGCCCCTCGTCCACCCCATCCCTGTGTATCAGCCACCCAGCCTCTCCCCTCCAGAGCTCCGCACCCAGCCCTGCGCCAGCAGTCTGGGCTTCTCCTCGCCTCTTCCCTGCCCTGCTCTCCTCACCGCCAATCAGGGACGAGTCCTGCAGCCATCAACATCGCCTGCCATCACCCTCTCCCTTCCCTTTCTGCTCTCACAGCCTCGCTCCTGTCCCTCTTGTCCTGACAGCCCGAGGACCCACCAAGAGTGGCTTTCCTGCATTCAGCAAACACTAGACACCTGCTGTGTGGCAGGCAGTGCTCTAGGTACCGTCCCCACCCAAGGAAGCCCACGCCTGTAGGGGAGGTGGACGTTAATCAGATAATCACACACCCAGTTAGTGGATCACAATCGCATGGGGTGCTGTTGGCAACTAAAGGGGAGGACTGTGCCTAATGCGTTAGATGGACACCCTCTCAGCGATGCTGGAAGGATGAGCGAGTTGATCTGTGTGACGTTCATATGAGTGTTAGCTGTTTCTATAACTCCTCGTGTCCGCCCCACATGCCCAGGCCTTCTCCTGACCCCCCAGCTCATTCTGGAGCCCTACCTTTTCCCAGTCGCTACCTTGGAAAGCTCTGCACCCTTCGTCTTCTCTCTCCTGCAATGCCCGGTGCCACCTCTTGACAAGCTATGCTAGAGCCGCAACGACTGTCTTACTCTTCCTGCACCCATGGCTGTGCCTTACTTCAGGCCAGACTAGCCTCACACCTGGACTCACACAGTGGACTGGCCTATCTAATCCCTGTCCCCCAGGCTTGTCCCAGTTCACTCTATGCTCCCTAAAGAACAGCTGTGGCTTCCAGCCCTCCTGAGGTTCCCCATCAACTTTTGGAAGATGTTTCTATTTCTCCATGAACGTCCAATACCCTCAAGGAGTGTCCATTACCCTCGAAGAGTATCAAGTACCTTCAAGGAGTGTCCAATATTCTTGATGACTGTCCACTACCTTTGATGACTGTCCAGTACCTTCGATGACTGTCCAGTACCCTCGATGACTGTCTAGTACTTTCATTGAGGTCCAGTACCCTCAATGAGTGTTAAATACCCTCGATGACCGCCCAGTACCTTTGATGAGGTCCAGTTGGGCCGGGATCTCAAACATCCTCCCCACAGGGTCCTCCCACACATCTGCCTCTCTCTGCCCCCTCCCACCCCCTCCTTTGTTCTTATCACACCCTCTGAGTGGGCTCCTCTTCCACCAACTCTGTGTAGGAGATTTAACCCCTTCTGTCCCAGTCTCCTCAGTGGTAAATGCAGGCATTGGCCTCCTACTGTCTGCGTCCAAGGGGCCTCTTGCCCTGATGTTCTGACCCTGCCTCACAGGCTGACCGTCCTCATTCTGTTCCCCATACTCCCCCACACAGATCCTGTCTTCCAGACTAATGTGGTCCCACTTTCTCCTAGATACTCCATCTTTCTTTTTTTTTTTTTTAATTTTATTTTGTCGATATACATTGTGGCTGATTATTGTTCCCCATCACCAAAACCTCCCTCCCTCCTCCTTCCCCCCCCCAACAATGTCCTTTCTGTTTGCTTGTCGTATCAACTTCAAGTAATTGTGGTTGTTATATCTTCTTCCCCCCCCCCCCGGTTTTTTTTGTGTGTGTGTGTGTGTGTGTTTGTGTGTGTGTGTGAATTTATATATTAATTTTTAGCTCCCACCAATAAGTGAGAACATGTGGTATTTCTCTTTCTGTGCCTGACTCGTTTCACTTAATATAATTCTCTCAAGGTCCATCCATGTTGTTGCAAATGGCAGTATTTCATTTGTTTTTATAGCTGAGTAGTATTCCATTGTGTAGATGTACCACATTTTCCGTATCCACTCATCCGATGATGGACATTTGGGCTGGTTCCAACTCTTTGCTCTTGTAAAGAGTGCTGCGATGAACATTGGGGAACAGGTATACCTTCGACTTGATGATTTCCATTCCTCTGGGTATATTCCCAGCAGTGGGATAGCTGGGTCATATGGCAGATCTATCTACAATTGTTTAAGAACCTCCATACCATTTTCCATAGAGGCTGCACCATTTTGCAGTCCCACCAACAATGTATGAGAGTTCCTTTTTCTCTGCAACCTCGCCAGCATTTATCGTTCAGGGTCTTTTGGATTTTAGCCATCCTAACTGGGGTGAGATGGTATCTCAGTGTGGTTTTGATTTGCATTTCCCGGATGCTGAGTGATGTTGAGCATTTTTTCATATGTCTGTTGGCCATTTGTATATCTTCCTTAGAGAAATGCCTACTTAGCTCTTTTGCCCATTTTTTAATTGGGTTGCTTGTTTTTTTCTTGTAAAGTTGCTTGAGTTCCTTGTATATTCTGGATATTAATCCTTTGTCAGATGTATATTTTGCAAATATTTTCTCCCACTCTGTTGGTTGTCTTTTAACTCTGTTAATTGTTTCTTTTGCTGTGCAGAAGCTTTTTAGTTTGATATAATCCCATTTGTTTATGTTTCCTTTGGTTGCCCGTGCTTTTGGCGTCGTATTCATGAAGTCTGTGTCCAGTCCTATTTCCTGAAGTGTTTCTCCTATGTTTTCTTTAAGAAGTTTTATTGTTTCAGGGTGTATATTTAAATCCTTAATCCATTTTGAGTTGATTTTAGTATATGGTGAGAGGTATGGATCTAGTTTCATCCCCCTGCATATGGATATCCAGTTATCCCAGCACCATTTGCTGAAGAGGCAGTCCCTTCCCCAGTGAATAGGCTTGGTGCCTTTGTCAAAGTTCAGATGGAAGTAAGTGTGTGGGTTGATTTCTGGATTCTCTATTCTATTCCATTAGTCAGTGTGTCTGTTTTTATGCCAGTACCATACTGTTTTGGTTATTATAGCTTTGTAGTATAGCTTAAAGTCAGGTAGTGTTATGCCTCCAGCTTTATTTTTTTTGCTCAGCATTGCTTTGGCTATGCATGGTCTTTTATTGTTCCATATAAATGTCTTGATAGTTTTTTCCATTTCTGAGAAAAATGTCTTTGGAATTTTGATGGGGATTGCATTGAATTTGTATATCACTTTGGGTAGTATGGACATTTTCACTATGTTGATTCTTCCAATCCAAGAGCATGGGATATCTTTCCATCTTCTTGTATCCTCTCTAATTTCTCTCAGCAGTGGTTTGTAGTTCTCATTATAGAGATTTTTCACCTCCCTGGTTAACTCAATTCCTAAGTATTTTATTTTTTTGGTGGCTATTGTAAATGGGCAGGCTTTCTTGATTTCTCTTTCTGCATGTTCACTATTGGAGAAAAGAAATGCTACTGATTTTTGTGTGTTGATTTTGTATCCTGCTACTGTGCTGAAATCATTTATCAATTCCAACAGTTTTTTTGTAGAGGTTTTAGGCTGTTCGATATATAGGATCATGTCATCTGCAAACAGGGACAGTTTGACTTCCTGTTTTCCAATCTGGATGCCCTTTATTTCCTTCTCTTCTCTGATTGCTTTGGCTAGTACTTCCAACACTATGTTGAATAGGAATGGTGAGAGTGGGCATCCTTGTCTAGTTCCTGTTCTTAAAGGAAAAGCTTTCAGCTTTTCCCCATTCGGGATGATATTGGCAGTGGGTTTGTCATATATGGCTTTAATTATGTTGTAGATACTCCATCTTTCATGCTCGTTATCCACTGGGAACGTCTGACCCCACCACAGGCCCCCAGGTGCAGCCCCAGCCCAGGTCATTCCTCCACCATAACTGAAGCTGCCCGCAGCAGCACTGCCCTGTTGGCAAGTTCCCCGGAGTCCCTAATTCCTGTGTCTCCCACACAGTGCAGGACCCCAGGGCTGCTGACTCCCCTCCCTCCGCTAGACTGTAAGAGCAGGCACAGTGGGCCTCTGAGCCAGTCCTGGCAAACCAGGGTAGAGAGGAAGAGCTGACTCCTGATTTGGCAAGTGGAAGCCCGGGGCTGTGAGGATGGGGAAAAGCCAGACGTGAGGCCGGGGGGCTGAGCAAGGTGGTGCGGTCTTGCACGATGTGCTGGCCACTGCTTCCCAAAGGACACACAGCAGGCCACGCCTCGGCCATGCCAGGCACAGGAGAGAAAGGAGGGAGGGGGCCACCCAACCTCTCTCCCTTCCTCTTGGTTCAGTTTACCCCACAGGGACCCGCCTCTGCTTGGGAGGCCAGATGGCTTGCCCTGGAGGGTGACGTTAGCCAGGTCCTAAGGTGAGGGCCAATTGCATTCGAGAGAAGCAGCAGGTGGCCAGGGACCTGAGAGGTGCCCGGGTATGTGCCCAGCTCTGGGGGCCGCGTGTCCACCCCACCTCTGCACCCTGCACAGCCCAACTGGGTACCTGGCTCACAAGCTCACAGTGTCAGGGTTCCTGGTAAGGGGGTGGAAGGTGCCAGCCTGGCCACATCCCAAAGGGACAGCACAACAGTGGGAGGAGGCCTCCATGTGCGAAGACCTGGCCACGGCCTCCTTTCCCTCTGGAGAGAGCCTGTGAGCGGGGCCGCCGAGTACCCCCTCTAGCCGGGGTCTGGCGGAGGAGCTAGCACCAAAGATGGGAAGACGGGGGTCACAGCTACTGCCTTGCCTCTGAGGGCCACCACGTCCCCTCTCTATGCTGCCCTTCCCACGACATTTATTATGGGTTGTCACCAAGCACCACCTAGCTCACAGGCTTCCTCTGGTGGGGCCACCACTGCTAGACCAGCAGGTGCCTTCTTTGGCCACTGCTGTCCTGGGCATTGTGAGGGTGACCTTGGTGCCAGCCTGTGCAGAAGGGTTTGTTCAGCAAGAGCCGGTTCCATGGCCAGCTGCTGGACCCTCTGATTTTGCCCCCTGAGTGGTCCTTCCCAAGGCCAAGCAGTTTCTTATCCACACTCCCCCCTGCAAAGTGGAACCTCTTTGGCAGGATCAGCTCCAGGCCTGGGGTGCTGGGGGCTTCCCACCTCTCTCCTCTTGCCCACCCTAGCCCCACCACTCTTTTTCTTTATCCTTCCAACCCAGAAGCCCTCTTCTCTTCCCTTCAGTTTCTTTCATGTTAGACCCAGAGGGTCTAGATTCCTTTTCTTCAAGGGCCAGGATAGCTTAACTTCCAGAACTTGCTGGATGTAGGGGAAATATTTGCATTTTCTCCTGGGAGGTGTGTTTAACCCTGGAATGGGTTTAATCTTTCTTACGCTACAAAGAAAATGAAGAGAGAAAAAAGCCATAGTTTCAATATCAAACCATTCTGTACCTTTATTTCTCTCCTGTCTCTCGTCATTCAGGCACCTGTCTGGGCCTCAACAATAAGCCGGGATGCAGAGGTGGTTCCCACTCTCAGCTCTAGTTGAGTGGAGTCTGAGCAAAGACAGGAGCATGGAGCAGAGGCAAGTGCCGGCTGCAAGGTTGCTCAGGGTCCCCAGTGAGGCTGGCTGGCCCCAGTGTGGGAGGGAGAGGGTGTCCCAGGCCTCAAGGCATGGAAGTTGGGGACAGTTTCAACAGTGGGGGTGGGGGAAGAACTTAGAGATGTGAGATGCCACCTAAGCCTCCACTTTAGGACGACCTTAGGCTCCGATACCTCTGGAGCTCTGTGACTGGGGAGGGGCCAAATCAAGACACCCCCACCCCATGCTCCAGACCCTTCTGCCATTTGGGTGTGGGGTGCTGAGGCCTGAGGTTTGCTTTGTCAGGGTGTGGTGTGGGTGCCAGGTTGAGCACAGAGCCACACTGTGTTCTCTGGCAGGTGGATGGACTGCGTGGCCAACTGAAAACCAGTTCAGCTCCAGGGGGACCTGCACCCAGAGGGGGTCCCTGAGGTCTGAGCTCCCCTCCCACCTCCGGCCTGCACACCTGGCAGATACACCTGAAGCAGCCTTGGCACCAGATTCCCCAAGACAAGCCCAGTTCAGAAACTCCATCTCATGGTCAAACAGTGTCCTGATGGAGGGTCTGGAAAATAAGGCCCCAGAACACACGCCAGCTCGTGCCCCGGGATGCCTGCAGGGAACAGGTTTCCTGCACCTTCTCAGCCATCCCACCCCAACTGCACTGACCTTCCTAAGCTTCCATCTTTCTGCTCGAAGCACCTCCATACAGGAACTGCTTCATACAATCAAACCCAGAGAATGAAGCTGGAAACAGATGCTCAGAGAGGTAAGTGACTGCCTAAGGTCACAGCGCAGACGCTGGCATTTATAGTGGAGGGGGGCTGCGGGAGCAAGGCCCCTCTGGCAGAACTGGAGAGAGGCCCCTGCGGGGAGCCATGAGCCTGTTCTCTGGGGCTGTAGCAGGAAGGGCAATGGGCAGAGTATCAGCAGGTGGGCTCTGCAGGGCAGGGGTGTGAGGGAGAGCGGCACCTGCACTCAAGGGGTCAGAAGCTCAGTGGGGGAGGTCATTTTGTTTAATTCTCCAATCAGTTTTGGGAATGCTGAGTTCCAATCCCTACTTCTCAGAGACTCAGAGAGGTTGTGCAACATGACCAAGGCTGCACAGCTACAAATGCTTTACTTGAAGCTCAACCCTGGAGGTCCTGACTGTGACCCAGGGATAGCATCTCAGGACGCAGGCCCCGGCCCTGAGAAGGCACACAAGAGCTGGCTCACTGCCGGAAGTGGTGGCTGCTTTTAGCAGGAAACCTGTGTCAGTGCTGAGTCACCCTTTCCCTGGCTGGTGGGGGCCAGAAAGAAGGCACTGCCCAGGCTGCAGCAACTACTCGGCCCTTTCTCCCTAAGACCCCCAGCAGCCCCTCGGTGGTGTCCAGATGTGTAGAAGCCAGTACAGTGGCTCCCACAGGGCCCGGCGAGGCCCGGTTCCTTCTTCCCTCTCCTGCTACATGTTGACTGGGCTGGGGATGCCCTGATGGCCACGACAGAGCCCCCTCATCACATGCTCTCAGGATGACAGTGGGGTATGCAGGCAAGTCACCAGTCATCTCAGAGCTCAGTGTGAGGGACCCAGTCTTTGTGGGGGGCTGGTGCAGCTGGACAGAGGTGCTCAGAGAAGGTGACATTTGAGTTTTGAAGGATGAAAGGTGTTTGAAAAGTGGAGAAAGGTGGGAGGGCCTTCTCGGCAGAACAGCCTGGGCTAAGGCTGGCAGGTCAGGCTGCGGAAGGAGGTGTGGGGGTGGCCTGTTGTGGAGGCGAGGCCTGGGCGTCTCCCGCTCGCTCTCTCAGCCCATTGACCGATTGACCAGGGTGGGTCTGACCTCCCAGCAGCTGCCCTCTGGCAAGGCCTAGGTGGGCTCTTGGGCAGGGAAGGCTGGAGGGGTGGGGGAGGTGTCCTTTCTTGAGAGCAGCCAGCAGGCCTATCATGTCTTCACCTTTACTAAGATGAGAAGACAGAGGTCTTGGGTGCAAACCCTTAGGGAAGGTGCCTCCTAACTTTCTACCTGACTGTAAAGCTCTGAGCAGACAGCCTTCTCGAGGGCAGCCTTACTAGGGAAGGGGAGCAGAGGCAAGGCAGGGCCCTGGCCTGGGTGGGAGGGGGCTGGTTCCACCTGATTCCCACCAGCTAGGCCTGGCCTCCAGGAGGGCCCTTGTTTCCTCTGCCCTCAGTCAGGGCTGTCAAGCTCAGGGCTTCTTTCTGGCAGCCTGGCCTTGGCTGCAAACTCTCCTCTCCTGCAGCCACTTATTTTCGCCTCTATCCTGCTATTGCCAGACTAGACCTCAGCCCTGAGATGACAGGGGAGGGGTCGGATGGGCCATCGTGGTATGGAGACTCCACCAAACATTCAGGGAGGCCATGGTTCTAACCCAATCACTCCTGATCTCTGGTCCCTCTGAGCTGATGCCTTCTCTGGGACCTCAGGGCAGACAGTCAAGGCCTTCTGAGAAGGTGGCAGAAACGGCAGCAGCCTGGCACCTAGACCATCAAGTACCCCCTCCCCCAAACGGGAGTCAAACTCCCCTCCAGCTCCCCCACACGCTTGCAGTCTGTGGCAGCGCAGAGAAAGGCAGGCAAGGAGCCTCGCTGCCCACGGAACGCTCTCAGGTCCCTTTCCTGCTGGTGACCTGTTGCCCCCACCTGAAGGCATGGTGGTGGTGGCTGCTGGCCAGGGCGAGGGAAGCGAGGCGGGGAGGGAGGCACAGCGTGGGGGGAGCCAGCAGTGGGTTGGGTGGGGTCAGGAGGCCCGATCTCAGTCTCATCTGGAGCAGCCACTGGCTTACAGCGTGGCCCAGGAACATTCTTGCCTCCCTCCACCTGTCCCTGCCACGGGTGGGATATTTCAGACCCCATCCCCTGGAGCCTCCTGTGACCTTCTTGACCATGACACCCGAGAGTCTGGGGTAACACCTCAAAGCTGGGTAAATTGTTGGCAGCCGATCTGAATGCTAAGGATCGTGGGCACAGAAGGCACCATGTTCTCCCTGAGTCGAGTCAGGACACAATGCTGCCTAGACCACCCAGGTTAGCCCAGACCACCCAGGTTAGCCCAGACCACCCTGGTTATCCCCAACAATGAACGCAGGCCCACCAAGCCTCTCAGGCCCCACACGGCCGTATCTGGGAGAGAAAACGGAACTTAGGTTACTTCTGTTTTATTATGCAGAAGGGGTTGGAGCAGGCAGGGACACTGGATTCTTGGGCTCTTCTTTCAGTGGAGCAGGGAGAGAAAGCTGATGGCTGAGGTGGGCCAGTGCATTCACACGGCAGGTGTGGGTGGAGTGCTTCCAGCTGTGGTCAGGCCAGGCTATGTGCACAGAGATGCACAGATAAGGTGAGCCCCTCCCCGGGGACCTCACATTGTGGTGGTGGAGACAGTCAAATATTGAGCTTATAACAAAACAGTGGGCTCGGACTGTTCCAGAAGCTTATACAAGTACAGGGAGGAGCAGGGACAGGCAGCGGCAGGGAGGCTCTCACATTGTGCACAAAATGTCATGTTTTCTATTTTTGGTGGCTGGAGGTGCAGGGATCGGGCCCTGGGCCTTGGTGTTAGCATTGCATTATAACAGACTGAGCCAGCTGGCCAGCGCCTAAAATGTAATGTTTTTAAAACAAAATTAATGTAAAAATCCATTATGAGCAAAATATCAAATTTGCAAGTAGAGATGAGCCGTTAGTTTGTTGTAGGACCCTGTGTTATTGTGCAGTGGAGCAGTGTTTCCAGTCAGCCTATGGTTCCATCGAGTCCTCTGGATGGGTGTGACAATGACAGAGAACGCTGACGTGGCATGTGAGCACATTGGGAACTAGGCTTTCTACATAACCGTGGCTTTTGAGTGCAGAGCTTCTATTCACTCTTCCACTTGATTCAAACGTGGCAGTATTTTGATAAATGTCTAAAAGGCACACAATTTTCCTTTGTCCTGAGGCTCTGTCCGGTGTGGCGAGCCCGGGCCTTCAGAAGAGTCCACATGGGTTCCTGGTGGGGGAAGGGTGGGAGAGGACTCAGTGTGTGCAAAAGGCCTGCAGGCAGGAACACCACTCAGTTGACCCAAGAAGAGGATACAGAAAAATAAAAATAAAAAGCTTTGTGTAACATTTTTTTGAGAGATCATTCACATACTGTATAATTCACCCATTTCAGTGGTTTTTAGTATATTCAGAGTTGTGCAACCATCACCACAATACATTTTAGAACATTCTCATCATCCTAAAAAGAAACCCTGTGCCATTTAGAGTCACCCCCCATTACCCTCCAAATTCAGCCTGCCCCTCCCCCCAGCCCTAGGAAACCAGGGATCTGCTAAGACAATGAAATGATTTTTCCATTGGTTGTTGGCTCTTTGCAGACCCTAGACCTGCCTCAACGGTGTTGACACAGACGTGTGCCAACATTTGACACTGGAGCCCACTGGGAAAGCCCTGGGACCTCCACACGGTCAGTGCTTGATGCTTTTCCTTTCAAGCACACACTTTTTCATGGAAATCTTTCTAAGATATTGTGAAAATTGCCCCAACAGTTATTTTCTTCCTATTCCTTGAATATAGAATCCCAAATTTATTTGGAAACGCAAAGATCCCAGTTAAAGGATTGCACATTCTTTGGTTTTCCTTATAGACAGCTGTAGACATAAGACTAGGTTCTGGGGGCTGGCTGGTTAGAGCGTGGTGTTGTAACACCAAGGTCAGGGGTTCAGATCTCAGTACCGGCCAGCTGCTGGGCGAGGGGGAGATGAAGTTCTGTCTGAAGCGATGTGAGCAGAAGTGTGTGGTGTTCACAGTCTCTTCAGAAGGAAGGGGACAGCCCTTTTTCCTTTTCTTCTTCCTTCCACCTGGAATAAGGATGTAAATGCTAGAGCTTTTGCAGCCATTCTGGGACATGATGTGACTTTGGGAATAAAGACCAAACATGGCAGAGAAATGAGACAAAAAGACTGGATCCCTGTCACCTGGAGCTGCCATTTTATTTCCAGACTTCCTGCCTCTGGGCTACTTAAAAAAATAATAATAAATCAACTTCATTGAGTTATAATCTACAGAAAATGCACCCATCTTAAGTGTATAGTTAAGTGAAGTTTGGCAAATGTATATACCCATGCAAGCACCAAGATACAGAACGTTCCTATCATACCCAAACGTTTCCTTGTATCCCTTTGCAGTGAATCTCCACTGTCCCCCAACGCATACACCTGCCCCAGGTAACCATCTATTTTTTCTGTCCTGGGCTACTTGTACATGAGAAAGAAAGAAACATGTATCATGCTGAAGCCAATATTTTTCAGGGCTGCATTATTTGAAGCTGATTCTAATGCAGATACATCACACACAGCCCCAAATAGAGGCTCCTAAACACCGTGTATTTTTCTCTTGGTGACTCCAGACCATTGTCAGACACCCTGATTATCTCCCTGGCAGATTTGGATACAAGATTTGTGGGCAGGAGGTTTATTGTGCAGTGCCCTCAGGGACACACCTGTGCAGTAAGAAGGGGACATGGTAGAGGAGCTGTCACAGAGCCTCAGCCCACCCCACAGGGGGCTCGGAGGCTGGGGTAGACTGTCAGAGATATCCTGGGCAGGGGCCTGGGCCTTTGCACCCCAAAACTGAGCAGTCCTCAGATGTGGGCTGTCCCGGAGTGAGGTGAATCTTCTGCCAGGCAGCTCTTTCCACGCAAGGGCGATTCCCGGGGCGGGACTTGGCCACGAGCCATCAGCAGCAGCTGGCACTCCCAGCAGCTGAGTGAGTGAACATCTCGGCTCTGATGGGAATCGGGAGGTGCATCACAGCAGGCGTGACAGCGCATGTGCTGTCTGGTGTCCTCAGGGGCTACTTGGATATGTGAGTGCTGATTGTACCTACCCTGTACCCACCAGCAGGCCTCGGCAACCAGCAGTCTACTGTCAGTCTCCATGGATTTGCCTATCATACCCCTGCTGTCTGTGTGAAGTGTCTGATGGGCAGAAGCCTGGCGCTCTGTGGGTGCTGAAGCTTCCAGAGCAGCAGAGCCAGCTCCTGGGGGCAGGGCCGAGAGTTGTCAGGAGCAGCTGCACCAGCACAGAGCTGTCCCCCCAGTTTCCTCTGAGCCTCCCGTGGGCTCTTCCTGAGCCCCTTCCAACATCACCCCCCACACCTGGGAGGCTGGGGTTTCAGACGCTTTCATCTGTGTCCTGAGCCAACCCTTGATGTGGGGCAGAGTGTTTCCAGCTGTCTTTCCATTATGTGACCTTGGCAATGCCTCCCCCTGTCCTGGCCCTTCCTTATTTTATGCTTCACGGTGACTCCACTGACCCTACCTGAAAGACCTGCCATTTAACATTCTTTCGGAGCCTCTCGTATGCTCTGCCCTTGGAACATCCCATTGCCTCTAATATTCTGCCTTGTTTTACCCACTCCGCCCGAGGCCTCTAGTTAATTCAGTATACCGGCTCCTCCACCCATGGCATGAGCTTTTCCCTCCACCTGGTTTGAGGTTTATCTTCCAAAAGGTTGAGCTTCTTGGAACTTTGACTTTTAGATGAACTGGGTATTACCATACACCAGAATCCAGATTTAATAACAGCTAAAATAAAAGATAAGGGATATTATTCATGTTACTTTATTTACAAAAAAATATTTTAAAATACAGAGGAGTGCAGAGAATATTATATCAGACACGTATGTATCCACAACAAAGATTTAGTATTCGGACATATTTGCTGCATACTTTAGAAATAATACTCGGGTGCAGTTGAAGTCACCTTGGTATAGCCTCAGTCTCTTTCTTGCCCTGCCTTGTCCCAGAAGCAATCACTAACGTGAATGTGTGGCCGCCTGTTTGTGTCTGTTTTGATACTTTTATCACATTTGTATTTATGCAAATATCCATTGTATTGTTTTAAGTGAACATACACAGTAGCATACTGTACAGTTTCTGCTCCTTGCCTTTTCTACTTCGACAGCTGCTTTTGAGATCTATCCATACTGATTCACATGTATCTAGCTCACTGGTTTTACTGCTCTTTATAGCAGTTCATCATATGAATATGATGTATTTTATTTACTCCTTCCCCTATTGCTGGACACTGAGGCTGCTTTTGTTTTCACTCCTATGATGTTGCAATGACGTCCTTACACGTGCTTTTTGGCTTCTGCACAGAAGTTTTCTTAGGGTATATAACTAGAGGGGGCAATTGCTGGGCTGAAGCCTATTTGCCTCTTCAACTTTACTAGATATTGCCACATTCCTCTCCCAAGTGATTGCTGCAATGACACTCCTCCCCCAGCGTGTGGCCCTTCGCCCACACCCTCTGCAATGCCTGGTGCTGACAGGGGGTGCTGTCTCCCCGTGGCTTTATTGTGCCTTTTCTGGCCCTGGATGAGGTTGAGTATCTTTCATATGTTTACCTGCCATTTGGATTTTTGTCTTCTGTGAAGATCCTTTTTCACTTTATAAGAGGATTTTGCCCTTCAGGTTTCTTTTAATGTCATGTCTTTTCAGTACTTGAGAAAGTGAAGCCCCACAGGCCAGGTGAGGTGTGGGGGAAACCTTCCACAGGCATCTGCAGTCCAGAGTCTAGCTTCCACCTGACACTTACCTATATGATTTGAAGTAAGTGTCTTCCTTTCTGATTTTTTTAAAGTTTATTTGTTTCTTAAGTGTACAATTCAGTGTTTTTGAGTGCTGTGCTACCATCGCTGCTACCTAACTCCAAAAAGAAACCCTGTACCTGCTAGCAGTCACTCTCCTCTGGCTTGAAGATGTTCTGTAATGAACAACACGGCTTAATGATGTTCATTATATAGATATACCACATTTTGTTAACCCTTTTATCCGTTGATGAACTTTGGGGTTGTTTCCACTTTTAGGTATTACAAATAGTGCTGCTATCAATGTTCACATGTAAATTTTTGTGTGGACATATATTATCGGTTTCCTTGGGTACATACCTAAAAGTGGGATTGCTGGGTCATAGGGTAACGTGTATGTTTAACTTTCTGCAGAACTGCTGAACTGTTCTCCGCAGCCAGCACAGCACTCTGTACCCCCACCAGCAGTGCATGAGGGTTCCAGTTTCTCCACGCCCTTATCAACACTTGTTAGTCTCCATCTTTTTGATTCTAGCCATCTCAGCGGGTGTGAAGTGGCATCTCATTGAGGCTCTCATCTGCATTTCTTTGCTGATTAGTAATGTTGAACTTTTCTTGTGCTTATTGGCCATTTGCATACCTCCTTGGAGAAATGTCTACTCAAATTCTTTCTCACTTTTTAAATTGGGTTATTTGACTATTTATTGTTGAGTTGTAAGCGTTCTGTACAGATCTAAATGCAAGTCCCTTATCAGATACATGATTTGCAAACATTTTCTCCCATTCTGTGGGTTTTCATTTTGCTTTCCTGATGGTGTCCTTTGAAGCATAAAAGTTTTTCATTTTGATGAAATTTAACTTACCAACTTTTTCTTTGGTTGCCTGTGCTTTTGATGTCATACCTATGAAACCATTGCCTAATCCAAGATCACAAAGATTTACACTTATGTTTTCTTCTAAGAGTTTTATAGTTCCAGCACTTACATGTAGGTCTTTGATCCATTTTGAGAAAATTTTCGTATATGGTGTGAGGTAGGGGCCCAACTTTATTCTTTTCTACTTGACTGTCCAGTTGTCCCAGTGCCATCTGTTGAAGAGACTTTTCTTTCTCTCCATTCTTTCTCCCATTGTCTTGACACCCTTATCAACAACCAATTGATCATAAAGGTGAGGGTTTATTCCTAGATTTTCAATTTTATTCCATTAATCTATATGTCTATCCTTATGCCAGTACCACACTGTCTTTATTACGGTAGCTTTGTAGTAATAATATAATTTCCCCAGATGTAAACTAGAAAGCACATTTCTTGCTTACCTCAGAGGCTTAAGCCAGTGGGGTTTTTTTTGTTTTTTGTTTTTTAGGCCAGTGGTTCTTAGAGCATGGTCCCTGGACCAGCAGCATCAGCATCATCTGGAAACTTGTCAGTAATGCAAATTCCCAGGCAACATCTCAGACTTGCTGAATCAGAAGCTCTGAAGACAGGGCCTAGCAATCAGTGTTTTAACAAGGCCTTCAGGGAACCTTGATGTACACTAAGGTTTGAGATCCACTGCTATACATCTTTGCTGTCCAATATGATAGGCACTAGGCACATATGACTATTGAGCACCTGACTTGCAGCTAGTCAAATTTGAGATGTGTTGTGAGTCAGGAACACACATTGAACTCCAAAGATTTCATATGAAAAAAAGAATATAAAATATCTCATTCATACATGTTGAAGTAATAATATTTATATATGCACATATATGATTAAATACAATGTACCATTAAAATTAGTCTCACCTGTGTTTTTCTACTTTAAAAAATGTGCCTACTAAAAACTTTGCACTTACATACATGGATTGAATTTTCTTTCTTTTGGGATTTGGACAGCACTGGACTAGAAGCGTAAATGAAAGATGCGCAGGGCTGCCTGGGAGGTACATGCACCTACATTAGTCGTGGAACTGTGTTTCAGGGAGAAACTCACCTTCTGTCCAGAGCAGGGCATGTGCTGATTTTTCAGGTACCAGAGAGCTCTGTTTCCCAGAAGAGAAGCCATCAGGAGCAGAGCTGGAAAGGCAAGCAGTCTTTTCTGGTTCAAACTAGTTTGAAACAGCGGTCAAAGCTGCTTTTATGTTTGGCTTTGGGCTTTGTGCTTTTGCATGAGTGTTCGCAGCCAAACAGACTCTGGGCCACTCCTCTCATTTTTCACTGACCTGAAAGAGATGTCAGGTGTGTCCTGCCGAGCCCCAGGCTGGGGCTCCTGCCTTGTGCATGGGGGAGCCTGGCAGGCTGCTGACGTGGCGTCCCCTCCAGCACTGGGCAACCCACAGTCACAGCCTTGTTCCCCGCCCCAGCTGTGCAAACCAGCAAGAGCACACAAGTTCACTCTCCTCAGCTACTCTTCATGGACTGACCACTTCCAAATCAACAGTCACAGTCCTTCCAATGCCCTTTACAGTTTACAAGGCCATTTCCCATGCCCTCGTGCGGTGCATCCGACCTCCTCCCTGCAGTCGTCTGAGGGCCAGTCACTCATGAGGAAGCTGAGAGGTTAGATGCTTTGTCGAGGTGACACAGCTACACAAGGTGACACTGGGGCCAGCACCCAGGTCTCTGTGATTCGCTGGGATGGCTTCCTTTACACATAGGCCGAGCGGTCAGTCAAATCTGGTTATGATGACAATGACAACAATGAGGATGAAAGTAACATGCTAATTGTAAGATAAAAGTTATAGGAGCCTCTACTCCAGACTAAGTTCCCACACTGGTCCCCAACAGACAGACTAGATAGAAATCAGAGCAGAGTCACCTCAGCTAACGTTCCACACATCACCAAACCTAAGTTGTTGTCTGATCTTCCCAGAAATCAGGAGAGATAACAGCCAATTTCCCAAAGGGGCCAGTTTAAGTCTTCAATAGGCATGCTAATGAAGTCCCCTCTGCTCATTCCTTACCCAAAGAGAAGAGCGTGAATAACCTGATGTTAAATAATCAGTTTTCTATTGTTCTGTCTTCCTGTCCCCCACCTTACAAGAAAGTAACTTTGAAATGACCTGTTTGCTTTTTTGGTCTTTGTTTCTGTTTTCTTCAGCCTCCCCACCCTCCACCCCGTCCCTAAAGCCAACCTCTTTTGCTCATCGGAACACTGGTTCTATTTTATGGAATGAGTATTGCCCACAACACTCATTCTAGAATCACAGTAAAGCCAACTGCAATCTTTAACTAAATGTGCTGTAATTGTGTCCTTTGAGACTATCATTTATTGAGTACCTACCATGCTGTAGGCCCTTTGCATACATGACCTTCTTTAATCCAAGGAAGACATTAATATCCACATTTTACAAATTAGGAAATCAGAACCCTGAATTAGGGCTCTATCAGGGCTGCTAAAGAGAATGTTCCAGGCTTGCTAAGGGGAGGGAGGGAAGAGGGAGACATGAAGGCTGGAGGAAGCTTGTTTTTTTTTTTTTTTTTGAGAGTGTTCAGTGTTAGCTCAGTGGAGCCTCTCAACCCCCCACGAGGTAGGTCAAGTCCACTTTACGGAAGAGGCTGGGAGTGCAGGTCTGTGTGACATGGATTCCTGTTCACCTTCCTCTGCTCTACACATGTCACTCACTGCAGACGTGGCCTTTGGTGATGGCAGTGAGAGAAGAGCCCAGCTCCAGAGCCCTCCTTGGGGAGTCATGCTGCCCCGTCTCCTGCTCTCCAGCAGCCAAGGCTGGGCAGGGGGTCAGGCAAGTAGGGGCAAGAGGGAAAGGAGCTGCCCAAGGAACAAAACCTGCTCCTTAAAGTCCCTAGTCCTGAAGGGCAGGGTCCTAGGACCCCAGCCTTGAGATTAGAGAAGGGTAGCAGGGCAGACGGAGTGGGAAAAAGAAGAAGAAAACATAAAAAATAAATAAAATAAAATAAACAAACAAATAAAAAGAAGAAAGCATACATGGGGCATGTCTTATGTCGCATGCTCAGGCTGCCATGACAAAATACCATAGACTGGGGGACTTAAACAGCAGAAACCTATTTCTTACAGTTCTGGGGGTTGGAAGTCCGAGTTCAAGGTGCTGGCTGATTCAGTTTCTGGTAAAGGTCCGTTTCCTGGCTTGTAGACAGCCACCTTCTTGCTGTGTCCTCACGTGGCCTTTCCTTGGTGGGGAGAGGGAGATATTTCTCTTTCTTCCTTTTCTAAGATTACTAATCCAATAGGATCCCACCCTCATGACTCATTTAACCTTAATTTCCTCCTAAAAGCCCTATCTCCAAATATAAACACATTAGGGATTAGGGCTTTAATATATGAATTTGGGGGATGGGACACAATTCAGCCCATAGCAGGACAGTTGTTCTAGGAGAGGGACACCTTAGTTTATCTTGAGCTTGCAAAGAGGAAGGGGAAAAGGGGGGCCCATCAGAATCCGCCTCTGAGTCACATTCCCTGGATGAGCCATGCGCTACGGATCTGTACCCAGAGCAGTCACGAACATGGCCAGTCTCAGGGATAAACAAGATGACCTAATGATCCAATTTCCTCAGCTTTGGTCCATCTACTGATTCCAGGCAGGATCCAGCGATTCTGCTGGCTGACAGGTTACGGTGAATTGCTAACTTTCCCCTTCCCAGGCACCACTTTGGTTTCTTGCTACTGGTGCTGCTAGGGTATTCCTTGGCCGTTTCCTCTGCCTAGAAGCTTCTGGGGACTGGGTCAGGGTGGGGAGCCAGTGGTGCTGCCTCTAGCCGGAGTGAGCATCACCCATTCTATTCCTGGCAGCCACATCTCTCCAATCTGTAATTACCAGTGAAACTGGTGATAGACTCAAAAGAGGACCGGAAACAAGCTGGCCATCACTTCCTCAAACATTCTGGAGCAGGAGTTTGTTAGCTAGAACCATGTTTATTCGAAAGATTCCAGCTCATAGGATATACACTCAAGATTACTAAAGTGCTATAAGCAATTTTTTAAAAATAGTATTTCTCCAGAACCTGTGAGAGCCCAGCATAGTGACAGTGAGTCTGGCTTTTAGATCTGGCTGTTACTGATTCTAATATGTGACCTTGGACATTTCATGTCTCTAAGCAGAGGTTTCCTCATCTGTAAAATGTGGAAATGATCTCAAAAATGTTGGAGATAGCATATGTAAAAGTGCTTTAAAAACAATAAAATCAAAATTCCAATGATTTTTTTGCAGAAACAGAAAAACTCATCCTAAAATTCATATAGATTCCAAGGGACCCTCCAATAGCCAATCTTGAAAAAAAAGAACAAAGCTGGAAGATTCACACTTCTTAATTTCAAAACTTACTGCAAAGCTACAGTGATCAAAATAGTGTGGCACCAGAATAAATATTGACATATAGATCAATGGAATACAATAGAGAGTCCAGAAACAAACCCTTGCATATACTCGTATGGTCAAATGATTTTTGTTAAGAGTCAGACAACAATTCAAGGTGAAAGAACAGTTTTTCCCACAAATAGTGCTGGGAAAACTGGGTATCCGCATGCCAAAGAATGAAGTTGGACCATTAACTAACACCGTATACAAAAACTAACTCAAAATGGATCAAAGAACTGAATGTAAGACCTAAAATTATAAAACTTTTAGTAGAAAACATAGAGCAAAAACCTCACCACACTGGATTTGGCAGTGATTTCTTGGCTATGACACCAAAGGCACAGGCAACAAAACAAAAAATAGACAAATTGGATTTTATGAAAATTTTAACATTTTGTGGGGCTGGCTGCTTTGCTCAGTTGGTTGGAGTGCGCTGTTGGAACACCAAGGTCAAGGGTTTGGATCCCCATACTGGCCAGCCACTAAAAAAATTAAAAAAAAATTAAAAAGTGTTGGCAAGGATGCAGAGACACTGGAACTCTTGTGCATTTTTGGTGGGAATGTAAAAATGATATGGCCACTGTGGAAAACAGTATGGTGGTTCCTCAAAAAGTTAAAACTAGAATTACCATATAATCTAACAATTCTAGTTCTGGATATATACCACAAAGAAGTGACAACAGGGTCTTGAAGAGATAGTTGTACACCCATGTTTACGGCAGCATTATCCACAATAGCTAAAACATGGAAGCAACCCAAGTATCCATCAACAGATAAGTGGATAAGCACAGTGTGGTATACGCATACAATGGAATACGTAATAAAAAGGAAGGAAATTTTGACATGCAACAACGTGGGTGAATCTTGAGGACATTATGCTAAGTGAGACGTCAATTACAAAAAGACAAATATTGTATGATTCCTCTTATAGGAGGTACTTAGAGCAGTCGTTATTGTTTAATGGGTATAGAGTTTCAGTTTAGCAAGAGGAAAGAGGAAAGTAGTTCTGGAGATGAATGGTGGTCATGGTTGCACAACATTACTAATGTATTTAATGCCATTGAGCTGTTCACTTAAAAAGGATAAGGTGGAAATTTTTATATGTATTTTAACACAATAAAAACTGGAAAAAATAAAGTCATAAAACTGAGATATTATTGTTATTAGGAACAATCAGAATTATTTCTGCCTTAAGTGTTTACGGTCATCATACGGAAGACAGATTGTATATACAGAATGACACCTGTTATGGGTTAAATTGTTCCCCCCAAAAGACATTGAAGTTCTAATGTGACCTTGTTTGGAAATTGGGTGTTTGCAGATGATCAGGTTAAGACGAGGTCATTAGGGAAGGCCCTAATCCAATACAACTGTGTCCTTATCAAAAGCGGAAACTTAGACACAGACAGACACACAGAGGGAAGCGGATGAGACCCACAGGGAGAAGAGAGAGGCATGGAACAGATTCTCCCTCACAACCTTCAGGAGGAACCAACCCTGCGACACTTTGACCTTGGACTTCCAGCCTCCATAGCTGTGAAACGATACAATTCTATTGTTTAAGCCACCCAGTTTGTGGTACTTTGCTATGGCGGCCCCGGGAAACTAATACAACACGTTACCCTGAATTTACTTTTTTACTTGCTCTAGGTTATTAAATTCAAAATACTTATTGAATGACTACTGTATGCTCTGCCTCCACTGAGCTTCATAAGGAGCACACAGTCCTTGTCCTAAAGGAACAGAGGGGACAAAACGAAAGAGACCAACTTGCACCTCACCTGGGAGAGATACACCTGGAATAAGAGGTTTGTGATGAAGTGCATTACTGTAGTTCAGAGAAAGGAGAAGGACACATGGGCTGAGAAGTTGGAGGGTCAGGCCGAACTGATCTCCAAAGCAAAGGAAGGCTGCAGGTGGTGGGGAGAAAGGCCAAGCTGCGCTGGGTGAGAGACCACGCGGGCAGAGGTGCGGGGAACGTGCCTCCGTCTGCTCTGGACTCTTCCCAAACTTTCTGATCCCCAGCCCTGCCTCTCGTACCTCTGTCTACCATGCTCTTCCTGCCCTGTGCTGCCTGGTGAACTCCCGCTTCTCTCTCAAGGCCGAGTGAAGCTGGCACCCCCTCTGCAAAGCCTTTACGGACTCTCTCTGCCATGAGCTGATTCGGCTGGTGGCCATTGCACAGGCCTTGAGGATAGTAATTATGCTTACATGGACGTCCTTTGCCCTGCAACTGTGCTTGGAAGAAGAGTGATCAGTTTTTGTGTCAGGGACCACATGGGCTCAGCTTTCTCTGGGTACTCAGGAGGAAAGACCACAACTCCCAGACCCCCTGGCATCCAGGTGGGGCTGGTCAATGAATGCGGGCAGAAGTGATTGGGCCACCTCCAGACCTGGCTCCTGGGACCCCCAGCCAGTGCTCTCTCTTCTCTTGTTGGAAGCAGAGAAACTGACAGTGGAGGCTGGTGGAACCACTGAATGCTTGAGTGGAGGCCTCCCCACTCAGGCTGGACTGTGACCACAGCACAACAGAGCCTGCCCTGACTGACACATAATATCCACTGCTGCAGTCACCTGGCTGACGGATCTGGGTCTGATGGCTTCTCACCTGTCACCCTGCCTACCCTCTGCTTGGATATGGTATAGGAAGCTACAGAATGACCTCAGCTGCTGGTCTCTGCTAAGAAGGAAGGCGTGGCACCCCAGGTTCTGGAGCTGGCTCCGGGTCATCACGGCAGCCAGCACTCCTGAGGCTGGCAGTCATTATTTTATTTAATCCTCACTGCAGGGCCACCAGGAGACTAACTTCCTCTAGGTTTGGTTCTCCATTCTGCCTGCAGAGCCGAGGGACAATGAGAGGGGCCTGGGCTCAGACCACCTTCCATGAAAGCCCCCGGGGGCCAACCCCCCTCACAGCCGCTCCCCAGCATTGCTCGAAGCCTCCTGTGTAGGGCAGTTCACGCACCAGGTTTTTGTGGAGGAGGATTTGAGGGAGGGATGTGAGTTCTCCCCTAGAGACACTAGAAAGACGGTTTTGTACAGCCTAACAGGATCGCCCAGCTCCACATTTATGGCTGTTTCTGTGGTTACCTTGCTTCAGGGATGTTTGGGGTGGGAGGTGGTGGTTGTGGTGGGGGTGTGTATATATTTGTTCTTCAGAGGCCCAGTTTTTCAGAAGCTGTTAGGGCGAGGGGCTCTGGAAGTGTGGAGGCAGCCTGTCCCTGGGCATGCGATGTCAATCAACCTCTTCCTCAGCAAGGAGACTGAAGACCCACAGCATGTCAGGGAAGGAAGGACCCCCGGAAGCCCTCCTCCCCATCTACTTTACAGATGGGGAAACCGAGGCCGAGAGCGTTAAGGGACTTGCCAACTGGAACCCAGGTCTCGGTCCTCCCGGGCCCCCAGCTCCTTCCCTGAACGAGGGGGTGGGAAAGCAAGGTGGCAGCTGCACACAGGCCTGGGGGTCGGGGCGTGGAGGGGCCTGGCAGGCGGCGTGGCCACGCGCTAGGGGGCCTGGGGCGACTCTGGCCTCTCCCCTTTCCCGGACCACCCGGGCCGCACTTCCTGCACAGGACAGCGGGGGTGGGGGACGCGGGCTTAGGGCCGGCCCCTCCCGGGCGCCGCCTCTCTGCCTCTCCCACAAACCGCAGGTCAGAGGCCAAGGGTTAGGGAGGCGTAACTGGTGCTCGGAACAGGTGCTCGGCTCCGCCCCTGCCCCCAAAGCCACGCGGGGCTGGAACCCGGCAGGGCCTCGGGTGGACCGAGACAGGCCCGAACGGGAGCGAGAGGAAAGGGGTCCGGGCCCAGGCCTGGCGCCGAAGGTCCAGCAGGGGGCGTGGCGAGGGCGGGGGCGTGCCCGGAGAGGCGCCGCTGGGCGGGGCCAGTCCTGGGGGCGTGGTCGAGGCGGGGGCGGGTCCGCAGGAAACTTGAGTGCCCGCCTCGGGCCGCGCGCCCCGCCCCGCCCCCGCCTCCGGGTCCCGCCTTCGCGTCCCTTCCTTCCCGGCGCTGGCAGGCGGGCCGCGGCGGCGGCAGGCGGCGGACGAGCGGACCGGCGGGCGCCTCCACGTCGCTCCCGCCCTGCCTGCCGGCTTTCTTTTGTCTTTCTGGGCGGCGATGAGCGCAGGGCCGGCGCGGCAGCTGC
Source organism: Cynocephalus volans (assembly GCF_027409185.1). NCBI lineage: Eukaryota > Metazoa > Chordata > Mammalia > Dermoptera > Cynocephalidae > Cynocephalus > Cynocephalus volans. Next base: position 10,420,673 of record NC_084473.1, read on the forward strand.
GGGCGCACAGAGGCCCGTGCTTCTAGCCACCCCTCCCGGCCTCGGAGCTGGTCCCCGGCCCGCCGCGGCCGTCGCCGGCGCCGAAGTTGAGCTCGGGAAGCCGGAGGACCGCGTCCTGCGCGGGAGCCGGTAGGGAAGGGACGGGCTGCGTGTCTACGGGGGGTGCGGGCGTGTGCACCGGCGTGCGCTGCGGTCGGGCTCTTTGCGTGTGTTCCTGTGCTTGTGTGTGTGCGCGCCTGTGTGTGTGTGTGCCTGTGTGTGCCCGTGTGTGTGCCTGTGTGTGTGTGTGTGTGCGCCTGTGTGTGTGCCTGTGTGTGTGTGTGTGTGCGCCTGTGTGTGTGTGTGTGTGCGCCTGTGTGTGTGTGCGCCTGTGTGTGTGTGTGTGTGTGTGTGTGTGTGTGTTGGGGGTGCCTGTTTCTCTGCATGGTGGAGTCGTGGGGGACCGCAGACGGCGGTGTGGCTCTGCAATGGGCTTGTGCTCGTGGGCATGTGGGCACATTTTGGACTGCGTTTGTGGAATTGTATGTCGGGGGGCCGCAGGTGCTGGTGGGGACCGGTGTCGGGCGGGTGTCGTGTGTGAGCAGCTGTGAGCGGAGCGGGGGTGGCGGGGTGGGCGTGGGCGGTTCGGCCCTGTGCGCCGAGTCCCCTGTCCCAGCCGGTCGGCGCAGTGCGGAGCTCAGGAGCCCCGGCGACAGTTTCGGACCCGACGGGGCAAACGCGGGCCTCGCGGGCAGCCGAAGCTACCCGCGCCAGGGAGTATGTCCGCGCGGCCCACGTGGGTCGCCTGTGGGCTTCGGCCAGGTGTGTGCGGGGGCACACGCGGAGCCGATCCGCTGTGTCCTCCTAGGGCCGTGGGACGACGAATAGAGCCCTGGGCTAGCCGCGACCCGCACTGCGACCTGGGCCGGACACACCACCTTCCCTGGTTGCGGTTAGCTTCTCTTTCGAATGGGGACAGCCCCTCCCTCGGGGGTTGGCGTGACAGTTAAAACCGGAACGCACCAAAGATAGCTCTTGGCCTAGTACCTGGCACATAGTAGGGACTGTGTTAACTGCATTGGCATCTTTTGTTGGAAATCTTTCTTTTTTTCCCCTTTATCGTGGGTGAGGCTCTTGCATTCCCTCCTGCGCGTTCCGTGCTTCTCTCCCGGCCCGAACTTAGCGGCGAAGCAGGGAGATTGGAGAAAGTTTAGGCTGCGGGGTGCGCTGCCTGCTCGCCGCTCCTCCGGGAGCGCAGGAGCACAGGGGCGCAGGAGCGCGCAGCGCGGCGCGCCGGCCTTCCCCAGCCCGAAGGCTCCCGCGCCGCAGCAGGGGTTCCTCTGCTGGTCGGAAGGCGGCGACTGCGAAGTCGGGAGCCCCTTCAACAAGTGCCTGGTCCCCGGGGAATGCAGCTGCTGGGATCCGAGAGCCGCGGTGTGAAAGTGGCGCTCCCCGCAGACGCGGATCTCGGGCTCCTAGGGCCACCCCCTTTCCTCTCGGCCAACACCGAATGCACCTAGAGGAGGATGTTTGGCAGGACGCCGAGTCCGGCCGCGGGCCTCGGCCTTGGACACCCTCCAACCCCACCTCCAGGCCTCCCGCCCCCGCTCCCTTGCAGTCAGCCTTCTGCATGAGGCCCGGGGCCCCACGGGACCCTTCCTCCTAGCTCCACACCTTAATTTAAAAAATATTTCGTTTTCAAACCTACTGCTCGTAAATCGAACTGCAGTAAATGTGCACACGGCTCTCGCCACGGAGAGTCTGGCCAACCACACCTGAGCGCTTGCTCAGACCCAGCAAGGCAGAAGGCTGCCTGGTGTCTGTCGCCTTCTGCCGGAGCGAAGGATTCTTTCCCTCCATCGCCTTGGTTTCTTCTCAGGACCCTTCTCGGTCGGAAAAAACAAATAACCTTTAACCAGGGAACAACAGACCTCACTGATGCTTGAGGCTCTCAAAATGGAGCTCTGGCTGGGAGTGGGCTGGGGAGGGGAAGCCGGGCTTGGCTGCCTCTGACATGGGAAGCCTTCCCAAGTGTCAGATGCTCCTGGTAGTGTCCGCAAGAGAAGCTGGAATGCTTTACAGGCTTTTATCACAGAGAAGCAGAATGCTCTGGTTTGGTTCCTTTGGTTTGTCTCTAGCCAGGACTGAAGCCCTGAGATCCCAGCAGTGATGGCAGGCCAGGAACACGTAATAAGCTAATTTTCCATCCTGACTTGGTGTCAGGGGCACAATTAGAATGCAACCTGTTTTCTGTTTCATCAAATGATTTTATATTCTAGAGGGGAAAAGGTTTTTTGATCTGAATCCTACTCTTCTCCCCATAATCAGATTCAGTCAAAATATATATATATTTTTTAAAAATCAGTCTGGCTTTCTCAGATCAGAAGATAGACCAAAAAGCTGTTTTGTTGTTTTCTTTTGTTTTGTTTTTGTTACAGCCAGCCCTTTGTCTCAAGCAAGCCAGTGTTTTGGCCCTAGATCTATTTCTGTTTCACTTTTGAAAACGCCTGTAATTACTGAGCTCTTGAGGTTTTATTGGATAATGTGCCAGAGGGAAGGCCCAGAGGCTCTGCTTCTCCCTGGTCTGGGATGTGGTGCCTCCTTCTAGCCTGGCTTCCTCCCTTTGGGTTCTGTTTTTATGCTGTTTTTTTTTTAAGGTGGGACATAAATGTCAATGTGTGATAACAATTTGGGAGACTCGGCATTGGAAATCAGATGCCTGGAAGGTCATTTGACCTGTGGAGAAGCTAGAACAAGTCAAAACCCCAAAGACCAGAGATTTGCCCAAACTCCAGCCACAGACCCATTTATTTCTAACAAGCCCTCCCAGAGAGATTCTAAGAGAAATAAAAGAATTTGGACAAATTGCTTCAGAATTTATCTCAGTCCCCCTTTCCGGCCACAGGGCTGTGCAGATTTAGAAATGCCACACAAGCTATGGGCTCCCTTTGGTGCATGCTCTTCAGCTGGGAGCCTCGTACTCGCCTAGCTGCATTTCAACAGGGAGCTGCTGTAGTATTATCCTGTGATGTGGTAGTTCTGGCACCCCCTACCTGCTGGGCTCTGCTGCACAGTTCCAAGGATTGCCTGTCACATGCAATACTATGTAGAGGGCTGGCCAGTTAGCTCACTTGGTCAGAGTGTGGTGCTGATAACACCAAGGTCAAGGGTTTCCCATACTGGCCAGATGCCTAAAGAAACCAAAAACCAAAAACCATGTAGAATGTTTGTGCATCAGGGCATTTCTCGCTACCTCTTACTCACTATATCCTTCTCCCGAACTTAATGTGAGACCTCGTATTGCTACTCACAAGTGGTAAAGTACCATGCTTACTGATGACTTGGTGATAATCCAGGGTACTAAAAGGGAGCCCGAGTTTATTGGGCACCAGAGATTAAGCTAGCTGGCAGCTGAAATTTTTATCCAGATTGGGATCAGGTTGGTATTAAAACTTTGCATTCCAGCAAACCCTAAACCATGCTTGTTTGTGGTGGGATAATGCTTTCAACTCGAGTTGCAGCCCAGGCTTGATGGGGGATTATGTGTGTTTTGCTGGTTGGTCAGCACCTGATGTCATTGTGCTTGGGGAAGGAAGGCACATCTGGAGTGAAGAAGAGCAGACACTTGTAGATTTTAACGCTGCTCTACTTTGGGGCTCCCTGTTCTCTCACATTCTCATGGGGTTTCTTATTTTTTTCATACCTACATGTAAGACTGCGTTTGTGAATCTCATGTAGCTCCTGTCCTTTTCCCTTTAGGTTGAGTTTCTAATCTGGGGATGGCAGAGGGTAATTGTAGGAGGGTACTTCAAAAAATTCATGAGAAGATTCATGTTATCTTTCGATTCTATATTTCCATGAACTTTTTGAAGTACCCTCATATATGGAGATATCAGGATAGGCTTAGGGGCTCTCTTAGTGCCACATTCCCTGTGGGGAAAAAGGATGTTTCTTTCAAATCATTTTGCACCAGAAAAAAAAAAAACAAAAAAAACCCCAACTGGTTGGGATCTAGTGGTACAGTTGTAATATAACTTCAGGTGATCAATACAGTTTGACAGGTGGAACATTTCTCAGGCACTGATGAGCAAGGTGCAAGTCTAAAGAATTTTTTTTTTTATCATCTGAAAACCACTGTAAATCCTTTAGAAAGCCCTACCTTGGCCGTGTCGTTTCATGTAAAATTTAATTTCGGAGGCAAAGCTTCACATCCCTGCATTGATGAGGCGTGATTAACTAAAGACATCCTTCCCATACGCCTCGACTCTCCTCCCGTGGCTGCCATCCCCTGCCTGCCAGCATCAGGGTAGCAAAGATGACTTCTTTGGGCTGTTTTCCTTTACCTTAATAAGCCAAGTGCGCCCCCAATGCTTGCTAATCCAGCAGCTGTATTTTCTGGCGTTTATTTCTTTTTAGTCCTGGAGGTATAGCCCAAGTTGGCAGGAAGCCAGGAGCCTGGGGGTGGAGGTGCCCAGTCAGCCCCACGTGACTCATTACACGAGACGTCTTCTTGAGGAGAGAGGGAGGGTCTCTGACCCTTGGCTGAGAAAACTCATGATTATTAAATACTTACTCCACAGTTAAGGTTGCCATAATCCTGAAGAAGGGAGGAAGGCCTTTGGGGGGTGCATGGTTCCCCTCTTGGAATTCTTCTCTGATTTTGCCTCAATACCCTTTTGCCCTAGCCAAGATCATTCCTTGCACTGCATCCCCTTTGGCAAGCACCATACTAAGTGCACCTCTTGAGCAGTCTTCTTACACCTGCCCAGGTCCCCCAGCTGCGCTCACCTGCACTCATGTCTGTGCTTTGGCAGGTGAAGGCACACCCAACCTTGCTCTCCCCCTGAGCTGCAGACCCCACGCTGTCTTCCAGGAAGGTGTGCAGGCTCCATGCTACTACACATCAAAGCAGAGCCAAGAACCCCCCCTCCTCCCGGCTGCAACTGTGTCTTCTACCTGTTATGGCCAATGCGTCTCATCTGTTCATTTGTTACAGCTAGGAATCTCAGGAGTGTTTGGGGGCCTCTCCCCTTCAACGCTGCACCCATCTAATTGGGTCAGGCCTGTCTATGGCCCTGGCCTCTGCTGCCCGCCCCCATGCCTCCTCTCCTGTGCAGCAGAGCCTCCTCAGCTCCTAGCGTGGAGCACAGCTTCCAGTTCCTTCGCTCCAGCCAGGCTGTCAGCGCAGTTCACTGTTTAAAGCACAGATTTCATCATCTCACTCTCCTCTGCCTCCACTCCCTGCCACTCCCCTCCCCAGGTTTGTTCTCTTATTCGGCAAGTATCGTTTGTTGTTTCGAACAACACCTACCCTGTGCCTTGTTCCAAGCTGGGCTCTGGGAAAGCTGGATGCAGGCTTCCTCCCTGTCTGTGTGGAGTTTAAGGTCTTGGGCTGGGGGTGGGGAGATCATCCACCAAGCTCAGGGGAGCTCCCACCCCGGGCTAGGGAGCATGGGGGCTTCCTGGAGAAACACCCTCTAAGCTGACACCTGTGAGAGCCGGTGGGGGCAGGGGAGGGGCTGGAGGTGGGACTGGATATTCAGTGATTTTTTTTCTTCTCTCCTACTCTGACTTCTTTATCTACTAAACCCTTATTCATCCTTTCTATTTTTTTTAGATTAACAGCTTTATGGAGATATAATTTATATATCATAAAGTGTACTCATTTTAAGTGTACAGTTCAGTGATTTTCAGTAAATTTATAGAGTTGTGCAGCCATCACCACAATCCAATTTTAGAACATTTCCACCACTGGGACAGATCCCTTGTGCCTGTTTGTGTTGCTCCCTGTCCCTACCCCTCAGCCCCCCTGCTCGGCCTCCTGTCTCTCGAGATTTACCTTTTCTTCCTTGCTGTGCTTCTGTAGGTTTGGCTCAAGGGCCTCTTCTGTGAGGCCTTGACGGAGTCTTTGGGCTGGAATCGATTTCTCGCGCGCTGGTGAAGTGAGCAGCGAGCTGGCGAGCCCTCGCTGCGGCCTCTCAGCCCGTGCTCGGAGGGCGTGTGCCCTGCCACATGCTCGGGGAGTGCTGGCCGGCCAGCCAAAGTGCTGTCCTCACGTTTCCTGTGTCTAACTCCTGAGTGTCTAGCAGAGTGTTGGGATTTAAACTGCAGGTGTGTAGTGTGTCAGGTCATGTGGGCCCTGCTATCTATGTTGTCTTGTTTTAGCAAGAACATAGGAAGCAAGTGGTCTCAGACTCATTTTTTAAATGAAAAAACTGAGGAGGCCCAGGGCAAAATAAGTAGTGCAAGGCCATCAGCAGAAAGTAGAAGGACAGAATTAAACTGGGTCACTTTCTCCTCCGCCCCTGTTTTGGGCCTTGCCTGGGCTGATGATCGGTTTTTCCTATGTGAGTCTTGTTGTCTCTTCCTAAGCTATGGGAGCACCTCTTGGGCACAAGTGGTGCATGGCATGTCTTAATATCTGGTCCACAACTGTGCAGGTGGAAGGGGCTCAGTAAATGTGTGCGTGTGGAGAGTTCTCCTGGTAAATGGACAGGCTCGGCCCTTGGGGAGGGGGAGCCAAGTGCAGTGGTACTGTATACTTGGATGCCTTGTGCATTTCAGAAGAATTTCTCTCCTTGCATCATTTTTGTTCCTTGAGGAGGGTAGTAGAGGAGGAGACCTCATTGCACAGATGCACAAACCAAGACATGGAAATTGTATGTCAGGTTGATCTGGGTCTCAGAGGTAGACCACCAGGTCACACGAGGTCTCTCTCCCCCACGGATGTAAAGAAAGTTCACGGTAGACAATAAGAATGTCCTGTTTCTTTTTGAAGGATCAGTGTTGTCAGACCCTCATTTGCAAAATATCTCGGGGGAAAGATCAGGGTGCTGAGGTCAGGCAGATCTGGGCTGGAATCATAGTCTCTGCCCTGTTGTTTACTGGCTGGGTGATGCTCTCTGAGTCCTAGTTTGCTCCTATGCAGAAGGGGGTTCTAGACCCATCTCAGACAGTCAAAGGACACATGGCTGGGAATACCTAGCTGGGTCTTTGGCTGGTCACGTGTGTGCAGTAAATGGTGGTGGTGCTGTTACTGTGTAAAAATTCCTGGACGGTTGTGCCTCCTCTGCCGCTAAGTACTCCTTTTCAAACTCAGGTTTATTAGGCATATTTTGATTCAGACTGTAGTAGCAAGGCCTTTGATGTGACAGCCTGTGACGGTTGTGTGTGTGAAAGCTTCTGGAAGGGAGCCAGTGCGGGTCACGGTTTGGAGCTTGGAGAGCTGCCATTTTGGATGGGTCCAGCCTTATGCTTTCTGTGAAGCATCTCTCAGGGTCCTTGACGCACCCACGGTAACCCTGAGCCTGGGGGGCTATACAGAGAGATCTGCAGTTTATTCCTTAGTTACAGTAAGGCCAGACCTTTTGGTCCCCTCCCCCTTTGCAAGCTTGGATGCATTTTTGCTAGCAGACCGAGGGAGGACCGCTGGGAACACTTGAAGAGTGGCGATTCCGTGCAGCGGTATATATGGATTACCGTGCTTTTTCCCCTCCATCAGCAAAATGCTCAGCTCTCTGCTTGCTTTCTGTGTATTTAACAGACATTTCCAAAGAAAACAATTGGCGACAGCCTGCACTCTTCCCTGTCACTCCCGTCTTTTCTGTTTGTTGCCCTGTAATCAGTTTTTGGAGGGAAGTGAGAACCTCTCAAAATCAATCACCTGCGTTAAAAAAAAATCGTTTCCAATGTCGTGCAATTTTCTATATTAACGGCGTGTGACTGGAGAGCCGCTCCTGGTGGAGTGAAGAAGTGTGGGATGTCCAGAAAAGCCACCAGTATCGGAGGCTGGTGCAGGGCTGTGGGTGGCAGGACTCCCAGCCCTGCCCAAGTGTGGAGCGGCAGAGGCAGGGATGTGCTTTATTAAAAACCCTTCAGTCGTGCGGTGTGCTCATGCTTGGTGACGCAGCCTGGACAGTCTGGCAGGGACTTAGCCTGCAGTGCGGGACACGAAAAATAGGGGCTGCTTTGGCTTCTTCTTATTTTCTGGGGGGTGCTTTTCCTTCTTTCTCTCTGGAGAAGGGGATGAAGAATTGCTGCTTTTATCAGCATATGTTCTTGGTGATATGTTACTACCTGGTCTGAAAACAGTATGGCTTGGCTCATTGTTCTCGGAGCTAGCTGCAAGGCGAAAGCTAACGTATTTAGGGATTAATTTCATCAGTGTGCGTGGGAGTGGGGGGAGGGAAAGTGTAGCACAGGTAAGGCATCCCAGGTTCTCTCAGCCAGGGACCCCCAAGCAGCACAGAGTCTCACTGTGGTCCACAGCTCCTTCCCCCTGTGGCTTGTCCTAGGCCAGTTCCTGGCTCCCCAGGACAACCACATCATCACTGTCACCATTCTCCTCCTCCTCCTCATTATCACTGTCTCATCACCACCATCACCATCACTGTCGCCGTCATTTTCCAGTCTCAGCATTGCTTCTCATCCTTTGGGCTACTGTGTCACATACTCCATTCTTGCTGAATTAGCTGTCCTTTGCAGGCTTCCTACTGGGGGGATGTAGGGGGGCGGGGGTGACGAGGAGAGTTAGGACAGGATGATTGTAGGTATAGAGAACCCAAGTGCATGGATGGTGGACTGTGATGCTGGAAGCGACTCCATGAGAATCACTGATCTGGAAGATTCTGGGAAATTTCAACCATTTTTTCAGGCCTGGGTCTAGTGTTGTCTGCTCTGTGGAGCTCTCCTTTGCTCCTCCACTGAGGACCAGTAGTTCTGACCTTACTGACCATACTGGTTGGGCTTCATGCTTATCCACTTCTCCCAGAGAGGTGGGCCTCTTTAGGTGGGACCCTTTGGAGTTCTCCTTGGTGACCCCCCTGTTCGTGGCACAGAGCCTGGAATGAAATGGATGCCCAGATGGGTCACTAAACCACTCCCCGCTTCCTCATCTGTGGGATGGTGGATGCGTTGAATTTTCTAAGATCTAACGCCTTGCATGAATGGCTAGCTTTGCAGACCTGAGTGGCCAGGTCAGGGCACTCGTGGTGTTTTCTGTGCTCACTGCCCATTGCTGTTTGTTTCATGTGTTTGTTGAAATTGCAGGACAGTGTCTGGAAGCCGCTGAGGCTTTATGGATTGCCCCATCTCATTATTAATGTCCAGCTTTGACTTGGTCTTGGGGATATTTTCTTTCCAGATCTCAGTTCCCTCATTTGTGAAATGGGGCTTAGGGCTAGATAACTTCTAAATCCTCTGTCAGCTCTATAATTCAGGGGAAATGTTTAAAAATGTAAACTTGTGTTGTAGGGTACATCCAGCATAGAGCATAGAGGGAATTTTCATAGCTAAACTACAAAATAATGAACCTTCTGGAAAATGCAGACACCTTAGCAACTGCTGTGTTAAGAGGCGGCGTTGCAATTCAGAAGAAACTGACACTGTCGAGGGACAAGTGTGCCAGCCTAGGTTAGAAGGAAGAGGTGGGGGTGGGAGGAAGGGAGGGGGTGAACTCTGTGTGTTGGTTTCATCTGCCCATCTCACCAAGGGTTTCCTTTTGACTTCCTGTGGTGAGGAATCTGGGGTCAAGACGGCAGGGCTCATGGTATAAAGGAGTCAGAGCTGGACGTGAGGGGTTTCAGTGGGATGTTCACGGTGGCCTCATAGGAGGAGGGTGCAGTTGAGCTAGGTTCTTAGGCTGAGGATCGGGGGCCTTATTTAGAAGCCATTTCCTATTCCCCTAAGAGGACGCTCCAGCGAGAAAAGCCAAATGCCCTCATTACAATGATGTATTTATGTTCTTCTCAGGAGGTTATACGTCGATTATCTAAGAAACCAGTAAATTGAACATCTTGTTTTCTAATTGTGAATTAGAGAAAAGTCAGAATTAGGGAGCTTGTAGAAGACAGGTGAATTGTATGATTTTCAGACAAAAGTACATGTAGTAATGCAAACTACTGGCCAGATTTTGCCTCAAATTAGTCTTTTTAATGAATTATTAAGAATTCTTTGAAATTAGCATATTCGTGTTAGTAGGATAGAAGGTATTTGCTAAAGGGGTTGAAAATAAGCAATTTAAACATTTCTCCTAAATATGGGGCTGAGAAGTAAGATATAGAATTATACAGACAGTTTTATTTCAATTATGTTTGGGAGGAAAAAAAGCGAAGATAAATGAGAAGGAAATATACCAGTCTGTAAACAGTGGATGAATCTGATGGGATCATGAGTGATTTCTCTTTCCTGCTTTTTCAGGTTTCTCTATATAACAAATTTTCCCAATGGGCATGTATTATTATTATTATTTTTATTTTTTGGCAGCTGGCCAGTACAGGGATCCAAACCCTTAACCTTGATGCTATAAACACTGTGTTCTAACCAACTGAGCTAACCGACCAGCCTATATTTTTGCAATTAGAGAGAAACAAAGTTTTATTTTATTTTTTTCCCTTATATGTTGAGATTAACAAAAAGGTTTTTAAAAGGAATCCCAGACACCCATTCCCTGTTTACCCTCTTACCTTGCTTACCGTAACTCTTAATTTGCTTAGCAAACTTCTTTTTTTTTTTTTTTTTTTTTTTTTTCAATTTGAAAGTAGTCACTTTATTTAACTAAACAGATTGCAAAAACAATCATGGTAGATACCTTAGTTCATCCTTCTAATAAGCCTGTTGATCTGGTCTTCCCTGTTGCCAGCATCTCCACCTTCCACAAAATGAGTAGTCTTCTTCTTCATCCCACCCCGTGGAGAAGATAATTTAAAGGGCCACAGGAAATTATTTGCTTCTTTGAAGCGCTTTCCAACAGTATAGATCTCATGAATCAGATCTTCCATGCAGATGATGCCATATTTACCAAGAGATCGAGCAATCAAACTGTTATCTGTCAAGGCAATTCGCTTCTTATTGATTTTGCCATAACCACGCTTGTATATTAGTTCATTTACTGACTTCAGGTTTGGATACCCCCAAGCAATATATGGTTCCACAATCCTCAGCATGTTAATGGAAGCCTTGTTGAGCTTAACAAAGGTGCCATTGAAGATCTGGCGAAGGCAAAGAAGCTGCAACACCTTTCGGACCTTTGGGCTCACACCATTGATACCTCTGATCCTGATGACAAATGCCAATTTGGGTTCTGCAGGTACATAGAAGTTGCCAGCTTTTCTTGCCATCCTAGCCATACGAATCTCAGTTCTGTACATCTGCCTATATTCCTTGTGATAGTGCTTAGCTTTTTCATAGATAAGCTTCCTCCTTGCCTTTCGAAGCATCTTTAGGGCAAATTTCTTTCTCAGGCGCTTGACCTTCAGCTCTGCGAAATTCCTTCGCTTTTTCTTAAGGGTTTCCGGCACAGCAGGAACCTTCTTTTTCTTCTCTTCGACACCCTCCATGATTCCACCCGGAAAAGAGCAAGCAAACTTCTTTTTATAGTTAGACTGTCTAGAACCCACAACTTCCATACTTATGATTATTTGAATTAATAGAAATTTATTATAATACCTCATCAGAATTTGTTAATTGCATCTAAATCCAATACCGAGCAAATCTATTAACTGGGATATAAAGAAAAATGTTCCAAGTCTTTTGAGAAATTCACCATTTCAGTGTGGCAGAGTGTAGAGTTTGTTTATGATCTAGAATGTGCTGCTTCTTTTTGTTTGCTTGAATTTGGGCATTCATTTCATTTCTTGACCTGGAAGGAGGCTTTATGGTTTTAACCTTGGGTATTTTAATGAGGTAGTTTGATGTCCTGATACCACCAGCCTCTGCTGTCATTTTTGATTGCCCCTGTTTTTCCAGGAACAATCTCCTTACTGTTTGTCTATCAGGCTAATACATTTCAGCTTTTTTTTTTTGAAAATAGTTTTTTCTGTTCCCCATTCCTGCTCTTCCTGCATGATCCCTTGAGCACGAACCTGCTCATCGCCAGCTCCTGTGAACTGGGATGCTCCTGGTGGTGATCTTTCCTCCTCTGCTGTGACTCAGATGTCGGGGTGATGTTGGGTTGACGTTGGGTTGACTATTTGCTGCCTGGTAGGAGGCCCATCTCAGCCCTTCTTAGGGCCATGCCCGACTTTTGGTGGCATCCCTCCAAAGCCTTCTTAGGCTGTTATTCCCCGTCATTTTTCAGAGGTTTAATCTGTTTTAGTCCAGGATATGAAGGCAGCAGTGGAAAGTCATGGAGACGAGGCCCTCCGTCAGAGAAGCTGGCTAATACAAAAGATTCATTTCACAGTGAACGAAGGTCAGGGGTGCTGGAGGCCAGGCCACCGCTCCAGGGGAAATAACATTGCTACAAAGTGTGAGAAACCAGAGGTTGCCTTTGCTACCAGCTCAGTGCCTGCTTATAGTTTCTTGGATTAGATATTTTAAAATATCACATCTTTATAGTCCACTGTCATATTTATGATCTGGAGAAAGAAAATATAATTGTCAGCAAAATTCCATTACACCTGCTAAACAATTTCAGGATCTTCACCATAAGGAAACCAAATTTAAAAAAAATTAATGTGGCTCCAGTGTTGAGAAATTGTTCTTTTCAAATGCTGGGTCCTCAGGTTGTTACAGGATTCAACACAGAGACAGAAGCCTGCTAGCCTATCACTGGAGACAGGTAGGTTACCATGGCGACCAGGTGTGTCACTGTGGCTTCCTGGGTATCCCAGTTGTCCTGGAAAAGGAGTCAGCCTCATTTTAGGTGATATTTCTGTGTGTGTGTGAATTAAGGTTTTCTAAACAAAGGTCAGATGTTTTTGTTGACTTACGTAGTGATTTCTCACATAATGTTGCCCACAGTTCTGTTTTGCTAAATTATTAACGCTGCATAGCCCTACCTTTTCCTGCCAGAAGTACTTAAATGCACTGAAACCCCCTATCTGAAACAACAACAAAATCTTTTACTAAAGATAGGGATGCTTGCTTTAGTGTGAATGATGATTAATTGGACAATTCCATATTGCATGCCAAGCCCCTGTCTGGGCCTTGGGAATACAACATTGAGCAAGGCCGTTGGAAGCCTGCCCAGGTGGAGCTTGTACTATGGTCATGGAAGCCAAGGAGAGGGCGCTGGGCTGGTCTGCTCCTGGCCACTGCCAAACCGTGGGGCCGAGAACCTCTCACTGCCCCAGGGACGGTGGGCCTGTGCCTCGCTGGATGGATGATACTTCAGCTGTTTTGTTTGGTCTGTTATTACCATAGGCATTTTTCAGAATGCAGGACAGAGCTCTATCAGTCCGCTTCCAATAACTTTATACACTGCAAAAATCTTATCCATGCATATTCTTGGTCCCACCTCATTTCATAGTTTCTAAAGACAATCACTTGATGGATGGCTATGTGGAAAGCTCTTTGCACTTCCTGGGTCTTGTCAAATATTAGTTTGGCTTCAGCATGCTCAACCCCAGCGGGACAGAGCATCTCACAACATCAGCAGTAGGCAGTCCCAGGTGGGCGTCCTACCTGCCCCCTCACTGGCTGGTCTTCTTTGCAGTCACTTCATCAGCAAAAGGCGGCGGCCACCCATTTCCTCCCTTCCCTGGGCCTGTGGTCAGCAAGGGTTCACTGCAGCCCTGCCGATGGATGGTCCATTTTGCACACGCTCGTTAACTGGAAGAGGACTCGAGTGGCCTCGCCACCAGCCTGAGGAGGCTGCATGTGGGTGTGGAATGGAGTTGGTGGCTGAGCTTGACATTGGCGACGTGGAGAAAGTGACGGACCCTAGCGTCTATGTGCAGCTGCTGGTTTTGATGGGCGAACTCTCTATTCCAGCCAGAGGATGCTGTGATCGGAACAAGAAGGCAAGCCTCGGGCCTCGAGTGCCCTGGGGCTTAGAGACACCTCTGTGCTTGATAGCTCCAGTTTGGAGAGTGACAGCAGGCAGAGCTGTCTTTTCTTGAGGCTGACTGGTCCCTTAGAGACTAATGTGAAATGAACAGACTGTTCTTTTGAAGGGAAAAAGCCCCTGCCTGTGCACTCTGTCCTATCCTGCTCCCCTTCTGGAGGCTTAACCAGCATCCACCTGCACCTTCTCCACGTTGGTCCCTGGGCTGCTGGGACACTGTCATGCCTGTGATGGGCATGGCCTTGTAGCATCTGCTTCCTCATCTGTGAAATAGGAATTATACAATCGCTCTTGCAGGGTTGTCATAGTCATTGCCATTAAAGCTCCTATGCACTCTAAAGTGCTCTGAATGTAAGGACTGTCTATGTCACCATCCTCAGTCTTTCTGTATCCACATCCTCCTGCCCCTGACTCGGGCTTATCTGGAGCAGCAGGTTTCCCTGATGGGTCTGGAGGCTTCGACTCGTGGACACTTGAGTTCTGTGCCTTCTGCCCTTTTCCTGCCCCCAGTCTGGGATTGCCCTGTGCTTTTCATTTTTCTCCGGGAGATGTTATTCCACAGGAGAGGCCTGGAGCCTGGCAGAGGAAATGGGAAAACATTTGCGTCTTCTCACCCCGCCTGTCACCAGGAGCATCTGAGCCTCCGTCTTTCTGTCTTCCAGGCAGGGGGGTGACTTGCCACTATGTACTGGGCAGCCTGGGGACTGAACGCTCCGGTTACAAACGCTTGTTCAAACAGACAGTCAGGCTTGGCTCAAATCAGAGCACAGATTTAGCAGGCAGCTCCCCTAAGACCTGCTCCTGGAGGCAACCAACTGTGTGAGCACCTCTGTCGGGAACGAGGGGCTGAGGGGGGTGGCTGGGATGGGCACTTGCGGTTTGAAATTCTCAGGGACTTGCGTCCTATCTAACTCATAATCTTGCTGAATGGAGTTGGCCCTGGGCTGCAGGGATGCCCCACTGCGGGGCTTGGGTCTTGAATTATGGGACTTACACAATGCTCATCTGAATTGTCAAAGCCATCCTTTGAGGAGAAGCATTTGCTTTATGACCACACCCTGTGGGGAGGCTCTCTTGCTCCTGCAGCCTCCCAAACCCCCTTCCAGCTCACAGCCTTGCTTAAGGACAGCCTCCTCCAAGAAGCTTCCAGGCTTTGCTTTTCCTGGGTCACTGCTGCTGGGTCTCCCACGGCTTGGCCATCTGCCAGGCTCTGGTCCTGGCAGGTCGCCTCCCAAACGTGGGTCTCATCTTTTCATCTGGCTGGAGACTCCCCAGGGGCAGGGTCTGTGTGTTCAGTAATCTCTGTTTAAGCAGGGACTGAGTGTGGAAAGAGAATCCCCAGGTAAGGAGGGGTGCTCTCCCATCAGTGGGCCCACTCTGGCCCCTTGGTGGAGCTGTCATTCATTCATTCATTCACATAGCGCCTACTGTGTGCCGGACTGTGCAAGAGAACGATTCAGGCTAAAATCCTGCCCTCCTTTATGTATCTCAGAGCTCTGGGAGCAACAAACAGTAAATGAAATAAGTAGATTATGTAGTATAATGTAGTAATACTTAGAAGGTGATAAGACTGTGGGAAAAAAATAAACCAGTGAAGGGGTGGAGGTACTTGATAAGGGGTGGGTGAGAGACACAATTTATTTTTTGAGAGGAAAGTATTATTAAGATATAATTCCCATAATGAAAGTCACCACTTTAAAATGCACAATTGTTATTTTTAGTATATTCACAAAGTTGAGCACCTATTGCTACTAATTTCAGAGCACTTTCATCACCCCCAAAAGAAATCCCATAGCAATTAGCAGCCACTCCCTAATCTCCTCTTGTCCTAGGCCCTGCAGACCAATAATTTACTTTTGGTCTCTGTGGATTTGCCTATTCTGGACATTTTGTAACGATGGAATCATACAATACGTGGCCTTTTGTGTCTGGCTTCCTTTACTGACCGTGATGTTCCTCTATGTTACATACAGCATGTATCCGTACTTTTATATGGCTGAGTAGTGTTCCATTGTGTGGATGTACCACATTTAAAAAATCTATTCATCTGTTGATGAACATATGGGATGTTTTTACTTTTGGCCATTATGAATAGTGCTGCTAGAAACATTTGTGCATAAGCTTTTGTGTGGACATATGTTTTTATTTCACTCAGATATACTGAGACATGCAATTTTTTTTTTTTTTTTTTAAAGATGACCAGAAAGGGGATCTTGACTTGGTGTTGTTAGCACCACGCTCTCCCAAGTGAGCGAACCGGCCATCCCTATATGGGATCCGAACCCATGGCCTTGGTGTTGTCAGCTCTACATTCTCCCAAGTGAGCCACAGGCCAGCCTCGAGACATGCAATTTTAAATAGGGTGGTCATGAGAAGGTGATATTTGAGCAAAGTTTTGACAAAATGGGGGACCTGGCCACATGGCAGCCAGAGGAGGAGGACACAGGCACTGGGAGCAGCAGGTGAAAAGGCCACTCCACCAAGAGCTGGAAAACGAGAGACTTGACTGCCCCGGCCCCTCCCTGCTAGGGGAGCCCAGTGAATTGGCTGTGAGATGTTAGTTCAAATCTGTTGGAAAGGACTTCCCTTTCCGAATAAAGAGCCAAAGTCTCAAGGCAGAAGGCTTTTGGCCCATCCTTTTTCTTTCTGCCTGGAAAGCAGGTGTAATTTCTGGAAGTAGGGGAGCCATCCTGCGACCGTGAGGCTGAATCCACGAGCTAAGGATGGAAGAGCAGAAAAAGACTGGGCAATCCTGAACTACTGTCCGAGCCCTGGACCCCCTACCCCACAGTTTTGTTCTGTGATGCAAAGAAAGCCCTTTCTTGTTTAAGCCACCACTTGTCTGGTTTTATGTTGTTTACAGACAAAAGCATTCCCCATTGATGGAATGTCTGACAGAATGTATCATTCCTAAGTCCCCCAGATAGACCACCACCTGCTCAGACAGCAGGCCAGGCTGGAGCCATTCTAGCCCCTTCTCTGCTTCACTTTCCCTCCATCTGGTCAAGCTGGTCTCTAAGTTGTCATCAGGGTTAAGATCTCCCAGATGGACCACAGGCTCTTCACGTCCACTGGCACTGTGCCACACTCGCCACCCTTGCCTGTGTTACTGTCTCTTTCTAGCAGGTCTCCTGACCCAGCCTCCCCAGCTCCCTAGACTGTTCCCCACCTGTCCCAGTGTGAGCCTTCTTGAATGTACATTGATCATAGTGCAGCACGCTGTCAAATCCTTGCTGGCACAGCAAAGTCTCAGTGCTAAGCATGGCATGAGAAACCCTCTGGGATGTGGCCCTGTCTCGCCTCTCCTCCCCCTCTTCCCCTCCGCCCCCCAGGTCACATTTTGTACTCTGTGTATCGGCAGTTCCTTGTCACACTCTCGCTCCTCTAGGCCTCTGCAGTTGCTGGTCCTTCTGCTGGGAACCCCTGGCTCCTCTCCCTTCCCCATCTGTACCTGGCAAGCACCTGCTGGTCCTTCAAGAGCCAAGCGGGGCTTCTCAAGCTGCGGTTCCTTTTCCCCAGGTGTCCCCTGTGCACCTTGTACTCTATGTCAGTGTTAGAGCACCTCTCAGGGGAATGGAATTAAAAAAAGAAATGTCTTCCCAGTAGATGGGTTCCCTGGAGAGCAGGGACCAAACACATTCACGTTCATCTCTCTAAATTCTTAGGCCCTTGCAGTAGGTGGATGTTAAGTGGAATTGCTGAAGGGAGTCGTGTGGGTGGCTGAGACAGATACGGGGGTTGGCCTGCAGGTGAAGCCCCTCACCCATTCCCCTGACCCTGGGGCTGGCCCATCTTTTGCAGGCCCAGACCTTAGCCAAGCATGAACCACACCCCGTTTATAATGAAAATAAAAGCTCAAGTAACCCACACCATCCTAAGTGCTTTATACACATTAACTCAGGTAATGGGAATTAGCCCACATCCATTCATTCAACAAATATTTATGGAGTGCCTACCATGTGCTAGGGATTTTTCCAGGCACTGGGGATACATCAATGTGGAAAAAAGAAAGCCAAAAAAACAAAAAACAAAAAATCTCTGTCCTCTTGGAACTGAACATATGCACTTCTGGTGTGACTACTGCATGGAAACGCTGTGAACATCCTATCTTTTTAAAATGTGATACAAGACCATAGTCAAAAGAATGAGCGTCAACATGCTGAAGGTCTTGTCATCTCTGAAAAAGAAAGAGAATTATGCAGAATGTACTTGAAGAAAGTCAGTTTAGAATTTTTCCAGTCGTGGAAATTTGAAATGATTGGCTTTCATTTTGCTGTTTTTCAGGGTCCCACTATTAAGAACTCACTTACCCTGTTGTTATTAAGGGTGAAACCAAGACATTTTGTTATGTAAAAGCCAATTAAAATAAATTAAATGCAAATACTCTTTCATTGTAATGTTAATTTTGAGATCTGGATCAATCAGAGGTTGTGGAAATGCCAAAGTTGTTAAGACTTTGGTTACCATGACAACAGCTCTATGTTGTAAGTGGCCTGTTATTCAGAAATTCTTCCTTGGGCCAGGCTAATGTGGTGACTGTTTCTAAGGGTGTGGGCTAGAGGTCGGCAGCCAGGTTTGGGGTCGGGAGACTCTGCTAACTGAAGCCCCAGGGTCAGCCAGAACTACCTCTTTTATGACCTTGGGAGAGAAAATCACTTCCCCTTCTGCCTCAGTTTCCTCACTGTGGGGACAGCCACTCTGTGGCTGTGAGTACAATGTGGCCATTCAGCGTTTCTCAAAGATCCTTGCCTTTACTTGGAGGATTCCTTAATTGCCTGATGGTTTTCAGCCTACATTTTGAGTAAGTGTGGATAATAACGACTGGGGAAGGTGAAAAGACTGCCCTGGACCTGCCTCGCCTGTCTTTACTGACATTCAGTGAAAATGGGAGTTTTTTTATTATCCTGGCTAATGGCCCGTGAAGACCTGCCTGGGTGGTTTTTAGTTGAGTTTTGTTTTGTTTGAGGGCAGGGGTTGTTGGGTTGTGAACTCCGAGTGCTGTTAACCCGTCAGCAGCCATAATCACATATTCACGGGGTTTTCAGTACACCGACCTGCTCTGCTACATCATCACTTTAGTTTATTTTTCAGCCCCACAGAGGCCACCATTACTTTACAGACAAGAGCCCTGGGGTTCAAAGGGGGACCTGTCCCCGGTCTCAGGCCTCCAAGGTGGCAATGCCGGGGTCGGCGTGGGTCCCAAGTGCCAGGCAGGGGTGGAGCTATTCTCCCCGAGCTTCTGGCCTTTTCCTGGCACCTGCTTCTGCAGAGGCCTGCTCAGAGAGGGTGTCCAGTGACCGCCCTCGCCAGCGTGCCGCTGACCAGCCTAAGGGTGGCTCCCTCAATTCCCGATGCCAGGCCCAGAGCTGCCTTGATAGTTCTTTTGGAGCATCTCGCAGAGTGGCTTCCTGACACGGTCTGTGGCTTTAAGACGTCACGAGCTGCAGCTGCGAGTGCGTAGTAAACATCTGCCTTCCTGGCTGGGAGGAGGACCCCGGGAGCGTCTGTGGCAGGTGCCATCTGGCCTCCTCCGTCTTCACCCCTGGTCCTGCTTTCCAGGCTCAACTGGGGCTAATTAGCGCCTCTGCCACCGCCGCGAGTCCGTTTCCTTGTTGCCTGAGATCCGACTGGCCTTTTTTCACTCCATGGGCTGGCTGTTGTTGGGAAATGAAGAAACAGTTGGGGATTTTTTAAACTCTGTGTAGGAAATAGCTTGTTGCACTAACATTTAACTCTGCAGAACAGCCTTAGAGCGTTCGCCTGGAAGTGAGGCCCTAAAACATGCAGAGTGCCACTTGGGCCCTCTTTGCCAAGGGGCCTGTCCTTTGTCCTCTGTCACCACGGCTAGACTCCATCTTGGGGCACTGGTGGCCTATTAGGTAGGTGCTCAGCGAATATATTCCAGGTGGAATAAACCCAAAAGGCAGCAGGCTGCAGGGGGGATGGATTTGCTTTGTCTTGTGTGGGGGGTGCAAAAGTGAGTTAACTTAGCCATATTCTCTCAGTAATATATGGACTCTTTTTTGTGTGTGGGGGGGTGGCTTGAGGGTACAGGGATCGAACCCTTGACCTTGGGGTTAGAACACCATGCTCTAACCAACTGAGCTAACAGGCCAGCCCTCTCTTGGGGTTTCTTCTTTTCAAAATCAGTGCAGAGGGGTCTCCCTGTCTCATGGTAGCAAATGCTGCCCAGTCATCCCCAGCAGGGTGACAGGAGGGGGGAGGTGGTTTCCATCTGTGTTGAAGGAGGCCAGCACGTCATCTGTCACCCTCAGGTTCATAAAGCAGGTTGTGGAAGCCTGTCGTTGGTCCTGCTTTCCAAACCTTGACTGGCTGCTCTTTGGAGGTGTGGGTGGGGGGCAGGTGGTGTTGGCTGGAAACCTGGGCAGGGAACTTGCCCCCGGGGTGGTGGCTAGCCTGCCCACCTTCCATCTCTGTGCCCAAGCCTGGTCTCACCTGTGAAGCTAGGGAGGGCCGCCCACCCCGGCCAGCGCACTGGGCAGGGCGAGAATCAAAGGCCAGGAGGGGGTCGAAGCAGGTGCAGACGTGCCCAGCCCGTGCACACGGGAGGGAGTTTTGTCCAGCTTCTCTGGTACTTGCCTTCCTCCGCCTCTGCAGCCTTAGCAAGTACATGATACACGTGTGACTTCCCCCTTGGGGCAGAACCTGGGCAGTGTCCCTCCTTCCCCCTCCTTGTGCTCTCTAGCAGAAGCTTGAGGCCCCAGCCCGGGCAGCTGGCCACTGTGGCCTCTCATCCCAGATCCACCCTGGATTCCAGCTGAGTCAGGCTGCTCCCCAAGTGCCTCCAGTATTTGTCTTTGCTGTTCCTTCGACTCTGCCTCAGGCATCAGCTCCCTGGGAAGCCCTTCCTCACTAAGCCAGTGCCAGCTCTTCCTCCTGGGGGGGCCCCTCGTGTAGCCTATGGACCCTGAGTCTCAGGGGGAGGTAGCGTGAGCGCCTCTTGGCTGCAGCATCCCCCGAGGGCCTGAGTTGGGTCTCATCTTCCCTGTCCAGCATGTGGTAGGGCTGTCTGTTACTTGAATCTACTTGGAATCCAGCTTCACCTTCCCCATTTGTGATTTGCAGCCATGATGAAGCATTGGAGAATTACTTTGCATTGTTCCAGAACATGTTAAATAGAATTTCAAAACATTCTGTTACCCTGGGATGTGTAAAGTAACTCCCCAGGTAGCTTTCGTGGGCAACCTACAGGAAGGACCATGCCAGTTACTTTTCCTGAGTCCCATACAGTGGCCAGCGTGGTTGGGTTAGACCCTGCTTCTTTGCTTCTTGGCTCTGTGAGCCCCAAGCAAGTCCTTGAACTGTTTTAAGCCTCAGTTTCCTTACATGGAAATCATACAGACCTAATAAGGCTGCCACGAGGATTATATGGGCTACTGTACATTAAAGTGCTATATTCATGGCAGTTCCTTTACTTTATTAACATTGGGGATCAATTGATTTTTTTCTGATTTGACTTTTATTTTAGGAGTAGGACAGGGACCAATTTACCAATCGTCTGTGGGTGTGAGTACTCTTACCTTCAGCCAGGACTTAATTTTGGCCAAGAGCCTTGGTTTATTCCAATAGAGAATGGAGTTATTTAGAGCCAAACTGCAGGGGACTTAACTCTCTGGGTAGCATTTTCTGCAGATGGTGTTAACGTTAATGACTTACTATATATGTACTCACAAGTGGGTGATTTATGGCTAACGCCAGACCCATAACTTTTCGTTTCCTGGCTGATGTAGCAGAAGCTTCATTTATGATGTCCTAATAGATTTAGTAAGTGTAAAGATTTCAGTTGAGGTCGTTTTCTGTCCACAAGCTGTTCCTGGAGCACGACAGCTGTGGGAGTAGCCCGGCCCTGTGTGACGTGGAAGGGATGTGTCACTTGGCTCTATATGTGGTCCTGTCCTTTCTGGTGTTTGTGGTCTCCTTTGTCTCCCAGGAACTCTCTGCATTATGCAGGTGATGGCTAGGATCCCCTTTTACAGAGGAGGACGCTGAGGCCAGAGAGTAAGTGACTTGTCCAAAGGTTAACAGCTCCTAGGTGATACAATCTGCATTGGAACTCAGATGTGTCTGAACCCCCGTCTAGAACAGTGCCTGGAATAGAGCAGGTGTTCAGTATTTGTTGACCAATGTGATGGTTAATTTTATGAGTCAGCTTGACTGAGCTAAGGGATGCCCAGGTAGCTGGTAAAACATTATTTCTAGGTGTGTCTGGGAGGGTGTTTTTGGAAGTGATTAGCATTTGAATCAGTGAACTGAAAAAGAATATCTGCCCTCACCAATGTAGGTGGGTGTCATTCAACCCATCAAGAGCCTGAGTAGAACAGAAAGGTGGAGGAAAGGAGAATTATCTGGTTCATCCACCTCCTGCTCTTGGACTTTGGTGCTCCTGGCTCTCAGGCCTTTCGGCTTGGACTGGAACTATACCAACCGCTTTCCTTCTTCTCCAGCTTGCAGACAGCAGATTGTGGGACTTTTCAGCCTCCATAATCATGTGAGCCAATCCCTCATAATCTCTTTCTGTATATCTCTTTGTATCTCATTGGTTCTGTTTCTTTGGAGAGCACTAATACAACCAACATCTGGAATACTTTCCCGCCTGAACATTCACTGCCCCAGATGTTTGGGCACTTAGCAGAGGTTGTTGGGGAAGCTAATTAAAATTCAGATTCCTGGCCCCACCCCACCTCTCCTGCATTAAGGTCACTAGGGGTGAAGCTTCAGAAAGCCTGTAAGCTGCCCTGGGGGTTCTTGTGCACCCAGAAATTAAGAGACCCAGTGCTCTAAGCTTTGTTGAGTTCATCTCCTGAACAGTCTCATGGTAGGCAGGGTAATGTCTCCTTTCCCCTCCAGGATGTCAACATTCTAACCCCTGGAACCCGTGGATATGTTACCTTACGTGGTAAAGGGCTTTGTGATGTGATGAAGATCAAGGACCTTGAGATGGGGAGAGTACCCTGGATTATCTGGGTGGACCCAGTGTAGTCACATGAGTCTTTAACAGTGAAGAACCTGTCCCAGCTGTAGTTGGCACCATGGAGATGTGACTGAAAAACAGGCAGAGAGATGCAGTGCTGCCAGCTCTGCAGATGGAGGAAGGGCCCTGAGCCCAGGAATGTGGGTGGCCTGTAGAAGCTGGAAAAGACCAGAAGCAGATTCTCCCTTAGAGCGTCCAGAATGAACGTACGGTCCTGCCAACACCTTCACCAGTGTGACCTGTGTGGGGCTTTTGACTGCAGAACTGTGTGAAGATAAAATTGTGGTGTTGCAGCCACCAAGGTGGGAGTCATTTGTTATAGCAGTGGTAGAGCCTAATATCAGTCTCTTTGTCACGACTATACACTTACCCTCCAGCAAGTTCCCCTCCTGCCCTCTGGCCCATCAGTCCCGTCTCTGCCCAGGCCCAGATTCCTGGGCTCCAGGTGGGTCCTGGCCCAACGTGGTTTCCAGGAATGCAGAGTTACTTACTGTTCACATTTATCAAGTGCATTTGAAGTGATGCTGGTCACAAGTCAGCCTCAGGTTTGCTGCTTTTCTCTTAAATGAAGTGATGGCTACAGGCTCTGTGTAAATGCTCTACCTGGGGCACAAGCTGTAGTCATATCAAACAGTGCCAGGTCCAGGAGTCAGGTTCAGGATCAGTCAAGCTACCGAGAAGCTCCTGCTCTCATGACATCTGCACAGATGGTCCTCAGCCCTTAAAACGCTTCCTGTTATTTACAAATTGGTCCTTTTGATATATTTTTCTATTTTATTCTAGAAACTTTACTTTGCGCAGTTTATGTGGCAGGCTAGAGGTGCTTTCTTCTCACAGTGGCCCCGACGATCTCTGTGTGTTGAGGGATCGTGCGCCGGCACCACAGGGTTGGGGGCCAGCGAGTCTTGCTTGGAAGGTGCCAGTCCAGGCACTTCTGATGAGGAAGAAAGACAATCAGATCACTCCTGCTCTTTTTGGTGGATTTTCACAATTCTCAGAATGCATATTCCTATTTAGTTCTTTAAGGATAGTGGTTAGGAGCATTAGTTTGGAGCAGGGAAAGTCATTAGTTTGGAGCTCCCTCCCACTCACCTGGATCTCTTCTTGCTGGGCAAGTTACTTAACCGCCCCAGTCTCGGTTTTCACTCAAACACTGTATTAGTGCGCTCAGGCTGCCATCGCAGAGTGCCACAGACGGGGTGCTTTAAGCAACAGAAATGTGTTTTCTCGATCCTGGAGGCTGGGAGTCTGACACTGCGGTGTCAGCAGGGTTGGTTCCTTCTGAGGCCCCCTCCTTGCCTTGGAGATGGCTGTGTCTTCACATGGTTGTCCCTCTGTGTGTGTCGTGTCCTAATCTCATCTAATACAAATGCTGGTCATAGTGGATTAGGACCCACCTTATGACCCAGTTTCATTACCTCTTTAAAGGACCTATGTCCATATACAGTCACGTACTGAGGTAGTAGGGATTAGGGCTTCAACATACGGGTTTGGGGGGACACAATTCAGCCCACAACTCATGGGAATGATGGAGTTCACCCAGTAAGGTTGGTAAGACGATCGGTGTAAATGATGATGTATTGAGTGCTTAGCAGTGGTAGCCAGCGCTGATGCCCACACCAGCCACTGTCCAAGCCAGTGTTTCTCCAAGTGTAGATCTGACCATCCATGTGTGAATGCAGATTCCTGGGCCCACACTGGGCTGGTTGAGTCACAAGCTGCTGGGTGGGGCCTGGGAGTTTGCATTTTAAATAAGCGTTCCGTGCACACCAATTGCAGTTGGAGAACCACTGCGAAAGCCTGTTGGTTCCACTTCCTGAGCAGCCCCACCCACTCCCCTCTGTTCTGCTGTCTTGCTCTTGTGGCTCATTCCTCACCCGTCACCCAGGGATGGGGCGCCTCACTTCCCTGGTCGGCTGATTCCCATCTCCTTCCCTCCAGTCTGTTCTCCCTGCTGCAGGAGCGGTTTCTCTAAGCCACGCCTGTCGTGACCACACCTGTCGTGACCACACCATCCTCCTGCTCGACTTTAGGGGACTTGCCGACAGTCTGCAGAGTGCACTTCCAGCTCTGGGGGCTGCCTGGCCTCAGGTGTGTGCTGCCTGGGCTCCTCCTTGTCCTTCCTGCCACCCTCCCAGGTGCCCCTGTCCCAGCCTTAGTGCTACCTGCCATTGCTGAGCATGCAGTCTCTCCTGCCTCCTGAGCTTTACACGTGCCCTCCCTGTTCCCCAAGTGCCCTCACCCTGTCACTACATGTCACCCCCCTCCTCCTGCATTTCCTCCTGTCTCCCAAGGGAACTCTGAGTTCTCCAAACAGGGGGCTGGGTTCCTCCTTGTGTCCTTTATCGCACGGGGCACCATTTCTGAACCTAGGAGACTGTTGGGAAATCCTTGTTGGCCGAGCGGACGCAAGCAGTGGGGTTTTCCAGGGCAGGATGCTAACGTGCAGGGATGTCCTCGCGGCTGCGGCATGGGCAGGCAGAGCCGAGATGGAAACCCTGCCCTTCTCAGTGTATTTGGCCTTGTGGGGCTTCCCTCTTGGGGCTGGGAGCAGCGGGAGACTGTCACCCTTACTCAGCGCCCAGAAGTCCCGACGCTCCCTCCTCCGCCCTGCTCCAGGCTCTGCGCTGTCTCCCGCTGCCCCTTCCCCTGCTTCCATCGTGTGGTCTCTAGTCTTCTGTGGACGTGGGGATAAATAAACTGCCATTGGCTGCTGCAGTGGCCCCTGGCTGAGCTGGCCTCAGGCTGGAGAAGTGCTTTGGCGGGGCTTGAGGATGTAGCACTCCTTGTCACTTGCTGTCACATCATGAGGTACCCCATGTCACCTGTTGTCACATCATGAGGTAGCCCCATGTTGCCTGTTATCATGTCACCAGGGAGCCCATGTCACCTGTTGTCACATCACCAGGGAGCTCGTGTCACCTGTTGTCACGTCACCAGGGAGCCCTTTTCGCCAGTTGTTGCATCACCAGGGAGCTGGTGTCACCTGTTGACACTTCATGAGGGAGCCTGTGTCACCTGTTGACACTTCACCAGGGAGTCCTTTTCGCCTGTTGTGTCACCAGGGAGCCTGTGTCACCTGTTGACACTTCACGAGGGAGCCCGTGTCACCTGTTGTCACTTCACCAGGGAGCCCGTGTCACCTGTTCATACTTGATGAGGAGCCCTGTCGTCATTAACACTCACTTTGCCTATCTTATCGCCCCCCCTTCCTGCTTATGTAGAAAATGACAAGACAGTGGTTCTGAGAGGGGACATGACGTGGCCGAGTGACTCTATAACAGGGGAGAGATTGAGCTCAACTCTGAGCACAATAAGCACAGTGGGGATTTATAGCTAAGGAGCAGAGTGGGGGGCATGGAAAATTACTAAGAGGAGACCTCAAAGATGGAGGATTCTTGCTAAACTGGCCTCGTCAGATTCTTGCTGAAGGCAGGTCAAGGACTTCAGCATCAGAGGTGGGGGATGCAGAGCTTGGTCAGACATCAAAGGTGGGGGTGGTTCTGGCTAAACTGACTTAGCAGGATTCGTGCTAAGACGGGGCTAGGGAGGCTGAAGACAGGAGGGACTGAGTTTGAGGGATCAGAGGAGCCTGACTGAAGTTTGGTCGAGGAGGGTGTCTTTGTTGGGGTCCATGTGGGCACAGGGGGCCCTGTCTGTGCCAGGCTGCACCTGGCCCTGCTGTAGGAGGCCTGTCCTGCTAATGGTTTTTGGGCGTGCTCTTTAATCAGCCTCTTAGGCATTGTGAATTGTAGACAAAGATACTTCTCTGTTTAAAGTTGATTGATTCCCTGTGATGAAGGGAATATGTTTTCACTATAGAGACCTGGGAAGGGACAGAGAAGCATAAATCATGTGGTCATAATTAAATGCAGACACTTGTGCCTGTGCTGGGGAGTTGGTTTCACGTTTCTCCTTCTGACCTGTGCTCTCTGTGAATGCCCTGGGGGAAATTGGCCTGCGCTGGAGATCACAGGAGCAGGCACCTTGGTCTCAGCAGCTGCCTCCTTCAGCAAAGGCAGCGGAAGGAAGCCATTCCCTGCAGGGACCAGGCCGGCTGCAGCCTCCTGGGCTCCTCCCTGGGGTCTGGTGTCAGGTGTGCCTCCATCTGGCCTCGCACCAAGGGCAGGACTCACCCGAGACGCGCTTCCGGGGCCCAGCATCTTCTCTTCTCAAGTAGGCAGCTGTTTTTTTCCTCCACCCCAGACTTTCCTCTTGAAACTGGAATTCCTTTGTACTCTCAAAGCTGATGTGTTCTGGTGTTCAACTGTGGCCATTTTAGTTTTGGGCTTGACCTATGAAAAAATTGGTTTTTTACATAAAAATTCTGAGTCACTTTGGTAAGACTGGAAAATACAGAAAACAAAAGAGAACCCCCCTGTAACTACCCCCCAATATTACTCTTGTTAGCATTCTGAAGCATACCCCTCCAGACTCGTTTTTGTCTAATAAAGGTGTCCCTAGAGCCTGAAACATAGGCAAATAGACCAAATGTCATCAGGAACATCTTCAGTCTGTAAAGGAATAATGTCATTTGTGTCCAGACTTTATAGACACCTTGTAAGATACAGGTAACAGAAATGTGCATACATTTTAGCAAAAATAAGATTGTATTTTTGTTTACTTTTAATTGATTTTACTTTAAAGACCTGCCTTCTCCTTCCCCAGCGAGCTCCTCTGCTGAGAGACGTGGGGATCATGTCCAAGCATGTTTTGTGCTCTTAACATACATGTGCAGAGCCTTAAACAAGAAATAGTCTTTGCATGTTAGAAATACTCATAACTGATATACTTACTATTCATATCACTTTGTAATTTGCCTTTGATAACTAGTTCAAACTGTTTTTAAGCTTTATCTGTGTTGACTCATGGACGCAGTCCACAGTCTTCTTTTTCCTCCATTGTGTTAATTGCTGTATAGAGCTGCATTCTCAATAAGCCCGCATTTCTCCATTTTTCTAGTTATATATGGTTAGGGAGGTCGGTTCCATTTTCTCACCCTTCCAAAGAATGCTGTAATGAATATTTGATTCTCCTCAAGCACGTGGAAAGCAGCCTCCAAGATGGGCCCCAGTGACCCCAGCATCTGGTATTCGTGCTCTTTTGTAATCCCTTCCCCTTGGGTGTGGACTGGACTCATTGACTTGATTCTAACAAATAGAATACAGCAGAAGGGATGGGATATCACCTCTGACTTGAGTTATTAAAAGACTGGCTTCCATCCTGGGCGTTCTCTTTTGCGGTCTCTTTGATCACCTGCTCTGGAGGAAGCCAGATGCTGTGTCATGAGGCAGCCCTGTGGAGAACCCACATGGTGAGGGACTGAGGCCTGCCAGCAACCGTGTGCATGAGCTCAGGAGCAGATCTGTACCTCTAGCCCTGTTCCCAGCAGAGCCTTCAGCTGAGACTGCAGCCCTGGACAATAGCCCAACTAGAAACTCCTGAGAGACCTTGAGCCAGACGCACCCAACTACCCTGCACCCAGATTCCTGACCCAAAGAAACTGTAAGATGATAAACATTCATTGTTTTAAGCTAAGTTTTGGGGGTAATTTGTTATGCATCAGTAGATAACGAGCACAAACACACCTTGAGAATTCCTGTAGACATCTAAAATATCTAGCAGTAGAATTTCAGGATCCTGTGGAATCTCATGCTCAAGGTTCTATTTTTTTACTAAATTGATCTCCATGTTTGTGGGGGTTTCACTCCCCTCTACAAGGGTAAATGAGTTCATTTTTCCCCCACCTCTCTATCATTTGCACTGTCAGACTTTAACATTTGAACATTTGAACAATATCTCGTGGTTGTTTGAATTTGTGCTTTCCTGAATTTTAGTGAGATTGAACACCTTTTCAATATATTTATTGTCCTTGCTGATTTCCTCTGCTGTAAATTAATTGCATGCTCATTTCCTTTGCCCAGTTTCCTTTTGGGTGGATTATCTTTTTCTGATTGATTTGAAGATTTTTTTTTTTTTATCCTAGAGACTAATCCTTTGTCAGTAGTACTATTTTATACTCTGCTTTTCTTAGTTAACAGCATATTGAGAATGCTTTTCTATGCCATTTTATTGGCATTCCATGGTGAAGATGTATAATTCATTTATCTAGCTGGAGATTTAGATTCTTTGCAGTTTTGCATTAGTAGAAACATGGCTGTGTCAGTGAGCTGTTATGCTCCGTAACTAATGATCCTCCAGATCTTAATGGTTTGCAACATTAAAAGTTTCTTTCCTGCTCAAGTGACATGGTGGCTATGCTTTGCCCCATGACATCATCCCTCTGGGAGCCAGGCTGACTGACCGGAACCATCTGAGACATTGCTGGTCTCATGGCAGAGGGGAAAAAGATGGTGCAACAACGTGATGGTTCTTAGAGCTTCTACTCAGAAGTGGAAATTGACAGGGGCTGCTGGTCAATTCCCCTCACATTTCATTGGCTGAAACAAACCATCTGGCCAAGCCTGAGGTCAGTGGGTGGGGAGGGACAGTGAATATTTTGAGTATATACAGCTTCCCACGTGCTGTGATGAACAGTCCCATCTCCCCTGCCCTGGTGTGATTGTGCCTCATCATAAATTCTTAGAAGTAGAATTGCTAGGTTAGGAATATGTGTGCATATTTGTAACATTTTGCTATTTATTATGTCAGCCAGATTTTAATGGTTTCTGTATGTCTGCTGTGAATTATAAGTAGTTATTAGTCCTGATGACCATTAAAAAAAAATTACTTGGAAATATTAACCCCACCCCCACCCCACCAGGACCATAACAATTTATCTAGCTTGATAGTTTTCAAGTTAAGTTCGTATTTTATTTACTTCTCACAGCTGCCCTGTGAGGTTTGGAGTTGTGGGTGTTTCATCCCTGTTCCACAGTCAAGACGCCAGAGGCTCAGAGAGGGTGAGGAATTTGCTCAAGGCTGCACAGCTGGGAATGAGGAGCGGCCTGACCCTGCTCAGTCCTGGGCTCCTCCTGCACTCTGGCTTTTGGAGGCTGTGACTGAGATCTTCCCCAGTCCCTTTGTTCCACTTTTCCCTTCCTGCTCTCGTGCTCCATTTTTAAATGTGCTCAGGTGCTGGTTTCACAGTCCTCTGAGAAGCGCTGAGCACAGGCCAGTCCTTAGTGAGGGCCATCCGTCAGTGTCCCTGGCAGCGCCTCAGAGCCTGCCCTCCAAGGAGGATTTGCCCACAACTGCATCGGCTTAATCTGTATTAAGGTATCGCTGACCATCACTGGACTTGGGAGGGGATTTACTATTTTTAGGAAAAGTCAGGGGAGCATCATAAATCCTGTTAGCCGATAGAACTGAAGAGATGTGGTTGTTTTTTAACAAGGGTGACTTTTTGTAGAAGTGGCACGTTTAGAAGACCACATATTGTATCATTCCATTTATATAAAATGTCCAGAATAGGCAAAAGTAGACTGGTTTGAGTAATATTTGTTTAAAGTTCTAAAATCTTTGTAAACCTCATAGCAGGGTCCTCAGTCCCTTGTAGAACAACAGATACAAGTATCTGGTCCCTAGACCAGTGGGGAAACTGAGTGAGGGATAGTCCTTGTGCTTTTTATTTCTCTAGGATTGTGGTGCCAATGCTATCATCTTACAGTGAGGTTGCTCATTTTCTCTCATCCCATAGCTTACTTGTCTATAAAACCTAAAATTTTCTTCCCTGCGTGCTTTGTGTGGTTGCTGTGAGGAACCGGTGAGACCTCATAGAAATGCAGCGTGAACTGTGAATGCATAAAGTGTAAAGGGACACACCCACTAAAGATGTGGAGAAACCAGACCTGCGTGCACTGCTGGTGGAAGTGTACGATGGTGTGGTTGTTTTGTGAAACGGTTTGGCAGTTCCTCAAATGATCAAACATAGAGTTGCCATATGACCCAGCAATTCCACTTCCAAGTACGTACCCAAGAAAACATTTTCACACAAAAACTTAAACATAAATGTTCAGAGCAGCATTATTCACCATAGCCAAAAAGTGCAAATAATTCAAATGTCCATCAACTGATGAATAGATTCACAACCTGTGGTATGTCCATGCAATGGGATGCTATTCAGCCGTGAAAAGGAGTGAAGTAGTGATACGTGCTGCAACGTGCATACACCTTGAAGACATTGTGCTGTGTGATAGAAGCCAGTCACAAAAGACCGCATATTGTATCATTTCATTTAGATGAAATATCCAGAATAGGCAAATCGAAACAGACAGAAAATAAATTAGTGATTGCCAGGGATGGGGTGGAGGGATGGGGGAGTATATTAGTCCATTTCTGTGGCTTATAAAAAAATACATGGAACTGGGTGATTTATAAAGAAAATGAAATTTATCGCTTACAGTTTATGAGACTGGGAAGTCCAAGGTCCATCTGGTGTTGGCGACAGAAACCCAGGGGTCTCACACTGCAAGATGGTGGAAGCAGAGAGAGCAGAGAAGGAGACAGACTTCCCTCTCTGTTCTTTTAAAGCCCTCAGACCCACGCCCCTGACCACCATTTTTAATCCATTCACTACTGCAGGGTCCTACAATCGCATCACCTCTTCAAGGATCCACCTTTCAATTACATAAGATTTCCCACCCTCTTAACAGTCACAGTGGGGACCAAGTTTCTAATACATAAAACTTGGGGGACACAATTCAAGCTTCAATGAGTTTGGGGGGGACATAATTCAGCACTACAGGGGTTGACTGCTAAAGGGTACAGGGTTTCTTTTAGGGAAATGAAAATGTTCTGGAATTACTGATGGTAATTGTACAACCTTGTTAATAAACTAAAAACCACGGAATTGTATACTTTTAAAAACACAAAAAGCAAATATAAATGGATGATATTTTGACACATTATTGGGAGGCAACTTACAGGAATGGAATGTGAACTTTGAAATCAGACAGGCCTGGATGTTAGTTGTGTGATTTAAAAAAAAAAACAGATTGCTTAGTTCTTTGAACCTCATCTCCTTATTTGTAAAGTCGGCCTCATTCCCCCTTTGTAGGGGTGGAGCGAAGCCTCGATGAGAAGGTGTTTGTGTATGGCTCGGCACAGGCAGGTGTTCGTGGGGTGGTGGCTGCAGACTCAGGGGCCACACGGTCTGTGAATGGCAGAGCTGAGATCCAGCTGCAAGCTTGGTGCTCTCGAAGTTTTGCGTTTTATACTTTCGCTTCGGATGCCAGAGAAGGTTCCTTTTCAATTTATCCTTATCTCTAAGGATTGCTTGAGAGAAAGTCTCCAGGCTGCAGCATCCTGCAGTTTAGCAAAAACCCTGCCCCTCCGGCCGGTTCAAATGGCTGGAACCTTTGCTCCCTTGTTCCTGAGTCCCCAGCCTTTTTACTGCCCTCTGGGTAAGAAAGAGCTCTTACGATCATGCCGATTTCATTAAATTAACCCTCAGACTTCTTCTCTGGGTTAAATCATCCCACTTTTTTTTTTCTCCCTCAGAACATCTGTTATAAATTCTAGATACTGTGTTGTATGTGTAATAAATTTGAATGTGAAATAAATTACATGTGATGGCCCACTAAATGCAGCTCCATTTAATGCATCTGGAAGCAGGTTTTCAGTGGATTTATGCTTTAAATTGGCTGTCCTGGGCAATTTTTCTTAAAGCCTTGGCTGACTACCCTAGGGTCTAGATTTATCACAGAAATTGTGGCGCAAGCATAACTACAGAGGTGCTGTCTGGCCTTCTTTGTGGTCAGGCTCAGTGGTGACCACAGGGTGGGGGCTTTTGGGGAAGAGACTGGGGTCTTTAAGCAGAAACTCTCTCTTTGACACATGGAAGCTGCTGAAGGACTTCAGAAACCTAAATGGGAGCTGTTGGTTTTTCTAAAATCAGGAAGTGATTCCATTTCTACTTGGGCTAAGCTGCAAGACCTCCAGAGACAGAGGGTGGACAAGGGCAGGGGGAGCAGGTGGTGGCTGGGCCCAGTGCTACCCCGAGGATGTGACTGTCTTCAAGGCAGTACCTTCCTGATTATCCTGGGAGAATTCAAATGTTTTGAAAAGATCCACAAGTTTGGAGTTTAAGGGGTTCTTTAAAGTTTCACTGCCTGTTTCATTTAGATGAGGAGTTGCTAAGATGTGAAACAGATTTTTCATTGCTGAGGAATAATCATCGACTTGGCATTGAATGAGCACTAGTCCAGGAGCGGGGCCCTGCCTCGCACACCTCCACGGGGCATGCTGTACTCTCTGCAGAGGTGCCCCTGGAATACCACTGCCCTGCCTTCTGGGCAAGGCCAGCCAGCCCTGGCTCCTGGATACAGTCATAACAAGATGCAGTCCTTGGTCTCCGAGCTCAGCCTGACTGGGGAGGACATGCATAACTAAGCTCTGGGGAGGAGCTCTTTCCCAGCCTGGGGAGGGTTGGGAGAAGCCTTCCAGGGAGGTGAGCTTGCGCTGGGCTTTTCAGGATGCCAGACTTTTGGCATGGGAGGAAGTTGGGGTGAACGTGTTTCAGGCGTAAGGAACAGCATGTGCGAAGGCACCTGGCTGTAAAGAGCCAGACGTGTTGAAGCCACACACTAAGCTTCTTCCTGTGGCTCTAGTTTTCTCTCTAGTTGAGTTTTGTTTGGTCACCCAGCCTGACTTCTGGGCAAGGAGAGGCACGATCTGTTCCCAGGCTGGGCCGCCCGCCCTCCAGAAGCTATCCAGAATGTCCTGGCTGACCTTTGAGGATTCTCTTTGTCTGTCTGTCCCGTGTCTGGAATCCAAGGCTGTGGCCTATAAGTGGCTGTTTGCATTTCTCCCTACTGTGTCCCCCACCCTGTTTATGGGGTGCTAAGCCATGCAGCAGAAGCACGGGCTTTGGAGATGGCCAGCTCTGGGTTGAAAGCCTGGTCTGAGTATCCCCCAGCCTGTAGTTGTGAGGACTAAGCTTGATGTGTCCATAGATGTGGGTGTTGGACTCTAGCTTCTCCCCACGCTCCGTGGCCACTGACCGTTTTCTCTGCTGTAGAGGCAGCTCCGACCACATGCCCCAGTGGGCAGCAGGCTGGTGTCCCTGGCTTGAATTACGTTGTCACAATATTAAAGTAGCCTCTATGTGGGTTGGTAAACAACACTTGGGCCCCCTCCCTCGGGACTCCAGACCTCCCTGTGACCAAGGTAACTCAGGAAGCTGGCACCTGGGCCATGTGGGTTGTTAGATACTGTGACTGGTCCTCCTGGGTGTCATCTCACCACCTGTGCAGTCACACACATCTTCTCCCTGGGGAGCTAGCCCACTGGGGTAGGCCCGCAGGAGGCTGCTGCTTTGTCTCACGGTTTAAAAAGTCTTGTGTGTCTGTGAGCTGGCAGGCTGCTGAGTGTAATGGCTGGGCAGGCTGGCTTTCAGAAGCGAAGAGCAAGACTTTCCCGTAGCTGAAACCAGTGAGCTTCAGCTGAAGTCAGTTTGAAACTGGGGACCTGACTTCCCCAGGAATTCATCTCCGGGGCATTGGACCCCAGACACTGCCGCATCGATCGCCATCGCTGCAGGGTGATTACGTTAGGACTGGCCGCTGATAGGAAGCAGGGACCCATGTGGGATGGGGTGAGGGAGGGTGAGGGGGAGTGATTTCCTTCCCCTTAATGAAGGTCGGGATTGTGCGTGGCAGAGTTTTAAGTCAAGGGAAACATTTGTTCCTTTTCATGCTTCTTTGTACCCCTTTCCCCCTAGCGTGCCCATCCTGCCAAAGACTTTGTTCTCCCCCAAGACACCACTCCAGCACCCCATGAAGGCCCTCTCTGTTCCCCTAAAACAGACCACACCCAAATTACTTATCCCCATTTCCTGCTTCTCCAATAAGAAGGCCCATCCTCCAAGTAGAGGTTCTCTTCTAGGGACAAGATAAATGAAACTTGGTGGTAATTCATAGTAGTGTGTGAAAAACTGATAGCACCATATTGCCACCCACTACACCCCAGAACTCCCAGGTGGGAGGTGGGGGTTGCATGATGAGCCACGAGGCAGACAGGTGAGCAAGCCTAGGCATCTGCCCGAAGACTTCCACGTAAGCTATTCCTGCTGTTCCCAGGGTCTTCCTTTCTTTTGCTTCTGAACTTGGAGTTTTCTTGAAGTCTATAGCATTTTCCAGGTGGGTATGGCTTCGGGTGGGTCCCCTGGTATATGAATTTGCAGGTTGCCATGCCTTTGACTGCAGACACTGGATTGAGCGTGGCCAGTGCTTGGCCAGATTGATCAGGCTGGAGCTGGACTAAACTAAATTTGAAGACCAGAGACAAACACATCCTTGCAAAGGGGCTTTTAGATTGGTGGCTAATGACATATAAGGTCTTTCTGCTGTTCTCTTTGGTGGGGGTGGCTCAGAGGAGGGGAGAGAGGAGAGAGTAGGGCAGGAAGGGAAGAGAGAGGTCAGCCTGCAGGGCTGAATGCCTGGCCCACAGCTCTTCCCAAACAAGCAGTTCCAAAGCCCCGCCACTGTGGCTTCTCGGAGGCCTGCACTGCTCTGGTGATTGAGAACGCTGATGACCCAGTTGTCTAAAGGGTGGCTTCAGACCCAGCAGCACATCGGTGGTCGTGCGGTGCGTCCTGCACAAAGCTCTGAGCCTGTTGCTCTCTGACCAGGTTATGGAGCTGTTGAAGGACCAGGGGTGAAGCCTCCCTTATTAAAAACTAAACAAAACATAAAAAAGACAGAACTAGTCAAGCAGATGACGGAGCGTCGTGGTGAACTCATTGAGCACGTGGTTTTGATCTCCGAGGTGGCTCCTGGCTCAGAGGACGAGGGGGACTTGGTCTTTGATGTTTGCTGTCCCAGGACCATCGCTGCTACTAGCCATCTGTGAAGGGTGTGCGGTGGCTCTGAGCCAAGGATTAATTATGTAATGGAGCCCAGATCCCAGGCCCTGCCTGAGCAGGCCATGCACCAGCAAGGGGGCCTCAGAGTGCCACCAGGTGCTTTAGGATTAGCATAAGGTCCATTTGTCCAGGAAGCATGAACAAGGCACATCTGGTCAGCGGACGTATGCAGCAGAGCTTCTGAAGTCATGCAGTTATTGGCTTTATGGAACTCCAGAATAGCTTCTTGGATGTCACTCTACAGGCCTTGAAATGGAGCCCTGTGCAAAGAAATGAAGAAATGCTATCGGGTTGTCTGTAGCTGCCATTATGCCATCTGGTGGCTCAGAAATATTTTATAATCAAGTGAGAGAGCCTGGCTTCTCGCACTGCACATGTACTTTCTCCCCTTTTCCTCCTAGTGCGCACTCTTTTCTCAGCTTCTGTGTGTCTTTGGGAAACAGCAGAGAAGCCTTTTTTCCAGGTGCGAAGACACCAGCGGGGTGAACTTGGGCATCCTTGGTTAACTCACTGGTAAAGTGGAGGTGCTACTTCACGGTGCTGCCATGTGCCTGTGACTGAGACTAATGTGAGTGTGTCCTGCTGTGATGCTATTTATTATTGGTCTCAGAATGACTTTCAAAAATGGTATGCTTTAACTTTTTCTGAATATAGATGTGATACATGTATGTTCACCATAGAATATTTAGAAAATATAAAAAAGCTAGAAAACAAATTAATAATTTACAACACTCTCTGTCCCCAACAAAGGGGCAACCACTGAGAAGATTTTGCCATGTTTTGGAAGATTTCCTAAGTAGCCTGAGCACATAGGTGGTCTGTATATCCAAATCATGAGGAATAATCATGGGAATAAATGGAAGCGTGAGTCCGTGGGCATGTCTGAGTGTGTGCGTGTGCGTGTGCGTGTGCAATGCCGTGGGGGCCTCAGACCTCCCTTGGTCAGAGCAGGGGCTGTGATGGGGCTTTCCAGGAAGGGCTCTCACCCGGCTGCATTCATGCCGTTCTTTGAGAGGAGGGCAGGGGGAGGAAGTCAGGAACAATGGCTGGTGACATGGGGTAGGTCGGTGACATGGGGTAGGTCGGGGCCATGGGGGCCTCCCTGTCATTCTTTCTCAGCAGTGCTGTAGACCAGGTGGCCCAGCCACAGCAGAGAGTAGGCCAGGAGGCTGTGGGGGTGCAGTGGGAGAAAGTCTCATCCAGGATCAGGAGGAGGTGGAACGAGACAGACCCAGCTCACCAGTGACCCCATCACAGCCCAAATGCCTGGTTCAGGATAGGGCTTTGGAGTTTCAGGGGAGGTGCTCGCTTGTCCCCAGATATGAGCTCTGGTGGCCCCATCCCCATCCCTTTGTGGCTTTTTTCTTCTTTGAATGGGGAGGCAGTTCTGTCTTCTAGAGACATTTAAATTAAGCAAACCTCCAGGTGTTCATGTCATGAGCCAGTTAGGGTGCAAACGATCCATCAAGAGTGACCATCCACTTGGGATAACTGGTCAACCAAGCTGAGCCCCACAGACCCTGGGACTGGAATTTAGTTACGTGACTATGTGCAGGGAGCGTGCTTAGAGTGGCAGGCGCTGACATTGCCAAGCAGAACTAAATGTACCTTATCTTCCACATGAGAGTATAAAAGCGAGAACACGATAGTTTCTCACTCCCCCCCTTTCCTTTTCCACATCCGCTGTAACCCTCCAACACCCCCTCCCCAACACGATGGACACGTGTCTCTCACCGCCGTCCCTTCCCCTTCTCCCTCCCTCTGACTGGGGTCAGGGCCACTCTTGAAGAGCTTAGAATGCAAACATTTGTTCTCCTCTCCCTCTCCACCCCCGCCCCACCCAAACTAGTTTCTAAGGGATTCATATTTGCTTGCAGAGTGGCACGAACTGTTTTCATCCTCAAAGGAACAGAGTGCTCATAGATAAGCTGAGTATGGCATTACTGGAATTCACTTTTAGAAGTCTCTAGAATGCCCCATGTCCCTCACCTCAGGTGCTGGCCGGTGGTAATAGTTGTTTCCATGAGTTTGGCCTGGCATGCAGGTCAGCCTGAACGAGAGGGGACATGTCTGCCACCCTGGGCTGTGGGACCCCTGCTGCAGGCGCCTGTTTTTTAGAATGACGTGCTCATTCGTTCAGTGGTCTGGCCATTCGGCTATGCAGCCCACCTGTCCTGGGCACCTTCCCCACACCCGGCAGAGCCCTGTCCTGGAATCATGTGGTGTGGGGACGGTGGGGGGCAACCTGGGAAAGCTTCCTCCGGAGCTGGTGGATGACCTGCATCAAAATGGTTTCATGATAGTGTAAAATGTATCTTCTAACACCTGATAATGGTTGTTACCCCCAAGCTCCAGCCCCAGGTGTGGACCAAGGTGGGGGGAGGAAAACAGGTTTAAAATGGGGATACCTCCTACTCTTCATTTGGAAGTGCCTCTTGCCACCCTGGGGCTCCAGGATCTGAAGTGGGGGTGTCAGTCCCAAGCAGCCACACCCTGCTTCTCCTTTAGGCGCAGCTCAGGCTCTCTGGGTCCTTCTGCCTGTCCTTTTCCTCTCCAGATTTAAGCACACCTTGACTCTTTCCATGGCACTGTGGCTTTTGATTCTGCGTCTGGGGGAGGTTGGGATTGCCCGAGGCCTCCTTTGTGTCACCGGGTTCCAGTGTGGTGCCTGGCACAGAGCATGGGCTGGACTGATGTAACCATTCAGCTCCCCAGACCCTTCATTTCTGAGTCCTCATTAATTCAGACACGGTCAAGTTTAGCAAACTGTATTCCAAATGTATGGAAAAGTAATTATGAGAGTGGGAGAGGGGAGGGGTGGGGTGGGACCATCTTGTGGTTTACAGGAGAAGGACCAGTGTCGTGATAAGGCATTCTTAAGCGCGTATTCATTTGTGCTTTCATTTAGTTATTAGACACCTACTGTAAGCCTAGCATTGTCCTGAGGATGTAAAAGCAAGATCAAGTTCAGTGGAGCAGGAATTAAGGAGAAGTAAAACAGACCTCTGAATCCACTTATTTTTACACATCAGAGCAGTAACATTGTGTTTCCTTAAAAATACTCTGGATTCTGGTCTTCTCCCAGGAAATCCAGATTTGCGTGGTGTGATGTTACTCGAACCCATTTGGTTCAGCAGCCTGACCGTATTTCCAAAAGCATGTCTGCCTCTCGAAGCACCCGGTGGCTGAACCAAAGAGCTCAGTAAAGCTGCCTGTTGTGAATTTCAACCAAATGAAGGCCTCTGTCTCAATGTTTTCTTAACTCTCGGTGAAAGCAGCCACATGCTTGAGTCCTGATTATTTTGTTGTTTTATGCTGTTCCCTTTGCACATTTCCTAGTGATTTACCTTTGCGGCATTGGGGCACTTTCTTGGCTCCAGTACCAATGCTGGCCAGGGCAGTGCATCATTGCTGAACCTCTTCCTATTGTTAACAGGCAGTAATGGAATCTGAATCTTAAAAAAGAAATTTTATTATACTTTTTCTCTACTGTAAAAGTTATGCGTACCCAATAGAATATCTTGAAAATACTAAGTGGTGAAAAGGAGACAGAAAAAATTTTTTGGCACGCTTGCCCAGGTAACCACCATTATACTGAATGTTCTCTTTTCCAGAGGCATCGGCCCTGGCAGGGAATTGAACTTGGTAATTGAAAAAGATTATTAGAGAGGGCCTCATAAAAATGATATAGACATAGTGAGTATTTTATTTTGACATAAAACATTTCATTTTAATGTACAACATGCACTTACGCCCCCCTCTCTTGATTTAGGACAAGACCTTTCTTGGATTATGGGTCCACGGGATGATGTTTTACATTATCTTTTTTGCTTTATGCACACCTTTAGTGCATTTTCTGACATTCTTAGTTTCTATCAAGTGAAGTAGGAGCTAAGGGCCAAATACTTGCAGATTTTCATACACTTCTGATGTTATACAGTTATTTTGTACATGCCTAATTGAATAGCCATCTTTTCAAAACATTCAACTCTGTTTCTTAAAAACAACTCCTTTATCTCTTATGGTCTTTTGTGTGTGTGTGTGTGTGCGTGTGTGTGTGTGTGTGTGTGTGTGTGTGTGTGTGTGTATAAGATCCTAAGGAATCCACTAAAAAAACCTGTTAGAGCTAATAAATAGGCTCAGCAGGGTTGTGATATATAAGACCAACATAGAAAAATACGGAGCCTTATAATCCCAGGGTCATGGGTTCGGATCTCTGTACTGTCCAGCCACCAAAAAACAAAAACAGAAACAAAACCAAAAAAACTCCCAAAAACAAAAACAGAAAAATGAATTGCATTTCTATATACTTGTCATGAACAATCTGATATTGAAATTAAGAAAACAGTTCCATTTACACTAACATAGAAAAGAATAAAATGCTTAGGAATAAATTGAACAAGAGAAGTGCAAGACATATTCTGAAAACTCCAAAATATTTTTGAAAGAAATTAAAGAAGATATAAGTAAATGGAAAGACATGCTTATGGATCAGCAGACTTAATATTGTTAAGATGGAATTGCTCCCGAATTAATATACAGATTCACGTAACCCCTATAAAAATCCAGCTGGTTTATTTGCAGAAATTGACAAGCTGATTCTAAAACTCATGTGGAAACTCAACAGACCCAGAATAGTCAAAACACTCTTGAAAAAGAAGAACTAAGTAGGAAGACTCGTACTTCCTGATTTTGAAACTTTCTACAAAGCAACAGTAATCAAGACAGTGTAATATTGGCATACATATAGATGTATAGGTCAGTGGAACAGAACTGAGAGTCCAGAAATAAACCTTCACATTGACGGTCAATTGATTTTCAAAGATAGCAAATAATTCAATAGGCACAACTAAATAGTTACATGTAAAAGAATGAAGTTGGGCTCCTCCCTCATACCATATAAAAAATCTACTCAAAATGGATCAAAAATCTAAACGTAAGAGCTAAAACTACAAAACTCTTAGAAGAAAACTACATGTAACTCTTCTTGACTTTGAGTTAGGCCATAGTTTCTTAAAAATGACACCAAAGCACAAACAACCAAAGAAAAAACAGATAAATTGTACTTTATCAAAATTTAAAGCTTTGTGCTTAAAGAACACCAGCCAGAAAGTGA
This sequence comes from Cynocephalus volans, assembly GCF_027409185.1. Lineage (NCBI taxonomy): Eukaryota > Metazoa > Chordata > Mammalia > Dermoptera > Cynocephalidae > Cynocephalus > Cynocephalus volans. Next base: position 10,461,351 of record NC_084473.1, read on the forward strand.
AAAGACAGCTCACAGAGTAGGGGAAAATATTTGCAAATTGAATGTATTCTTGACTTGTATCTACAATCTATAAACAACTCTTATAACTCAATAATAAAAGATGACCCAATTAAAAAACAGGCAAAGGACTTGAATAGACATTACTCCAAAGAAGATATACAAGTGGCTGATAAGGACAAGAAAAGATGCTCAACGTCCTTAGTCATGAGGGAAATGCACATTAAAACTGCAAGACTCTTGCTCAGCCCGTTCTCACCATGTGATACCCTTTATCTCCGCCCTCACTAGATGTGTTCCCTGGATCTGGGAGTGCCCAGCCTCTGAAACTGTAAGAAATAAGTTCTACTTCTTAGGTGCTGGCTGGTTAGCTCACTTGGTAGTGTGTGGTGCTGATAACACTAAGGTCAAGGGTTCAGACCCCCATACTGACCAGCCACCCCCACAAAAATAAACAAATAATTCTACTACTTTATAAACTACCCAGTTTCAGGTATTCTGTTATAAGCAACAGAAACGGAGTAATACAGAAAATTAGTAATGAGAAGTGGAGTGTTGCTTATAACGAATACCTGAAAATGTGGAAGTAGCTTGGGAACTGGGTAATGGGCAGAGGCTGGGAGAACTTGGAGGAGAGGCTAGGAAAAGCTTAGATTCTGGTGAGGGCTTAGAAAAAAAGACCAGGGAAAGCTTGGAACTTCTTAATTGGTTATGGCTGGTTAATTGGTGATGGCCAAAGAAAAAGAAGAGAAAAGAAAAAAACAACCCACAGTGACTTACTACTTCACACCCACTAAGATTGCTAGAATCAAAAACTCAAGATAAATACAAGTATAGGGGAGGATATTGAGAAATTGGAGCCCTCATGCACGGTTGGTAGGAATGAAAGTGGTGCAGACGCTTTGGAAAACAGTTTGGCAGTTCCTCGAGAGTTTAAATATGGAGTTGCCATTTGACCTAGCAGTGCCACTCTCAGGTATACCCCCAAGGGAAGTAGAAACTTATGTCCACACAAAAACTTGTACATAAACGTTTATAGCAACATTATCTATAATAGCCAAAAGATGGAAATGACTGAAGTGTCATCAACTGATAAATGGACAAACAAAATGTGCCCTATCCATACAACGGAATATTATTTGGCAGTAAAAAGGGGTGAAGTGTGGATTCTCTACAATATGGGCCAACCTTGAAAACAAGACGCTGAGTGAGTGTCGTGAGTCACAGAAGACCACGTGTGATTCCATTTATATGAAATCTCCAGAATAGGCAAATCTGTAGAAACAAAAAATAGATTAATGGTCGCCTAGGGCTGGGGCTGGGGGTTTGGGGAGAAATAGGGAGTGACTGCTAGTGGGGATAGGGTTTCTTTTGGGGAAGATAAAAATGTTCTACAATTAATTGTGATGGTTGTGCAACTCTGTGTGACCACTGAGTTATACACTTTAAATATGTAAATTGTATGGTATGTGAATTATATCTCAGTAAAGCTATTATTATTTTTAAAAACCCAATAGCTTCAGGACAAGGAGCAATGCTTCCTATCCACATCCCCCCTCGCCTCTCCCATGTGAAAGTTCTAGTAGAAGGAGGTTCTTTCTATACTGCCTTCCTGTCCACCTGCCGAGACCTTCCGTTTTTCCCCTCCACATCCCTTGTAGTCCTTCTCAGGATGTAGAAGCTACCTCGATCCCCACCCACACATGGCTATGACTTTTCCATTCTAGTTTTAAATCTCTTTCTCTGTCTTAATGGGCTGATTTCCCAGTAGGGCTTGCATCTGGACCTAAATGAATTATCCTGGACACAGTCAACTTCACCCCCACAACTGTTACATCAGCAGTGGCCATGAAGGCTGGGGTGAGGTCCAGGCCTGTCCCTTCCTCTGCAGCCCTTTGGGGACATCTGGGATCTGGTTGGTTGGTGGACTGCACTCTCCTCTTCATGGGTGTCAGCACCAGGGAGTCAGGACAGCACAGCAACCAGAGAGAGCTGGGCAGGAAGCTCAGGACCTGGTGCACTCCCAGCAGGAGCGACCTTGGGAGTCTTTCTCAGTTCTGCCCAGGCCTTCTGACCAGCTGTAGATCATTCCAGCCCTCTGCACCCTCTGTAACAAAATGAAAAGAATCTTCTAGTCTTTCAGGCCAACTAGTATGCTCTTTAAAAGTGGGTACCATTCCTGACATTAAAAAAATTTTTGGAGAAGGCTGGATACTTATTACTTTTTGATTTGCACTGATCACTGAAAAAGACTCTTCATGAAAATTATGTTTTGTCAGTTCTGCAGAGAAAGGGTGGTTGCATTTTTGGTTGACTGGGTTAAGCTAAGGGCACAACTAATCCCCTGTGCCCTGGGGTGAAAGGCAGACAATGAGGAGACAGTTCTCATCCTTGCTGTTGATTTGCTGGGAGATCTTGGAAAGGCTGCTCTGCTTTCTGCACCTCAGTTTCCTCATCTGTCAAACGGGAAGTGTTTCTGCCCTGCTGGCCCCACACATTTGTCTGAAAACTAACAAAGGCCTGTGCAAGTGTGTTGAGCATGGAACCTACTGTTATTCTTTTATAATACCTAGCACATTTTAACCAGAAAGAATATAATCTCAGAAGAAAGATGGTCCTCTATATGAATGCCTTTAATGGTAGAGAAACTTCGACCCTGTCCTTCTCTTTTTGCCTTGGTCCAGCAGCTCTCGCGCAACAGGCAGAGTTGAATGGTTGGATAGTTGGGACAGACCCTATGGCCTGCGAAGCCCAAAATATTTACTCTCTGTCTCTTTACAGAAGTCTGCTGGCCCCTGGTGTAGAACACCGAGTGCTGGAATCTATAGCTGGAGGGACTTTTGGAGAGGGTTTCTGTTCTAAGTGCCCACCCTTGGATCCTTTCTAGATAGTTGCGAGAAGTGATCTCTCATCTGCTCTGGGCTTGCGTTCCCCCAGCGCCTGGATGCTTGCCCCCCGCCAAGGCGGTGCGTTCCCACACGGCGTGGTTCTATTGCTCAGTGCACTTTGCAGATCGCTTCTCGGCCTTTTGGCTAAGATCAAGTGTAGTGCACTTCGCAGACCTTCCTTTTCAACCCTTTCAGGCCAAGAGGGAGTCTGCTCCCCCTTTGCTGGGAACAGCCCTCAGCCGTGCGATCATTCCCTCTTTCTTCACGCCACAGATACTTTCTGTGTCAGGCATTGAGAGGCCTCCTGAGAGCCTCCCGGGGCCTGCGCTCTCCTCTTAAGTATAAGGGGACACTTCACGGTTCACTTGAACAGAATCTCCAATCTCTTCTGGGAAATTCTGTGCTGAAACTGAGGCCAACCTGGCCATGTGAAGGGCATGGTCAAGGTCAGCCACCCTCCAGCTTTACCTGCCAGGGTGTCCTGGAAGGGATCATTGTTCTTTTACAGAGGAGTAAACTGAGGCTCCCGGGGCTCATTGTACCACTGAGGCCGAGGCATCAGGACCCAAAGCCAAGTCTCTTGACCACGAATTTCATGTTCTTTCCATTGTCCCACACTGCAAGGCAGGGACGGGAGTTTTAATGACTCAAAAACTACTTATTGCTTCTTTCTGGGTTCTCACATGGGCTTCAACAATGGAGAATATGGGTGGGGGCTTATGGTACAAGTGTCCCAGATTTTCTGAGAGCATCCGATCCTAAAACACGCAGTTCCGTGGGCCAACTTTGTGTTCGGACTTCTGGGATGACTTTTGCTTTGCAAACTCTGGTCACCTCCTCATTGGTCCTTCAGTTCAGCCAGCCCACTGAACACCCGCTGTGTGCCAGGTGCTGCAGTAGTGCTGCAGAGTGACAATGAGGAGGACAAGACCTCTGCCCGGGGGCTCACAGACCAGCGGAGGACGGGAAGCACAGTGAGCAGGTGCACTGAGTCTTTTAAAGGCCTGAGGGAACAACAGGCTGGATCTTCTGGGGGCAGGCACCAGCGGCAAAGAGAGGGGACATTTGAATCGGGCATTGAAGGTTGCATAGGAGTTTGCCAGGACAGGCCACACTGTGAACTGGTCACTGAAAAGTAAGTGAGGAGCCATATGGGGTTTAGTAATGACAGCTTTTCTCGGAGACTACTCTGTGCTTTGTTGGCTTGTGTGGTGACCCTAGGAATGTCTGGGAAATTCAAGGACTGTCTGACCTTTGTTCTTCTCACTGCCCAGGGCTCAAGGAGACTGAGCAGCTCATTCACAAGGGCATTTGAAGATTAAACTCCACAGACATGGACACAGTTTTTCTAACCAGATAAAGAATGGCCTTATTAAGGTTTCTTTTGGCCCCTTGTAGGGGGCCCATGGGCATTGCTTGGAGGGTCTCAGAAACTGTTGCCTGTGTTATTTGGAGGTGGGAGCTCCAGCTGAGGAGATGTCTTGGTGACGGCATTGGACACATTCGTGGAGAATGTGTTGTCTTCCTCGGAAATGTTAGTCATGCCACAGTCATTTACCTCCGGAATTGCACAGAGGCAGTGGAATGGTATCGATTTGTGGGCCTTTTGGCAAAATGTACATGTTCATAACTGGTGAGAGAACTGGCCTGGGGACATTGCACGCCGTGAAGCTGGACCGCGTGGCCACAGATTGGGTCCTGCTCTGCTCCCTGGATGTGGGGGTGGGGGCGCGGCAGAGAGACACACAGAGTGCAAGGGAGAAACAGAGAGAGAGAAGGGGACAGATAGACAGACAGAGAGGAGGCCGTGCCATTTCATTCCCTCCCACACTTGGCCTTTCTCTACCTTTGGTGCGGAAGAGTTTCGGGTCAGGCCACCTGGGCTCTGTCCTCTGAGCAGCTGTGAGACTTGTGTTTCCCACATCCCAGGTGTGGACGGGAGCCAGCTCTCCCCCTACCCAAGGGGAGCCTGGCTGGGGGAGGCCGCCCTCGGCCAACTTCTCTCTGCTCAGCACAGGATCCTTCCTGTACGGGACCCCACTGGCCATCCAGGGCTGCCAGGGTCTGAAAAATGCAGGGTCCAGGACTGAAAGACCCCAGGCCATTTTCAGCTTTGACATTCTAAGGTTCTGTGAGACTCAGAAGTGTGGTTTCCACTCTCTGGCAGAGTTTGTTATGCCATATGTGGTGAATAGTCCCTTCCCTCCTTCCTTCTTTTGTGGAAGAAAACATACCTCATGCTCCTGCTCGGGACACACGGCCATCCAGGTGCTTACCAGCGATGAGAGGGTCAATACTCATAATTGCCAACACCTGTAAAATGCTCACTTTGTGCCAGGCCCTTCTTAAACTGATTTATTTGTTCCTTCATTCATTTATTCATTCACTCGTTCATTTGCTCTTCTGTTTCTAGCAACGATCCTATGAGACAGGTATTATCTCTGTTGTACACGTACTGGTGCCCAGCAAGCTTAGGCAACCTGCTTAGGGACACACAGCTCCCAAGCCTCATGCCCGCCTGGAAGGGGAGACAGGATAAGTCGATAGTGAATCACGATCCCAGTGTGAAAGTGTTTAGGGCCCTAAGGGGGTCAGCCTCTTAGTGCCAAAGGGGTCCCCGGTGGAGACCCCTTTGGCTTGGGGGATCAGGAGAGGTGGTTTGAGCTGGGTCTTGGAGGCCAGGCTGAGGAAACAGCAAGACAGAAAGCTCGAGGTAGGAATCAGGGTGCAGCAGGGGTGTGCATGGGGGGTTGGAGGGAGGACGGACAGTGGCACGCACACTGTCTCCTCCGTCCTGCAGCCACTCAGGAGGCACTATTTCCCTGAATTACAGGAACGGACCCTGAGGCTCAGGAAGGTTCAGTAACTGGTCCAAGGCATCCAGGTAGAATTTGGAGCCTGGTCTGCCTGGCTCCATAGCCCAGCCCTGAGCTCCACATACCACACCACCTTGGAGCTTGGCCAACAGGAAATAGCATCCCCCGAAGCCAGAGAGGCAGAGGTACTGAGAAGCCCTCACCTGTGTGGGGCCCTACTGGCCCACCTCCCCCAGGTCTGGCTCCTGTCCTAGGCTTCTGTGCATTCTCCCTGCAGACTCTCCGCTGCCTGACCGCATTGGGGGCTTGCACCTTCACTGGCCACCCATCCCCCAAATCCTAGCTGAATATGGCATCTGTGCAGTGTGTTAAAACGGTGATGTTCTCCACCTGTGGCACCGGAATCTCCTGCTGCTACTAAGTGCCTATGCCATTCATTCCAGGAACAGCCTCCTTTATGAAAGGTGAAGGATGGCCAAGTGGGAAGGGACAGGTGTGCAGTCCTCACAAGCCAGGCCAGCCAGTGGCAGGTGACGGCCCATGGCGAAGTTCACAAACCCCTGGCCCAGTCCAGGTCGTCAACTATTTAGGATTTCATTCTGTCGTCTACATGCATTTTCCTTATTATTTTCCAAGGTTTCCTTATCTTACTTCTCATCTGCAGCGTGAGCTGTGTGACGTGAAGCCTGTGTCTGTACCTTCTGTGGTACTGATGTGGGCTGGGAAGGCTGCGACAGGGGCCGATAAACCATCCAGATGGATGCTGAGGGACTGGACCCTGCGGGGCTCGGCGCTGGCAGACTTCTGCCTTGATTGGTTTCAGACCACCACTGTGACGGTGTTTCCTCCAGAGAGTGTACCAGAAAGCAGAAATGCCTCTCGCATCTTGATTAGATCTCCCTAAATAGAGATCCAGCATAAATCCGGGATGTTCTTTTAAACATCACAACCTTTCCGCCCCACGAGGTGTTTGCAGAACAATGTTATTTTCTCCTGTTGTTTTCTCCTCCTGCAGTTTAGAGAAGAAAATCAAGAAATCATGTTTTTCCTCACTACATAATCCTATCCCCAACTGTAATAACAACAAAACTGTGTTCGTATTATGAAATAGCAGCAACTTCTGTAGGCAGAAAAAAAGTGTGTTGTGCCAGGGAAGAGAAACATGTTAAGGAGCACCTGGGAGGTGGGTGGGGAGAGGGGCCACACCTGGCCTCCCCCTGAGGTCCACCTTCCCCCAGGGGGTCCCCCCAAGGATCCTCCTTGAGTGGTAGCACCAGCCCAAAGGTGCTAAGCCCCAGCCCTGCCTGAAGGCTTCCGTTCAAGTTCACATGCAGCCACACCTTTCAGTCGCTTTCTTGTGTAGCAGCTCTGGTTAAAGGGGTCTTTCTCCTATGCCACGAGGAATTGCTGGAAAAAGGAAGAATGTTTAGCTCGTTTCTGGCTAAAAACACAGCTCTGATTGCTCAGTGATTCTGGTCCCACTTTAATAAATGGAGGATTGATGTTCAGTAATAGCAGGTTGTGGAGACAGCTGGGTCAAGCCCTGTTTTTTAATAGAAAGTATGGGGAGGGAAACAAGAATCCATCAGGAGGGTAACCATCTGAGAAGCATTTTCTACTCTCCTCAGAAATTTCAAGTATCGTGGATGAGACGCAGGCTGGCCAGGTGAGGGTGGAGGTCACCCACGGCTGGCAGGAGTTGGTGGCTCCTGTCACCTGGTTCTTCTCACCTCTGTCTTCCCTTGTAGTTCCTGCAGGTGAGAGAGTCCAAAGCAGAGTTTAAGAAGATCGCAGTGTCTTTGATCCCAGAGGAATGTCCCTTTAAGGCCCTAGTCCTCACTGCCTGTGTGACAGTGGTGAGGTCAGAGGCCAAGCGTGGGCCCAGGCAGAACATTTCTCCCCACTCTGCCCCTAGGGAGCCCATTTCCTAGGTGTCCTGGAGGAGGAAGTTGGGGAGCAGACATCTCTCTCTCTCTCTTTTTTTTTTTTTTGGACAGTTGGCTGGTGCAGGGTCAAACCCTGGACCTTGGTGTTGGGAAGTGGGTGTCTGTAAACCACGAACAAGCTCCAGCTGTCCTTGTTGGCCCACTTGATGGCTGGTGGCCTCACCCTCCCGACACAGACAAGCCACAGCTCTCTCTCCCCTTCCCCTTGATTCTTCTCACACCGTCAACCTGCTGGGCGGCGCGCAGGGCAGCTCCTCTGCGCTCGCAGCAAGGTGCCCCCGCATGTGCAGACCTCGCACGTGCAGACCTCGCATCTGCAGCCCCGTGCTCCCCAGCAGCAGGGCCAGTCTCATTCACAGGTCTGCAGATCTTAGAGGCACACAGCATGCCCCTGTGCAGAGAAGGCTCTGCCGCCTTCCCGCGGCTTGCCAGCCTCTGACTCTGCCTTTTCCCTCCTTCCTTGTCACCCACTGGGTTTGGTAGGTGGGCTAAGCAGCACCGCCATCCATCTATCCATCCACTCATTCACTCATTCGTTCTTCATCCAGCATCCCACCAGGTACTGCAATGCGCTGCTGGGCACTACCAGGGGCTCCTAGTCCAGCAGGCAGCCCGACTCCAGAGAGGGCTTTCCTGGAGGAAGCACAGGGGCTGGGCGCAGGGCAGCCTCGGTCCCCTGGGGTAGAGGGTGTCTTTGTCACTCTGCCAGCTGGGGAAGAGTGCAGTGGGCAGGGAAGGGAATTCCAGGCACGAGGCACAGGAAGCCTCATCCAAGGGACTGAGAAGTTTCCTGGAATCCCAGGAGGGGTGGGCTGAAGGCCTGAGAGACGATCTGAAGCTCTGTTTTATGAGAATCTTCCACAAAGTTAATGAGCGTCAAGTAGGAAAGACTGAAAAATGCAAAGTGAACCAATAAAACTGAATCTTGTCAGAATTTCCTTTGGAAAAAAAATCCGGTGTGACAGGAAACCAACCAACCCTATAGACTTTCCAGAATAGTCACTTGGGATCCTCTCCTCCCCTCTCCTCCCCTCTCCTCCCCTCTCCTCCTCTTTTTTTTCCCCTCCCCTCCCCTCCCTCCGTCCCTTCCTCCTTCCCTCCCATTGACCTCTCCAGCAGCATTCTGTCAGTAGATACCTCCTGAGTGCCTGGTACGTGCCAGGCATTTGCCAGGTGCTGGGGTCTGTGGAAACATCGTGGCTGCACCTGGGCCCACTTTTGGGAGCTACCATGCCACCTGTTGGCTGAGGACTCTACTTCTCTCATACTAGGTCTGGATGGGCGGGACTGCCCTGAACAACCCGATGTGTCTGGCCACGCCCAGGCATCGCACAGTGGTCACAGCGTGGCTGTCGGTGCTCGGGGGTGAGGTGGCTGGGCTCATGGGCAGAGCTCCGTCAGTGGCTGTGCAGAGGAGGGTGGGGGAAAGCGTTGATCCAAGAGAGAGAACAAGCTGGTCTTCACTTTCAGCCCGTCATCTAATGAGGAAAGCGTACAAATAAGCCATGTTTTGCTCTGTCTCTGGAGTTTCAATGCATTGGCCTGAATGCCTTTAAAAATTGGGAGCGAGGGATCCCAGCTGTCGGGGGGGAGGACTCCTAGCTGTTGGGGAGGGAGGGATCCCAGCTGTTGGAGGGAGGGATCCCAGCTGTGGGGGGGAGGACTCCCAGCTGTTGGGAGGGAGGGATCCCAGCTGTTGGAGGGAGGGATCCCAGCTGTTGGAGGGAGGGATCCCAGCTGTGGGGGGGAGGACTCCCAGCTGTTGGGAGGGAGGACTCCCAGCTGTCGGGGAGGGAGGGATCCCACCTGTGGGGGGGGGAGGACTCCCAGCTGTTGGAGGGAGGGATCCCAGCTGTTGGAGGGAGGGATCCCAGCTGTGGGGAGGGAGGGATCCCAGCTGTTGGAGGGAGGGATCCCACCTGTGGGGGGGGGGAGGACTCCCAGCTGTCGGGGAGGGAGGGATCCCAGCTGTTGGAGGGAGGGATCCCAGCTGTGGGGGGGGAGGACTCCCAGCTGTGGGGGGGAGGACTCCCAGCTGTCGGGGAGGGAGGGATCCCAGCTGTCGGGGGGGGGGAGGACTCCCAGCTGTTGGGAGGGAGGACTCCCAGCTGTTGGGAGGGAGGACTCCCAGCTGTTGGAGGGAGGGATCCCACCTGTGGGGGGGGAGGACTCCCAGCTGTCGGGGGGGAGGACTCCCAGCTGTCGGGGGGAGGACTCCCAGCTGTTGGGAGGGAGGAATCCCAGCTGTTGGAGGGAGGACTCCCAGCTGTTGGGAGGGAGGAATCCCAGCTGTTGGAGGGAGGACTCCCAGCTGTTGGGAGGGAGGAATCCCAACTGTTGGTGGGAGGAATCCCAGCTCTCTGGTCGTGTAGTTCTCTTTCCATCATTGTGAAACCAGTCAGGTTTGGGGGACTTGAGACAATGGATTCATTAATTATTTTCAACTGCTTTCCTTAGCCATGTATGTGATGCTTAACATAATGCTTAAAGCCCTTTTCATGTTATAAATATTACTCCATTACATTAGAGGGCTAGAATTTCTCACGTGGTGACTGTTACCTTCCAATAATAATATTAAGGGCATTTCTATAGCTCTTGAAAGCTTGCCAAATGCTTTCCTGTACATTAGCTAATTTGATTTTCATAATGACCCTATGTAAATTGGGATTCTCATCTCTCTTTTAAAATGAGGAAACTGAGGCTCGGAGAGGTTAAGTAATGTGCCCGAGATCACACAGCTAGGAAGGGGTTGGGCAGGGCCTTGCTGCTGGTCCAGCTTGACCCTACTCCACAGACCTGGGTTGGCCAGGCGGGGGGTCTTCATGGAGCAAGTGCGGATGCCAGCATCAGGGGGCAGACGGAGCATGGAACCCAGGTGTCGAGAACTCATGGACAGCAGCAGTCAGTGCTTGAGGGGCGGCAGGCAGGGAGGGAGGGAGGGCAGTGGGCATGCGGGTGCCCCGGGCATCAGGACAGAGGCTGGTGTGACCGCAGGTAGAGCCTCGAATGCCCGGGTCCTGTCTCCCTAGAGAGGCCAGGCCCCGAGTTCTGTGGACAGACACTTGGAGAGTGCGAAGGACCAGCTGGGCACATGGAGGAGAGAGCAGGGAAGGATGTGGCTGCTTTGCCCTTCGCTTCTGGGTTTAGACGAGTCTTCGTTCCTTCAGGAAGCGCAGGGGGAGCCGTGGGGTGGGAGGAGGCCTTCTGCACATTCTGTTGCAAGGTTCTGCCCCACCAAGGGACATGCCAGTCCTGGGCGCTGATATGCAGACATGGGATCCCATTTCTGCTGCTTTGGAGAGAGGGGAGGCAGGCCGGAGGCTGTGCAGAATGTGAGTTTGTTTACAGAGGGACTCGCAGGGCCCCTCCCCAGACTCTGAAGAGGGCAGCTCCTGTGTCTGGTAGAAGCACCGAGAGTGAGATAGATTTGAATGGTGGCTTTAGCACAATTGTGGCCTCTATTAGGAAAGATGAGGTTGGGTGACTCCTGAGCTGAGAGGACCTCTGAGGATAGTAGGACTGGGGAGTCTCAGGTCCAGAGAGGGAAGTGTTTTTCCCAGAGTCACACAGACATGCAGACAGGACCACCTATGACAGCTTAAAAACCCATTCTGATTCTAACCCATGTTATGTCTGAATTTTTTTTTTCAGAAGTAGGCTTTAAGATGGGAGTACTTCTATTTTTTACAAATGCAATAGAGAGCAGAGCAGTGGAGGAATGATTCTCCTTGTCACCTTCTGAGGTCATTGTGACAGGAGCTGCTGGGGGGAGAAGATGGAGATTTACCTTCCAGTATCCCTGTCTTTGCTGCCCTGCTGACCTGGGTAGGCCAGAGAACCTTGGGACTTGATTGGTTGTTTGTAGGAGCTGCTAGAATGGACATCTCAGGACATGTCTAATGCATTCCTACCTATAACCTCCACATGTGTCATGAGAGGCAGTGTGGCCTGGCTGTGTTTCTGGAAGGTGTGGCCCACGGCCTCCTTCTGTCAGAACCGCCCAAGGCACTGGCCGGCTGATGTGCAGAGTCCTGGGTCCTCCCAGACCTACTGAATCAGAACCTCTGGGGTGGGGCTGGGAACTGCATTTTAAATATGCCCCATACATGGCTCTGAGGTTGGCCAAGGTGTGGGCACCTCTGGCAGGGTGGGGAAGGTGGGGAACCGTGGAGGCTGTGTGACCAGGGGCGAGTTGTTTCCCCCACACGTCTCTGAGCCTTGGCTCTACTCCCTGTTAAGGGTGCCATTGCCCCTTCTGGTGTCCAGGCTGTCAGGGTTGCCTTGTGTGTGTAAAGCATTTGATGCCCCAGCCCGATGGGCAGCGCGTGCTCAGTGAGTGGTGACCTTTACTGGGCTCGTTACAGATGAGCAGGGCAGGGTGTGATTCAGGGTGCCCCGGTGGATGGGGCGCACCGCTGGGAAGGGTGCCTGGCCAGGACCGGCGGGGATCCCTTGGAGGACAGGTGTGTCTTGGGAGTCGGGGAGAGGCTCAGTTTGGGAAGAGCTTATAGTGTCCTTGGAGATGGGGTCCTCCTGCCCCACCCGGTGGCAAAGCCTCCCCGCATGTGGCCTGCAGAGGCCCCAGACAGCGCTCAGGTTGGTGTCCTGCTTGGGGTCATGGTGTGGAGCGGGTTCTGGATCCCACTTGCTTGCCCTTCAGCCAGGAGCCTGCAGCAGCTTTTCTGAGCCGTGAGGAGTGGTCCAGGACCCTGACAGCAGGACTAGGGTGACCTCTCCTGCCCTCCTGGGTGTGGCTGTGGGAAGGGAGGGGCTGATGGTCAGGGAGACTGAGGCTGGAGCATATGTGTGGGGGGCGTGAGGAGGCCTATCAGGTAGGTTCCAGGGGAGGAGCCACCGGGGCTGGAGCCACATGCGCGGCCGATCATTGTTGGAGGAGACGCCTGCTCTCCCCTTCCTGTTGGCTGGTTTTCATGGAACTCCCTCCCTCCCCTGACTGCCTCCTTACCTAGATGTCCCTCCTCCTCCTTTTATGTCCTTTTCTTCCTCTCCAAAGGGGACCAAGCCCCACTGGCTCCTCCGCCCGCCTCCACCAAGCCCTGCCCACTGTGGGTGCCTTGTGCAGTGCTGGGCTCCTGCGTCTCTGTGATGTCACCCAGGTCCCACCAGATGTGCGTGTCCTGATCCCTCTGACCACCAGCCTGGAAGTGACCCAGAGTCTTAGGTGCTGGGCAGTGGAGTTTGTGCACCCCCATCTGGATTGAGTGTCTGTGCCTCCTGTCTCCCTAGTCCTGGAAGTGAGCCTCATTTATGGGCACGGACATCCAGGTCTCCAGGGAGGTCTGGAGCCAGGGCAGCCCTAGTTGATCTCATACAGTGCCCTCATCTTAGGGGGCTGTGTTGGCCCAGGATTTTCCTGGGGTGGGGGTACCCAGCTGCTGGGTAGACACTGCATCCCTAGTGTGTGAGGGCAAGGACATTTGGCTGGGAGAGGAGGGAACCACCCGGGGATGCTGGCCCTGCCTCTTCCTGCTCAGCTGCTGTGTGGCCCCCTTTAGGATGATCTGAGTAAGACCTGCAGGGACCTCCATGGAGCATGGGCATGGCCCCTGAGATGCCCTGGGGACATTTTCCTGTGTGGGTCTTTCCAATTGTTTTTCCTGTGTCTTGTCATCTTCTTGAGACTTGAGGATAACTTTGTCTCCAAACATGCGGGTATTTCTTACAATTAGATAGTTAATATACTGATGGTGGGCAGATGGTGGTGGTGCTTTGTTGGCATTTTTTAAACTAAAATTTTAATATTCTTATTGTGGAAAATGTGCAAACTTCAGAAAGTAACATGTAAAGCAAAATAACAATCACCATAATCCCATATGTTGGTTTAGAAGTAAATTTTAGGCTTCCTAGCAAAAAATTTGTCAAGAGTACTGGAAGAGACCTTCCATACCACACTCCAACAGAAACCGTGGCATCGATGTCATGGTGAACCCTGTGCTGGAGGGGCAGGGGTTGACAACCCTTCAGTAAATGAGATGCCCGCTGCAGGGGGCCCTCTCTGCCCTTGATCCCTGTGCTGCGTGGGGTCTTCATTCCTCGTGATCTTTACCTTGTCTGTTCTGGGACTGTGTGCCTGTGTGCATGAGTGTGTATGTGCCTTGTGTGTGCTGTGTATATATGTGTGCCTGTGTGTGCATGAGTGTGTGTGTGCCTTGTGTGTGCATGTATATACGTGTGCCTCTATGTGTGTGTGTATGTGCACGTGTACCTGTGTGTGTGCGTGGGTGTGCACCCACATATGTGCAACTGCATTCACTAAACTGGAACTCCCTGAGGGTAGGGCGGTTCCTACCTCTGCCCTAGCACCCAGCACTACTCTGGCGTTTAATCAAGCAGGAAGCTGAGTTTGATGAACGCAGGTGGCCCCCTTTGGGAGCCTTCTGACTCCTCCAGACGCACTGAGTTCTCTTTCCCCGAGCCCAGTGCAACGCATCCACATTTTTCCAGCAGCACACCTCCCGCAGTATTGTCAATATTTATTTGAGGTCATTGGTACCTTGGCCCTGCCTGGCCCTGGCTTCCTCAGGGAGCCAGCCTCCAGCACAACACCAGACACCAGGGCTCAAGGTCAGTGGGCATGTGTTTGGGCTTAAACAGGTGAGAGTATTTACTGGGCTTTCTGTGCTGCCTGCACCAGCAGCTCCAAAATGACATTTCAGGAATTGAATTATGGACATTTCAGTACTTGCAGAATCCAGGAATAGAATATTTGATTATATCTGTTGGAAGTCATTGCCACAACCAGCTTCGTTTTCTAAGCCAACATCTAAACCGAGTGGGGAGAGACAGCGGGAGAATGCTGTAATTACTTGGTTTTTCCAAAAGCACATCTCCCAAGCTGGCAGCAGCCGGTGGCTTTCCCCCTGGTTTGGGGAAAGCCTGAGGACCCATTCCTGCCCCCTAGCCGGGCCCAGACTGTATTGCTTTCTGCAAGATGCATTGCCCCTGCCCGTGCCATTGGGGCAGAGCCTGCCCATCACACTGAAGAGCTGCTCAGACTGAAAGTGCTGTGTTGGCGGCAGCGGCTGCAGCAGAAGGACCCTCTCTTCAGCTCAGCGGTGCTGGGGAACAGGAGCCATTTAGCTCTGCCGTGTAAAGTCCCACCACGCCCGTGGCCTGATTTCTCTGCACCCATCTTGCCTTTTAGGGGTTGTTGACCTCGGGGCTCACACATCCCCTGGGGCCTCAGCAGCCATCGGGGTTAGTTGCTCTTTTCTCGACCCTTTAAGGAATTCTCTCTGGATTTCCCCTGGACATATGGTATCTGCAGAACCTATAGAGGTCTCAGGATGCCCTTCTAGGCCTGCAGGGGCACCTGCCTTCTGAGTCCATAGCAGTTGCGGTGCTGGGAGGCTGGGGCGAGGCGCATGGAGACACTTGGTGGAGCTGAGCTGGAGCCTCGGCTTTCTGGTCGCTTCATAATTCAGGCCCATCTGACAAGCATCCGTAAGCATCTGCCCATGACAGGAGTGAGGTCAAGAGCCACAGAACGCAGCGCCTGCCCCCCAGGTACCCATGGTGCAGGAGGAGGTGTTCGAGGGATGGGCTTGGATAACAGGCTCAGTGGCGGCCCAGGAGGGCATCCCTGAGGCTGTCTCGGAGGAGGTGGTGGTTCAGCCAGTCAACTTTGTCCATTGGAAACTGTCGTCAATTCCCTGTTAATCAAATAATAAGGAATACGCTGTGTTTGGATTCACTAAGGAAAGCTGAAAGTGAGATAACAGGAGGCACAGATTCAACCAGAATATAATTATACTTTAAGAAGTTCAACTCATAATTTTGAAAAAAGAAAAGGCTCTGGCCTCATTAGGTCACCCCAGTGTATCCTTGAAACCACCTTAGTCCTTGAAATGTGCTTCTTAACATTTTGGAAAAAACAACTTTCTCCTTCTATATATAGTCCTTATCTCAATGTGCAGGTGACTACCTCGTCCGCTTCCCTTCAAGAAATGTACTGGGTCGGGCCTCAGGGGTGGGGACTCAGATATTGTATTGTGGCATTCTGCCCAGGTGGGACCTATGTGTCCTTTTTCAGAGCTCCTTTGGAGACCCTGAACTAAATCTGGGAGCCCCTTTTCTACTTTCATTCCTGAATTTCTCCTTCCATTTCGTAGTGACTACTTTCCCATTTCCAAAATTTCCTTTGGTTTTATCTTCTCCCAATCTAATTCCCATCAGTCCTGGAGCAGGTGGGGTACCTCTGGTTGGGGGTTGGGGGTTGGGGGTTAGGTGTGGGGACAGGGAAGCAGCCTGTGTTCACCCACATGTGCTTATAGGCGCATGCCCAGAACTTGGCCATGGGGGAGACGTGGAGTTAGGATGTCCAGCCTGGCTAGACCCTGCCTGTTTTGTCCCCATCTATAAAAGCCCTGAATTGTCACATGCAGAGCTGGCTGACTGCAGAATACTTAGTTGGATGCTTATAGGAAGAGGATCCAAGGAGCAGAGAAGGTGATGCATTTTGTGTGGCCCCAGAGCAGGGGCCAGCACATGGGAGCTGAGTGATGACGAGGCTGCCCCATGATGCCAGGGACACTTAGGGCAGGCTCTGGACGATACGGTGACCACTGGCACTGGCCTTTTGCAGGGCACAAGAGCCTGCCAGGGGGTGTAATTCAGGGGCACCAAAAAAGGTGCATCAGAAACCCTGAGCTGCTGAAAAACTCCAAGGATGCATTCCTCTGTTGAGTGGTGACCTGCTCTGGAGTCTGAGGGCTCACAGGCAGCAGTGTGTCCGGGGAGGACTTGCGTTCAGGTTCCAACTTTGCCGCTAGCTTCTGGCTGACCCCTGTCTCTGTGGGCCTCAGTTTGCTCCTCTAAAGTGAAGGGGCCATCTAGGATTACCACAGAATTGGATGTGTTATGGGGCTGCCTCCTTTGCTTGTGGGCTCCATGGCAGAGCAGAGAGGCTGCAGGGCCAGGTGGGGGCTGGCTGGCCGGGAGGCCAGCGGTGGGGAGAGGCATTACCGAGGGCCCCAGAGCGGCAGAGGCAGAGCCACAGGAGCAGGTGGGGCAGGCGTAGGGCCTGGTGTGTGGTGTGGCTCCACTGTCTGCAGCTTGGGGCTCTGTGAGTGTGGCTGGCCACTGGGATTGGAGGGGAAAGCCAGTCTGAATATATTGCTCCTTAGAAGTGACTATGCCCTGGAGCAGAGGGCACGGCCGTCTTGAGTCTACACCTGCCCCGTGTCTTTGACCATTTTACATTTCCCTCTGAGAAGAGCTTTTTGTAGCAGATCGTTCCCAGTGCTCACTCTGTGTTCTCCACGTCCTCTGAATGCAGAGCCTGACCTGGGCTTTGAAGCCTCAGGTAGCGCATTTGGTTCTGGCGCAGGCAAGAGAGGGGGTAGTCTCTGCTGGGGGAGGAAGGCCCAGGGTGTGGCCTGCCTGCTGCCCTCTGCTCGCTGGGGGCCCTGCAGAGCCGCGTGCTTGGTTGGAGCGAGGGGTCAGTGGGGAGAGCAGATGATCTGGAGAGACCAGGTCCCTCTCCCATGGCTGGCCAGCACGCAGCCTTTGTTCCTGGGCAGCCTTTCTCTTGGGCTTTTCATTCCAGACTCCTTGTTTTTCACTCTGAGGTTTCCTATTCATCTCCCAGAGGAGACCACCTGAGTAGACAGAGACACCCGCCCCAGCCCTGCCCGGGAAGGTCCTGTGGCCTGCTGTGCTCTGCGGAGTCCCACCGCTAAGGTGGCAGCGTGCCTTGGAGGACGGGGCAGGGGTGTGGCACTCACTTGGGTGGGTCTGGCTTTCTCTGCATGGTTCTCTGGTGCTCGCTGGCTCTGGATCAGGCTTTGCTTCTGTGACTGTTCAGGAGAGTTAAGTTAGTGGGCCCCGCTGCCCCTGCGGAGCTGCTGGCACTTTGCTCGCTTGTCTCATTCTCAGAAGGCTGTTCCGCATCTCTTGTTTCCTCTGTCCTGATTATTTTTGAAGATGAAAGGTTACATGCACTGGTGGTCTTTGTCTCATATAAAAGCATGAGAACCATGTAGCTTAAGTGCTGAGTATACAGTGAGTATATATCACCAGCTGGTTCTGATTTTAGTTTTGCTTTACCTCTGTGCCTGATTGTCCGAGGCATGGGCCATGGCAGGGAACTGAGTGACCTTGAGCTGCCTCGGTTGAGGACAGGAGGAGAATTCTTGGAGAGAGGCGCTTCATTGGGGCACAGCTTGAGTCCCTGGGGTGAGCTGAGTACCCACTCCATGCCTCTGTCAATGATTAAGCACCTACTGTGTCCTGGATGCTGGATCCAACAGGGTGATACAGCAATGGGTAATGCTTGACCCTGCGGGAGTTCCCAGTTGGGTGGGGGAGGCAGGCAGGGGAGCGTGTGGTTATGACATGCAGTGGGACAAGTGATGTCACAAAAGCGGGTGCCCCACATTCGCCAAACTGCCCTTCAGAATGGCTGTCACCTGTGAAGAAAATGGCAGCTGCTCCTGTCCCCTGACCCAAGGACAGAACCGGCAGCCTGTGGGGTACGTAAGGAGCCAGCATCACACTCGTGGCCCATAACCATGGCTAGTTCTGGAGAAGGCCGCCAGTCTCTGGGTCCCAGGGCTGCTGCTCCTGAAGCTCCCATCTGGCCCATATCCCTTCAGTGCCCTCCAGGAGGGAGTGGATCAGCTCTGCAGGGGACCCAAGAGAGGGAACCTGCACACACAGTGCTGCCCCTCAAACAGGTATGACCCTGTGAGGCTCAGAGCCACCCAGCCATTTGCCAGGAGGATGAGATCCTGGAGCAACCCACAGGATGAGTTGGGCAGAGGGAGGGGGCAGGGGAATGTGAGCTGGCACGCAGGCCGGCAGGTGGGGCCGGGGGCTCAGGGATGAGGGTGAGGTCGCCTGACTGGAACGGGAGACAGACAGAGAAACTGAGGCTTGGGTGAGCAAGGAAAGGGCAGAAAGGGGCCCCCCGGGGGGTTCTCTGCCCTCGATGCCATGCTGCTTCTCATGAATAAGACATGAGGTGGGTGGAGGGCCTAGGAGGATCATTATTATCATCTGACTTGGTAATAGAAAAATTAAAATTTAAAGTGATCTAAAGTGACGAGTGACAGAAATGTTCCTAGAAACCGGAGATTGGGTGCTGAGCAGATCTCAGTATAGATGATATCAGACACAAAACCCCCTGAATTTCATGACTGCTGCCGTCCCATGGGCTTGGGTGACCTGGCTGGGCCCACCTGGTTCCCTGTGGGCAGCAGCTTCTGCTCACTGTTGGGTTCCAAATGCTGCAGGCTCCTTCCTTCCTTAAGAGTGTCCTAGATCCTCACCCTGAGCCTCAGCAGAGTCCTTGAGGTCAGTGGGGCAGAACACCAGAGCCACAGGGACAACAGGACCTGAAACACTTATTTTAATTATAAGAGTTGTGTAACAGCATGTCAGAAAGTTGGCAAAATATGGGGCAAAAACAAGTCACCGATGGTCACTGTCTAACACAGCACTCACTCACACTTGCGTGCTCCCTTCTGGTCTTGTGTGTGTTGCAGCATTGGCACATACATTACGAGGTTGTGGTTGACAGTTCTCCCTCTTGCTGTGGTCTGGTCTTTAAGGACAGCAGCCAGGAGCTGTTTCTCTGCAGGATGCAGAGACAGAACCTGCCCTCAGGCAGCTGACAGTCCAGCCCAGGTGGGATTTGGGGGAAGTGAGCCCACATCCTGCCTGTAGGGCCCTGTGAGCCGCATCCTGTCTGCACCAGCCATAGGTGGGGTTGAACCAGCGCAGGGAGACAGACTCGGGGTGCATTTAATTCAAATGCAAATACAAAACGTTGTGACAAGGGCTCAAGTAGGGGTGGGAGCATAGTGTTGGGTGGAAGAAGTGAGCTGGGTGTCAGGGCCGGCGAGGATGTAGAGAGAGGTGGGCAGACCTTTCCCCCTGCCACTTAGAGGTGGTGTCCTCATCACTTGCTTTCTGGTGCGGACCACCGCCTGCAGTCATCCTGTTTATGGATTGTGATTGGCGGGTGGTCTGTCTCCTCCGTCACCGCGGAAGCTCCATGGGGCAGGGACTTGTTGGCTTCATTCATCATGCAGAACAGGTGCTGAAATGTATCCTGAATGGACGGATGGAAGAGGAGGGAGAGAAGTGGGCAGGTGCTGTGTAATGTAAGAACTCCACGGGCTGGCCTCGGAGCCTGGCCTTTGGTGGGCGCTGAGCCTCGAAGGGAATCTAAGACCTCTCCCCTCATTAGTGGTCTTTAGGGAAGAAGTACTGTAAAATCATACAAGAGAAAAGAGGTGGGTGAGGGGAGAAAAGAATTTCTACCCACAGTCCTAGCACAAGTGGTGGGTGACATTTTGGTGTATGTCCTACCCAAGGATGCCCCTGCATGATGCATATTCCTATAGCCATAATTCCACAAGTGAGATACAGTATTCCTTATCTACGTTTCAAACCCTCTTTTTTTCATTGAACACTTTGTTAAAAACCCTCGTTTTTTCATTCAACACTTTGTTCTTCCCTGAGATTCACCAGGCAGGACCCAGCTGACAAGGTAGGCTCCTCCTGGGACTCGGGGGCTTTCCCGGCCCACAGTTGTGGCACAGCAGCTGTCTGTGCACTTGAGTCGTCCAGGTGGGCAGAGGGCATGGGTACAAGCAGCACTCCTATTTCATTTTGTTTAGGAAACTTAAGACACAGAGTTAGCCAGGATCACAGATTACAGCGATGATGCTGGTATTTGTAGTGTGGCATGTTAGGACGAATGTAGACTGTGCATCAGAATTGACCTGGATTTAAGTCCCAGATCTTCCTCTTAGCAGATTTGTGACCTTGGACAAGTTACATCACTTCTAGGCTTTAGTTTCCTCACTGTAGACGGGGACAGGGACGCTACTTCCCTCTGAGAGCTGCAGGAGAAAATGAATCCAAACACAACCTGTACCGCACCACCTGAGGCATAGTAGATTCTTAGCAGATGGTGGCTCCTTTCTGCCCTTCTGTATCTGGAAAAAAATGGAAGAATCAATGAAAGATTATCAATTAATAAAATAAATCAGGAGGGTTGTTGGAGAGACAATAAATATTCATATTGGCCATACCCACTTAATAACATAGTTTTAAAAGTCCATTCTTGTGCTGAAGTTGTTATGTTGGTGGTTACACAACTGTATGTATTTGTCAAAACTCACTGAACTGTACACCTAAAAGGGTGAATTTTATTGTACATAAATTATACCTTAAAAAACTTGATTTTCCAAAAAAAATACCATTCTTAATGCCAACAAAGAATATGAGAATATCCAGGTCTAATATTAAGGAGAAATGTGCCTGACCTAGATGAAGGAAAAATGACATTTCGTTGTTGTTTTTCCCCCTTGTTGCAAAAGTTAAACATGTGATTCATCCAGTGCACAGGTATTCATTGAGTGCCTACTGTGTGCCAGGCACTGTTTTAGGCTCTGGGAATACACCTGAGAATTAAAATAACAAACCTCCTGCCCTCATGGACCTCACATTTAGTAGGGGGAGACCAATAATAAACATAATCAACAAGTAAATTATGTAACAAGTTAGGTGGTACGTGCCATGGGAAGAAATAGGTCAGGACAGTGGGAGCCAGGAGGGTGTTAGAGGGAAGGCCTTGCAATTTTAAACAAGCCAGTTGTGGCAGCCTCATTAAGAAGGTGATATTTAGGCAAAACATGGGGACCACAGAGCCTGTGCAAGGCCCCAAGTGGGAGGGGGCCTGGTGGGCTCAAGGAGCAGCAAGAGCATCAATTCTGGAAAACCTGAAAGAAGTAAACACTCCTAACCAGGCAGGGACAGTCCCAGATCACATGGTCTTAAATGTCTTGAATATCACAAAATACATATTTGTTTACCATAATCAGACTGTATTTTTTACATACCTCATTGTAGCCTGTTTAACGCAATAAGTTATTAAATTTGTTTTTCTATTTTATTAAAATCGTCCTTCGTGGCCCACTTTGGAAAGCATTGGCAGAGTTCCATTCCGGGGTGTGCACTGTAATTCACTTAACGAACAACCTGCAGTTCAGTATTTAGGCTGCGTCTTTCTAGAAAGCACTGCTGAGAGGTGTGAGGAGCACTGGCCACGGAGGCTGCACCAGCCCCGAGTGGCGGGAGGGAAGGTGGCCAAACCATGGCAAGCACACACTTACCTCGTGTTGCAGACTTTCTGGACACTGTGTTTACTGTGCATTTTCCATTGCATTCCATTGAGAAAAGCGCTTCTCCTGGAAAGCTGTCTGGATAGCACTTGAAAACGTAGCTAGAAAACTGCCTCCTTCCCAACTTTGTGGACGCCCTGGTACAGTTAACGGTCCTCACCTGCTGTGGCCACATATCCAAGTGTCCTGGCGACATGGCCCTCTGATCCCACCCTGGGCACCTCTCTCTCCTGGGCCACTCGCTCCCACCCTGTGTCACAGGACCTGGGCCCAGCGCAGCTTCTCCTGGTGGCTTCCTCCTGCTCCTGGCTCGCAGGTCCCTCCATCCCCCCGCATGGGTGTTTCCTGATCATCCCAGCAGAGCTCAGCTCTGAGGGCGGCCCCAGGGCATTGCCTTCCCCAGGCCTGCCTGCCCCTCTTCTCCCACTCGACAGGTAGTGACGGGGCATCCCCAGCTGCCCTGCACTGGGTTTGGCAGCAACACACAAAAATGGTTATCAGGGTGCTCTGTTCTGAGGAATTGTCGGTCCAGGATGAAAAGTAAGCACATAAACACACGTGAGCATCCGCGGGCATCCCAGCGGCTGCCCAGCGGGCAGGAAAGGCACCCAGAGGAGAACGCATGTGAGCAGTGTGTGGGGGAGGGAGGGTTGGACGGAGCAGAAGACGCTGGGCTGGTGGGGACGGGGGGTGAGGGGGACTCTTAACTTTGGGCTGAATGATTTAATGAGCAAGGTGGTAATTTCCAGGCCTGTGATATTGTGATGGCCCAGATGTTGGGGTTTGGGACAGCACTGGCTCATTTGGTGTAAGTCATTTAGATTCAGAGCTCTTGATGGGATTTGTGGTATGGTAGGATCCTAGGGCTAGATTCAGCTGTCTGGATTCTCTGGCATTTTCCAGTGTCAAGACTCTGCAGCTACCTTGCCCAAGGCAAGGTGGAGAGAGGTATGGTTTCATGATTGGTTTTTTTTTGTTTTTTTTTTTTAAAGCCTGCTTTGAAGAGAAGTGTGGGACTCGTCTGAGTGAATAGTTCACATTTCCAAGGCAGGTGGGGCAGAGAGGTTTGGTTGCAGATCTTAGTTTTAACTCCTGTCCTGCCAAAGGAGGGTGCTTGTCTTAGCCTGTCCGGCTGCCACAACAGATTACCACAGACCAGGGTCTTACACAACAGATGTTGATTTCTCACATTGCTAGAGACTGGAAACCTGAGATCAGGGTGCCAGCCAGCATGGTGGGGTTCTGGTGAACCCACCTGGTTTGCAAACGGCTGCCTGCTTACTGCATCCTCACAGGGAATGAGAGAGATTGAGCTCTAGTCTCTTCCTCTTCATAGAATGACACTAACCCCATCATGGGGGTCTAACCTCATGACCTCATCTAAACCTAATCACCCCCAAAGGCCCCTCCTCCTAATACGATCCCATTGAGGGTCAAGCCTCCAAGATGCAGATTTGGGGCAGGCACACTCAGTCCATAACAGTGTTGCACCGTCTAGGACAGGAGAGGGGGGTGAGGTTGTGTCTGCTGGACATGTGGGTGATTATGGATGTTAGATGCTCATTGTGGAAAATGCAGAAAAGAAAGCAGCAAATATAATCCATAATCCTGCAGTTCTGAGACAATCACAGCAGACACCTGGGTCCGTTTCTTGTGAGTATTCATTTACTGCGTGGTGAAGTCATATGTGTTTTAACTGACATCATACTACATATTCACGTCAGGTCCCGCTCTCTCCATTTAATACCATATCATCCCAATTCCTGTGTCATTAAAAATGATTTGCAAACATAACTTTTAATGGCAAGTCACAGAAGTTGTTGGACTTGGACATGATTCAGCCCAGCCTTCTCATTCCCTGGAAGGCCACCCCTTGTGACCCTCCGCACCCTCCCTGGAGACATCAGGGCTGAGCAGGGAGTTGGGACGGACGCTGTCCTCATGTTCTCTCCATGTGGTCACTTGGCCTCCGTCACCAGAGCGCCTTTGAGCTGCAGCGGCCAGGCCTGTGATTGTCCACTTGGACCAGTGGGTGATTCTGAAGACTAGATTCGAAGTCCAGCCTTGCCGCTTACAAAAACCCGTGCCTCCTTCTTTCTGTTTGTAGAATGTACCTCACTACTTGTTTCTTAGAAAAGTGCTCTTGAGGGTTGCTAGACTTGAGGGGACAGAGGCCTGGCTCCCTTTCTTGGCAGGTGGGCTGTGGGCAGAAAGCTATGGACCAAGCACTTCAAATTGCGTGGGGCTGTAGCTGACCCTTCCACGCTGGGTGCTGAACAATGGTACAGTCAGGTGGCCCCACTGAGTAGTGGGGTGACCATTGCCACTGGACGCCTCTTGGTAGGTGTCATATGGTGCTGCCTTGACCACATACACACAGCAATTCCATTCACCACTTTATGAGACGTGGCATGTATATCAGATTGGCTGAGGATGCAAAACTGGAGTGCTATTGAAGTTCCAGAAGCTCTGGTAGGCTGAAAAGATGATGAAAATAAGATGAAATGTGGCAGGGTTAAAGGCAGGCTTTGCACTCTGGTTTAAGTATAGAGTCGATCATGCATGAGAGTACAGGTGTGAGAAAAAGTCAGTTTTAGGAAGCTGAGTGTACACTTGGAATGGAGCTGGAAGTAGGAGCAGCCCGGCTGTGGGTACTTTGGACAAAGCTTCCCCTAGAGGCTTAGGAAGGGGGACTCCCTGGCCTGAATCCACCTGGAGGTCCAGACAGGGCTAATAACCAACCTGGAAGAGCTCTGCACATTTTGATTGCACAAATGCCCGCAGCCCTGAGGAGCCATATAATGCGCAGTTGTGCAACTGTTGTGCTGCTTTTTCTTTTGCCACAGGAAATTTGCAATTAAAAAAAAAAAAAGTCCAGCTCTCAGTCAGAAGTGCATGAGATTTGCTTGGTCTAGAGACACACCAGCTCCTATGCTCTGGGGTGGTGAGATGTGTGGGCAGGTCAGCGGAAAAGCCCTGTGTGTGTCCTGTGGGCTCAGCCCACATCTTAGTGGGCACCTGGGCACATGAGATCCAGGGAGCATTTGCACAGAGGCCTGCTGTGGGGGAGGATGGGTGTTTGCTGTTTTTGTCTTTTAATCAACTGGCTCCTGGGCTTTTTCCAGCCAGGCCAGCCCTGCTGGAACAAGCCTGCATGCACCAGGCCAAAGGCCTCCCTAGGGGTGATGCGTTCAGGCCCGGGGTGCTGGGGTGCTGACCACAGCCACCCACTGACCTCCATGGTGCGTCAACAGAGTGCCTGCCTCCCTGGGGGGCTAGCTGCCCCCTGTCTGGGTGTAGGAACTTCTTGGAAAGTCCCTGGCACGGCTGCTCCCTGCACCCCAGCCCTCCCCATTTCCTCCCTCTCTCTCTCTCTCTCTCTCAGCTAACTCTTATTCTTCTTCAGGTTTAGGTGTCACCTCCTCTGGGAAGCCTCCCCAGATCCCAGGTTGGGCTGGAGGCCCCTCTGTGGGCCCCACTAGCATCCTGCACTCACCTGATTATGGCACATGTGACTTGGCCCTGTAATCTGCTGGGGCACTGAGCTCCTTGAAAGCAGGAATTGCTCTTGTTCACTGTTGCATGTGTAACACTTAGGACAGTGCCTGGCACATAGTAGGAGTTCAATTCACTATGTTTTGAATGAGTGAAAGAATGTACAAATGAGACCTCAATTCCAGCTCAAAGACCAGCCCACTACCCCGATGAGAATGTTCAAATGTGGGAACCATCGGGCATTTGGTTGGCTTGGGTCCCCTGGGTCACTGCTCATGCAAGACAGAGGCAGCCTCCAAGTCCTCAGGTGGCTAATGAGCAGAACAGGGTCCTAGCCAGCCCTGCTGGAAGTGTCAGGTGCCCCTGAGGTGGGCACCACCTGGGAGGTACATGTATCTGTGAAATGCCACGTAAACCCTTAATCATCCAAGCAAGGAGCCACCCAAGGCCTTCTTAAAGGATTTCATAAGGACTTAATTTTGTACTTGCACAATAGAGATGTGGGTCTGCTGATTCCTGGCAGAAGTCATATTCAGGGACCTTGCATCTCCTTTCCTGTTGCGGCTTTAGCAAGTCTTCTACTTTCTTGGATCTGAGTTTCCTCTTAGAGATGTCTAGTGACAAACTGAATATGACGCTGCTTCTAGACTGTAACTCACTGTACAGAGATGACTGTTCAGCCCCCCGTGGTTGGGCTTCACATGTGGACTCTGCTTTGATATGTCACACAGGAATGAAGGATCTGCTTTTGTTGGCCAGTCTATCTTCTGAACAACTTGGGGGTGTCCTGACCTTTTGTATCAACTCCTGTGCCCCCAAAACATAATGTCCTTAGAGCTGCCTGATAGAACATTTTGAGACTTTGGTCTATAATAAAGACTGGTCTTCTGTGGTCTTAAAATAAATATGACTTAAAAGTAAATGGCCATTAGGGAATTGCATATTAAAACAACAGTGAGATACCACTACACAGCTATTAGAATGACCAAATCCAGAAGACTGACACCACAAAATGGTGGCAAGCATTGGAGCAACAGCAACTGTTATTCACTGGGGGTGGGAATGCAAAATGGAAAAGCTACTTTGGAAAAACAGGCAGGTTGTACTCTTACTATATCAGCCAGCAGTCATGCTCCTCGGTATTTACCCAAAGGATTTGAAAACTTAGCTTCACATAAGGACCTGCACGCAGATGTTTATAGCAGCTTTATTCATCATTGCCAAAACCTGGAAGCAACGAAAATGTCCTTCAGTAGGTGAATTAATAAACAAACTGCAGCACATCCAGACAATGGAGTATTATTCAGCACTAAAAAGGAATGACCTATGAGGAAACTAAAATGTGTATTACTAAGTAAAAGGAGCCAGTCTGAAAAGGCTACATACTGTATGATTCCAAATATATGACCTTCTGGAAAAGACAAAAACAGGGAGACAGTGAAAAGGTCCATGGTTGCCTGGGGATGAGGGGAAGGAGGATGAATAGGTGGAACACAGGATATTTAGGGCAGCAAAACTAGTTATGATACTATAATGGTGGATACGTGTTGTTATACATTTGTTGAAAGCCATAGAGTGTACAATACCAAGAGTGAACTCTACTGTAGACTGTGGGCTTTGGGTGAGAATGACGTGTCAGTGTAGGTTCATTCATTGCAACAGATGCACCTCTCTGGTGTGAGGTGTTGATGGTGGGGGAGGGCAGGAGGCGTGTGGGAACCCTCTGTACTTTCCACTCAACTTTGCTGTGAACATAAACTGCTCTAAAAAATAAAGTCTATTAATTAAAAAAAAAAAAAAAAAAAGGGGAAGTGGCCACATGCGAAATGCGTCAGTGAGGGCTGTGCATCTTAAGACATGTCAGCAGGAGTAGAGACTGGAATAAAACTGCTTTCTACGGTTCTGGACAAGAGGCCACATGCATCGCCCCCTCACTGCTCCCTTGTGGGAGCAAGTGTAGACCGTGTGTGCCTGGCTGTGGCCGCCAGGCGTGGTCTCCACAGCAAAGCAGCCACGGAGGCTGCACGTCTTCCCGTTTCTGCTGGCCACGCCTCAGGGCACCCAGCACTTTTCCTGAACACTCGGAGCTCAGTTCCCTAGAGCTCCTTCCTGTTTGAGAGAAGTGTGGGGAGTGGCGGGCTTTCCTGTGCAAAGCTTTCGAGAGCTGGGTGTGCGGAGCAGCCCGGCACACCCTGCGGGACCTTTGGCCCTCCCCTGGGAATGCGGCCTGTGGTTTGATCTGCACGCCTTTGCCACGAGAGTCTGTCACGGGTTCAAAGGTACATCTGAGGGGTCATCAGTAGGGGAACACATTTATGTCAGGGTCTCTCAGCCTTGGCACTGTTGATGTTTTGGGCTGCATAATTCTTTGCCGTGGGGGCTGTCCTGTGCACAGTAGGGTGTTTAGCAGTATGGTTGGCCTCTACCCATTAGATGCCAGTAGACGAATTCCCCTCCCCCCCCAGCTTGTAATAACCAAAAGTGCCTCCAGACATTGCCACATGTCTCTGGGGGGGGTGGGGGTGCAAAACTGCCCTGGTTGAGAACCACTAAATTATATGTATATGAATATGTATGTGTACATGTGTGTGCATGCATGCATGTGTACACACACACACACACACACACATTTTTGCTGGTAATTCTGGGTTGGCAGACTTGCTCACTGGCCAATATTAGCTTCCTGATTCTTGCCTCTTCCCTTTAAAAAAGAATTTCCCAATCACAGGCAGACAGCAGAACAAACACAGACCTTTGCTCTTGGTGGGGGTAGGGGACGGTGGCTGGAAGGTCATCTCTTTCTTCAGTCGTGCCAGATAACCCACTTCGCTCACAAGGAGTGGGTTGGGAGGCTGGATGTCTGCAAGGTTGTTCTCCCAGCTCTGGGAGAAGTGAGGCAGCCGAGTACCTTCTAGGGCTTCCACACACACTCGTGCCTCACTGCCAGGCGGGGCAAAGCCCCTTCCCCTCCAATGGTCCCACCCCTGTGGGGCTACAGACACTAATCAGCAAGTCCCAGAAAAGTTATGCAGTATCAGTGGCTAAGTGTGACAAAGGGGAGCCTCGTGCTGCTGTAAAAGCCTGCAGCTGAGGGTTGGGGGGCTTCCCTAGAGAGGGACCCTGAGCTGGGTGCTGAAGGCACAGCAGTTCATTGGGCAGTTAGGGAGTATTCTAAGCAGAGCAAGTAGCCCAGTGGTGGGCCAGAGCTTGGCACTTGTAGAGAAAACCTCAAGACTTTTCATTCCAATTGTGAATTGAGCTGAGCAGACTGGAATCAGAGGTAAAAATAGAGACGAGAGGCTGTGGGAAGGGAGACCCTGCTGTGAGTGACCCCTGCTGAGTGCTTGGGGCATAAGATGCTTTGCAAGTGTTCTTTCTAGTCCTCTTCCCAACAGTCCATCTGAGCCGCGGGGCCTGGAGAGGCTGAGAGCCTGACTGAGGGCCGGCGGTGATTGTATCTCAAGGGGTGACTCCAGGACGCAGGCACTTCCTCCTGATAACCTCAGCTCTGGGGTGCTTGTCCTGGACTGACCCTGGAGGTTGTCTGGGGCAGGGTCCGGGAATGCATTCTAGCAAACAACGACTCCAGGCTTATTTCCCCAGCAGCAAGGGAGGAGCCCTTGGCAGGCTGAGGGTGAGCCAAGTTCCTTGGGTACACTTTCTGCACCGGAGCCCTGCCTCTCTCAGAGGCCAGGCTGGGTTGTGATTTTCCCTTTGATGTGCTGGGCTGATTTCATTCTCAATGCAGAATGGGAGCCATGTGGGCAGAGCACCGGTGAGCTGTCTGCAAGAGGATGGCAGAATCTGGTGTCTGCTTGGTCGAGCGGTGCCACTAATAGGATTCATGGAGCTTTCGGGTGTTTGTGGCATGGCGGCTGTGGCGGAAACTCAGAGGCTGCTCATTTGTGGGAAATGAATAATTTATTTCTGTTTTCAGATGACTTATTTCTTCATCACAGATACTGCAGCCGAGCTCCTGCGTGTTCTGGAGGCTACTGATTAAGTGTCTTCGGCAGGAGAGCTTGGCTTAATCCCTACGGCTCTGGACACCTCATTCCAGGCTGCTGGTTTATAGGCCGTGTTTAAGGGAGCCCGGAGCTTCTCCACTTTGGGTGCCTTCCTTTCCGTGCCTTTGTCAGGAAACTGTGCTTTCCGTCCCACTTCGCCTGTTCAGGAAGCACCGCCCCAGAGCATTAGCTGGCTTTTAGGGTTGTCTGGCAATTAGGACATTAGTACCAATAATACAGTGGGTGTACTAGTCAGTTTTCTTTGCTTGTAACAGAATACCTGAAACTGGGTAATTTATAAGAAAACGAAATTTATTTTACAAAATTTATTTCCCAGTTTTGGAGGTTTCAAAGTCCAAAGTCAAAGGCTGGCCGATTAGCTCAGTTGGTTGGAGCACAGCCTGACAACCCCCAAGGTCACGGGTCCGGATCCCCGAACCAGCCAGCCACCAAAAAAAAAAAAAAAAAGTCCAAAGTCGAGGAGCTCATCTGGTGATGGCCTTTTTCTTGGAGCAGAGTCTCTACAGAGTCCTGTGGGGACCAAGGTGTCACATGGTGAGGAGGGGGAAGGGCGCTTTTTTGATATGTCTACTTATAAAGCCCCCAGTCTACTCCCTCATAACCCATTAAACCATTAACCCGTTAATCCATTCATGAGGGCCTAGTCATTACGATCCAATCACCTCTTAAAGACCTCACCTTTCAAATACCATATTGGGGATTAAGTTCCAACATGAACTTTGGAGGGGACAAACATTCAACCCGTAGCAGCAGAGTTCTGCATCACAGGCAGGCTTCACTTGCAATTTCTGTGTATGACAAGATGAAAGCCACATGTGGTCACAGTCCCCTTGAAAATTCCAGATTTTCACATGTGCCAGCCTCCACCTTCCACCCCTCCCCACCTAGGTTGCTCACCTACCTCCTCAGTGGTCTCCCTGACATTGGACACATGCTGTCATCCTGCCTATGCCACCAAGCTGATCCTCCTCTAAGTCCATTGCTCAAGAGCCCCCCCATGGCTCCCTGTTGCCAAATGCTGCCTGAACTCCAGTACTCAAAGGCTTGCATGAACTGGCTCGATCCTTCCTCCCAGGCGTGTGTCGCATGGCCCCTGGCTCTAAGCTGCCTGCTCACTGATTCATTCACGTAATGTTTTTTGAGAGTCTGCCCTGCTCCAGGTGCTGCCCAGGGGCTTCGAGGTGTGGTGAGCAAGACCCCGCCCTCTGAGCGCTCAGCCTAGAGGGGACAGGAACCTCCGCAGATGGGTTACAGGCAGGCCTTCACACACTGCCCGGGGCCGTGGGAAGTGAAGGCAGCGGGGAAGAGAGTCTCAGAAGTTTCAGCATTTCTAATCTGCCACACCTGATGGGTGGCACTGAGGTGGGTGGCTGGACTGGGGCTGGATTGTCAGGGGCCTCGGATGCTGAAGCACAAGTGTCTGCAGGCCGAGGGGACATGAGAGGCTTTATCAGCGTGAGGGGTGGGCACCTGGAGCCTGGCGTGAGGAGACCACTCTGCAGACAGCCCAGCTGGGGGGCCCCCTTCTGCCTCTCCACAGACCCGCCTCAGGCCCCGCCCTTGGCACCGCCTTTCACTTTGTTACTTAATTACACTTCAATGTTTAATTAGTACCACTTTCCTTGCTCCTGTGTTGCTTCTTGAGGGCAAGGTCTAGTCCCTGGCACCCCCACCAAGCAAAGTTTGGTGCCGGGCATGTGGCCCATGGGAGAAGCAGGGCCGGATGGGCTCAGGTTCAGTTCCTGGGGCAGCCCTGGCTGGCCATGTGGCCCTGGGCAAGTGGCTTAGCGTCTCTGAGCCTGTTTCCCACCTGTAGATGAGGGGATGATCCGCGCCTGTTGGGCACCTGTGAAGAGAGGGCGGACCTGTGTGTATGTGTGCACACGCCCAGCACCGCCATCCTGAGGTGGACCCTTAGATGCCATATTCAGACTTTCAGAAGCATTAAAGCCTACGAGTTTAAAGAGGGGTTCCGTGTGAATCCGTCACTTCATGTGGTCCCCATAGCCACTGCAAGAAGGTTGTGGAGGAGGGCTGGGATTTACACTCTATGGAGGAGGAAGCAGTCCCAGAAGGAGAGGTGGCTGGCCCAGGCCACGTGGTGACACGTGAAAGTCCAGAGGCAGCATGCTTTGGGCTACTTCCATGTTGAGGGGTGCTTGGTCCACCCTCTACCTCCACCCTACCCCCTACACAGCATTCCTGGCGCCCTGATTATCTGCTGGCCTCGAGGCATCCAGGGTAGACTCATGGATGACCTCATTAGGGAATGTGACAGACATGCTTGTAAGGAGGTAGTATTAACACCTCGTTCTAAACTGTATACCTATTTGTCCTCTCTCCTCCATCGTCATTCCTAATAAAACTTTTAGAATGTTTCACAGTGGTACTCAGAGGGGCCTGTGGCCCCAGCTCATAAGACAGGAGACCAATAAGTGACAGGTAACATGCAAAGGGGCACTTATTCAGGTACCTGAATCTTTGCATCTCTGCCCAGCAAGTGGAAGCACCTGTCTCGCTCCAGGAGTTTTGCCTGGCCGTGCCTGCTCATACTAGCCGCGCCTGCTCATACTGGCCGCACCTGGCCGTGCCTGGTCATACTGGCCACACCTGGCCGTGCCTGGTCATACTGGCCGCACCTGGCCGTGCCTGGTCATACTGGCCACACCTGGCCGTGCCTGCTCATACTGGCCGCACCTGGCCGTGCCTGCTCATACTGGCCGCAGCTGGCTCTGTAAGCTTGCGTAAGACCTTTTCCTCTCTATGCCTCTGTTCTCAACTGTAAAATGAAAGGGTTGGACAAGATAGGTGTTTTCCCTCCTCACCTCTCCCCTTCCTGCTCCCCCTGTCCCTGAGTGGAAACGTGTTCCTCTTAAGTGACCTTACAGGTGGAGGTCAGCCCGTACAGCGCGTGAAGTGGCCCTCGGGCGTCAGGGGAGAGCCGGCTGCTACTCTTCCCTGCCCTCACAGGACCCTCCACCCCCAGAGATGGTTGGAGGCTTCCCGCAGAGGGTTTCTGAGGTCCCCTCACCTGCAAAAGTCTGGGGCTGGTTGTCTGGCTGAGACAGACAATGGCAAGTGGGCATGTCTGTGGCATGTCTTGGGCCACGCTCCCCAGAATAGAAAGTGCTGGCTTGGACCTGGATTCATTGTTTTCTGCCTCCCCAGGGCCCATCGGGGTTTCCCCGATGGCTGCCTCATTGTTCTGATGTTGGCAAAGGTTCATTTTATCTTCCTCCTTCCAGAACAGGAGGCACCTCAGACGCAGCCTTAAGAAGGCCAGAGCAAGATTTTATGGCCTCTGGTCTGGGGGTCAGTGACATGGGGGAGCTGAGGTGGGGGTGGCAGCAGCTGGGGCTCGGGAGGTTCCGAGAATTCTGTTAACGGTCCATGAACCATTTTGTCTTCTTTCCTGCTGGTGGAGGGTCATGTGGGAACAAGCTTGAGTTTTCTGTCTCCAGAAAACGCAGCACCTTTAGAAGCAACCTGTGCCCCCTCACCCTCACACCAATGGGAGTTGGCCTGCCTGAGGCCCAGGCATCTCTCTTATAATCCCTTTCCCTGGTGCCTGGTATTTTTGTAACACTCTCTGCATTTCAGAGTTCTCCTACAACAATTGTGCTTGAAAGAAAATGTTAATTCCTTACCTGACTTCAGCCCATGTTCACCTGCTGACCTCATTGCTAACTAAGAAGATTTATCTGCATCACCAACAGCGGATATGAATACCCCATAGGTGAGGAGTCCAGGTCTCCAAATCATCTTGGTGTGTGCTCTGGACTTATTGTTTGTGTCTCCTCCCCCCCAGTTCATGGCTGAAACCCTAATCCCCAGTGGGATGGTAATAGCGGGTGGGGCTTTGGGAGGTGATGAGATTGTGAGGGTGAAGCCCCCGTGACGGGAGCTGAATTCTTGGCTCATGGGACATGTGTGTGGTCACCTGTAGTAAATATGCCTTATAAGAAGAGGAGAGCTGGGCCCCTCTGCTCTGCACCATGTGAGGATCCGGTGAGAAGGCTGTCTGTCATCTATCTGTAAACCAGAAAGAGGCCTCACCAGAACCTAGTACAAATTGTGCAGCTCTGAGTGTTCTTGCATGTGTCTTTTGGTGGACATACGTCCATCTTTCCACTGGGCAGACAAAAGAGCTGAATTCCTAGCTCATGGGGTATGTGTGTGGTCACCTTTAGTAAATATGCCAAACAGTGTTTCAAAGTGGGCACAGACAGTAGCTTCCTTTTGTTATGTGGCAAGAGCTCAAATGTTCTGGTGTGGGAATGAGTGGAAGCTACAACAAGACATTGCGTGCTTTCTGGAAGCCTGGAATCCCTGTCGGCCAGCTCCCGGTGCCCCTGTGACCAGAGGCCTGATGCTGGGTGCTCGCTGGTTGTGGTCTCCTGTGACTCAGGGTTTCGCTCATTGTCGTGCAGGGTTGTCTTTCTAGCCCTTCTTTTTGTGAAGCTTGCAACCCGGGTGGTCTCATCTGGACATTTTGGCTCCCGTTGTGTGCTCTGCAGCTGTGTCCAGCCTGTCCCAGTGCCATCTGCAGGACACATTGTCTCTTCTATAACTCAGTTTCTTGGATTAGGCAATGGAAGAAAATGCCTCTACGAAGAGAGGTCATTGTGCAAAACATCTGTGCAACAGTATTCGTCTAGCAACTGTGGTTATTACTTGAGGACTGTGGTGGAATTAGTCATTTTAAAACCATGGTCACATCAGAAATAGTCTTAATCCTAAAACCGTGCATCTTTGACTTCAGACCCATTGCATTTTTTTCTCCTTAAGGGGCTTTGCTTCCTGGTTAACTTGGATTTCAGAGTATATTAAAATCATCTTCCATCTCTTGAGTATACCTCTGCCCTGGTGTGAGCAGGCAGGAGAGGCCATCTGTTTCGCACTGATCTCAGAGTTAGAGCGTGAGGCCTGTGCCTGGGCATGAGGCAGTGTTGGTGCTGGAAGGAACATATGCTGACTGCCTTTCCCAAGGACTGGCCAGTGAGGGAGATGGACACCAAATCCCTCCAGGCCTGGGTCACTAAGGGAGGAACTGGCCCCAGCAACGGCCCTAGAACCATAACTGGCCTAGGTCACGACTCCTAATGCCAGTGTGGCAGCCTGGCTGCTTCCAGAACTGAGCTGAGAGTTATGACCCTGTGTATATCCTGGGCACTGGGCACCCCCCATCCCTTGTGTACTAGATCACCCCCTTGAATGAGGAGAGATCTGGAGAGCTTGTGTCTGACTGCCCACCCGACATCTGGCATGCATTTGAGCATACCCCGCTTCAAGGCAGTTTTATCGCTCAACCTGCAGCAGCACACTTCCTGGAGCTATGCCCTGGATTTGAGGCTGCCAGGTTCTCGTGGTCAGCTAAGTTGACGCCCACTCATCTTTTCCCATCTGTGAGGGTTGACAAGCTCTGAGAACTCTGGCTGCAGTGCTGGCAAGCCCTGCAGTTTGCCCCTTGCTCCTGTGTCTCACTCTTTGCCCTTCTGTCCTCTGGCATAGAGGGGTAGAAAGACATTGAGTTATTTGTTTATTTTTTAAACAGCTTTATGGAGATGTAATTCACACTCCTTACAAGTTACCCATTTAAAGGACACAATTCAATGGTTTTTAGTATATTCACACACATGTGCAACTGTCACCACAGTCAATTTTAGAATATTTTTATCACCCCAAAAGGAAACCCCATATCCTTTAACTGCACCCCCTCTTTCCCTATTCCCTCTTCCACATGACCTAAGAAACCACCAATCTACTCTCTTTCTCTAGATTTCCTGTCCTGGACATTTCATATAGATGGAATCATACAGCCTTTGTCCTTGTGTGTCTGGCTTCTTTCATTTAGCATATTGTTTTCAGGGCTCATCTGTGTCGTAGCATGTGCCAGCACTTCTCTACTTTTTATAGCTCAATAGTATTCTATTGTATGGCTGTACCACGTTTTGTTTATTTATTCGTTCATTGATGGACATTTGAGGTGTTTCTGCCTTCTGGCTATTATGAATAGTGCTGTTGTAAGCATTTGTGTGCAAGTTTGTGTGTAGACATGTGTTTTCATTTCTCTCGAATACATATCTAGGAATGGAATTTCTGGGGTAGTTGATAACTGTATGTTTAACCATTTGAGGAACTACCAAGCTGTTTTCCAAAGTGGATGTACTATTTTACATTCCCATCAGTACTGTAAGAGGGTTCTGGTTTCCCCAAATTCTTGCCAACTCACGTATTGATCTGACTTTTTAATTCTAAAAATCATAGTGGGTGTGAAGTGGTATCTCATTATACTTTTGATATGCATTTTCCTTATAACTAATGATGTTGAACATGGGCTTATCGGCCACTTGTATATCTTCTCTGGAGAAATGTCTATTTGGATACTTTGCCTATTTTTTAACTGGATTATTTGTCTTTCTATTATTGAATTTTAAGAGTTTCTTATATTTTCTAGATACAAATCCCTTACCAAATATACAGTTTGCAAATATCTTCTCCCATTCTATGGGTTGTCTTTTCACCTTCTTGATGGTGTCCTTTGAAGCACATGTTTTTAATTTTGATGAAGTCCAATTTATCTATCTTTTCTTTGGTTGTTTGGGCTTTGGCCTCATTTCTAAGAATCCTTTGCCACACCCAAGATCATGAAGACTTACATTTACCCCTCTGTTTTCTTCTAAGATTTCCATAGTTTTAGCTCTTACGTTTAGGTCTCTGATCTGTTTTGAGTTAATTTTCATATATGGTGTTGGATAAGGGTCCAACTTCACTCTTTGGCATGTGGCTATTCAGTTGTTCAGTATCATTTGTCGAAAAGATTATTCTTTCCCGTTGGCTGGTCTCAGCACCTTGTTGAAATCAATTAACCATAAACATGTGGGTTTATTTCTGGACTTCCAATTCTATTTTGTTGATCTATACATCTCTCCTTGTGCCGGTACCACACTGTCATGATTACTATTGCTTTGTGGAAAGTTTTGAAGTGGCGGTTTGAGTTCTCATACATTGTTTTTCTTTTCCAGGATTGTTTTGCCTACCCTGGGTCCTTTACAATTACATATAAATTTTAAAATCACCTTTTCAATTTCTACAAAGT
The DNA here is from genome assembly GCF_027409185.1 of Cynocephalus volans. Taxonomy (NCBI): domain Eukaryota; kingdom Metazoa; phylum Chordata; class Mammalia; order Dermoptera; family Cynocephalidae; genus Cynocephalus; species Cynocephalus volans. Next base: position 10,497,776 of record NC_084473.1, read on the forward strand.
AGGCTGAGATTCTGATGGGGATTGCATTGAATCTGTAGATCAGTTTGGGGAGTATTGTCAACTTAACAATGTTAAGTGTTCTAATTAATGAACATGGGATTGTTTCACAGTTATTTATATCTTCCTTAATTTCTTTCAACAATGTTTTGTAGTTTCCAGAGTATGAGTTTTCCACTTCTTTTGTTAAATTTGTTCCTATTTTATTCTTGATGCTGTTGTTTATGGAATTGTTTTCTTAATTTCATTTTTGAATTGCAAGTATATAGAAATACAATTGATATTTGTGTATTGATCTTGTATCTAGCAACCTTGCTGATCTTATTCTAATAGTTTTTAGCGGGTTCCTTAGGATTTGCTGTATATAAAATTGTGTCATCAGCAAATAGAGATAGTTTTACTTTTTCCTTTTCAATTTCGATGCCTTGTATTTCTTTTTCTTGCCTAAATGCCCTGGTTAGAGCCTCCAGTACGATTTTGAATAGAAATGGCAAGAGAAAGTATCCTTGTCTCATTCTTAATCTTAAGAGGAAAGCATCCAGTCTTTTACCATTAAATATGATGTTAGCTGTGAGTTTTTTGTAGGTGCCCTTTATCAGATTGAGGAAGTAGCCTATGACTAGTTTTTTGAGTGTTTTTATCATGCATGAGTGTTGGATATTGTCAAATGCTTTTCTGCATCTATTGAGAGGAGCATATGACTCTTGTTTTTATATTTATTGATATGATATATTACATTAATTAATTTTCAGATGGTAAGCCATCCTTGCATTACTGGGATAGATCCTATTTGGTCATGCTACATAGTCCTTTTTGTATGTTGCTCCATTTGATGTGCTCCTATTTGGCTGAGGATTTTTGCGTCCATATCCATAAGAAATATTGGTCTGTAGTTTTGTTCTCTTGTGAAGTCTTTCTCTGGTTTTGGTACCAGGTTAATACTGACCTCTTACAATGAGTTGGGAAGTGTACCCTCCATTTCTGTTTTCTGGAGGAGTTTGTGAAGAGTTGGTATTCTTTAAATATTTGTAGAATTCAGCAGTGAAGCCATTTGAGCCCAGCTTTTCTTTGTGGGTTATTTTCTGATTACAATTCAATCTCTTCACTTGTTATAGACCTTTCAAATGGTCTCTTTCTTGAGTCATTTTTGGTTGTGTTTGTTTCTAGCTTAGATTCTTACAGGCCTCACCCTGCCCTGTCAGTCATGGTCAATGTTTACTGCGTTCTTCCTTTGTACCACACGTTTTTTGTACATTATCTCATTTAATCATGACAAAAACTTGATGAACTCGGTAGTATTATTGCCATCTCCGTCGAGCCGGGCTGTGAGCCCAGTCTGTTTCCCCCGACAGCCCTCTTGCTTGTCTCCGGAGGCCCTGCTCTGGGCTAGCTCTGTGCTTGGAGTTGGGAGCACAAGAATGGGTGAGACCTGCCCATGGCCCAACTTCCCTCCCAGATAACTGAAGCCTAAGAGAGGGAATGGCCTGAGGCCTGGCAGGAGAAAAGATCTGGAGGATGTCAGGTGTCAGGAAGGGCCCCATGGAGAAAGTGAGATGTGAAAGGGACTTTGAAGGCGGGCTCCAGTGCAGGGCCCAGGTGGGGAGTTTGTGAGTGTGTTCCCCTACAGGGGGCTTTGGTGTTCCACACCTCCCCTCTCCAAAGTGCTCGGGCCAAAGGGCCTCACAGAGCACCTTACCCTAGGATGCCGATCACCCAGCCGGCAAGGGGCACTGGAGCAGCAGATCTAGATCACCCAGGCCTCCGCATTTTGCTCTTCTAGGGAAGAGGAGGCATGACAATTCGTAAGGTGGTCACTAGACAGAAATCAAGAGCAACCAGACATAACTCAACATAATTATTTCTGCATAATGACTTCTGTTACTTGATTCTGTCTGGAGCAGTGACTATAATCTTTATCTGTTACTGGAAAGCTGGTGGCCGGGGAGCCCCTGTTGCTTAGAGATAGAGTCAGGAGGAAATTTGCAATTTGAGTTAATGAAGTGTTCCCAAGCAGCCTGGGAGCTGTGCCTTCAAGGTCTCTGGAAGGATTGAACCCCTCCTGCTAGGGAGCCTGGTGTCAGGCTGGCCCTGCCTCCACCTGGGGATCCAGCCCACGGCTTTATCTCTTTATTGCCTTATCACAGACAGGGAAACTGAGAATGGCAGAGGTCACCGGGCATGCCTAGAACCAGAACTTCCCCTCTGCCCTCCCCATCACCCAGCACTTTCCCCATAAGCTGGGGTGCCTGTCAGCAGGACGCAAAGGGCTGTGATAGAAGGTACTTTTGTGGATTAGAAATGGTCACCTGTCACTGAGCTGATCACCAAGCATACTGGTCATGCAGGGTTAGGTGAGGTGCGTTGTATTGGCGGTGCAGCGTGGCAGGAGGGCGTGTCACCCACAGGGCTTGGGGAGCACAGAGTCACCCCTCACACCCAAAAGAGGTGCTTGCTCACTGCGTTCTGCGGCCTCTAACCCTAATGAGAGCAGCTGGAAAGAGCAGGGCATGGGTTTGGGGATTTGCACCTGGGCGTCTCACCTCACCCTTAGCCAAGCGTGACCTGGGCCAGTGTCCCAGAGTGTCTTTGCTATAAACTGGGGGTGAGAATGAGCTCTGTCTGCTGGGGTGGTTGGGAGGGCGGGATGATCAGATGATGACCTAGCATTTTCTGCTGCTGGCTCCATTACTGGTTTTCTCTGTGACCTTGTGAGGGCCCTTGACCCTGTTTGGGCCTTGATTTCTCTGAATGTCAAAGCAGGACTCAGAGAGCCCTAAGATAACTTGCTGAGATCACTCGTTTGGAAATGCCTGGAGAAAATATGGGACAAGACAGAGCACAGAGGACCTATAGGGCAGTGAAACTACTCTGTAGGACACTGTAAAGGTGGATACATATTGTCATACATTTGTCCAAACCTATAGAATGTGCAGTACCAGGAAGGAACCCTAACGTAAACCGTGGACCTTGGCGATAATGGTATGTCAATATAGGGTCATCCTCTGTAACAAATGGACCACTCTGGTGGAGATGTTGATAGTCGGGGCGGCTGTGCATGTGTAGGGCAGGGGGATATGGGAACTTTCTGTACTTTCGGATCGGTTTTGCTGTGAACCTAAGACTACCCCCCAAAGTAAGTCTATTAAGATATTCTATTAAAGTCTATTTAAAATATTAAAAATATATATGATACTGTCTAAAAGCACAGTGGCCTTCCAGTGAGAATTTCTGATGGGAACATATGTGACTTCCCCATTCTGTTGGAGCGAGGGGAGCTCAGCTGGCACCCTGTGCTGTGTGGGGCTGAATGTCCCTGGGTGGACAAGCTGGTTGGTCCAGTGACTGTATATAAACCATGATCATTGCTACAGAGGGAGAGGATCATGTGATGGGAGAAAATAACTGGGGAATGTGCGGTGGATTAGGGAGAAAGCAGGCACCCAGGTGAAGAGACGGCATTTAAGAGAGACTGCAGGTCCTGAAGGAGCTGTCCAGCAGGAAACACGGTAAAAACCCAGGGCCCGGGACTGTCTGGGTTCCTTCCTGACTCTGCCGCCTTGGAGGATACGTGACCTTGAGAAAGTAATTAGCTTCTCTAAGCCTCAGTTTCCCCATCTGTAAAATGGGGATAAGAATATAATGGGGATAAAATTATGCCTACCTCCTAGGGCTGTTGTGGGGAATAAACTGGATATTGCAAACAAATGCATAGAAAGCTTTTAGCGGGTTGGTTACATAGAGATGCTAGCCACAGTGATTTTATTAACACATTACATGCAGGAGGCTGCAGGCTCACAGAGAAGGAGAGGCAGGCCCATCAGAGTCAGCCCTACACGGAGGGGAGGGTGTCCGGAAGGCTGTCAGAGCCGGCAATGAGGGTGTAAGGTGGGAAGTGGTCGGGCCTGGGATGCCAACAGTGTGGGTTTCCCTTCTCAATGACTGTGAGGTTTTATGAGCTGCTGGCTGGCACGGAGAGGGTGACATGGGCCTCAAGGAGACCAGGGTGATGAGGGACCAACCCTGCAGTGCTGTTGACAAGCAAGAAGCCGTGGGGGCTGGAGGGACCCTGACGGGCTGGTGCAGGCTGTGGTGCTCCTGTGGACCAGGCCTGGGTGTGCAGGATTCTACTGAACCCTTATGGCCTGCAGGGAGCAGAATGCTAGGCCTGGACACAGTGACTGGGCTGGGGACTGATGCTGTCAGGATTCAAACTTGTGTTTGCAGACCACAGAGGCCATAGCAGCCTTGTGATCACCAGCAACCCTACCTGAGGGGTGGCCAGCATCCCACCTGCAGGCTTCTCCCACCCTCAGGGCACAGGGGCGGCGAGCATGTCCCACTGCCTGTAGCGACTGGGTGGGGGCCAGCAGCTACGCTGTTCCTAGTGTGGGGCTTACAAAAGCTGTTGCCCCCCTGACAGGCACAATGGAGGCCACCAGAGGGAAAGGCAGTGGGCTGTGGGCAGGGGCGTCCACATCCCATGTGACCTGTCGGTCCTCTCTTCCAGGGGCATGGTCTAACGGCCTGGTCAAGAACGTGGAACCAGCCCCCAGAGGTTCTGACCTCTGCTCCATCTCAACCTCCATTTGGCCTCAGGTAAGTCACTCCTGGGGGCTGACTGGCTTGAGGCGGATGAGGACGAGGATGGAAGGGGTGGCTTCTGCTATACTGTGTCCTGCCCATGAGCAGGAAAACCCAGAGTGGGGGCAGCTCGCCCAGCACCCCTGACGGGTCAGGAAACAGGCTCGGAGATGAAAAGAACCCACCCAGGTCCATCGTCATTTAGGTTCTCACCAGGTCTTTCTGGGTGAATCACTTTGGCCAGACCACAGCAGGTGGGGACCAACCAGGAGGCTACTGAGTGGCTGCGTGAGACAGAGGTGGGGCCATGGGTGTGGTGGGGGCCAAGGAAGCCCCCAAGGATTCTGGTTCCTGACCGGATGGATGGGGTGCCGCTAACTGAGAGTGGGGATTTGAGTTCAAACAGTGGCTGTGCCCAGCTCCTGGTGCCTGTACGGGGCCTGGCGAAGGGCCCTACAAGTGGCAGGATGCACAAAGACTGGGTGAGTCGGCCGAACCTGGGTTGTGTGACCCTGGGCAAGTCCCCTCCCTAAGGGTCATCCCCTGTGAAATAAAGAAGACAATGCTCGACTCTCACAGGTTGCTGAGGAAACAGCCCCTAGGACAGCGCCAGGTCGTCACCATCATCTGTCCTGGGCTTGGGGGTGGGGGGGAGGCCCTAGGGAGAGGGGCCCCCTGGACACTGAGGTGAAGGATGTGGAGAGAAGGACCCAGGCTGGGAAGCACTGGGAGGAGGGAGCCCCCAGATGCCCAAAGCGCACATGGCCGTGGACAGGACAGGGAAGCAGCCCCTGGAGCCCAGCAGCAGGAGATGAAGTGGGAGGTGAAGTCATCCGTGGGCGAAGGTGAAGAGGACGAAGGGCATGAGGGAGGCGCCCTGCCCTCCTGATGAGGACCCCGCAGCCAGATGAGTGGTCTTTGATGGGAGTTGACCATGCGACTCTCCTCTCAGACTGGGACGAAGTCCAAAGTAGTTAGCATGACCTCAGGCCATGTGAATCCACCACCTTCCCAGCCATCCCCAGCCCCTGGTGGCTTTTAACTTCCAAATGGGAGTGCTCTGTCCTAGCCCGTGCCCTGGCCTGGACTCCCGTCCCCTTCATTCTCCTGGCTCCCTCCTGTCGGTCCCATGCGACTGGCCTCAGGGACTCAGCCCCTTGCTGAAGGCCCTGCCTCCGGGGCTGAGCCGGTTGCCCGTCCTCTGCACGCTTCTTCCTGACACTTCCCGCCGAGCTGCTGGGCGTTGCTCTTCTCGACAGAGTGTTTGGCTTCCAGGTGGGGAGCCAGGTGCATGGGGGCCTGGGATGTGTGCCCCCCGCCACGTCTCAGGCACGGGATGGTTGGTAGAACCCCCTCTCCAGGGCGATGAAAGAGCAGACCTAGGAAGTGCTGCAGCGTCCCGTGCGCCGCCTGGGCTCCTCCTGCTCTCTCCTGCCTCCCTCTAGTCATCAAATAATTGTGACAGTGACTGTGGTTGGCTGTGGACGTGGTGGGTCAGGTGATGGTCTCTCTGCCCCCCAGGCACCTGTGTGCTGAGGCCCCAGGCCCCGGCCTCCCCCGCAGCTTCCCGCTCCCTCCCCAGGCGTCCATGCCGCCCTTCACTCAACACTGTGTGCCGGACCAGCTGCCAGGCTCTGGGCTTCCGATGACGGACAAATCAGAATAAGGCCTGGCCCCAAGGGCCTGGTGCTCTACTAAAGAGGAGACAGACAATGAACTTAATATAATACAAATATAGGGAAAAAATAAAGCCAGAAAAGGGGCAGTGGGTAAAGGATGTACGTTAGGGCTTCAGTTTTGGACACATCGGGGAAGCCTCACTGAGAAGTGACTTCAGCAAACACCTACAGGAGGTGAGGGAAGAAGCGTGTTTGTATCAGAGAAGCAGCCCGTGTAAAGGGCCTGTGGCAAGTGTGTGCCTGCAGCGTTGAGGGGCGGCCAGAAGATGGGGTGGGGGCGCTGAGCAAGATGGGTGAGACAGGTGGGAGGGGGTGTAGGTCACACTTGAGGGGTGTGACACTCGCAACACTGACCCAACAAGGAAAATAGGTATAAGCAGCATCTCGGTGCGGCCAAAATTGCACTGTATGATGGACCTTCTGTGTCTATTAAATCACCATTCCTCACACATTTAAAAGAGAATTGTTGTTCACAGAGGTATGTTTAGCCAAAAGTTTTTCTGGAAGATGTTAGATTAACGGGCATGGGAATTTGGGGCTCTGCAGGACAGCATGGCCCTGGACTAATCTCCCCTGTGGGTGTTGGTCTCTGCCCCATCCCCTGCCCCTGCGTGGTGTTGACTAGTCTGCAGATCGCAGGTGGGCATCTCAGACAGCTGTCCACACTGGCTTTCCTAAAGTGGCCTCCTAAGGGGCAGGGTGCCAGGAAAAAGAGAATCCTTCTGATGTTGAAAGTTGAGGGTTATTTTTAGGGCAACTTGGGTTGACTTCACACTATCATTTCCTGTGGGCGTCTGCCCTGACCCTCCCCCACAGGAGGCAGATCCTGCCTGATGAGCATAGTGGCAAATGTACACACGTGCGCACATGCATGAGCGCGCACACACTTCACACAGGCGTGCACCAATGCTTCCTCATGCACACGCTGCTACACACCCCGCTGCAGGTGAACATGGGGTGCCTTGGCCGCCTCCTCTACCTCAGGATTGATGGAGGGCCAGGACCGCCAGGCTTCTGCCAAGGAACTCCCCCCTGCCAGCAGCTCCACATTGGGTTCTGTGTGAGGTGCTATGTCCGGATCCCACGTGAGCAAGACCCAACCTGGGCTGCCCACCTGGCTGGGAGGTGAAGGGCAGAGGGAAAAGGAAGGGGGCCGAGCTGCCTGTCAGTCTTTGCTCAGGGCCACACGGTGGGACAGAGCAGAGGCTCCACGATGAGGATCCATCAGGCAGCCGCGCTCCCAGACGTGTTGTGCCTGCGCATGGGCCTCGGGCTGGGCTTGAGCCCGCTGTGGCTCCACCCTCCCATGCCTCCGGCCCCTCCAAGTGGCGTCCACACTGAACTTGCGAGTTCCCTTCCCAAGGCATCCAGCATGATCCAGGCACACGGTCTAGAGTTTCTGGGACAGCCCAGATTTCACATTTTCTCTCCTGTTGACTCCTTGAATATTCTTGGACTATCAGACCCATGGACAAATTTTTAGTTTAGAAGTGATCAGAGGGAACGTAGAAAATGCTTCACAAATATTTGCTCCATTGGACGTTCCTAGGACCTCAGCGGGTCTCCAGGAAACTGGCTCTTTCACTGAAGTTCGAGACTATCTGGGTCAGAAAGTCCCTCATGGAGACCTGGTGGGGCAAGGAAGGGGGACTCTCAGAGGGTGCGCTGGTCAATGCTCCATGGGCCAAAGATCCAGCCAGCTGGCTCTGTGGAGGGTTTGGAGTTGTCTGGAAGGAGGCCACATCAGCCGGGCCCTCTCTCCCTCCCTCGCTGACTTCCTTCCTTCCTCTCATCAAACAATTGCTGCGCACTTCCTGCATTTTGGGTGTGGTGCTAAGTGGTTAGGGGATTATTCCTACCTAGCTGCGCCCTGGGTAAATGGAACCCAGCCATATGTCCTTGGGGAAAAGGATCGGGAAAGGCCCAGAGCCCAGCCTGAAAGCTTGAGGACGGGAGTCTGTCGGTTCAGCTGGGAACGCCGCCATGCGTCTGCCACCCAGCACCCGAGCGCAGTGCCTGGCTCAGAGTGGGGACTGAATCGGTGTAGGAGAAGGAAAGAAGGAATTCACGCCTTGCCTTCCCAACCAGACCAGAAGCACTGTGAGGCCCGCTCGTGCTTCTGTGTATCCCCAACCCTCAGCCCTGTGGTTTGCGCTCAGCAGGTGCTCTGTGACGCATGCTGTGGACCCTTCCTGTGTGTGGGTTTGTGCTTTACCCCAAGCTCACCCTGCAGAATCTGTGGCTTCTGGTGTTGTGATTTAAAGGATAAAAATGGCAAAGGACAGCTTTTATGAGCTGTCCCCACTCCTGTTTATAAACATTCTCTCTAATGACAACTCAACACTGTAGCTGCTGGGGCCACCCGGGGCAGCAGGCCCATCATCATTTCTGTGCCTGGCGTTTCAGCCGGGCTAATGCCATTTTATTGAGGGTGACTTACTATTTTTATTTCTTCCCAAAGACATTAAGCATGAATCAAATGACACATGAGATTATTCACTTGAGGTTTCTTCCAAGTTTAAAAAAACAACAACAAAGTTTTGGACTGGCGTGCTGAGCCGTAAGTGGATACCAGGCAGGCATTTGGCTGGAGCTCTCCCTCCATGTGTGCGGCCGTGGGCAGCATGTCACAGAGGGGACTGTGTCCTGCAGACAGGGCCGTTTGCCAGCATGCACAAGACCCAGGGAGGGCACACGCGTCTTGAAAACACCTTTTGTCTAGTAGTAATGATATTTCTTCTCGTAGACAGTTTCTACCCAAGATATATTAGAATGTGGCCAAACCGCACTCATCTGGGACACACGAATTCAAAATTGGGAAATGGTTCATTTGGGGCCCGTGAGCTGAGAGTTCCGTCATCACTCAAGCAGGGACATGGCAGAAATGTAGCTTTCCACCATCTACGGGGAAGCTAAGCAAATAGTGGGTCTGCCAGACGAGATCTGAGGAAGAAGGATGTTAATTCCTAGTTAAGTGAGCAAACTTCTCAGGTACTTTAGATGCTTCCACTGGGGATAGACTCAAAGACAGTTTTTAGAGCTAGAATGTGTCTCGGGGGCCACATCATCCAAACCCATCTTTTACAGATGAGAAAAGAGCAAGAGCTTGCAGGGTGTGTGACTTCTCCACGGTCACCCAGGCCTCCTGCTGCATTCTAGAGCTGAGAACGGCAGATGTGCTAATAGCAAAGAATTCTTATCTGTTCGTTACGAACATCCACTCTTTCCAGTCCTTGCCCTGGGCCTCCTAAGGAATTCAGAGGCAATTGTTCGGGTATTTTTTGACTCATACTTTATAAATTTGAACTGCCCTTTGAGTATTTTTTCTTCTTTCCCCTAGCTGCCTCTCCTCCCCACACCCTACATTTGTTAATCTATCCATTTGTTCTTTACTGTTCTTTACTGTTCTATACTGTTCCATATTGTTCTCTATTGTTCTGTACTATTCTGTATTGCTCTGTGTTGTGAGTCCATTCATTGCCCATGAAGGTGCCTGGAGAGGTAACAGGCCCAGAGCTACGTAGCAGGGACAAGGCAGTTGCTGGTGGTGGTCTCCCCAGAAGCGTGGGCCTATGAGTCATTGAAGTCTAAATGCTGTGAGGGGCTTCCAGCATCCCAGGATAAAATCTCAAGTCTGGTCCTGCCCATCTCCCCAGCACCTCCCCAGAGGCGCCCCATGCCAACCTCTGCCGCTCCCGCCAGCCCTCTGCAGCCAGCCCTCTCCAGCCATGCTTCTCACCTCTGGGCACACTGCGGATTCCTCCTGGAATCCCCTTCGCCCCTTCTTCACTGGTGAGTGTTTTTCCCAGTCCACCTGAGCTAAGGTGTCAGCTTGAGAGGCCTCCCTAGCCCTGCCCAAGCAGAGCTCAGGCTCCAAAGCCCCTTTCTTCTTGCCAGGCCCACAGGGGTTCACTTTGTACATCTTTAGGTCCTGGTGCATAAGATATCTGTGCAGACTTAGTAAGTGCATGAATAGCAGTGTCATGAGTGGTTGAATGGCAGAGCACATGGCCCATATTATCTTCTCTACCAGTGAAAAATTTTCAGGAGTGAAAATCCTCGTCATTCCTCACCCTGATGTGTTGGGAAGGTCTTCACTCTGAGAGCACCCTGTCTCCTGGCCTGGGTTCTCTCTGCTGGGTGCCAGAGAAAGGACTGAGTCCTTTGGACAGTCAGTGGTGGGGACCAGGAAGAAGGGGGTGCCCTGTGTGCATGGTGTGCATGTGTGTGGTGTGGGGTGTATATGTGGGAGGTGTGGGGTGTGTGTGTGTGTGTGGTGTGTATATTTCAGGGTGGTGGTGTGGGGTGCATGTTTGTGGTGTGTGTGTATGTTGGTGGGGAGGGTTGTGGTGTGTGGGTGTGTGTGTGGTATGGCATTGCATGTGTGATGTGTGTGGTATGGTGTTGCATGTGTGGTGTGTGTATGGTGTGTGTGTGTGTGTGTGCACGCACACATGTCCAGGGCCCGCTCAGAGCAGCCCATCTACGTGCAGATCTGACTTCCAGCCCTCCCTGGAACCTGGGGGGTGCTCTGTGCAAGTTCCAGACCATCTCCTTCAGCATCTGCAAAACTCCCTGTCCTTCAGAAAACCTGACCCTTGCATGTAAACAGGATTCTATATTCCCTTTCAAAATGACCCAAACCAGTTAGAAGCCAAGATTCCCCAGGAGACACACCACCATGAGAGAAGAGACCTTTGTCCTTTCAAGGCGTCCCCAGCCCTCCCCCTCCCCATCGAGAACGTTGAATGGCACCCACTGGCCCTCAGGGGTGCTTGTCCCAGGGCCAGAGCCAACTTCACGCCCGGGCATGGGAGCTGCTGTTGCATGACTGGGCTGCTTCCGCCTCTTTCCTTATTTTCCCTTTGAAGAATGGGAGCCAGAATCTCACTGACCTTGTCCCAGCTGGATGTGTCTGAGCCACTGTGATCCCAGGCTCTCTGCCCACCCCGGGGCTGTGAGGACAGGGTTTTAACCAATGTGCTGGGCATGCAGAGCAAGAAGTCGCCAGGAAGTGCAAGGGACTCCCCGGATCCCTCCAGCCTGGCTCTGCTTACCATTGTGGTTAAGTTCCTGAAGTGTGCCCGGCATAAAATTGTGATAAAACCTCCCTATATCTGTCTGGTGCTTTCAGTTTGTCAGTCCTTTTACGGCTTTCACTAGCCTTTATCCTCACAGCTGCACTGTAAAATCAACAGGGAAGGACCGTTAGTTCCATTTTACAGTAAAGGAAAGTGAGGCCCAGAGAAATTGAGAGACCACCAAGGCCATACAGCCAGAGAGGGGGAAGGCTGGGAGGAATCCCGCTGGGCCACATCGTCTGGTTGTCACATTAGTGCCAGCCTGCTGTCCAGTGCAGCCTGTCATATACACAGCCACCATCCTGACTGCAACTCCTGAAGCTGGCGTTGTGGTCCCATTTCACAGACGAGCAGACAGAGGCCTGGTCTGGAGCACTGAGGCTGGGAACTCTGGCATAGCCCTGCCTGACCCCAGGGCTGGCTCAGCTTGCCCAGGAGAGCTGACCTTTGTGCCGTGTCCCCTCCAGGGTGTGCTGAGTGCTGGCCACCAGCCAGGGTAGGTTGAGTCACTGGACAAGCAGAGCCGGCTCTGTAGTCTTAGCCATGCTCTTGTCCTCGGGGAAGGGCTATGGCTCACATCCTGGCCTGGAACTCAGCGTGGAGTCGCAGACTTTAACTGCCATCTGACGTGTGGACCGTTTCCACCCAGGCATAGTTCAGCACTTGAATCATTTTGCAGCCAGGCTCCAGGAGCCAGGAGGAATTTACTCCAGATGCCCAAAGGCTGGCATGCCAAGTCCCCACTCGTAGTGAGCAATGCCAGGCCAGGACGGGCCTCTCTGGCCCCCAGGGCTGACCGTGTGAGGGGTTGCATCTGTGGAGGGGCTGATGAAGAGGCATCAGAAATCTCGGTCCGTGGTCTCCAGCCTGCTGAGGCCTCTTAAATTCTTCAAAAGAGCCACTAGCTGTGTATGCTCCGGGCCCCTGAGATTAATAAGAAGCTGGTGATTCAGATGTTTGTTTCAACTTTTGAGTTTTATTTTATGATTAAACAGTCACAAAGTCCCTGAGCCCTTGATTAGTTAGTTGGTTCTGCGTATTTCTGGGGAGCGTTACGTTAGGCGGGAAGGTGGGGACATCACTGGCCCCTGCCTTCCGCCTCTTCCTCTGTCTCCCCTTGATGATCCGTCTCCTCCTTGAGGTCCACATGCTTGGCGTTCTGCAGTCATGCTCCATGCTCATGGTCCCAGCACTGTGGCGTGTGAGGACATGTCACCTCCTGGCTGGGTGGGTTCTGAGAGCTTCAGGACACAGTGCTCTCTCTGCCTCCAGGCCTAGGCATGCACTGTTCCCTGCAGCCTGTCCCACCTGGAGGAGTCTCAGAGCCTATAAGCCTTGGCTAGGACCTTGCCTCTGTCACATCCCACGCAACTGCTCCGCTCTGCACCCAAGCTCCTGGTCCCACATAAGTTTCCCATGCACATCAGCCCTGTCTTGTGGGCGTGCATGGGGTGAGGGTGGGGGACACCCAGGGCACTGGGAAGAGCTTCTGTGTCTTGCTCAACTGGGTGTCCTCAGGCCCAGCATGGCGTGGGCACTGGGAAACAGTTGAGGTGAGAGGGAAGGAAAGAGTTTGGAGACTTCCCTCCCCGCTGCAGCCTGGTCTCGCTGAGGACTGCCACCGAGAGCCCCAAATTCACCTGCAAAGCAAGGCTCTGGCAGGGGCCGAGGAAATCCTGGGCTCCCCCTTGGGTTCCCTCAGGCCCACCCCCTGCTGGCATCCACAGCATCCACCTCTGAGGAAACGTGGAACTCACATGTGGACAGATACACTTGCAGTTTTTTGCTTTAAGGAAAATCCTGTGGTCTTGTTTCTGGTCTTGCCTTTGAGTTTCCTTTTCCTGTTGCGTTTGCAGGTTCTGAAAGGGAGAGGACCGTTCTCTTGGGCGTTTCCTTTCCTCTTCCCCAGAGGCTCATTTATGTCCATTCCACTAACCTCCCTCCCTCCTCTGAGGAAGCTGCTCAAAGAGGTGCTCCCCAGCAGACTGGAGTTGTAGTGACCCCGGCTCTGATGAACCATCTGCACCAATTGAGTGGACGATCTCACTGGAGAGTAGCAGGAAGTCCCCCCGCACCTCCAGTCCCCATCCCCTGGCTGGAGACCACATAGCTGGGGTGTGTTCACCAGGGGGAGGGAGATTGGCCCCAGTTTGGTGAACGGACCCCCCCCCCCCCAGTTTGACACACCCTAGAACCTCTGATCTGTGCCAGTAAATGGAGATTTCCAGAATACCAAGTCTGAATGTGCCTTCTTAGAGCTTCAGATCTTAGCAAGAGAGCACTTTACCATCCTAGTCCCTGATGTTCCTTCGGCATCCCTAATACTAGAAAGAGTCATAAAATGTTAGAGCAAGAGGGATCCTAGAGAAAAACATTGGTTCATTTGCTCAGGCTCTGTGCTCGCCCCTTGGAAAACACAACCCCTCATTCAAACATTGCTACCGAACACTGATTGTGTGCCAGGCCCTGTGGGGATACAGTGGCAGTCAAGAGGGGGCAGACAGTCAATACATACATAAATATAGTGCCAGGCAGTAGGAAATGCTGTGAAAGGGGGCAGGGAAGGGTCCAGAGCTTGAGGATGGCTGCTATTTGAGATGGGTTCCGTGGAGGTAGCGTCCCCAAAAAGGCTGTTGAGCAAAGTCATGAGTGTTGGGGTGGTGAGCCTGGAAGACACCGGGGAAAAGGAAGGCAGAGGGGCAGAGGCCCTGGGCTAGATTGCACTTAGCAGGTTCTGCTACCCACGGGGAGAATGCGGTACTGTATTCTCTTCCCTCTAAAGAGGGACAAAGACAAGAAAATTGTGTCAATGAAAGTCGAGGTCATAATAGAGAGGTGAGAACTGCTGTTGGAATGCAAAGGGAAGCACAATTGTACAGGGGCTAGGAAATGCATCCCCGAGGCGTGACATCTGCAGTGGGCTGTGGTGGGTGAGTGGAGTTCGCTGGGGGCCGAGGCGAGCAGGCGCGTGGATGAACCTGCGCTCGGGGAGGCACACGTGTGCTGGGAGGGCCACCCCCTCCTTCCTCTTCCTGTTGCAGTAGCAGTGCTGAAGGGAAAGAATATTCTCTTGGGGATTTCCCTTTTCTTTTTCCCACCCACCCCCCATTTAGGGCATTTCCACCTTGTGAGAGTGGAAAGGCAGGATGGGTTGAGATAGGGAGGGGATTTCTGTGCCTTGCTTGGCCCGCCTCTGTCTCTCTCTTGTATTTTTTTTTAAGCTTTGGGCAGTCATGGGGATTTTAAGCTGCTGGGGATGGATACGGAAGTCAGGAAGGTTTCTGATGGATTTCGCAACAAGTTACTGGCCTGGAGGCCCCCACCCCCACCCCCCAGCTGGTAAAACACTGATGCAACAGGTTTCAGGCAGACCTCCGGAAACGGGCTTAAGGTCAGTGGGTTGAATTTGGATCTAGGCACACCTGTAACTGTCGGCTCCAGAGGTGTTACTAAACTGCTCTTTCCCCAGATGTGACTTTGTGGGGTTGGCTGTTCTAACTTAGAAGAGGAGGTGGAACCGCCTTCTTTCTGCAGCCCCTGCCCCTCAGCCTCACCCCTTAGCTGGGGTCAGGTCCTCCTTGCAGCTGGCCCCTAGCAGAGTTCTCAAGCTAGCCCTGCCAGCTGGAAGCAGAAACTTGTAGGACTCACAGGTAGTTGTGAAATGCAAACACCATTATCTTTTACTAAGGAGTGAAATAAACAAAGGACACCACAGGGTGCTAATGAGCTTGAAAAAGAGTCCCAGTTTGGTGGCCCCAGATCCAGGGTCCCTGGTGTCATCTACTCAATACTACCTGTATCCAGTGCTGTCCCCTAGAATTATAATGAGAGCCACAAACATAGATAATTTTAACTTTTTCTGCAGCCACATTGAAAAAGTAAAAAGAAACAAGTGAGATTAATGTCAACAACTTGATTTAAACTGTTATATCCCATATGGTATCATTTATCAATTCACATGTTATCAAGATAGAAAAATTATTAATGAAACATTTTACATTACTTTTTCCCTATTGTCAAATCCAGTGAGTATTTTACACTAAGAGCACATATAGGAATTTGGACTGGCCACATTTTAAGTGCTCAATAGCCACATGTGGCTGGTGTTTTCTGTATGGGACAAAGCAACCCTAGCTTATAGATGGAGAAACTGAGGCACCCATGAGGGTAGCAACAAAGCAATGGGGGCATGGCAGGGGGCGGGGTCAGGAAACTTGGGGCGGGGTCTCAGAGCTCAGGCCCTTGGGAGCCTGTCCGACTGCGCCCTCTAGCGTCTGTCCAGCCACACTGCAGCCTGCGTGGCCCCAGGTGCATCTGCCCCCTGCACCCGGGTCCTGGCTGCTGGCACAGCCCCCCAGAACAGGACTGGCCTCTCCTCAGAGAACTGCACTGGAAGCCAAGGCTGAAGCTTTCTTGACTCTCATCTGCTTATTTGGAGGAAGGAAGAACACAGGCCTGAGTTGTTTTGAAAAGTGCTATCAGCCCCAGGACAGGGCTCAGCCCCAGGAGGAGTGTGTGTCTGTGGGTCATCTGGAGAAGGAGCTGGGTCTGCTGTTGGATAAGAAAGAGGAGCACAAACCGTCTGTCTGGCACCTGCCCCTTCTCTTCCCACCCTCCTGTTCCACCCCAGACAGAACAAGCCCTCATCTCAAATGAGCCGAGCCTTCCGATCCCTTAAAGTTCAAATACACAACAAAGGCCCTCCGTCCTCTTCCTGGGCCTTTGTCTTTTATAAGGAGTTGGTGTCCCCCACTTCTCCCATCGTCTTCCCCCCACACGTTTCTAAGTCTGGTCGGCCCGGCAAGCTTTGGAGATCTGACTGATGAAAGCTTTTTTGAGATGAAATGCCGACTGATATCCTCAGCCAGTGCCGAGCTGAGATAAATGGGACATTTGGTTCCCAGGAGCCTCCCCGAGCAGCTGATAGAACTATGCCATTAAAAAGGCTTTAATTTGCAGGCAGTGCCGACTTTAGGTTAAATATTTTCACAGGGCTCCCCAGCTACATGTTTACAATTTTTTTCTTTACAATTTAGCACATTAAGAACAATAACAGAATAACTGAGAGCCTGAGAGACGGATATAAGTGCTACACTAACTCCCTCCCCCATTTTTCCATTACTGTGAATTAAAATGTCATCTTCGATGCTCTCAGAAGGCTGTTACTTGTCTGATCTGAGCCCTGCTTGAATATGTAGCTTTTTAAGCCGAGTAGGAGATGGCTCTGCTCTCAAATATATTGCCCTCCCCCGGGACCCCTTTCCTTACCCCACTGTCCTCGTTGGAGATTAAAGTAAGAATTTCTGATAATTGAAGTCTGGGTTTGCCTAATGACCAGAGCCAGGTGACCATTTCTGTTGGGAAATGTGAGTGGTGGCTTTCTGTCTTTGCAGAAAGCCTTGTTTTTTGTCAGCGTCTTCCCAAACAGCCAAGCCTCAGTAAGGTCAGCTTATCTGCTGAATTAATAACAGGGGTCATTGCGGCACGCAACGCTCCGTCCACCCCCGTTCCTTGCGAGGGGGCCTGCTTCCAGCCCAAGAGCCCCCAGGAGAGAGAGAAAACGAGGTCTTTCTTCTGGATCCTTGTTAAGTACATGCAGGCTGGCTTGGCAAGTGACTGAGTACGTGCATGAGGCTGTCAGCTTTATTTGACATTCATGGGCTCCATTTAACAGCATTGTGAAAGTTACACTGGAGAGGCCATCCTGTGAAGCTGTCCTGGGAGCAGCGACAGACACCGGCTGGGAGCCCCCCCGGGACTTCCATCGCTGCTCATGGATATTGGCACAGACAGAGCCCAGAGGAGGTTACAACTCAACGAGGGAGGACGCAGACTGTCCACTCAGACACACCTGGGTCCGCAGCCACCCCACCGAAGCCTCCGTCCTTTGTCTCTAAAGTGGAGATGACATTGCCTCCTGGACTAGCCGGGCATGACCCCATCTTCTCAGCTTCTGGAATCTTTGCCATGTTCTCCCTGGATATGGCCTGTGGGGGCTGAGCTTCCATCAGTCTTTAAAATCCCCCTCATCATTCAGTTTTGATCCCAAATGCCATCTTCCTAGCCAAACTGCCTGGTCTTCCCCAGGAATAAATGATTCCACCTTGGAGCCCCACTTAATGTCACTTTTTATGACCCATCCTGTCTGCACCTGTGCCGTGAGCTGCTGGGGAGCTAGAGAACAGGGCCCTGCATCCCAGCCCTCGGCCCAGGATTTGGCACACAGGAAGCCCAATGGACTGGAATATGCCGAGCACCCACCCTGTGTCCAGCCTGGCACCAGGTCCTAAGAACATGCTGATGTTTCAGTTTGTCTGGAGAAAGAGCCTCCAGTGCCCCATCTGGGGGCTGGTCCTGGCTGGCCCCATGCTCGCTGGAGGTGTGAGAGTAGGCTGCAGGCTCTCCCTGCTGGACACGGCAGACGTGGCCTTAACTTACCCATTTTCTGTCGGTTCTTCACCCTGCTTCTTCTGGGCCTGCTGTTACCGTGTCCAGGATCTTCCCTGAGAATATTCCTCTCCTCCCCTTTGGAGATGGAGGTGGTCATCACCAGACTGTACTAAGTTGAGAGGCAGGGTCCTGTATTGGTCAGGGCTGGCTAACTGCTGTAACAAACGAGCCCCAAATCTCAGCTCTTCACACAATAGAGGTGGATTTCCTGATCGTGTTACAGTGGGGTGTGACTTTGGGGAGGGGAGGGCTCTACACTGGGCAGTCTCTCCAGGACTTAGGCTGCTTCCTTTTAGCAGGTCTTCTATCCCACAGCCTTTCTCATCTGGGGTTCCAAGAAAGAATGAAGGCCTAATACATGAAAGCATCTGTGGAATGCACTGATGACTTTCCTCCCGTGCTCCTAGAATAATACATTCTACTTAGGCTCCACCCTTAGGAGGACTCCAGTGACTTACTGTGGGCTGTGGTTCCGATAAGGAAGGCTGTCTGAGAAAAGCTATGGTGCCTGCACCCTCTGGGGCCCCCAAGTCCTGCCCTGGGTACTCTGCACCCAGCTGGCAGGTAGGAAAGAGAATGTAGAGCAAGGGCTGCATGGGAGGTTGTTGAAGACCAGGCCTGAGGTGTTCAGCATCACCCCGTTTACATCGATTGGCCAGAGCAGTCACAAGGACCCCACTGACTGCAAGGGAGGCTGGAAAACGTAGTCCAGCCACGTGGCCAGGAGGAAAGAAGAGCACATGGTCTCTGCCCGGGCTCTGTCTGTTGCACATACGTTCAGACTGTACCTGCCACACCTCCTAAGGCTCTGAGGACCTCCCCTCCCTGAGCTTCTGGAATTCTGGGGCACCAATGGCCTGCTGCTCCTCCTTACCCGCCCTCTGCCAGCGCTGAGGTTTGACTCCCCTATGCCCTGCTCGGCCGTTTGCCACCTCCCTGCCCACTTTCTACTGGTACATGTGGGGCTTGAGGTCATAGACATCACCTCATGGATATGGTCAAGATCACAGACAAGGTCATGGGTATGGTCTTTGCTTTCTGCTTCTTATTGCTGGGGTGGGGATTTTTTTTTCCCCAATAGAAAAGGGCAAAAATCTTCTACCATCTTGGGACCTCTATAGTTTTCTGCCTTCACATTCTTCTATGCATTTATGCTGTTAGATCTGAGACCTTAAGATAAGCAGGTCTTGGTGTCAGACTTGTTTTCATCCACAGAATCCTTTCTTTGAATGCAGAAACAGGTCAAAATGTTGCTGCTCTGTTCAGTGCTGGATCCAGAGGCCCAGAGGCCTTTCTTCTCCCCTCTCCCCAAATGTGGACCCCAAAGCCTGAGAAAGGTCCCTGGGGCTACTAAGACATAGTTTGGAGGCTACTGGCTGGTCTCACTCCTTTCTCTTATGCTTGAATCCTCTCCCTTGCATCCCCAAAGGGAGTCACCCAGGCTCTACTGGACTACTAGCTTTGCCCAAAACCTCCCTGCCTCCAAAGTTAACAACACCCGAAAGCATGTATTTGTACGTGTGTGTGTATACACGACAAGCACAAGGACAGAAAGAAAGAACGCCCGTTCATGCAATTCAGAATGCCCTCTCTGTGCCAGGCCCAGCCAAGACCCAGGGAGGAGGTGATGGGCGGGAAGCATTTTGAGAAGGAGGCACTGGGAGGCAGGATCCTGCAGTCACGTGTGTCTGCCTCCTGGGGGACACATGGGAGGAGCTAGGAAAGCACGTGCATCTTCTGGGCAGACCACGTGCACCCCGCTATTGTCCTCTAGCCTTTGTGTTTACTGTTTGGCACGCCCTGTAATCTGGTACCTTCCGCACTATAAACATCTGTTATTTCAGGAGAGGAGGTGTTGTGACTTTAGCATTTCAATGGGATTTGCAAGAACATAAATCACAGACCCATTCCGAAGCAAATTGATTCCCCTGTTCCGAGCGGCGATGTGGTTTTTGATGAGGTGAGAAGCCTCCAAAAACAGATCCTGAGCTCTCAGAGCGAAAGTGCAGAAATGCTAATCAGGGAGAAAGGACCTGCCATTAGACAACAAAGGCAGCTGTGAGGGCAACATGTCTGTCACCATGGTGCCCTGCTCTGGGCCAGCTCTCCCTCTGGCCACCCGCATTACAGTGTGGGAAAGAGCCAGCCTGACCCAGGCCCAAGCCCTGGCCCCGCCTCCAGGAGGCTCCGTGACTCTCCGAGGGTCAGTTTCCTTGGTCAGGTGCAACTGACATGTAAATTATCTGACAAAATGGGCCCCGCAGTCCACGGATGCTTCTTTTGATTGTCCTGTATGAGAGTGAGAGCCAGTCAGGAGAGAAGGCTGTGGAGCCTCAGGGACTGGCCCGTCCCGTGTCACAGCCTTGGTGACACGTAGTGGTCAGCCCCCCGAGGGAGCTGTCCATGACCTGGCCTGCCTAGCCAGGTGCACGGGGGTTTAAGCGGCAGAGCTTAATTCCTCACAGGTGTGGAGGCCAGAAGCCCAGGAGTAGGGCGTCGACAGGTTGGTTTCTTCTGAGGCTCCTTCTTGGGCTTGCAGATGTCTTCTGCTCCCTGTGTCCTCATGTAGTTGTCCTTTTGTGTGTGTCTGTGTCCCGGTCTCCTCTTCTTATGGAGACGCCAGTCATCCTGAATTAGGGCCCACCCTCATGACCTCATTTTAACTTAATCAACTCTATAAAAACCCTGTCGCCAAATACAGTCACATTCTGAGGGACCTGGGGTTGGGATGTCAACATAGAGATTTTGAGGGAAAGAATTCAGTCCATAACGGCAGCTGTCCCATTCTGCTCATGGCTGGTCCTCTCTGGCCACTTGCTGCAGAACAGAATGCTGTCCCCTTGAGGGACCCAGGGACACACTGCTGGGAGGAACAGTGTCAGGTTTCAGCTGAAAGAAGCGAGGGTCAGGGATGGGACAGAAAGAGCCCTTCTAGGGCACGGGTCCGTTCTGCCCGGGCCGCTGCATTCAAGCACTGGACGGGAGGCTGGACTAGAGATCCTCAGACAAAATGGTCCTTCCTCCAGACGCTGGCGAGACAGGAGGAGGATGTGGAGAATACAGCGGCTGGGCAGCTGCTGAGCTGATGAAGGGCCTGGGAGGTTAGCCTTCTATCAAGCACAGGAATTACCGAGGGGGACGTGTGCCGAGTCTGCAGAGCCCCTTACATTGAGTCTGGGCGCCCTGGGAGGACACTGCAGGGCGGGAAAGTTCTATGGGCCGTGGTCTGTGGCCTCATTCTACAGACACGCAGGTGGGGCTCCAGCCAAGGCCACACAGCTGGGATGCGGCCCTCATCCCCCAGCACCCCATGTTGCCTGCACGTCTCAAGCGACCTGCTAGGGCCACAGGTCCAAAAGTGTGGCGGTCCACAAATCCTAACTGAGGGGTGCAGGGGGGCTGAGAAGTTGTTTAACACAAGAACGAACAGACGGAAGCAGGTGGGATGAGAAAGGTCAGTAGAAGGAACTAAAGGGGGAAATTAACCAGAGCAGGAGAACCTCTGGACGTCAGGTAGGAAGGGAGCTGGGTCTGGGGTGAGAGGTTGTAGAGGCGTTCATGTAGGTGTTGAGATGGGTATTTGCGATGTGTCTGCAGAGCACGGTCTTGTCCTCTGGGCTTGTCTCTCAGACAGCTCCTGACTGTCTCTCCACCTCCAGTGTCCATCCCGCAGGGGCTCCATCCACCAGTCGAGACTCTCCGCGATCTCTTTCCCTCTGCATGTGGGTGGCTCTTCCCAGCCATGGCTTCACCTTGGCTCTCCTTGGTGCCTGCATCTTCATGTAGGCAGCAGCCCCAGCCCCCGGCCTGGCTGGGCCCAGCTCCCTCCCTTCCTCTGGGGCGCCCCCCACTTTCTCTCACACAAGTCCTGTCCCCAGACTGTCAGCCCTGCTGGGTGCCCTCTGCCAACAGTGTCGTCCTCGAGGTTGCTGGCTAGACCCCATCACCCACCAAGGCTCAGCTCAGTGTCCCCTCCCCTGAGATCTCCCAGGCCTCCCCACCACCCCGTTCCCGAACTACGTGCTTTTCATCCTCATTTCCGGAGCACCTTAGACAGTGCTCCAGGGACACTTGTTCTGCTCTATCAGTTTGGGGGTCTCAGGGTCAGCCACCCCAGGCCCACCCCTGCCTGTGAGCCACCCCCTCTTCTGCCTTCCCACCTATCCTGTTCCCAGTGTGGCTCCGCCCCAGAGGCAGGGATGGATCTGTCCTGTCACTGCCTTGTGCTCACTCCAGTGCACGGTACATGAGAAGTGCTCCAGACACGTCTGCCGGTGAGCGGGCCTAGTGCCAGCTCAGCTGGGCACTCCGGGTCCTGCCCTGTTGTTCATAGGGGAGCCCAGAGCTCCAAGAAGTTGGTGACTTGCCCAGGGTCACCCAGCAGGGGTGGGTGCAGCCAGCTCTGAGCCCACACCCCACCAGTGACCTGTCTCCTTGGCCCTGGAGCCCAGCTCAGGACCGCTGGACTTGTTTGTGGAAGTAACTTGTGAAAGCATCATGAGCTCCGTGGGCTCTGCCTATGGATTTGTCCTTGTCTGCTCAGTGGCTGGAGAAGCTTCTGGAGAGTCATCCTCAGATGCCCTGCCCAGCACGAGGGGCCTTCTGGACCCCAAGTCTCCATGTGTGTGCATACACTTGTGAGAACATGCTAGTGTGCTATACGTGTGTGAGACTGCACTAGTGTGCGCCCATGTGTGAGAATGTGCTAGTGGCGACGCACTCCAGAGGCCGAGGGTGGCCTCGTCCATGCCTTATGCACAGAGGCAGCAGGGTGCGGGGCAGGGCTGCTGTGAGGGACAGGCCCAGGGTGTGCCAGGGGAGAACCTTGGATGGCCGGGCGGCCAGGCGGATGGTGGACGCACACCCGGCCGAGGCCCCAGTGGCTCCCGGGCCTTCCTCCCCACACGTGGCACTGGCCTCGGGCCCTTGCGTTTGGCTGGGACGAGGGCTGAGCCACAGGACTGGGAGGTGCCTGGCTCTGAGCAGAGCCGTGTGTCTCCCTGGGTGTGAGCTCCTCGGGCTGCCCCAACAAAGTATCACAAACTAGGTGGCTTAGGACAACAGAAACACTCTGTCGTGGTTCGGGGGCTGGACATTTGAGACCAAGGTGTCAGCAGGGTTGGTTCCTTCTGAGGGCTGGACAGAGAATCTTCCACATCTGTGTCCAGCTTCTGTGGCCTCAGCATGCAGGCGGCTGTGTCTTCCTGCTCTGTGGGTCTGTGTCCAGAGTTTCCCTTTTCATAAGGCCACAGTGATATCAGACTAGGGCCCACCCTGATGACCTCCTCCTGACCTGATCATCTGCAAAGACCTGATTTCCAAATAGGGTCACATTCACAGGTCCTGTGAGTTAGGACTTCATCATCTTTTGGAGGGGGACATGAGTCAAACCATAACACCACGTGTGCCTGAGGAGACAGGACGGCCACAGCGAGCTCGCCCTGTGCACTGTGCAGTCCTGGGGACACCGCCCTCTCCGTTCCAGGGGTTTCTCTGGACATGGAGCCATCATTGGGTCTTCTGGGGTGACACCAGAAGGACCTCAGAACTCAGCTGAGTGATGCCCAAGAGCAGTCACAGTAATAGCAGAAGTGAGAGCAAGCTCACATCTCAAAACCTGGTTCAGAGCCCTTCCGGTACGTAAAAATCTTAGCGCTTTGTGGTTCTCCTCCGCTGCCAGATACCACAGCAGTAGCGATATTTTGATTTTTACATCCACCTAATTAGCTATGTTAAAACCAGGACTTTTGGGCCGGCCCGTGGCTCACTCGGGAGAGTACGGTGCTGATAACACCAAGGCCCCGGGTTCGGATCCCATATACGGATGGCCGGTTTGCTCACTGGTTGAGCGTGGTGCTCACAACACCAAGTCAAGGGTTAAGATCCCCTTACCGGTCATCTTTAAAAAAAAAAAAAAAAAAAAAAAAAAAGGGAGAGTACGGTGCTGATAAAACCAGGACTTTTTTGAGTCCCCTGGAGCACGTTGGCAGGCTGGTGTCACCCCAAGTCCCACAGTGGATCAGGGAGCTGGATGGTGGGATTGGGGGTCCCCCCCTCGTCTGTACATTTGTCCCAGGCCTAATGTGATCCCTGAGCTCCCCAACAGAAGAGGGGCCATGTCTGTCCTCGTTTTAGGGCAAACTAAGTCCAGCTGGCATGGTCGGCCGCACACGGCTACATGTGTAGAGCTGGGCTCGCCTGGTTAGGGCACTTCCCACGCCTCTGGCAGCCCCCAAATTTGGCCTCCCCTCACCCCTGACCTCACTCCCTGACTGGGAAACTGAGAGTCAGATTTATGTAGAGATCGGCTGGTTTCCATTTTTTAGCATCAACCTATAGGTAAAGCAGAAAGTAGAGGTTGCAAACCTCGACAATGTAAAAAAAGTGGTTTCGTGGCAGAAGCGCGATGTGGAAGGAAGGAGACAGAAACCCACAGCTGCTCTCACAGGGAGAGAGTCCGGAGATGGTGTGTCCAGTGGCTGGATCAAGAAATAGAGGTTTGATCATTTTAATTTTGTGTATCTAGTCTTTGAATTGAAAATACATACACGAGGAAAAAAAGAAAAAAAAGAAGATACATACACAGAGTTCATCATCTTAACATTGCAAAAGGGTTTACAGTAAAAAGTCGCCATCAGGCCTGTGCCCCTCCAGCCCTCTCTCCTCCCCTGGCTAAGGCTGTCAATTCCTAGTAAGTCCTTCCAGAGACGTAAACACACATGCATATATTTTTTCTCTTTTTAAATAAATAGCAAGCTCTGTATGCTGTGTGCACCTCTTTTCACTGAAAGACACATCTTGATGATTATTTCTTATCGGTACGTAATGACGGGCATCTGGCTTGTTTATTGTTGCAGTGATGCAGGCACTGGTGGTGTGCACAGGTTATTTGCACAGGTGGGAGTATCTTTAGATAAGTTTCTAGAAGTGGGATTGCCAGGACAAAGCACACATGTGTTTGTAATTTTGAAAGATATTGCCAAACTGCCCTATGCAGAGGTTAGGAAAGGAACTTTAAGTATATTATTGAAAGTCATAAAGATAAGTAAAAATGAAATCATGTATATGTAAAACTAATAAAACCTGGGAAGGAGGAAAGAAGTGGCCGGGAGGTGTGGGAACTTGGTGGCTCACCCTTCATAACAGGGACCCGGTACATACTGCTTTGGATCACGTGGTTCCAAGTGGTTGCTTCTGGGATGAGGGTTGGAGACATTTTTTTCTTTTCTATCCTTCTTTGTGCTTCAGAAATTATTAAGTCATGTAAACGTGTGACTGCTAACGTAAGAAACTAACACGAGGGGGTGAAGTGAAAGCTGCACGAGTGTCTGGTAGTACTAAGAGCCCCAGGACCCGTCTTACAGCGGGCCTCGTGGACGCCACCTGTGGGCTGTGGTTTTGGTCAGGGCATTGCTCTGCATTCCCATAGGTGCCTCGTTTTTTCCATTACATTCAGGACATCATTCACTCCTTCATGCTAATTCTAGATTCTCCTCTCCAGAGCAGTTTCTCAAAGGGGGAATAAAGAGGGGGGGGGGACTCCCTAAAAGTTTCTGGACACCTATTCTAAGGATAAAAACCTAATGCAGTACCCAAAAGAGAGAAGTGCTCAGAACAAAAGGTCTGGGTGCAGCTGTCGTGGCCATTCTGCCCTGGGCTGATGAGGGTGATGAGACCGAGGATTTATTTTCATCCCAGCTCCTGTACAACCTGCAATGGGCACTTGATTAATGCCTCATTCCTTTGATTTTTAAGTGACAACTTTTTTTTACAGTTCCATGTGCTCAGAGTCAGAACATGTCTTGCAATGTGAGGGCAGTCTGTTCTGATTGAATTGGGTGTCTTGACTTCGTGCACATAAAATAAGGGCATGCCTTCCAAGGGCGGGGGCATCTTACCTGTGCTGAGACACGAGGCTTGCACAATGACGGTCTTGTCAGTCTCTCCAGCCCGTGATACAGGACATGCAGGGGACGTCGCTCAGCCTGCTCTGTGCCTGTAGGTGGTGAGAAGCCAGACCCCACCTACCCCCACCGATGTCCCCAGCTGACTCCGCTGTCTTGCAGGTGTAGTCGCCACCGCTGCCGGCCACCATGGGCAAGCAGAACAGCAAGCTGCGGCCCGAGGTGCTGCAGGACCTGCGGGAGAACACGGAGTTCACTGACCACGAGCTGCAGGAGTGGTACAAGGGCTTCCTCAAGGACTGCCCCACCGGCCACCTGACGGTGGACGAGTTCAAGAAAATCTACGCCAACTTCTTCCCCTATGGCGATGCCTCCAAGTTCGCCGAGCACGTCTTCCGCACCTTCGACACCAACGGTGATGGCACCATCGACTTCCGGGAGTTCATCATCGCGCTGAGTGTGACCTCGCGGGGCAAGCTGGAGCAGAAGCTCAAGTGGGCCTTCAGCATGTACGACCTGGATGGCAATGGCTACATCAGCCGCAGCGAGATGCTGGAGATCGTGCAGGTACCATGGCGCCCGGGCCTGGGCAGGGCACAGAGGCCTGCAGGCACCCCGGTCACTCTGCGGGCCAGGGCTCCACCAAGGCTGGCCCACTCCCAGCCCAGGGCTCTTCATGTTCACCACCACACTGGGTCACTCTTGGCCAGGTTGCCACCTGGTGGGCTTTTGGAAGTGAGCAGGCATCACCTGACTGGGCGTGTCCTGGCAGACAGCAATGAAACAAGCCGTTTATTATTGCCACTATAGATCAGGCCAGGGAGGATTTTGCTCAGTTTTCATCTTTACAACCCTAGGAAATTCTCTGCATTTCGCAAAATTTGAGGCTCCGGGGGGCGATTTCCTAAGAATTAACAGAGCTGAGAATTAGATCATTGCAGGACCCTTGGTACTTGCAAGAGGTACCTGCTAAGACCCTGGGAAAGCCCTATATTTGGGAATGCATGTACGCGGGCGCACGCGGGCGCGCGCGCGTGTGTGCGTGCGCGCGTGTGCGTGTGCGTGTGCGTGTGTGTGTGTGTGCGTGCGTGCGTGCGTGTGTGCGTGTGTGTGTGTGTGTGTGTGTGTGTGTGTAGGAATGCAACAAACAGCTTGTAACGCCCCAGGAACATGCAGTTGAAAGGTAAACTGAAACGTCAGTGACCACGAGAATAAACTTGCACCCGAAGGACACCACTTTACAAGGACTTTGTGCCTGTCAACAGCCCCAGCAGATGAGGCTGTTTTCCAGAAGGAAACCAAGTTTTGTTCACTTGGCCGTGTGTTTTGGTGGGTGGTAGTGAGTAGAGAGCCAGGAGCTGCCCCTCCCCCACGTCTCCCCCCTGCACCTCCTGGAGCCCAGAGGATCCAGTTCCAGAACTCCTGAGCAGGAGCAGTTCCACATGTCAGGAACTACATGGGAAGCCTCCTGCAGCGGGTTTCAAATCCACAAACTCCTCCACCAGCCTCAGAAGTGACCAACCCATTTTGCAAATAGATGGTTTTCACACAGTGAGAGTAAATGAACACACTTGGGGAACTCTGGGGTCCATTCACCACTTCCTGGCTCTTAGCTATAAGCAGTGGTGGAAGTAAGAACTCTAGTTCCTGAGAATCGTATATCCAAGCCCACGTGTTAACCTTTACCCTGTGCAGACGGACATGCCTGTCCCTGGCTGAGCAGTTGGCTTGGCTGGACTTAGAGACAAGGCTAGAACCATGCAGAGCAGTGAGGAGCAGCCTTTCTTGTCCAAATGGCATATGGCTCCTAGGCCCCCCAACCCTGAAAGCCTTCCCCCAGTGCCATCCGATGGCTCCCTGGTTGGCTGGGTGGTGTTTCACGTTGGACTCCTGGTTGCTGCACCTTTCTCAAAGTAGATTAGTGTGTTCAGCACTCCAGAGCCTCCCAGGAGACCTCGGGGGGGTCTTAACCTTGCGTTTGGGTCTGCACTCATGGCCCAGTCCCAGGAAGATGTCCTGAACCTTCCCCCTCACTCCCGTGGTGAGCTGGTGGGAGATGGGCCAGCCTGGCCAGCCCCGCCCTCAAATGGAGATGGGGCGAGGGGGCGGAGCATGTAATACATATCAGAAACCTTGGGGTCACTCTTTTTATTTCTCAGATACCCTGCTCTTAAGATATAATGGCTATTCTTAGCCTCTTGTCTCAGGAATGAGATTATCAGTCAAGCCACTTGCACATATAGTGCTCAGAAAATCCCACAGTGGCACTGCCCCTCCCCCTGACACGTCACTCTGATCAGCTGCCAGTCACTGGCCTCATCATCGTCCCCCCCACCATGTACACATACACCCACCACCAGCACGGGGGGACCTGCCAGGGTGGATGCCTCGGGGAGACACACTGAGGCCTGCAGCAGTGCCGAGCCCTGGGACGACAGCAGTGCCCTCGAGTGAAGGTTCCCACCATCTGCTTGTAGTGACCCTAGTGCTGCCCCACATCCTGTCCTTTTTGGGGCTGGCTTTGTGATTCTCCCTGTGAGTTTCAGGGGCTCAGTTTTGTTTTTTTTTTAAATTGAGTCATAACAGCCACATAGTAAAAAGCACAAAGCTAAGTGGGCAGCGTGAACTTTACATGTATGTGCCCATGGGACAGCCACCCGCACTCAGGCACCGCCACCCCCCAGAAGGCCCCTCAGGCTCCTTTCCAGCACCCCCCCACCCCCAGCCAGAGATAACCCCATCCTCACCACCACCATGGCAGGGGCATTTTGCTCTTAAACTTCGCCAAGGTGTGTCTGGCCTCCTGTACTCAGCATGCCACCATGAGATTCATCCACAAGTAGCAGGAACATTTTCCTGACATTTTGCTGGCACCTCACACTCTTGCCCACCTGCCCCTGCAACCTCCAGGATCTGAGCACACCCTTCCATGGGCTTCTTTGCAGGCCATATACAAGATGGTCTCCTCCGTGATGAAAATGCCCGAGGACGAGTCCACCCCAGAGAAACGCACCGACAAGATCTTCAGGCAGATGGACACGAACAACGACGGTAGGGGCAGGCGGGGGACACTGTGTCTGTGCAATGCTGTTGGTGGCAGGGGTGTGCTCGGGATGCTCTGTGTCCCCTCTGCAGACTCTCAGCCTCCCTCAGCCCAGCCCCTCCCCTGCCCTGCCCACCCGGTGCCGCTGTGCTGCGGGAAGAGCAGGACTCAGAGTCGGGGACCCAGGTCCTGCGTCCTGGCTCCCTCCTCACAGCTTGGTAATCCCGGGCACATTGCTGACCCCTCTGAGCTGCAATCTCCTCACTCATAAAACTGGGGTACCAATATTCCCATGGGTGTATCTGGGGGTGGGGAGGCGGGCAAGCTGATGGCGCCTGGGGCCTGGGGGACTTGGGCTCTAAGTGTCCCAGGTTGTGGGGCCCTGGGAAGCTGGCTGTGCCTCTCTTGCCACCATCCTGAGATGTGAGGCTCCCTGATGGTCCCCGTGGTCCTGGGGGAGCTCTGCTAGGGGGTGCGGTGCTGCGTGTCTGCCTGTAGCAGCTGCAGCCGGCTCTCAGGAGGAGGGAGGCTGGTGGTCGTGGCCGTGAGGATGTGCCCTCGCATGTCCTGCTCTGCATTAGCTGCTGGGTTCTGGGAGGATCCAAGCGAGGGGGAGGCAGCTGTGGAATCTGGTGATTCTGTTCTTCTTGTGGCTTTGTCAAGTGCAGCCACAGAACCAGGTTTGATTTGCTTTTGAACGATAAAGAAATGCGACATTAAGAAAAGAAAATACTCCCTGGGCTGTGCTGGAGATTAAAAATAAGCTAATGCACAAGAAAGTGCTTTGTAAAATCTAAAATGCACCACACAGGTGAGTTAAAAGACTGAGCCCAGCAGGGAGACGAGAGTTTCGGTGTAACTGTAGGCAGCAAAAAGCATTCCAGACAGCAGGGTAACAGTTTTCAAAACACGTTCACAAATAAAACAAGACAGCCTTGTGCTTAGCGTTGCCTTTGGGCTAATTTAAAATGTGTTTTCCACCCTCCAGCGCAGCGAGGCACAGATTTTGGATTCTAACAGACCTGCACTGAGTCTGGGCTCTCCCGAGCCTCAGTTTACTCTTCTGTGAAATGGGGATAATAGATCCAATCTCGAGTAGTTGAGAGGATTCAATGAGATGATGCCTGTAAAGCTCTTAGCACAGTGCCCAGCACTCCACAAATAGTGGCTGTTGTTCTTGACCTCACGGTGTCCCTAGGCCAGCCACCCTCGATCACCTGCGCTGACCTGCTTTCCTGGCCTAGCCCAGCCCACCCCGTCAGAGAGCAGCTAGGCTGGTGCCTTGCACCTTCCCAGGCTGTTTGTGAACTTGGATGGTGTGTGCCACTTGCTCATGTGCCCGCTGGGACAGAGCGCTTCCTCCTGTGAGCTCAGGGGACCTGTCCATCCCTGGAGCTTTGGGAGGGGAAGGAAGAGGTGATAGCGGAGAACTGGGGCCACAGCCAGGGTGCAGAGTAGGGTAAAGGCAAAGGGAGGTCACGGGCACAGTCCTTGTCTCTTAAGGCTTCTCAGGGGATTTCTCAGGAACAGTTGGTGCCCCTCAATTTGTCTCTGGCCACCCCAGAAGGTGTGTGGCTCTCCCGGTTTCCTGGGCTGGGCTGATGGGCTTTCTCCAGGGCACAAGTATCATAAATGCCACCCTCTCCTGTTAGTTGTCATCCAGATGCACATCCAGCAGGACACACTGTGCTCAGGGACACTCTTACCCACCCTGCTCTCTGCAGAAGGAGGGGGTGGAGGCCTCAGAAGCCCCTCGGCATCTCCACAAGTCCTGAGAGCCTCCTGGCTCAGCTCAGGGCTCTCCTTTCTGGAGGCCAACCTGGCCGATCCTGCTTCCCTCAGCCTCAGACTTAGGGGGCCTGGGCTGCAGGGAGGGGGTTGGGGGATGAGCCTGGTGCTACCCCTGAGGCCTTTGGGACCTTGGATCCCGAGGCCCCACATAGCCAAGGAGACATACCCGCTGCCTGCCACCCTGGGTTCAGAGGCTGGAGGGCTGGGGGAGTGGCCCATAAAGTCCTCACCACCCATAAAGAGAGTAGCAAGGCCTGCGGCTATTCTCTACATCAGCGAAGGGTCCTGGGGCCTTCTCTGAGGGGGTGGCTGTCTCTCCCTTTCCCAGTCCCTTATCCTGGGCATTAGCTGATACCCCTAGGGCCAGCAGACTTCCCAGGCCCCAGGGGCATAAAGTTTGTGCCCCTAGAGAAGCCAGCCTGATCACACCCCACTGGGGACCCACAAGGACAGGGGGTCCCTGCCCAGCAGTAGATGGGAGGGGGTTCCCTGCTGTTCTCTGCAGCTGGTTTCACAGCAGTGGCCACTGACCAAGTGCCTCTTATGGCCTGGCGTGGGCTGAACTCCTCAAACTCACCTGCCAGCAGCCCTTAGAGATGGTGTTGTTCTCAACCCGCTGTAGAGGTGAAGACACAGAGTGTTAGCAGCTCACCATGTCACCTGTCCAGCCATCCTACAGAACGCATTCCATCTGACAGCTGCCAGAGATGGGGAGTGGCCCTAAGGCCCGGGCCTCCGGAGTGCAGGGTCCCTGCCATACCCAGGTCCTTCCCCACCAGCCGGAGAGATAAGCAGGCCCTGGGAGGTAGAACTTGAACAGAACAAGCGCTGTGATGACCGCATGTGGGCGTGTCACAAATGACCGCGGGAGGGGGCAGCAGGTGGTCAGAACTACCCACCCCCCGCCACAACCCCCCCCCCCGGCCACACAGGCCCGCCCTGGGCCCACTGACCTCCGGAGGCCACTCAGCCCAGTGCACTCAACCAAGTCTTCATCATGGGAGAGTGCACATGTTTGTCACCAGCATTGGTTCCCGTGGAACTCACATTTCTATGGCACTTCAGGTTTAGAAACCACTTTCCTATCTCCTGATTCTAGAAGTGACAGTGTCCGTGGTAGAGGAGGCACAGCAGACAGGGGACCAGCTGATCCCTTAGCGTGGCCAGTCTGCTTTCTCTTATCTTCCCACCCACTGTGTGGGGCAGATGTCACAGAGCAGAAAGTGACACTCTGAATCTTGGCAGCAGGCCTATGCCATAGCCAGTGCATGGCCAAGCTGCCAGTAGGAGACCACGGCCTGGGCTGCTGCAGAACCACCCAACCAGAGTGGCCTCCTTAGCCCTGAATTATTTATGGGTGAGAGGCAAATGCCATATTCTTTCTGGACAAGTCACATATTTCTTAGTAAGTAAAGTGTGGGGTGATTTCCAAAAGGATTCAAATTCTCATCGGCCGCATCACGCTGTCCTACTGGGTATGTCCTTTGAATTACCCAGTGCTTTGCAGGAAGCAGTGAAAGCAAAAAGGGTTTTTTCCAGAAATGCTGCTAAGTGAGTGGAGACTGGACCCTGCCCAGTTTTAAGAAGGCTCAAGGCTTTGACCAATGGGGTGTCCCTGACCTGAGAGGTGTCCCATCCTCTCTGGAAGTGTAAGGAACAGTGAGCACTGGCTAATTCTGATTTCTCCTCTCTCCACCCTGCAGGCAAACTGTCCCTGGAAGAATTCATCAAAGGTGCCAAGAGTGACCCCTCCATCGTGCGGTTGCTGCAGTGCGACCCCAGCAGTGCTAGCCAGTTCTAAGGGAAAGGGCCTCCGGACAGTTGCAGAGAAGCACAGGCTTGTCTTGCCGTTTAAGCTTTGCTTGCAAAGGTGGCTGCCTCCACCATCTTTCCTGCTCTCCCGGACCCGGGGCCAGGCAAAGTGGCAACCTGCCTGGCCCACCCGGCTGCACCTCCCTCCTGACCAATGCGACATTCCTCCCCTTCCCCCCAGCCTGGTCCTTCCAGGGCGACTCCCAGAGATGTGATGACATGCGGGCTTCAAGTGTTCTTGGCTCCAGGGCACCTCCTTGCCCCAGGGGACCCAGAGAACCACACTGAGGATACCAGGCAGGAATTTCCAAGATGTTGCCCAGGCCAGCTAATTTATCTTGTGATCCCAAAATGACTCTGTGGGAGAGGAGCGGGCGAGGGTGGAGGGAGAGTAGACAGGCCCTCCCGTGCATGGCTTCACCTCCCTCGTTCATTTTCTCTGACCAAAGCTGCTTGCACGTATACATACTGTGGTCTCCTCTCTTTTAATATATAAATTATATGTATGGTGCAGTGAAATGTAACGTGTAGGTCCCGTATTTAATGCCTCCGACTGCCTTTGAAGCGTGGTCCCCCCGTGGCCTGTGACCCTCCGAGCCTGGCTGTCTTGTGGTATTTATGTGCTCTCGATCTGCCCGTTTGCACAGGAAATGCATGCGTGCCCAGCGCCGGCGCGGCCTGCCGTCCGCGTGGTGAGCGCGGGCATCTGTGTCTGGTCTGTCCTCCTTGTTGACTGGTCTGGCACTTCTGGTATTAAAATGATCAAATAAACGAATTCTCTGAGTTTTTTGTTTGC
This sequence comes from Cynocephalus volans, assembly GCF_027409185.1. NCBI lineage: Eukaryota > Metazoa > Chordata > Mammalia > Dermoptera > Cynocephalidae > Cynocephalus > Cynocephalus volans. The sequence continues at coordinate 10,530,910 of NC_084473.1, forward strand.
CCACGGGAGCCCTCATTCTGAAGGCCGTGGCCCTGCCTCTGCAGGAAAGGTGGATTCACTGGAGTCCAGCTGTTGTTGGAAAACTCGGTGCCTCCTGCATCCCTCTAGCCGTTGCTGTGTCTATAAATCTTGAGCTGCCTGTTTTTCAATATCTGCCTAATGCCAAGAAACATTCATGGAAATAAAAGATGACTGTTCTTGGCAGGTCTGACTGGCGCCCGAGCCTCCCTCCTTTCCCTGTCTCCCTCTGTGGTCTAATCAGCAAGGTGGTAGGAAAGCCACCTTGCAAGAGAGGATGGGTGTGGACCAGGGCGTTGGGTGGGCCGCCCTGGTTTCTCATCCTGCCTCCTCTGTGGCCGTTCCTACTTCTGGCCCCAGCAGCGGATGCCCAGGAGAAGGAGCTTTAGCAATGGGGCTGTTTGTCTCGCGTGCCGAGAGGTCCCACGGCAGTGCCTTGTGGGTGTGGCTGATTCAGTGGCTCAACAGCGTTATTAACAACCCCAGGTTTTTCCCACCTTCTTTACCACCTGCTCCCCAGCTCAGAGAGTCAACTTTTGTCCTTACACTAGTCTCCTTAGGGTCCCTGCAGCCACTGTTGCAGCTCTGGGCAGTACACAAACACACCCAGGAGCATCCAGAAGCCATCCTGTCCTCTGCCCTTCCTCTGAGAAGGAGGAAAACGTTCCAGAATTCTCCCCCCACCCCGTCCCTTCCCTGCCAGCCTCTCATCTCAGTGGCCAAAACCATGGCCCATGTTCACACCCAGGCCAGTGTCCTGGAAAGGGATGTCAGATGACCATGACTGGCCCAGGCTGGTTAAGATGAGCCCCTTGGCCAAGGAGGTGCCCTCCTCCCCGACAGGCCACGGGGCTTCTCTGTGCCTCAGTGTCTGCACCTGTACAGCAGCACAAGGGCAGCAGATGGCTCAAGGTCACAGGTGCAGAGCATGTGGCCCAGAGCCAGCCCCACAGCAGGCCTCAGGGACAGCAGCTATTTTGTTGATTTTAGTCATTTCATATCTTTTAAGACTCCACGCTTCTTTTTTTTCATTTTTTTTGACCAGTAAGGGGATCGTAACCCTCGGCATGGTGTCATCTGCACCACGCTCAGCCAGTGAGCGCACTGGCCATTGCATAGGATCCGAACCCGCGGCCTCGGCGCTCCCAGCGCCGCACTCTCCTGAGTGAGCCACAGGCCGGCCCATGCTTCTGTTAATAGAAATGATGTGTCCATCTGCCAAGCGCCTTCTGAGTCAGTGGCACTACCGGAGGGTATTCCATAGCACAACTCTCCAGAATCACTGAGCCTTGATGGGGGGGCCAGGTGGGTGGGTGGGGGCAGGTGACCTGCTACAAAGTGGCAAGATGGTGCCTTTGGCAACTCTGCCTGGCCTGGAGGAATCACCAGTGAGGGGCTTGAATTTTACAGAAATGTAACGGGACAGGCAAGGGTTAAATCAGTAGTGTTTGTTGTGGGGAGGGCTGAAGTTAGATGGGAGCAGAGTCCTGGGGACACAGATGGGAAAGACCATTGAATTAGTCAGGGGTCTCCAGAGAGCAGAGCCAATGGGAGAGATGGGTGGATGGACGGACGGACGGACGGACGGATGGATGGATAGAATAGGGCTCTGGGATAGATATGGATAGAAAATGGCTCTGGATCTGGCCTGCACGTCTTATGACTCCCCGCAGAGCCCCCATGGTCTTGCCCTGAAAACACAAGATAGATACAGAGAGGATGGGTGGGTGGATAGAGTGGGACAGATCCAGCGACAGACGGATCATAAGGAACTGGCTCACGTGCTTGTGGTGCTAAGTCCCGAGATCTGCAGCCAGCTTGCGGGAGGCCCGGGAGAGCCAGCGGTGCCAGTTCCAGTCTGGATCTGAAGACAGGAGACCAATGTCCCAGCTCAAGACTGTCAAGCAAAGAGCAAATTCTTTGTTGTTCTGTTCACACGTTCAATGGATTGGGTGAGGCCCATGCACGTCGGGGAGGGCAACCTGCTCTACTCGGTCTGTCAACTCACGTTAATCTCATCCAGATACACCCTCACAGACACACCCAGAATAATGTTTGACCACAAGTCTGGGCACCCTGTGACCCAGTCAAGTCGATGAATAAAATTAACCTCGTAGTGGCTTCTGCCCAAATGTGGAAGACTTGGATCTGGGGGTCCTGGTGGACCCTGCCCCAGGAGGAGCTCACAGAAGTCAGTGTGGTTCCTCTGGGGGTCCACTGCTGCCTGGGAGACAGGGGAAGTAGACCCCAAAGATGGTGGCCATATGCCAAGAAACCCAGCTCATCAGAGGGGAAAAGAACCCAGAACTGAACCCAAGACTGTCACCCAAGCATCTCCCCAGCACAAACCAATTCTCCGTAGCCTCTTCCTCTGTCTTGGAGCCAGCTCTTCCAGGGCTGGTTGTTAGAAAGTGCCACCTCCTGTCCCTCCCTAGCAATTTGATCTACTGGCCCTGTGCCTGCCCCCTTTTCCTCATGTCCCATCCCCTGCAAGTTTCCCTCTTGCCCTAGGGGATCCTAGACCCTTTGCCATCCTTTGCGGACACCTGAAGTTGGTTGAAGTCCCTTGAGAGTTGTGTACGTGTACCTCATGCTAGAGACGGCAGACCTAACAATGCACGTGCCTGCGTAAGGTCTAGTGTGCGTGGACTCTGCAGAACCTCAGGAAAATGGCTCCCCATCTAGCATGCATGTCTCTGACTCCCCCAGGACCCCATGGTCTTGCCCTGAAAGCACAAGATCTGAACGTGCCCCAGGAGGCTGCTCAAGGGATGGGCTCAGACCTTCTTCCTTCATGGAGACCCCCCTCACCCTGGAATGGTGGCTCCATGGCCCTTTCAGCTGTTCTCACACCCCTGCATGGCATCATGCTCCCCAGGAAAACACAGGGCTAAGGAAACAACTCCCAAGACTAGAAAGTGCTTAGAATGTAAAAAAGGAAACCCTGGGTCATGGATGGGAGGGTGGGAGTGTGGGGTGTTATGCCCAAGACGATTCATCTGGGCAGGCCATGATCAACCCCCAGGAAAGTAGGATTGTCACCTCCCTTACTCTGAAATTTGAGCCTTCAATAATGCAGCAACCCCCCCCCCCCAAAAAAAAAATAAATAAATAAAAACAAGAAAATGAAGAAAAGAAAACGATGCAACCGCGGGCATTTTCTGTTTGGGTGAGCTGACCTGCCCGTGGGAACCAGTGCTGGGCCAGCGTAGCATCAGCCTGCATCCACTGAGGCCTTCCTAGGATGGATGCAGCTAAGCACTTTACATGTGTTGTCTGATTCACTGCAACATAGTCTCACCACCCACATTGAACAGATTGATAAATCAGGCTTTAGAGAAATTAAGTAACTTGCCCCAAATCCCTAGCAAGGGGCGGCAGAAGCAGAATTTGCAGCCTGGATATGCTTCCAGACCCCAAGGTGCACGTCGTCCCAGTTACAGTAGCTGGGCCTGGATCCGGGGTCCAGTCTTCCTTGCAGCTGCCCTCAGGGCCTTGGGTGTCTGGGGAAATGAAGTCTTAGAGGCCTGAACAAGTTTTAGGGGCACTGTGTTTGTGGCACTGAGGCCCAGTCCCCTACCGGGTCAATGGTACAGCAGAGAAGGGGTCTCCCCACCCCACCATTGCCCGAGGGGGGCTTCCCAAGCGGGCCCCTTTCTCATCCAACAGATTCCTCCCCTCCCTGACTCCTGAGATCGAGGGTAGGCCTGAGCCAAAACTGGGGGTCCAGACAGGATCCCAGCCCCCCAAAGAGGAGATGGAAACCACCAGGGAAAACAGCCCACTATGTGGGGTGGTGGGCAGGACTTGGCCAAGTGGCAAATGGCCCCATCTAGTCCCTGCTCAGTCCGGGCCCGGCCTGGCTCTGGGCCAGAATGGCTCAGTGGCCTGGTGGCTCGCTGGTTCTGGGCTCTGGCTCCATGTGGGCAGCGATGGATCCAGGTTCTGTGTGTGTGTGTGTGTGTGTGTGTGTGTGTGTGTGTGGTGTGTGGGGTGTGTGTGTGCTGTGGAGTGTGTGTGGTGTGGGGCGTATGAGTTTGTGTGTATGCAGTATGCTGTGATGTGTGTGTGTGCTATGAGGTGTGTGTGATATGTGGTGTGTGTGTGTGTGTGCTGTGGGGTGTGTGTGCTGTGGCATGTGTGTGGTGTGTGGTGTTGTATGAGTTTGTGTGTGTGTGCTGTGGTGTGTGTGTGTGTGCTGTGGGATGTGTGTGGTGTGTGGTGTGTGTGTGTGTGTGCTGTGGGGTGTCTGTGGTCTGCGTTGTGTTGTGATGTGCATGCACTGTGGGGTGTGTGGGGTGTGTGGTGTGAGTGTGTTGTGGTGTGGTGTGTGGTGCTGTATGAGTGTGTGTGTGTGTGTGTGTGCGCGCGCGCGCTGTGGTATGTGTGTGCTGTGGGGTGTCTGTGGCATGTGGGGTGTGTGTGTGTGTGCGCTGTGGGGTGTGTGTGCACTGTGGGGTGTCTGTGGCATGTGGGGTGTGTGTGTGTGTGTGTGTGTGCGCTGTGGGGTGTGTGTGCACTGTGGGGTGTCTGTGGCATGTGGGGTGTGTGTGTGTGCTGTGGGGTGTGTGTGGCACATGTGGTGTTTGTGTGTTCTGTGGGGTGTGTGCCCGCTCTGTGGTGTGTGGTGTTGTTTGTGGTGGGGGATGGGGCCAGGCTGTGTGCCTGGTGCCTCCATCTCTGCAGACAGGGCTCTGGGGACTCAGGTGTCTGTCCTATGTCCAGGTGTCTTGGCCGCACACCCAGGGCGTCCTGTGTATCTTTGGCATGGAGGGACCCTGTGCGTCTGGCCGGGGCCTGTGTCTACAGGTGGGTGCTCCATACAGATGTGTGTGAGGCTGTGCTGAGGGGCAGCCCTGGCAGCTCATTCCAGGTGGGTGGGGTGGGAGTCCCCAAGCTGACTATGCCCAGCTGTAGGCCTGGTGGGCTCAGCCCAGCTCTGGGGCGCCCACCCCACTCGTGGCTCAACCCAGGCTTACTGTGGCCTTCCCATCCCCCTGAACATCACACTCTCCCACACCAGGCCCTTCCTGAGCCCACCCCAGATATCCCTGAGCCCGCACCCCTCATTCACAGCACTGTGCCTCTGTGCTGATGTCATCAAATCACTTCCTGTCATCTCTACCCCAGAGTCCTGCCAGGCCCTGCTGATAATTCACTCAGGAATGAGTGAGTGAATGAGTGACGTAGAACCACGCCCCCCAGCCCCACTTCCGCTTGCTGCCCGCAGAGGCCCTGGACGCAGCCAGCTAGACCTGGGTGTGAGTAGCAACTTGGTCTCAAATGAGCCACGTGTTCCTGCAGAAGTCTCTGTCCTCCCCTGCAAGCCGTGGCTAGAGGGCCAGGGTGTCAACCTTGATCTTGCACCCACAGAGGAAGATGGGGGATGGGGGTTGCTGCAGGGCCTTGGGGGAGGGCAAGGACCCCCGGAGGCCAGGATCTGACCCTCAGGCTCTCAGGCTAAGGACCGAAGGCTGGCAACTGAGCTCTGGGCTCAGGCCCTTGGGACCCTGGCTCCTCCAGATGTGGGGGCCATGGGGCAAGAGTCTAGCACCCTGGATGGGGCAGAAAGAGCTTGATCCGGGACCCTGTAGAGATGGGGAGGGGCAACATTGGTAGCCTAAGGTCAGCTCTGCTTCTGTTCAGCAACAGGTACCTGGTACCTATGCATGAGGCAAGTGGCCCTGGACCCTGTCCCCAAGGCCAGTCAGTGGAGTGGGGGCAGGTAAGTCAGATCCAAAGGGAGCCAGGGTGGTCGCAGACCATGATCACTCCTCAGGGTGGTGAGGGGGTGGTGGCCCAGTGGGGTCACTGGGCACTGTGTGGGCACAGGGGGAGGGACTGGGGACACCTCAGGAGACAATGACTGAGGAGCATGACCTGTTGCGGGGACTGGCAGAGGAGGCAGCAAGAACAGAGGCTGAAGGGGACCCACTAGCTGTTCACCGGACTGTGCTGCAAGCCTGAGGCAGTAGCGCAAGGGCTGAGCTGGGGCCTGGGCTTCACCTGTAGGGGGTTCAGAAAGAATTTCTGGGAAGCGGGGGAACGACCTAGTCAGGGGACCAAGGCTGCCTGGAGCCTCTTCCTTAAAGCCCTGGATACCCGGGTGTGACTGAGGAGCAGCTCTGGGTCGGAGCCATGTGCCAGTCCCACAGCACTGCGGCCCATGAGGGGCCTCTGGTCATAGTCCCAGCTCTGCACACAGTAGGGCTGAGTGACCTGAAAACTTAAACACGAGGTGCTGCTGCCCCCTGGTGGCCATGGCTGGAAGGGCCGTCCAGGGCTCAGGTGTGCTGATACCTAAGGCCTCCGCAGAGCCTGGTTTTGGAGCTGCTCCTTCGGTAGAAGCTTTCTATCCCCGGTCCCATTTGACAGATGAAGATAGTGAGGCCTGGTGGGGCACCTGACTTGCAGTAGGCCACACAGCACACAGAAGCTGAGGCCAGGCTCCTGGTACCGAGGACTCGGAGGCCTTGTCTATTGGGTAGCCAGGTAAAATAAGGGTGTCCATTTAAATTTGAATTTCAGATAAACAACAAATAATTTTTCAGTTTACATAAGTTCCGTGTAATATCATATTTTTATTTGCTAAATCTGGCAACTCTACTTGTCAAGCCATGGAGCTAAGCCTGCACACCTGAGGCAGGTTAGACGCTTAGGGGGCCATCCACTCCCAGGGCCAGGCACATGCCCCTCCTGGTGGAGCCACAGCATGCTCAGAGGCTCTGACCCTCGGCCTGGCCCCAGCTGCCCGTGCCTCTTCCCGGGCAGAGCCGCACCTCGGCTGGGCCAGCATGGAGGCCCTCAGCTCCCGCCCGCTCACACCACTCGCTCACCCAGACGGGCAGCCTGGGAAGGTGGCCTGACTGAGGCTGCACCTCAGTAACCCCTTTGGCCAGAGGCAGAGCATGCTCACGCGTGGTCAGCCCTTCTCATCCTAGAGTCAGCAAGAGGATGGATCAAATCCTCCTATGCCCAGTAACAACAGCAAGGATGTCTCAGGTATCTTCAACCAGTGCACTAAAGTCTGGGCTTCCCTCGTAACCTGCCAGGCAGGCACTAGCCGGCTTCCTACTTGAGGAGGTGGAGGCTGCCACAGTAGGGCCTGTGGCCAGTGAGGGGTGAGCCTGGGCTGGGCTGGGTCTGTCCAGCTCAAGGGTCCAGCCTCTGCAGAGTTCAGGAGTCACAGGTGCTCTGGGCTGCCCCCATCTGCTGTCACCTGTGCAGGGCGTGAGGGTGGGGACGAGAAGGCAGGCTCATTCTAGTTGTGGTTATTGTCCTTCAGTAAGTGGCCAGGCTCTTAAGGGAGCAGGGACCTGTTTGCACTCAGGTCCTTCTCAATTCAGTGGCTGAACTTGGACGAGTCACTTTGCCTCTCTGAGCTTTATCCCATCTGTAAAAAAGAGCTCAGCAAAGCCTTTTCTTCAAATGACATCCTACCTTGAAACCCAGTGTACAAAACTGGGTGAAACAGGAGAGGGCAGAGCCCCTACTTGTGGGCACTGAGGCTACTTGGGACCCCGGTTTGGGAAGGGGTGACTCATGTCCAGGGGGCAGTTCACCATCTGGACCCAGAGATGGCTCGAAGCCCCACAGACCCAGCATGGGGCAGGGGGATGAAAAGGTATGGGGCGATGGCCAGAAAAGCCCCCTAACGGAGACGCCAGCCAGCCCCTCAGAATAACGTAGGAAAACCTAATAAGTAAGAGCGGAATCTGCAGAGAGGTGCACAGTCACCATTGTAGCGGTCACTAAGAGTACGAGGAGCACACGACCACCAAAGACAATCTGAGTGAGGCCTGAGTAGGCCACTGGGTCCCAGCCACAAGAAGGCACAATGGGAGTCAGGCAGGAGGCCAGAGGGTTGCCTGAGGGCACGAGCAGCTCTCCATCCAGGGGCTTCTGGCCTGCCCCTGCTTGCTGCAAGCTGTCCACGAGGGGCAGTGCCACGGCCAGGAGCTCCAGCATTCAGGGTCTGACCCAACCCCAGGAAACCTCTGATGGGGTAGACCCCCTCACCTCCAGGGGACAGAGGGAGAGCCCAGCACCTGTGGAAGTTTCAGTGTGCAGGAACATTCTTGTCCCTTGCTCCTGATGGGTCTACTGCCTCCACGGGCCTCATGAGCTGGGTTGGCATGAGCCAGCCCTCCTGGGCCCTGCAAAGATGAGGACCAGGACTTGGCCGACCCCAGCCTGAGCCAGCCCGCCTGCTTAGACAATACCTCTGGCTGTTGAAAAGCCCAGGCATGGAGAAGACTACGCTGAATGAAGGCAGGCTGGAGGCACGTGGGCTGGTTTGAGCGCTGCCTCACGAGCTGTGGGACTTGAGTTTACCTCTCAGCCTGTCTTCACTCGGGAAGCCTATTTTACAATCTTTTTAAAACCAGTAATTCATGTCAAAAGTACAGCAGGTAGTCAGCCCCCACTGTCCTCCTCAGGCCTCTGATTCTCCTGCCTAGAGGCAACCTCCCTTACTGGTTTCTGGTAGTTTCTCCCAGAAATATTCTGCTCATATGCAAGTATGTGTGTACACACACACACAGTTTGGTGGTTTGAGGTTTGGTTTTTGCACAAATAGTAGCATACTACAGTGTTCTCGCCCTGCTGTGTCCACTTAGTCTAGCTTGGAGATTGTTCCATGCTCGTGCATATAGATCTGCCTCATTCCTTAAACAGCTGTATATCCCATCCCACTGATAATTTCATCAATACCTTCTTGTGGTGTGTAAGAGGTTGTTTCTAACATACGCTGTTATAAACAATGCCACAATAAAGTGAATTTCAGTATTGCCAAGTTTCTTCCAGTTCCTATAATTTTCTTCTCTACCTATAGTTTGTGAGCATGCCAGTTTATCCAGCGTGCTGAGGAACTTTACCATCCTTGCCAGTCTGATAGGTGAGAAACAGATTCCCATAGTATTAATATGCATTTTTTAGGGGGTTGAAACATCTCATGTTGAAAAAGTTTGTGTTGACTGTGAACTGTACATTCACGTCTTGCCCTCTCTGTATCATTTGCTTATTACTGGAGTTCTTTTAATGTGAAGGAAATGAGCCCTTTTCATGTAGTTTTCCTGTTTGTCCCTTGCCTTTTGACTTCAAACGTTTCTTCAAATAGTTTTATGGTTTAATCAGTCACATTTTAAAACTTTCATCTACCTGGAATTTATTTTACTTATTTATTTTTTAAAAAGATGACCAGTAAGGGGATCTTAACCCTTGGCTTGGTGTTGTCAGCACCACGCTCAGCCAGTGAGCAAACCTGCCATACCTATATAGGATCTGAACCCGTGGCCTTGGTGTTATCAGCACCACACTCTCCCGAGTGAGCCACGGGCCGGCTCCTGGAATTTATTTTTGAATAAGGAGTTAGGTACACTTGAGTCTGAGGAGGGACCCAACAATCTGTCTTTTTAAAAAGCTCCCCCAAGTGATTCTAATGCATAGCTGTTGGTTTGGACACCACTGTCTTTGATTCTCCTGAATCCCATCCCACGGGGACCCATGTGGAGACTCCAGCACCCCTAGGAGGAAGAATTTACAAGCAGTCTTGGTGGAGCTGTACTCCAGATCACAGTCTCTGTGCACAACCAGACAGTACCATCTTTGGTAATGGTGTGGATATGCAACTGCAGACTAGAATTGTCGACACCGCCCCAGCTACCGTCTGTCTATGATCTCTGCTTGCTCCTGCCAAACTCACTTGCCCGCTCCCACGTACCAGGGCCTGGGTACTCTGGGACCCACAAGTGGCTGCGTCAAACTGTGGAGCAGTTTTAGGAGTTTTAGAGGCTGTAGTGCACGTGGCATGGTAGTATCTGAGGCTATTTTTGTCCCCACTGGCACTAATGATAGTTCGTTGGCTATTTTACCTAATTTTCTGAGAAGAGTATTGTTTCCAAACCCTAAGTATACTTTGAGTGAAATACCTCTCTTTTCAATCCAAGCTCAATGCTGCCACTATTAAATGATCTTGTGAATTCCTTCCCTTTTAAAATGGAAGATTTAATTTACCAAGATCTTAGGCTTGGTGTCTAGATCAAATTTCTTGGCACGTGACACATAATGTCAATTCCAATTCTTAACATAGTGATGGGCCCCAGATCCTGAAGCCCTCTGTTGGAGGGCTCAGAGTCAGTAAAACACACTTCAGTAAAATCCTACTTCTAAGACTCACACCACACAGGGCTATTGACTAAAGTGTCCCTTCCTCTCCTCCACCCCCAACACCAGTTAAGTACCTATCTTCTTTGTGGCTCCCAAGAAATCTCATTTATGTTTTAGCAACTAAAACCATATCCCTGCATCCAGGAAGGGACACCTGAGCTGGTAACAAGCCAAGCATTAGCCTAGCTGAGCAGCCACACAAAAATTAACTAGCAAATCACAGGAGTGCTCAGGCCCACCATGTGTAGGCCAGGCCTTGGGAAGGTAGGAAAGTCACTCTCCTCAGTAACTTTGGTGAACACACCAACAGCATCAGCCGGAGGGTCATTACAGCAGCTTTAACATTTTGTGCCCCAGGAGAGGAAGAGCCACAGCAGTCCTTGCTGCACCATTTGCTGTCTTTCCACATCCCTCTAATGAGGCTGGTAAGACTCTCAATGACATTCCCATGGGTGGCTTTACTAGGGTAACATCTGGCTTTTACATGACCTTCCCTCCTCCTACAGCTACAGCAGGAATTCAAAACTTCCATTTTGGGGATTAAATAGGATGAGAGCCTGCCACTCTTTGGGGGAACAGGGGTATAAACTGAGTGAAAGGAAAACATAAAAGGCCAGTGGTCAAGGTCAGACAAGAAGGTAGATCTACAACACATAGTAATTGCTGTTATTGAATTTATTAAAATAAGTTGACTGCCAAATGTGGTACTATATTTCTAACCTGTAACTATGCAACTTGTCACAGGTCAAGGTGGGAAGGGGAACACCTATGGTCTCTACAGGTAAGGCTCAAAAGGCCTCATGTACCTTCCCTGGGCACTGGCCGTGACAGGACAGGTCAGTCTGGCATAATGGTGTTCTTCAACAGGAGTTCCGAGCACCTTACATTTGCAGCCGAGTCTGGACATTCAGGGTGGGTTGAGCAGATGCCCACTGTCTGCACCAGAGAATACAGCCTCGGCCTCATCCGTCTTTTTCCTTCTACTACCTATGTGTGGGCTAGATCCACTATTCTTTGCGAGAACCTAAAGCAAACTATCCAGGACTCATGAACCATCTGGAATGGATACACTGTAAAAATTTCCCGATGCCTAATTATTTCAAGATACTTTATTTTTAAAACAGGTCACAACGCTAAGCTTTTGGCCCATTCTGCCATTGTACAAGCTACAAATGCTTGCTCAGCAGCTGAGGGGCACTCCTTAAGTAGCATGTTTGAAAAGTGAATAAAAATCCATATAAAACAAATATTCAAATAGATTCCATAGGAACACATCTCCTAGTCTTCCACGCTGCTGCACTTGTGCCAACCCTACTCCACAAAGACATTTCAAAACTAGCAGTAATTAAGTTAAATGGTCCCCCCAAAGCCTTTAATTCAAGCTAAATTTGCAGTTAATAGCTACAAGAATGTATCTACACATTAATACTAGCAGAAGCACATGCTGCTGGGTGACGTTTCATTCCACTTTCCCAAGCACAAGACACAGGCAGAGTGCTGACATCCTGCTCCTCTACTTCGGGTGGGAAGTCATGGTTCTGGATCTGCTGCATGAGTTGCCTGAGAGAGAAGGAAGTGGCATATTCAAAAACCCTGAGTCACCCATAACTGGGCAGTAGTGCATGAGAATAACTTATTCATGGGAGTATTTACTTCCTTGCTTACCAGGTCATCAGGAAGCAATTTGATGTATTTCTAGAGCAAGCATTTCAGACTTACTTTTTTCATAGTAAGAAAAACACAAGTCTCATGCATTAACTTAAATATCCTTAAATATTCCAGTTACTTAGAAATACCTAACTGGTCTTTTCTAAAACCTTTCTTAGGAAAAATATGAGAAGAAATACAAGTCAGTATTACTGGAAAGATCTTCCTTCCATTTGTCTGTATTTAATCCTAGGCAAAACAATTTCTTGTGTTTTTTGGGTGGCTGGCCGGTAGGGGGAGGTCATCTGAACCTATAAACTTGGTGTTATAAGGCTCTAACCAAATGAGCTAACCAGCCAGCCCCAATCTTATTCAACTAGACAAAAGCAAACATAAATCCAAGAAGGTGACTATTCTTGTGAGAACCATAAACACACAGTATCTCACTTACCATGCTGGTCTTGACATCACATAGTAGATGGTTGGCCTCTGGAATCCATTGAAAGTAGAAGCAGCAGCAACAGTGTAAGCGCCCATGTTTTCAAAGAGCATCCAGTCACCCATATGCATTTCGGGCAGGTCACAGCGCTCAACTATTCGATCGAGGCCATCACATGTTGGTCCCCATATGCTAGATGAATAATACTTCTCATCTGGTTTGGGTCTCTATATAAAGATAAAGTGCTACTTAATTATACTTGTGACCAATCATCTCAACTGTTTCCTACAGTATGTTCAGAAGTTACCTTTTGCAGAAGGGGCTTTACATGTGCATGATCATAAAGGATGCAATTAAACGATCCATATACTCCATCATTCACATAATACATAAAGGTTTGTTCACTTGACTCATCTTCATCTAGAAAAGCAGATTAACCATAATTACCACTTTTTTTTTTTTGAATCAACTTTCAGTTATACATGCAAAGAGTCATCTTTTATACGTACCATCAGAACCTGTCTGTTCCTTTAATACAAGTTTTTTGGCAATGATATTAACTGCAAGTGTGAAAGCTGATGCAACATAATATCTGCCCGGCTCAGCTATGATTCTCACTCCAGAGTCTGACGGAAAATACTTGTCCAATGCTGGGTTGATTACACTGGTGATCTAAGAGAGTGAGACAGAAAAGAGCAGCCATTCATTACGGGGAATTCACACGCAGAAGAAAGATCACAGTGCTCTGTAACATGACATGATGAGAGCAGGCATCAGCAAAGAGGTTTATCATCAAGTAACAAAAGCAAAAAAGTAAACATCTGCCTGGAAACCAGTCTGCCTATCGCTGTTGTTTCACTTTGATTCCCCTCTGCGTATTTTCTTTATCCTTTTTAAGATATCGTGGGTATGATTTTCTCAAAGAATAGTATAAAACCAGTTATTACCTAGTGAGGTCTCAAGGTCCCCAAATATTTTTATTTAGCAAATACATGCCAACAGGATAAAAATTCTTCTATTCTGCCTACCTCACATAATTTTAAAAAATAAGAATGTGGATTTATTTTATAAACTCAAGCACCATATAATGGTTTAACTTCCTAAGTGCTTAAATATTTAAAGCATTTCAAGGAAAGGAAATACAATATGAAGACCAGCAAAGCACATTTGGGGTAATGGACTAAAGTCAGTACTGAAGTCAACATATTCCCTAGTGATTTCACAGAAACATTTTTTTTTTTTTTTTGTCGTTTTTTCGTGACCGGCACTCAGCCAATGATTGCACTGGTCAGTCCTATATAGGATCCGAACCCGCGGCGGGAGCGTCGCCGCGCTCCCAGCGCAGCACTCTACCAAGTGCGCCACGGGCTCGGCCCCACAGAAACATTTTTTAATGTGATCAATTATCCAAGAGTTCTAGGATAACTGACTCATTTCAGTTTAGAAAACCAAACGGTACTACTAATTTTAGATAGCACAGAGAAGTTACTCAAAATATCACACCAAGACATTTATTTTCATGTTTAGACCCTTTTTGTATTAAACAGTTTTGAAATATTGCATAAAGGAACTTACAAAAATAGCTACTGTACATAATAGTTGTGTTATAAATTACCTCTTCAAATTTAAGCTTCACATCTTCAGATCCAGGAAAGCCACCACCAATATCAAGCAGATACATGCTGAAACCAACCTCAGCCTAGAGTCAAGAAAATTAAGAAGTCAAACAGCCAGATTCATAACAAGTAACAAGAATATATGCAGCATGGTAGATCTCAAATGTGGGGGAAAAAAATGTATGCAGAAGAGTTTAAACTTCTGTAATATGAAACTGACTTCTACAAAAGGTTAACTGTAGAATTAAAACTAGCTGTCAGTAACTTCACTAATGGAGTTATGTGTACTCACTCCCATGTCAAAGACACAGCGGGCATCAGAGACTGCCTGCACGAAAGTCTCAGGATCAGTACAGCCACTTCCCACGTGGAAGCTGGGGTGAAAAGAAATGAGATGCCATTTTTCACTACTTCTTGAAATAACTATTTCATGGAAGAAAGCCTATCACACAGGCATTGTTTAACATCTTAGTCTCTATGCCGCCAAGACCTCACCTGACACCAATGACATCAATATTCAGCTCTTTTGCCCGTTCCAAAAGAAGCCTGCTGGCTTTGAGTGTGGCACCAAATTTAACACTGAGGCGACAGACTGCTTTGGAATCATCAGTGGCAATCCGCAAAACCAGCCTAGAAGAAAAGCGTATCAGATGTCTCATGACAGAAGATCACTTACAGCCATGGCTAAAATAAAGAGAATCCTGTCTTAAATATTGTTTCTGATACTCTGTGGTTTAAATCTAATATGGTTTTATTAATCAATACAGGATTTAAACTACTTTCTATTAAAGTACAGAAACAGAATAATTTAGAAATTTAAGTTTGTTTGACAAGAATCCACATATCCCATGCCCGACCATGCCCTCAAAGGGAGGAATGACTCACTTTGCCTTTGGATGTGCTCTGGCAACTTTCATCAACTCAACTTCACTATCAAAAGTCATCATCTGGACTCCGTTACTGGCAGCATACTTAATTTGAGACACTTGTTTACAAGGATTTGCATAGATAATCCTCTCTGGGGGCACCCCAAGACTCTGCACCAATTGTATTTCAGTCTGAAAAAGAGGAGTTGTATCATGTTACACATAAGTAGCTAAAATAAGTGGAATAAACAGAAAAGTTGTTATGTGTGCCCCCTGCCACCTCCTTCATTAGCATTTATTGTTCAAGAAACACAACTTTCATCTGCCCTGTAGAGAAAACCAGGACCATTTTATATAACTAATTTCAAATCCTCCTGCTTTTGCTTACCTTGCTAGCACAGTCAAATCCTGTCCCGACAGCAGCTAGGGTTTTCACTATGGCTCTGCTATCATTACATTTGACTGCATAGAAGGGGGTGACACGAGGAAGAGCTTTTAACCATCTTAGATGTTTCTTTAGAATGTCTCCAAGGTCTGCGACATAGAAGGCATCCTTATCATCCTAGAACACGAGTGGTTACAGGTAACTTGTTAGCAGCCTCACAATAGCCACACTAATAGGCAGCCTGTCTTTCCCAACATTCTCAGTGAATCTTACTTTTTATTTTAGTCACTGACACAAATATCACCATTATCACTGGATAATCCACAGCCAATTAAATTCTAAATCCCCTAACAAGACATGCAAGCTCCAATACACTTCCTTAAGACCCTACTGAAGTTTCCCACTTGCCCAGCATTCTCAGATGCACTGCCAGCATGGGCCTCACATACTTACAGAAGAAGAAACTTCATTAATTTTTTGGTCCAGAATGTCCTTGGCAGTAAAGCCTTCATCGAGGAAGTGGCAGTCAAACTCTTCATTACTAAAGTTGTTCATGGTTTCTCAATGTTCCTCTGAAACACAACAAACTGCAAATGGAGTGGAGAAATTCACTCAGAAGCCTTAGCCATACTATTCTTAACAAGATTACCCTGCAACAAAAGTGTAAGCTGAGTACTTACACGGAAAACGAAGAGATGGAATTTAAACAAATTATTTCCAGCTTCTTACAAAGGCAATTCTCCAGGAATTCCAAATCCCACTGTGTATGTCCTCAGAGCAGCAGTGGAAATGTTCTGATAAATAGAAACACACAGAATTTTCCTTAGAAAGACAGAATCTACCTTAGGATCACATCCGGTTGAAATATGGAGCACTGACTGAGCATACACAAAAAGTAGGGTTAATCAAGGACCCAAAGGAAATAGATCACTCTGGTGTGGGAATCCCAATTATCTCTAGATGTAAGTCACATGATTCCGTAAACCTTTGCAATATATATCTGAAGACACACATATTTAACATTAGGTTTTTTCAAAGCAGCACACTGAAATTCCATATACGAGTATAGCACATTTCAAAATAAGCATTTCAAATATTTACACCCCAAAATTGTACAATGCAGCTAAGAAGCTCGCCTGTACTTAAGCTTACTAATATGGAAAAAGGTTTTATAATGGTCAGTCTGCTTTAATTCAGAGCTGTTTCAACTCTTCAGAAACTTAAATAGCATCATAGCAATTACATATAGCCATATAAACATCTTGCTATTTCCTACTTTCACTAAGTCTTACACAAATGATTTTCAGTGACTAATAGAAATGTCTAAGGCATTCAACTTACTGAGTGCTCGTAAGTTTCCTGAGAATTTCATGAGCTAATTTTCATGTTATATTAGCTGGGCATATATTGTTTAAAACCTCACCTTCAAATCAACTTAACACGTTCTATTACAGTTGTTGTTATCTGATCAGAAATCAATATCCTTGAGCCAATGTTGCCCACCAGATTACTACTGTCCTTACAGACACTCCAGTATTTGCTTAGCTATGAATGATAACCACATGGAAGTAATTTTTGGTTAACTTTATGCATAACAAGAGTAAGCAAGAACATCATGCTAGTAACAAAAGCCACTGCCCTTAGCCTTCATGAAATGACACTGGTGAACCGGTTATCTTAAAATTACGAATTTCTGCCAGGTAGGGCCTTCTTCTTTCCCATTGTGCAGCCCACTTCAGTGCCAGCAGCCTATGGGAACAGAGGCCAGGCAATGGTTCGGGGTCACAGTATGCTCTGGCATGGGGCACTATGAGAGGCCCAGGGGGATGAGCCTGTCATAAATCCAAACCCATGCATGGTAGAACTAGCTTTAAGACTCAAGCTAATGTGACTTTCTGGCATTGTCAACCTCATGAGTTGCCTAAATAACCCCTAGGAGAAGGCAAGAGACTAAAAGAAGCAAACCCATTTTTGTCTATATAAAAATAACATTTACAATTTACTAATGAACAGGCTCAAAGGGTAGAGACTGAGTTATTTAAGGTCTTGTTAAATATTTTTAAGGCAACGTTCAGGCTTTAATTTGGAAAGTTTTTATTTGAAAAACACTGTATTTAGTATTTTCCTTTACTGTACCTTTAAAGTTTTATTTGAATAATTTACTTGAATAAATTTCACCTAAGAACATCTTTTGGTCTTCCGAATAGCTAAGCTTATTTAAATTGTTGAATTAATTAACACAAGATGGTAATGTTATAAGAGGTATGGACTAAATCAAACAGAAACTTTGAAAACATTTCACAAGTCAATTTAATTCTGCCCAATTTTAGGTTTGAATAATGTAAGCCAACACATTCTTTGTCTGACCCAGACATTCCTGGGAGGTTCTGCGCCCCACACTTTCACAATTATTTAAGACTCTCAAACAACACAACCAGCCTGTTTTGAAAACCTTAGGGCTGGCTCCTATGTGGACGGTTGTCCGCCTGAGCCAGGCTTTTCTTAACTCACTAAGTCACTCCGAGTCCTTAAATAAACAATCCTAAGTCACGGCTAGTCGAGTATTCGCCATCATAGGCTATCTTAGCTCTAGCCACCCCCGAGGCTTTTCCCATCGGTGTCATCTGCTCTGTACACACAGCAAAAAGAACTAAAAAGAAGAGAGAAAAAAAGAGCAGGACAGCGAGGCACAAGGGTGCGCCTGGTCCCGGGACCGCGTCGCGCGGGCTCCCCTGCACCTGCCGCGGGGCTGGGACAGAAAACGGCTGTTGAAGGAACCCGAGGGCCTTCTCAACGGCTTCCGGCCGCCCTGGCTCGGAAACCTCCGCTGACGTGTTCGGGGAGAGGCGACACGCGGGGACCGGGGGACTCCGCAAGGGCCCCTCCAGCACGCGCTGCCCCGGGCCGGGGAACGGGGCGCAGGACGCGCTCTGTCGCCGGGCGGGTGGCCGCGGGTCAGCACCCCCACTTCACAGAGAGGTCACTGGGCCCGGAGGGCGCGGCTGACCAAGGTCACGGCCCGGCGCGAACTCCCAAGCCGCGGCCGGCCTGCGACCACGTGTCTCCGGCAGGCTGCCCCGGCGCGGGTCTGTCCCCGGATCCTGGGCCCCGCCGGGACACGTGGTCCCCGCCCGCCCGGAGCCTCACCTCGCCTCGCCTCGCCTCGCTCACCTCAGAGCGCCCGGACGCCGCGGGCCGGCCCCATGGAGACGCCGCCGCCCGCCCGGAGCCGGAGGAGCGCTCGGCCGCCCCGCCGCCGCGTCCCCGCCGCCCCCGCCGCGCCGTCAGCCGCCTCGCTCCCGCCCGCCGGAGACGCCGGCCCGAGGTGGCGCCGGAGCTGCTGGCTGAGGGGCGGCCGGCGGCGGCGGCTGGAGGGACTGACAAAGCCCGACGGCGCGCCGCTCCGTACTTATAGCGCCCCGCGTGTCGTCATGGAGACGCACCAGCTCAAACCAGCCGCGATCGGTTCCGTCCGGGAGACCTCCGCGGGAGGGGCGGGGGCTCGGTGGCTGCCAACCCGGGCCGGCCGGAGGGGCGGGGGGCGCGGGCGGCTGAACGTCAGCGCCGCAGGGAGACGCGTGCCCGCCCGCCCCGCCCGCCCCGCCCGGCCCTGCGGCAAGTCCGCGCACGCGCACGACGCCGCGGGCGGCCGCCAGCCGCTGCCCCGGAGCAGCTCCGCGCACGCGCACGACGCCGCGGGCCTCAGCCCCCGGGCTGCTAGCCCTGCCCTCCGCCTGGTCCAGGAGGCTGTCGCCGCCGAATTGCCAAATCTACCGCTGTCGCGCCACGCAAAACTGTACTTCTACGTGGCATTCAGTGCCTCGAGCACTAGGGCAGAAAAAGAAAGTCGCTGCGCAACCGAGGCCCGGTGCGCCCCGCCGGCGGCGAGGTGCGCGCGGGCCTGGTGGACCCGCCGGGCGGGCCCTGGCCCCTGCTGCCCGGAGCCTCCTCTCCGAGGGAAGAGACCCAGAAGTGGTGCTGGGGCACCTCCGCTCGCACCAGCCAGGCAGCAGAGACGCAGAGGGGGAAGGGGCCTGCCGAGATCGGTATCCTTATTAGGCTGGACTCATCTGAGGGCCTTAGGGGCGGCGGTGGGAGGAGACGGGTCCTGAACACCAAGCTGCCCACTGACCTTTACTGCTCTGGATGGAGCCCATCAATAACCAGACATCGGTAAGGGCGGCGGCAGTTGGCACTCTTTGAGACAGGGTTATGGAAGTCCTACCGCTCCAAATGTCTAAGCAGTGAATACATATGGCAAAAAGCCACTTAGGAAATTAGGAGACCCCAAAGGCCCCAGTGGTTGCCTCTGGGGGTGGACTTGGCCAGTCACCCCAGGCCATCCCCAACTGCCTGCTCCAGGCAGGGACTGGAATTGAATACATTTGGAGCATGATTTTTCTCTAACTTTCACCGTTCATTTTCTTAAGGACAAAGTTCAACAGACAGGATTAAGGCCCATCCTAGGGTGTGGGTTGTCACAGATTGGAGGGCTGCCCATGAGGGGTTAGAGAGAGTGCAAATCTAGCCCTGGCCATGCGATTTTTTTGTGCAGGGGGACCCTGGAGGAGCTCAGCGCTGTAGCTCAGCTCTGCCCCAATTCACTGTGTGATCTTAGACAAGTCACCTTCCTTCTCTGAGCCTCAGATAACCCAAGAACCTCAACAGCCACAAAATTCTCTGAGGTTTTGAAAAACCTTGGTACCCGCGGCCAGCTCTGGGACATAGTGAATACTTGGTGATGAATGAGTGATCCAGCTCTCCTTGGAGCATAGGCTTCCACAGAAATAAGAACAGGGAAAACAGCATAAGCAGAAATGAGTCTTAGTGTGTAGAAGGATGTGATGGACCCTGCACCCTCTTCTCTTGGACACCCTGATCGGCTTTATTTTTAGATAGTCCTTGAGCAACCACTGGGTGACAAGTACGACAGGCTAGAGGCAGGGAGGGAGAAGGGACTTCTCTCCACCCTTAACAACCTTAATTTTTCCCCAAGCAATGAGATTACCATCCAGACCCATCAGAGAACATTATAGCTTCAAGTGCTAAATGGTGAAGAGATATTTGTCCCTGTCTGCGAAGAAACATTTCGTTCTGATGACATTCTGGAAGTCTCCTGCATGGCCTGCATACCCAGCTCTCCAGGGCACATCCAGCAATAGGCCATCCAAACACTGCCCTGGTTATGCAGCCTCTTCCTGGCAGAGGGGTTCAGATGTCTCGGCATATGGGATCCCTGTAGGAGCCTGGCCTGGAGGAAAGGATGGGGATGGGTAGATCATGATTCTCCTGTAGGTTGAGAAGCATTAACTGGAACGCAGAGGTGTGTTCTTGGTGCAGGGAGCCAGGTGGTCTGTCTATCTGCTGAACACATAAGCCACTCATACACCATGCCTCTCTTGCATACCCACCCCAGACATGCAAAGTCTTGAACACATGCTGCGGTCTCCTCTGGGGAGGCCAGGCGTTGCCTGGACGACCCAGCTGGGAAAGCAGAGCCAGGAAAGAAGAAGTGCTGCTTCCTCCAGGCGTGGGCCCTGCCAGCTGCAGGCAGACTCTCTCAGAGAGGCCTTGACAGTGGGCCTGGGAGTCGGCAGGGCCTGAGTCATGAAACCCAACTACTAACGTGGATTCAAGAACATAAATTGGTGGTGACTAAACCTGGCTCTGATCAAAATGCATGACTTTATTGTCTTTCAGTGTATTTTCAGTGGACTTCATCCTCTTCCTTATTATTTTTTTCTTTAAGAGAAAAGCAACAGATCTAGTAAAATATGTGATGCAAAACACCAAGAAGTTACCCCTCCATGGAGATGAGATGTTTGTGTGAGGTGCGGAAATCATAAAGGAAGTGAATAAAAGCATTGAAACCTCAATGGACAGGCTACTAGAGCTGTACCTTAGTCATCCCACCCAAGGTCTGAGAGCAGCTCCCCCCTGCCCTGCTGCGCTCAGCACCCAGCTTGTTGTGAGGCACCAGACATCACTTCCTCTGCCGGCAGGCTCCCTTGCTGTGAACGTGGTGGTTGGATTGGATGAAAAAACCTTAGGCTCTTGTGCTCTCATGTTCTGAGAAATTTCTGACTTCTTTTGTAAACAGAACTGTGTATAAATCCACCGACCAAATCTGAGCCCAAAATGAGGACGTGTCTGATGAAGGAGGTATTTTTTCTTAATTGTTAACTTATTTAGATGGAAGGACTTATAAAGGCATATAGTGATTACAAATTTAAGGAGTCACCCTTATTGGAAAGAATTAACACAAAGGACAATCCATTTATTCAATATTGGAATATTCAACATTGAGAGCTTTCTGGAAAATAGGTTTGTGTTCTGCTTACCTGTCCACAGTCATGCTGCTTCACCAAATTCCTTCCAGAAGTCTGGGAAGAGTTGGCTATGGAGTAAGGCTCGTGACATCCAGCCACATGAGGACTTTGGGAGTGCAGGACCTGTCCTGGCAAGGGCACCATAACTCAGGACACTGGGTAATGGGGACCAGTCATGGGATACCCTAGTCACATCTGGATGTTTGACCAAAAAATAGTGCTCTGCAGCTCCATCACCCAGCAGTACTCTAGCCTGGCGCTTGCATGGCTTTAGGTGTTTCCAAAAGTCTGATCAACCTTCTGAGGCTGAAAGTGTGCCATCTTTGCCGATTATCCAAATGCTGCCCGAGGCATAGAAAGCAGCTTCCAGGGGACCCTCCTTACTCTGAGTAATGGTGGCATCATCAGAGAAGTGGCTTTCCTCCAAAAGTATCTGCTGGAAGCAGAAGACACCCATAGGTGAGTGGAAGTCCCAGAATGTTTGTTTTATAAAGCACTGTTGCATCACAGCCCCACCTTGCCCCAACCCTGGTGTGGCCCACTGGGACAGGGGCCAAAGGGCAGGAACTGGGCCAGGACCTCCTGGAGCCCAGCAGGGCCCTGGGGCAGGTCAGTGGCTACACAGTACAGTGCAGAGAAGAGGTAGCTTCTGTCCAGAGGTTGAGAAGGAAGGGTTCCTTTTGACTGGCAAATTGGCACGAAGCTTTGCTTCCCACAGCCTTGTCTTTTCAGTGGGCTGAAGTCAGAGTCCCAGTACGTGTGTGCCAAGCCAGCAATCAGGCGTGCCACCTAACGTAGGCAGAAGGTTTGAGATCTGGCCACTTTACTCATTTATTTAAAACCCTTCACTGGTGCCCCCTGCTCCACAGAGTCAAGTCCAAAGATGCCCAGGACCCACCCAGCCTTGTCTCCTGCCACTCCAGCCGCCTTGGAGGGCTGCAGACTGCAGAGCCACTGTTGTCCTGCAGACTCTGCCCCCTGCAGTCATGGGTCACAGGATATGGGCATCTTTGCCTTCCTGCCTCGTTCCTGCCCTCCCCAACCCTCCCCACCACTCTCCTCTTGAAGTCAAGACCATGATTATCTGCACATATTCAGTTTCTAGCCCGATACCTGGTACACACAAGTCACTCAGTATTGTTAAGCTGAAACTGAAAAATCTTAACTGAAAAGTCTGTCATTTGTGGTTGCTGTATGAGTGATGAGCTTATGGGAATTTCTCCCCATGTGCTGTCTAAAAGTAGAGGGACTAAAGATTATGAATATTCTTCCTTTGGTCATGTATTCATTTATTCATACAGTGCATGTCTGTTGAGTGCCTCCTGCATGCAAGTGACGTGCTGGGCGAGGGAAGACCCTCGATGGCTGCAGCTGTGAGCTGGGTTCTTGGGGACTAGCAGGGATCTGATAAGAGCCAAAAGGAACCTAACCATTTGCCTAACACTTAAAGAAAACTGCCTCTTCTGTTTTATTTTCTTCCAAGCTCCTGCTGACTCCCTCTGACCCAACAAGTCACAGCACCTTTGCTGGGTTTGGCCACTGCCCCATTTTTGCCAGAGCCCCACCCCAGTGGGCCCCACCTCTGGGAAGCCCCAGAGCCTGCAAGATTTTTTCCTCCCGTGGCAGGGAATGGCAGATGGAGGGCCCTTGCACAACCTAGGCCTTTTGGAAGGTGTGTGCCTGCCCGGGGCAGTGTGAGCTCCACATCCCTGCTCAAAGTCAAGACCATCTGAAGGGCCTACACAGGGGCTCAGGACAGTCATGAGGGGTGGGGTGCTCTGAAGGGGAGGCTGTCTCTGCTTACACAGCTGTGAGCACTTATTCCATGCCAGGGCTCCTGCCAGATGCCAAGAAGAAGGAGATGAGCCCAACGAGTCCCTGTCCTTAAGGAACTTGTGGTTCAGAGGGACAGCCCACCCCAAGGCTTGTGCTCTGATATGTCTGGTAACCAGGACAGTGGTCACACAGGCTAGCACCATGGGGACCCACGGGCAAAGGAGTTAGAAACGGCCCAGAAAGAAGGGGCTGGGCTTGGAAAGGCTTGTCCAGGGCTGGGGTGAGCTGGGGAGGGGCCCGGGGTACCCAGGACTAGAGCAAGACCTGTGGGCACAAAGAGGCACCCACCCATGTGTCCAGCTTTCCTTAGCGTGAGGACAGAAGGCTGTGTAGGGAGAGCGGGGGTGGGGGGTCACCTGGAGAGCAGCATCTGGTCCCCTGGGTGGGCACCCCTCCTTGTTGTGCAGGCAGCTCAGCTGTGGCCTCAACCTGCATTTCCCAATGGCTTAACCAAATCCTTGCTGACAGCAGGGCCCAGCAATTTTAGAAGGTGTGTTAGCCACCATATGCAGGTAAAAACATTTTCCTTTGGCATACTATGTCCTGTATTGCTCAGGGCCCAAGCAGGCAGTTCAGTAGAGGGAATTTGACACAGGAACTAGTTACAGAGCTAACAGGATATCTAACAACTACAGGAAGCTGCTACCAACCACAGGGTTGGGGATAGAGGGGAGTGGGGGTCCCCCATAGCACTGCAGCTACCTGGGATCTGTCTAGTGGGAACTGGGACCACAGAGACAGCCAATGACCAGAGGGAGCTGGAACCACTGATGGGAAGCCGGGGACACTGCTTGCTGCTCCAAGTGGAGAGTGAGAAGGAGGGAGCAAAAGTGGGGGGTGGGGAGGGAGAGAGGATGAAAAGGAGCCAGGCTTTCCCTCTGCCTATCCTTTGAGTTCTTGCCAGGGCTTCCCCAAAGGAAGCCTGTTGGCAAGAGAGCTGGGTAGTGCAATTTTCAGGGGTCAGTCCCTACCTGCTCCACCTGAGAGAGAAAAGTCACAGTGGGCTGGGGAGTGAGTCTGGGAGCAGACAGGCCAAGGACAGGCTCAGCTTCCTTCCCCAAAGCCTGTCAAAGTCTTCCTTCTGCCCACTCATAGGACACTTCCCAATCAGAGTCCTGGTAAGTGCTGTGTGGCATTTCATATTGACTTAAGCAATAAGGAAAATTAATCACCTCACATAACAAGAAGTCTCCAGGAAGGGAGGCTCCAGTTTCATTTATTCAGAACCTCAAGAGCAACATCAAAGACCTGGGCTGTTTGCATCTTTCTGCGTTTCCATTGCCTGGTGCTGGCCCTGCTCCCTTACAGCTCCAAGGTGGCTGCCCCGCTCCAGGCATCCTCTGCAAACCAAATGACAGCTGTGGAAAGAGGGAAAGGGCATCGCTTCCTCTATGTCTCTTTATCCAATAAATCACGTTTATTAGCATACTTTCCTTCCTGGCTTGTTGGGAAGAATATATACCACATTCCCTTGACTTCCCCCATTCCTAGGAGGGTGGTAGGACTTCAGAGGTTGATTTAAACTGGTTATGATCCACCCCCAGCCCTGGAAGTAGGCTCAGGCCTCCCTTGAAGAGCACGGCCCCTTGGAAGATGCTATCTGTTATGGGTTGAATTGTGTATCCACCCCACCCCACCCCAATCCATATGTTGAAGCCCTAAGCCCCATGTAGTGGATTGAATTATGTCTCCCCAAAACTCCCTGAAGCTTGAATTGTGTCCCCCAAGTTTTATGTAGTAGAAATTTAATCCCCGCTGTGACTGTTGGGAGGGTGGGAAATCCTATTATGGTAATTGAAAGGTGGGGCCTTGAAGAGGTGATTGGATTGCAGGACCATGCCATAGCGAATGGATTAGAAATAGTGGTCAGGGGCGTGGTTCTGAGGGCTGTAAAAGAGAGTCTGTCTCTTTCTCTCTGCTCTCTCCCTGCTCTCTCTGTTTCCACCATCTTACAATGTGAGACCCCTGGGTCACTGTCACCACCACCAAATGGACTTTGGACTTCCCAGCCTCAGAAACTGTAAGCAATAAATTTCATTTTCTTTATAAATTACCTAGTTCCAAGTATTTTGTTATAAGCAATGGAAACAGACTAATACACCCCAATACCTCAGAATGTGACCTTGCTTGGAGATAAGGTCTTTAAAGAGGTAATCAAGGTAAATGAGGTCAATAGGGGAGGGGAGCCCAAATCCAATATGACCTGTGTCCTTATAAATAATGGAAATTTGGACGCACACACACACACTCACACACACACATGGAGAACACCATGTGAACATGAAGGCAGAGATCAGGGTGATGCCTCTACACACCAAGGAATGTCAAAGATGACCAGCACGGTGGCTGTGCCAATTTACAATGTAGGAGAGGTCCTTTTTCCTCCACTTCCTTTTTTTCTCCACATTTGTTTTTTTTGTTGTTGTTGTTGAGTTGTTTGAGTTCCTTATACTGGATATTAGCAGCCATTGTGGGAAACAGTATAGGGGTTCCTCAGGTGACTGAAAACAGATCTACCTTACAACCCAGCTATCCCACTGCTGGGTATATGTCCAAAGGAAATGAAACCAACATCAAAAAGACACCTGCAGTCCCATGTTCATGCAGTACCATTCTCAATAGCCAAGAGACGGAATCATCCTAAATGCCCAGCAATGGATGAATGGATAGAAAATGCTGTGGTGTATATAACACAACAGAGTACTATTCAAGTATAGAAAAAAATGAAGCAGCAACATGGGTGGAACTGGAAACCATTATGTTGAGTTAAATAAGTCAGGCACAGAAAGACAAATATCACATGATCTCACTTATATGTGGAATCTAAGAAAAAAGTGGTTCTCACAGGAGTTGAGAGTAGAATAATGGTTACCAGACACTAAGAGGGGAGGTGGGGAGGAGAGTAGTGTACTGATGGGTATAAAACTATGCTGTCTCGGGGGCAGCCTGTGGCTCACTTGGGAGACTGTGGTGCTGATAACACCAGGGCCATGGGTTTGGATCCCCATATAGGGATGGTCGGTTAGCTCACTTGGGAGAGCGTGGTGCTGACAACACCAAGTCAAGGGTTAAGATCCCCTTACCAGTCACCTTAAAACAAAAACAAAAACAAAAAAATGCCGTCTACCCTAAGTGAACCATCCTGCAGTATATGCATGCATCAAAACAACTCACTGTACCGCACAAATATATACAAGTAAATGTTAAAATATTTTGAATAATATTAATAAGAAAAGATGGCCAGCAGGCAATAGAGCAGATTCTGTTGTTTAAGCCCCTACAGTCTATGGTGCTTTGTTACAGAACCTGAGGAAACTAATACCGTCTTGCACTGCATAATGACGTTTTACTCAACTGCGGACCATGTATGTGATGACAGTCCCATAGATCACATGGAGCTGAAAAATTCCTACCACCTAGTGACGTGGTAGCCGTGATAGCTGTTGTCATC
Source organism: Cynocephalus volans (assembly GCF_027409185.1). Lineage (NCBI taxonomy): Eukaryota > Metazoa > Chordata > Mammalia > Dermoptera > Cynocephalidae > Cynocephalus > Cynocephalus volans. Next base: position 10,557,664 of record NC_084473.1, read on the forward strand.
CATTCCTCATGTGTTCATGGTGATGCTGGTGTAAACCTACTGCGCTGACGATTGTAGCAGAAGCTTTTGCAGACCTCAACAAGCTCCTTAAGAAGTATGAAAACACGGATCCCAACTCCGAAAGGTTTTCGTTAATAGAGAGGAATGTTCATGGTGCACTATCTGTTGACAAGCAAATCCACGATAAAAAAATGACACAAACCAAACAAACCACCATGGGCATATTTTGGAAAAGACTGACACCTCCTCACAAAGAGCCTCAGGCCGGTCCGTCGGCAGGTGTCCGTTACCGTAGGAGATGGCAGCTCCGCACATGCTACCGCCCCGAAGACCTTCCAGAGGGACAGGATGCAGCGGTGGAAGGTGGTGATACTGATGATCCTGACCTGTGTAGGACTAGGCTAATTTGTGTCTTTGTGTCTTCGTTTTTAACAACAAAGTTTAAAAAGTATTTTAAAAAATTCTAAAAATAGAAAAATGTTTATGGAATAAGGATATAAAGAAAAAAATTTTTATACAGCTGTACAATGTGTGTTTTAAGCTGTGTTATTACAAGAGTCAGAAAGTTAAAGACAACTAAAAAGTTTATAAAGTAAAAAAGGTAGAGTAAGCTAAGGTTAATTTATTATTGAAGAAAAATATTTTTTAAAAAATTTCATGTAGCCTAAGTGCATGGTGTTTATAAAGTCTGCATAGTGTACAGTAGGGTCCCAGCCTTCAACTTCACCTACTGGCTCACCCAGAGCAACGTCCCGTCGTGCAAGCTCCATTCATGGTACGTGCCCTGGACAGGTGTGCCATTTTTTATCTTTATACCATATATGTATATATATATTTTTTTTTTTTAAAAAGATGACCGGTAAGGGGATCTTAACCCTTGACTTGGTGTTGTCAGCACCACGCTCACCCAATGAGCAACCGGCCATCCCTATATGGGATCCGAACCCGTGGCCTTGGTGTTATCAGCACCACACTCTCCCGAGTGAGCCATGGGCCGGCCCTATACCATATTTTTACTGTACCTTTCCTATTTTACATATGTTTAGATACACAGATACTGTTGTGTTACAGGCCTACAGTATTCAGTACAGTAACATGCTGTGCAGGTTTGTAGCCTAGGAGCACAGGCTGTACCATCTGGCTTTTGTGTAAGTAGACTCTGGGATGTTTGCACAAGGACAAAATCACTAACGATGCTTTTCTCAGAAAATATGCCTGTTGTTACGCAATACATGGTTGTACGCTATCTGAACAGTCAGGAGGGTTCAGCATTTGAGGAAAGAAGAGGACAGCATGGGTTACGGGACTTGAAGCTGCCCCTGAGGTCTCTCCCGCACTCCCACAGTGGTTGTGAAGAGTGAAGATCGTGCATGTGCAGGTGCTCGTTGCAGAAGCTCAGCATGACAGGCAGTGCTTACTGGGCTGTGAGCCAGGGAGCTCAGACCTTGAGGAGGATGGCATTAAAAGACAGTCCAAACAGAAATTCCAGTCTTCCCTCGCTTCTTTTGCAAACATCGAAGGAGGGGTTCTCAGTGCATCTGTAAATCCCTCTCCTTTCTGTCTCCAGCCAGTGAAACTCTTGGGGGCTGCTCATTCTCATCCTAGATCTCTCTTTCCCTTCTGCAGCAAACTGTCCCCGTGTCTCCTCGATAGCCTTTTCCTGCAGGGACACTCACTCCCATATGACATGCTTCCCATGCATCCCTCTTGCCCAGGACGCAGAGCAGGTGTCCATGGGGCGGTGGTCTTCTCTTGTGCTGGAGCATGGTGGGTCTGGGAGCGAGAAGTGGAGTGGGCAAGGTCTTCGTGGAGGAAGGACGAGAGTATCTGAGGGATGAGACAGAATTGTTCAGTGGATCAGTTAGGAGTTTGCTCTGAAAATGTAAGGGTCTGAAGGTTCAGGGTCTTGAATAAATGTTTTCCTCTGACAGTTCAGGGAGGTACAGCAGACTTATTTGTAAATGTCTGCAGAACTCAGCAGACACCCTGGGTATCAAATGTCTCCCCTTATCTGCTGCCTCTCCCAAGGCCACACCCGAAAATGTTCTCTGGGTTGGGGCTGCCTGGCAGACCTGTGATAGGCCGGATCTGGATGAGCCGAGCTGGGAGCTGAGGCTGGAAGAGTCAGGACCAGCTGGATGAGAAGGAAGAGAGGCATGATGAACTGGGTTTCACAAAGATGGGGGCAAACATAGGTCTGGTTGTCCCATCAAGAAGTGACATGTCCCCTCCAGTCTGGGAAGGATTGTGACTTGTTTGAAACCTGTGGAATGTGGCAAAGTCCTTCTGAGACCACATCATAATAGATGATGCAGCTTCTACCTTGTTAGCTGGACAATGGCCTTGGGAGCCCTTGGTCACCTGTAAGATGTTGGGCTACCTTGAGGCCCAGCAGGAAGCCCACATGCAGGTATCTGGATCTCAGCTGAGATGAGGTCCTAGCTGACAGCCAGCACCAACCATCAGACATGTGCATGAGGACACCTCCAGGTAACTCCAGCCCTAAGCCATCAAGTCTCTTACTGCTGGCCACCAAATCTTCCAGCCAAGGTCCCAGACACCATGGAACAGAAACAAACTTGTACCCACTGTTCCTGACCCACAGAATCTATGCATGTCATAGATGGTCGTTGACCCCAGTAAGTTTTAGGGTAATTTGTTACAAAGCCATGTAACTGAAAGAAGCAGCTATGATATTCTTATTTTAAAAATTCTTAGCCTGGACACTCATACCCCAGCAAGAAGTTCTCTCTGGAAGAGCCCAGCTTTGGGGTTAGGTAGATCTGGGTTTAAATATGGACTAGTAGTCAGGATCTCTGGGGACAGAGTGCAGGAGTTTAAATTCTAGCTCCTCGCCGGCAAGTTCATCAATTTCCCTGAACCTCAGTTTCTTCATCTCTAAGTGGGGAAAATAATAGAAGCCACCTCAGAAGGTTGCCATGGGGATTACATGAGATAATGTAGGCACAGCACCAATGTTGTATCTATTGCATTTGACACTGAAACAGTTAATTTTTTGACACCCACTCCTCGGTACAACAAAGCTGTTCTCTGTAATAACATGTAAAAATCAGCAGTAATCATTATTTTCTTAGTTTGTTCTTCAGGTTTAAAACAAAAATAATTTTGAGAAGAAAAGGATTATTTAAATTAGTTAAGCATTTCTTATATAAACTAAAAATGTATAAATTTTATTTACATGTATCAAACAAAAATATCACATCTTACAGTTAATACTTTCACCGTTTAAATCTTCAACACCAAAACTCCGCATGTAATAACAGAATTGAAATAATTCGAACTCTGTTTCTTTGCTTTCACCATTTCAGATGTCATGAGGGTTGAAGACACAAGTCATTCTTGGGCTGAGCTCAGAGGTGGGGTAGCCCACCCTTTGGGACTTTCAGTGCTAAAACCAGGAAAGTCCTGGCTGAACCAAGACAAGCTGGTCAGCCTACTGAAGGATCGAAAAGCATCAGAGACTTACTCTCAAGTGAACATATGCAGCCAAGTCTGTGAATCAGGGGCCAGCCGTGGAACTGGGAGTTCTCTGAATTAATTTAGGTGCAGAATACGTTTATGAAAGGGCGAGTAATGAAAACGTGAAGCTCACATATATATTATTAAAACTCCAGCATAACCGCAGCGATTGTTCAGAACAAAGGACTTTTTTCAGGGAGGAGTATTGTATCAGTGACACTGTTTAGAATTGATGGGCGTGGTGATAATAACAAGCAAAGCAACTTTCAGTCAGTTTTACTATCATTTTTTAATTATCCACAGACAATGCCGTCCTTAGAGCATGGACTGGGGCAGACGGCGCCCGCCCTTCCTAAACCATCACCTGTGGCCTGGCGCAGGCACCTGGAAAGCACAGATGTTAGCTGGCATTACAGCTCGCCGTGCTGCCCTGGGTAAGTCTTTCCACCTCTCCGAGTCTGGGATCTAACCGTTATTTTGTAGGGCTGTTGGTTGTAAGACTATTAGCTGTACTACGAAGTGCCTAGCTCAGGTCTTCACATCGGTAGGGGCTCAACAACTGCCCCTTCTCTCCCTTTCCTCTCTTACCTGCGTCTGCATCTACGTGGTACTGGTTCCCTCACCCGGAATTCCTTACACTGCAATCTTTGCTGAATGAAACGTGCCTCGTCTCCAAGGCGTGAAGCCCCAGTAACCACACTCCTACTGATCTTTCTGCTTCTGGCCTCCTGGCATCCCATTCGCTTGGCCATATCTGGTCTCATCTGGTCTCTGCTTCTTTGTCAAAGTGGAATGTTAGCATTGAGGTGTGTGTGCCACCTTGTCGCCCCATGAGGTTGCACGGTTCTTGGATAACAGTGTTTTCTCTTTGCTGCACCTGTGTAGAGACCAAGCCCTCATGGTACGCAGAGACCACACAGTCTCCAGTGAGGACCTGAGTTCAGGTATGTGGCATTCCATGATATGTGGACACTTGGTGCTGACTCAGGGTAGACAGAGGGTCCTGGACGATGTTTGAGTAGGGTGTAGATCCTGGTTTGCAGGGTGCCGTCCATCCTGCAGTGTGCTGTTGTCCTGGCATATGATTGATAGTGCTCCCTCTATCAAAGTGTCCCAGTTTGGCTGACAAGTGTCCTGGTCCCCTCCCTTTAGGTGACCTTTGCCTCTTATATCTCCCAGTCCCCATCACTTCATCTGCACCTCACCTTCTGCCTCATGTCTGCTTTTGGAATGTACCTGCCTGATGATGGACCTCTGCTGCCCGCCCACTCTGCAGTTCTGGGAGAGCTGTTGCCAGCGTTCTTCCAGCCGAGTCTGAGTTCAAGGCTCCAGTACCGTTCCTGTGCTTCCAACAAAGACAGCGGCACTCTGGGAGCTGCGAGAGTGGACCAGCAGCACACGGAGTGGGAGGACGGAGGCGGGAAACCGTGGTTGCTTAGGGCTTCAAAAATGTACTCAGTTAGGCCATGGGGTTGTGACAGTGTCTCTCGCATGTACAGCTAGGAGAGGTATACACATCAGTACACGACGTACTGAATGCAGTCGGGCAACAGGTATCAAAAGGCTTAACAACATCATGCCCTTTAATCTAGCAACATCACTTTCAGGACTCCACCCTAAGGATGTACTGGAAAAGCATATAGAGTCTTATGCACAGAAGTACTCAGAAAAATGTCATATATATTAACCAGAAATTGGAAATGCTCCAAGGATCCAGCATGAATGGAATGGTAATAAGATTATGCTGTAGCCATAGGATGAAAAATTATTGTCTTTAAAAGTATATTTATAAATGTTTTCTGATGTGGAGAAATTTGGTATATTATAAATTAAAACTACAAGTTTATAAAATTATGTATCTATTATGGTTTTCCATTCTGTTACTGTGATAAAATATTGATAACATCAAATTTACCATTTTAACCATTTTTAAGTGTACAATTCAGTGGCATTAAATACCTCACAATGTTGTATGGCCATCACCGCTACCCATTTCCAGAACTTTTTCATCATCCCAAACAGAACGGTGTGACCTTATATAAAAATGTGTGAATAGATGGAATTTTTATTCTTTTTTATGCTGTTCTATATTTAACTTTTAATCAACAAGCAAATTGCTTTAACTTAAAATGCACTTACAACACTGTTTAGTGGGAGAAACACCATTTTTATCTTCAAAATAACATCATTAAGCACTTCCTACAATACTTGGGACTGAGGAAGTGTAAGTTCAAGTTTCCTTCATCGTCTTAAGGGCATTTGCATACTTTGTCATGGTCGCTTCTTTAACTTTTGTCTTCCCCAAGGGACTGAGCTCAGAGGCTCTGTCTCTTTCACAGCTGTGTGGGTTGCAGAGTATGTTTTCAGTAAATGTCTGTTGAAAGAAAGATATTGGAAAATCAATGTCCATTTTAGGTAAGAAGAAACGTTTTTTCCTTTCCTTTTATTTTATTTTATTTATTTTTTAATTTTTTTAAAGATGACTGGTAAGGGGATCTTAACCCTTGGCTTGGTGTTGTCGGCACCACGCTCACCCAGTGAGCGAACCGGCCATCCCTATATGGGATCCGAACCCGTGGCCTTGGTGTTATCAGCACCGCACTCTCCCGAGTGAGCCACAGGCCAGCCCCCATTTTTTCCTTTTAAAATCAAATGTATGATGTAAAATTCCTTACTTCATGTGCCTTTGAAGTTCATTTATTTCTTTATTCATTGTACAGACATTCATCAAGCACTTTCTGTAGTAGGCTCTCTTCTTGACACTTGGCTACTATGAATTTAGGTTCACAATCTAAATGTCCATTGATGGACAACTAGATAAGGAAAATGTGGTATATGTACACTGTGGAATACGACTCAGCCATCAAAAAAATGAAATTCTGCCATTTGCAGCAATATGGACGAGCTTGGAGGAAATTATGTTAAGTGAAATAAGCCAGGCACAGAAAGAGAAATATTGTATATCCTCACTCAAGCGGGTGCTAAGAAAGAAAGAAAGAAAAAAGAAAGACCACAATAAAATGTTGAACTTGCAGAAGGAGAGAACAGACCTATAGTTACTAGAGTGATTACTAGAGGTGGGAAAGGGGGAGGGAGAGGGAGGTTATGGAATAATTGGGTAAGGGACACAAAGTAATTATGATTTGTAATGATGAACATGCTAATAATATTGATTTGATCATCACATACTGTACACAAATACTGATAGTGGACTCTGTAACCTGTAAATATGTATTATCAAAAATAAAAATTAAAAAATGTTTTTTAAAATTTAGGTTCACATCTTGAATTGCCAAGCAAATTTGATCACTGTAAATAATCATAGAGGGTTTTAGTTGTTCTGTTTCCTGTTTTCCGACCATTACTACTGAGGATGCTCTGATTGATCACATGCCATGTACCAGAGAAGCAGCTATTTCCTCCTCCTCCTCCCCGCTTGTTAGAGCACCTGTGCCTTCCACAGTCTTGGGATAAATCTACCCTTGGGCTCAAGGGATTGGATGTGGGGGAGATACCTGACCAAAACCTGTCTGGCCAGATTCCCTCTGATCGTTGATTGCCAGTGCTCGGGGCATTGGACCAGGAAGTTTGGGAGACAGGGGTTGAAGCCAGGCATTGGAGTCAACCATGATGAACTGGGGGCAGGCTGCCGAGGGACCCACACACCCATGTCCAGAGAAAAATGACACCCATGTCTGAGAAAAGGGCACGTGGGATGGGGAGGGGCTGCCTCTGGCTCACCAGGGTCCACCTCCAGCCCATCAGGGCAGACCTGCCTCCCTCAGGATTCATGCGATTTACCCAGCTCCTTAGGATAAATCTGCCTCTCCTTAATCGACGTCAGTTTGGTTCCTTAAAGCTAAACATGCCATAAGAATAAACGGAAACATTATTCTGGAAGAATATGATTTGATTTATAATAATCTGCTCATGATTGGATTTCTAGGACTAAAATAATGTGCCAAGTACAAAAGAAGAGACTCCTGTGACTCCCTCGTGTCTCCAATGTGTCCCCACTGAGCGAGGTTTATGCTGGAGCTTGTGCTGGGCAGAACTGCAGTCAGCGAATTCCTCCCTATGGGTCCTAAGGTGGACCCAGCATTTGTTTCGATGGCCTCTCTTCATTCTTCAGGCCTGCGTAGCCCTTGGAGAAGAGATGAAGGTCTTCAGCCAACCACACCATTCTGTTTGGTCCAGCCATCACTTAGGAGCCCTCGGGCATGTGCTCAGGCGGGCCGGGCCCTCTAACTGGCCCCCCGATGCTCTTTTCACCCCCTTCCACAATGGCGCTCCCCTTCCAGCCATGGTGCTGGAAGTCTTCTGTAACTTCGCTGTCCAACACAGCAGCTACTAGCTGTGTGTGGCTCTCGAGTGCTCAGAATGGGGCCAGAGTGACTGAGAAAGTGAATTTTTAATTGTATTCCACTTAAATTAGTTTAAACTCACATAGCCATGCCTGGCTGGTGGTTCCCATATTGGACACTGCAGCTGTAGGCTGACACCTTGATCTTGGACTTCTGGCCTCCGGAACTATGGGGTGGACAAAGAGCAGCGCAGCCAGCAGCACCTGTGTTCGGAAGACGCCCTGAGCTTGTTAGGAGGATGGCTTTCTTTCCTCCTTCGAGAACTGTGGTGCTTCCTTCTGAGGCTGGGAGGGAGGATGTGTTCCAGGCCTGTGCCCCGCTTCCGGCGGGTTGCTGGCCATCCTGACCTGCCTCGCTGTGCACAAGCGTCGCCCTGATCGCTGCCTTCGTGTTCACGTGGTGTCCTTCCTCTGTGTGTGCGTGTGTGTTTCTGTGCTTCAGTTTCTTCATGTGTAAAATGGGGACAGCAATACCTATCTTATAGGCTCTCTGCAGAGGTAATCAAGTGACATGAGGTCACCAGGTGGGCCCGAATCCAATATGACCAGTGTCCTTACAAAAAGGAGAAACTTGGACACAGAGACAGATGCTGACTCTCTCCAGATGTAAAAATGAAGCCAAGAGAGGGAAGAAGATATGCCTAGTGAGGAAGAGGCCCAGATGGGCAGGAGTGCGGCCCCCAGCTGCAGGGCAGTGTTTGTGACACTTTTCATGGAGCACCTTCCTGAAGGAGTAAACCAGCTAGTCACCAGCGATTTTGGCCAGAGAGTCTTTCTCCTCTGGGGAGAGCTCAGGTTTCGAGGCAGCTAAGTTTGGGTTGAAGTGCCAGTTTCTCCCCTGAGCAGTTGTGGGACCTTGGACAAATCACAACTTCTCTGTTGGCATCGTAAGGACCCTCAGAGCTCACATGATCAGTTGTCCCATCTTCCCAACTTATGGATGGGAGAAGTGGGGTTCGGAATAGAGAAACAAGTTGGCTGAGGTCACACTCCCAGTGGGTGCAGGGCCAGGGCTGGACACCAACTCTCCTGACTCCCAGCACGCTGCTCTCTGCCTGCCCCTATGGGCGGTGGGCACACACGTGCTGCTGCTCTGCACCACCGTGTAGATCAGGACGTGGTAATTCTCACTCCCTATGTGTAAGTTCACATGTGCAATTAAGCTGTCAGGAGCCGTCTCCTCCTGTGGGTCAGTGGCCACAAGGCTGCTCTGTGTGAGCCGTGCTCAGTGATGTCACTGGGAGTTGTTCATGGGTGACTTCACGGAGGTGGGACAGTGTCACACATACCTCCCCTTTGCTTCACATCCGCAGCTCAGCATCTTTCCAGACCCTTCATATAGGCCAGTGTATGCTTTACAAAAGCTAATGGGTAGATGAGAGTCGATTTAGTATAATAAGGGGTTTAGTTTTATGAGCAGGAAGAATTTCCTTTGTCCAGCAGCATGAAAAAGTGGTTTTAAAGTTAAAATTATGTCATTGGGTGGCTCTCAGACTCTGGCAATGAATGACACCTCACTAGAGAGTTACAGGGGTGCTTTCTTCCAAAGGGAGGTCACAGCTGAGGAGCCGTGGCTCAGGAAGACGTTCGCACTTGCTCCGCAAGTGCTGACTTAACAGATTTTCCAAGGAATGTCCTGTCCTGGACCAGAGTCCTGCCCTGAGAACACGGTTCTCCTGGGGAGCTTTTTAAAATATGCCAATGCCAAGGCTCCAACCCAGACTATTAAAACAGGAACTTTTTTGGGGGGGTAGAACCCAAGCACTGCTCTTAAAGCCCCCAAGGTGACTCTAACTTGCCGGCAGCGATAAGGACCACTGCTGTCGAGCCTAGCTGCTCAAACCCAGGTTGAGGGTCTAGCAGCATGGGGGGGTGGGGGGAGGAAGGGATTGGTAGAAATGCAGAATTCCAGGCCTCACCCCAGGCCTATTGAGTCAGAACCTATATTTTAACAAGGTCCCGGCGATCTCTGTGCACAAGGATGTTGGAGAAGCATGCTCTGGAGCAGTGCTCTTGGTCTTTAGGAGGTTATGGGCTCCTATTCTGAAGCGGTGGTGGGTTTAAGCGTTTGCACAATCTGGTATGAATTTTGTCTGCAAGAAAACAACAATAAGCCTGGAAGAACCTGTACCCCCAAACCATCTGACCGCACCTTCCAGGTTTACTCAGTTGTCTGACATTTACCTAGTACTTTCCAGTTTACAAAATGCTTTCATGGGCTTGGTCTTCTTTAACCCTTGCCACAGCTTAGTGAAGCAAGAATTATTTCGATGAGGAGACTGAAGCTCAGGGAGACTTTATGTCAACCAGCAAGACGTGAATCCAGGCCTTCTTGTTCCGGGTGATGATCCAAAACTGACGAGCAAACACATAGTTAATGCGTAATTATTGTCAACAGACTGAGTGAACGGAGGGTGCGTAGTGAAAAGTCGTTCTCTGCTGCCTCCAAGTTTTGGAAAGTTCTTGTGATGGCATCAGCAGAAATAACCATGTACCAAGGCATTTCTGCCGCCGATGACAGTCAGCTCCTCCTTTCACAGCATGGAGCCGACCTTCAGATCCGACTCAAGTCTGCCCAGGGCATTGTAAGGGGGCTTCATTGTACTGGGTGCCCCTCCCAACCCTATCCCTCAAGGCCAAGGATGAGCCTGTGCACAATAGGCTGAGGGGCCATGAGATTCAAGATGGTGGTTGCTATGGGTTAGATGTTTCCCCCAAAAGCTCATGTATTGGAAGTATAATCTCTATTGTAAGAGTGTTGAAAGGGTAGGAAATTCTATTACGGTATTCGAAAGGTGGGGCCTTTTAAGAGATGATTAGATTGTGAGGATGTACCCTCGTGAATAGATTAATCTATTGATGGTTTAACAGATGGTCTTGGGCATGGTTCTGATGATTTTATAAGGAGAATGACAGAGAAGGTTAGCTCTCTTGCTCAGCACATTCCCGCCACGTGATACCCTTGTCACCACGGGACCTTGTGTAGAGATCTCACTAAGAAGACCCTCACCAGATGTGTTCCCTGGACCTTGGACTTGCCAGCCTCCAAAACTATAAGAAATAAATTTCATTTCTTTGTAAATTACCCAGTTTCAGGTATTCTGTTATAAGCAACAGAAACAGACTAATGCAGTGGGACCAGGGGAGGCTGTTCGGGGGCCCCCACAGTACTGTTTTGGCCTCAGCAGCCCCAGCAATCTTGTGAGAACCCGCAGCATGGGGCTCGGAGAGGTATGGGGCGGGGGCAGTTCTCAGGGGCAGGAGGGCCTGTGTGAGCAGGTGAGGTAAGAGCCAGGGAGGTCTGGGATGCCCTGTTAGTCTGGACCCTTTTGTAGCCATGGGCTGGGGAGGGTAGGGAAAACCAGGATCTCATTAGTATTCTAGGACCATCATTTCTGATTCTTTTTTACTGACAAGCGTGTACTCTTTCAAACACTTGAGATGACTTGGTTTTGTGGGCTATTTTGGGCAGCTAGTTACCTTTCACAGCAGTGTTTCTGTAGTAAAATACACCCCACATTCCAAATAACTAACTTCCAAACAAAGTCTTCGAACACAGCCCACCCTTCCTAGTTCTAGAACTGGATATCGCAGGGCCTTCTACGGGAGGACACAGAGCAGATGGGCCACATTGCTGCACGTTACTCTGTCTCCTGAGGGTCATGTGACAGACCTTATTCCCACCCAACCAGTATCAATGATAGGGCCCCCAAAGGTGCTATCCCCTGTCTAGTGCTGTTGCTGGACTAACCGCACTGCGTTAAAAGCATCTGCACATGTAACCAGAAGGAACCCTCTTTGTGTGGAGGAGCAGGTCTTGTCCAGCACTGTGACCCCACTTGCCCAGCATGGGGCACGCTCAGTACTCCCACCACATGGGAGGAATGGATGAGTCCCATGCTGGGATAGACAGCAGGTGTGTGTGTGTGCGCTCATGCGTGTGTGTGTTCGTGCGGGTGCATCTGAGTCAGGGGGTGAAAACCTGGGCCTGCCACAAAGTGATTGTTCCAGTGACTATGTTGTGTGTGTGTGTGTGTGTGTGTGTGTGTGTGTGTAAATACACATATCATAACATTTGCCATTTTATTTGTTTTTCAGTTTAAAAAGATGTCAATTTGCTTTACTGAAATTCTAGAATTGGGCAATACTTTATTCCATAAAATAGAATAAGTGTTCCCAAATTTGCCATTTGAAAGTATACAATTTGACTGGCCCATTAGCTCAGTTGGTTAGAGCCGATAACATCAGGGTCTGGGGTTCGATCCCTGTACCGGCCAACTGCTGAGTTTACAATGCAGTGGTATTTAGTACGTTCACAGTACTGTACAACAGCAGCACTATCTACTTCCAAAACTTTTTCATCACCCCAAAAGGAAACCTCATAACCATTAAGCATCCTGGTTTAGGCTTAATAAAGAGAATTCACTTTGACAAAAAGAAATATCAAAGTCCTAGACTTCAGTTGCTAAACGCTCCTCCCAGCTAAACACACCCAGCGCTTGTCTGCCCAAGCAGAGGCATGAAAACCCAGCTCAGGCTCCACGAAGGGGTGGCCTGTGCAGGGTCAGTATTTTGGAAGTGAGGGAGCCCTCTATTTTTACCTGCCCTCCCTGCAAAATCTAACAATAGAGGGACAGTGAGATAAAATACAGGATATTCACAGGCTGGACTCTTACACAGTGACTGAAATTGTATGCAGTCTTCAAAGGCAGCTCTGTGACCAAGGAAAAGGTTTACAGTACAGGTTTGATACAGAAAGCAGAATACAAATGCTGTAGATTGGATGCCCCCTCTCCACTCCCCTCCACCCCCAACCTCATTGAAGCTTAAATCCCCACTGTAACTGTTGAAGGTGTTATGGTAATTGAAAGGTGGGGCCTTGAAGAGGTGATTAGATTGCAGGACCATGTCTAGTGAATGGATTAATGATGGTGGTCATGGGTGTGGTTCTGAGGCCTTTAAAAGGAGAGCACATGAGAAGTTCTTTCTCTCTCTGCTCCATCATTCTTGCCATGTGGGACCCTTGCTGAAGTCGCTGAAGTCACCACTAAAGAAAGCTCTCACCAGATGTGTTCCCTGGACTTTGGACTTCCCAGCCTCTGAAACTGTAAGCAATAGATTTCATTTTCTTTATGAAATACTCAGTTCCATGTATTTTGTTATAAGCAACAGAAGTGGACTAATACAGAAAATTGGTACCAGAGAAGTGGGGCATTGCTTATAACAAATGCTTGAAAATGTGGAAGCAGCTTTGGAACTAGGTGTTGAGGAGAGCCTGAGAGAATTTGGAGGAGCAGGCTAGAAAAAGCTTAGCTGCTGGTGGGAGTTTCAAAGACAAGAAAACAAGGGAAAATTTGGAATGTTTAAGAGATTGGTTAAATGGTGGTGACCAGAATGCTTATGGAAATATGGACTGAAAAGACCATTCTAAGGAGGTGTCTGATAGAAATAAGAAGGAGTTTATTGGAAACTGGGGCAAAGATCACCCTTGCTATGAACTGGCAAGGAACTTGGCTGCATTCTGTTCAGGCCCAAAAGTTTTATGGAACGTAGAATTTCAAGATGCTAACACAGGGTGTATGGCAGAAGAAATTTCTAAGCAGCAAAGCATTCAGGAAGCTGCATGGCTACTTGCAACAGCCTATGCTGAGTTATGGTGGCAAAGGCATGACATAAAGCCAGAATTTAAAAGGGAAGCAGAGCGCAGAGATTTGGAAAATGTGCAGCCTGGCCATGTGGTGGAGAAGCAGAGAGCTTTTTCAGGAGAAAAATGCAATGGTGCAGCCCAGTGATCATTTGCTAAGGAGATTAGTACAGAAGAAAGGGATTATGAAGAGAAGGCAAAAAAGACCTTTAAGGCATTTCAGAGGCCATGTCTTCTATCACAGGCCCAGAGGCCTAGGGGGACAGAATTGTCTTGGGGAACAGGCCCGAGGCACCCTCCACAGTCTCTCTGCCCAGGGCCACCTCGGGAAGGTGTTTCTAGCACCAGCACCCTGGCTGCTTTGGCTGTTCCAGCCCTGGGTAAATTGGCCCCAGATGTGGCTGGACCTGCAGCTTTGGAAAATATAAGCCGGAAGCCTTAGTGGCATCCATGTGGTGTTAGGTCGGCAGGCTCTCAGAATGCCCGAACTGTGAAGGCTTGAGAGCCTCCACCCCGATTTCAAAGGATGTATGGAAAAGGCTGGAGGCCCAGAAAGAGATCTGTTGTGGGGCAGAGTCACTGCAGACAGCCTTCACTAAAGCAATGCTGGACAGAAATGTGGGATTGGAGTTGCAACAGAAAACCCCACCAAGGCCATGCCTAATGGAGCAATGAGAGCGGAACTGCCATGGACACCCCAGAATTGAGCTGCCAGTGTGCAATGCCAGCCTGCGAGAGCTGAAGCATGGTCTACGACCAGGAAAGCCTTAGGAGCAGAGCTGTCTGAGGACCCAACCCCCATACCAGTGTGCAGAGGACATCAAACAAGGAGTCAAGGTACATGATTCACCAGCTCTAAGATTTAATGCCTGCCCTCCTGGGTTTTGGACTTGTTTAGGACCTGTTATCTCTTTCTTTTGGCCTATTTCTCCTGTTTTGAATGGGAATAGGTACCCTATGCTTGTCCCACCATGGTATCTTGGAAGTAGATAACTTGTATTTGATTTCACAGATGGAGCTTTGAACTTTGGATTTCTGAGTTAAAACAAGTTAAGACTTTGGGGACAAAATGAATGTATTTGTATGTGAAAAGGACATGAGTTTTAGGGGGTCAGGGGTGGAATGCTATAGTTGGATCCCCATCCCCTGCCCCAACCTCATTGAGGCTTATTTGGCACTGTAACTGTTGAGGGCGGGAAATCCTATTATGGTAATTGAAAGGTGGAGCCTTGAAGAGGTGATTAGATTGTAGGACCATGCAGTAGTGAATGGATTAAAAATGGTGGTCAGGGGCATGGTTCTGAGGGTTTTAAAGGAGAGTGCATGAAGAACTCTCTTTCTCTCTCTGCTCTGCCATTTCTGCCATGTGAGACTCCTGGGTCACTGTTGCCACACCAAGACCCTCACCAGATATGTTCCCTGGACTTTGGACATCCCAGCCTCTGAAACTGTAAGCACTAAATTTTGTTTCCTTAAAAATTACCCAACTCTGTGTATTTTGTTATAAGCAACAGAAACGGATTAATACAATGAATGAATGCAATTTGGGCCCAATTGTGCTGAAAAGGGAGGTGGGGGGCGGAGGATTAATATCAGATGGAAAGTCATGAAATGTCATTGGTTCTAGAGGCAGCTCTGGTACCTTTCTGCCTGCCTGGGTTAAAATTCAGGTGGGAAGAGCTGACCCCTGCTGCCTGATCATGGCACATGACTGAGCTGCCATGTGCCCTGGGCTGCGGGGAGGGTTGTGTGCCTGCCATACCCTGAGAGCTCAGCAAATGTGACTTGTCATGTACAGGCTGAGTATCCCTAATCTGAAAGTCTCCAAAATCTGAAACTTTTTGAGCACCTACACGATGCCACAAGGTGAAAATTCCACACCTGACCTCCTGTGACAGGTCATGTGTTTTACCACAAAATTATTAAAAATATTGTATAAATTACCTCCAGGCTATGTGTATAAGGTGCCTACAAAACATAAATGAATTTTTTGTTTAGACTTGGGTCCCATTCCCAAGCCATCTCATTATGTATATGTAAATATTCCAAAATCTGAAAAAATCCAGAATCTGAAACACTTCTGGTCCCAAGCATTTTGGATAAGGGCTGCTCAACTGTATTGCCCCTGGATGATGGGATTTAAATGATCTTAATTTTTCTCTTCCTGTCTCTATATTTTCCAAATTTTCCATAACAAGCATGTGTTAACTTTTATGATCATAAATAGCAAACATGATTTTTAAAAATGAGAGGAAACAGCTTTGCTCTCCGGGGCTGTTCTTCTAAGCCAGATCCAGGACGATCTCATCCCAGGATGACATTGCTGCTAGAACAGGAGAGGCCTGGCATGGTCAGACTGTGCTTTGCTGTGTTTGGGGGTCATTTTGGAATGTGGCTTAAATTCGATACTTCACGTTGGATCCCACAGGCCACATACACATATCCTCCTCCTTTTACAGCTGCACTCTGTGATAGTCCTGAAACTTCCAGAAGGACCCATGGCCCTGAAGTAGTCTAATTCCCCTGAGTGGAAGGATTCCACGCACAAGTGTGGGGAGTCCACAACTTAGCAAATGTTTATGTAATTCTGCTACTGTTTAAATAAGAATGGCATGTCTGAGAAGGCCCAGAAACTCCAGCTGGTCAGGGCCCAAGGGACTGACTCAGGCCAACCCAACTCATGATGCTGAGGGGACAACAGACCCCTGGGGTTGGGGGAACTGAAGACCAGAGGAGGCCATGTGCATGTGACAGTGCCAGGCTGGTGGCCCCTCACTCTCCTGGGCTGGGGGCAGCTGTCTATCAGGTGCCTTGGCATCAGCAGTGACAGCTGCATGTGGTTTTTTCCTCTGGGGGCAGGGTCATCTGGAGACCCAAAGCTCCTGTCACTAGACAGGCCACCCCAGGCAAGGTTGGTGCACAAGGACATGCCCCCACATCCCTACTGTTGTGGTGGCAAGGGCTTGTCCTGCAGGCAGTTGAGCAGAATGCCCAGTCTAAGAGGGCTGGTGACCTGGATGGCTGAGGCTCCACCCTGGGCTAGTGTCTTTTCAGGCCGAGCTGCAGGCAGTGTCTGGTGGCCTGCACTCCAGGTGCCAAGACTGGGGTAGTGGGGCATTCTTAGGACCTGAAAGGAGAGTGGGCTGGAGGAGCACGAAAGAGCAAAGGAGAGCCTGCAGGTAAAGAGGCTGGCATCACAGAACTTGTTCAGAATGTAAGGTTGTGTGTAACCATTCATCTCTTTTAAAGAGACAAGCCAACAGAAAAGCACATTGGTTCTCTGAGATCTGCCAGGCCTGAAACAAGCTTGCTATGTGACTGAACCCAGGTGCCTGCCTCTTGTCCAGTGGCACGAGGGAGGGGACACATCATTTCCCAAGGTTGAGCTTGCAATCCCAACACCATCAGGTGCGGAGTAGAATGCTGGGAGGTCCAGGTTTGGAGGCCCAGAGGCCTGGAGCACATGCAGTCCAACACTCTGCTTTAGTGGGGTGGGGTCTGAGCTGCAGGATCTGAAAGAGACAAGCGTGACAGCCCATGGTGTGTGACCCCCGGCCAATCCTCTTGCCCCGTCACATAGGACAGTGGGAGCAGATGTTGTTACTGCTCTTGGGTGCTGTGATGACCTTGGTGAGGTATGATAGACCCTCAGAGAGTCTGAGCCAGGATTGTGGCAAAGGCAACAAAGGAAAGAATTGGATAGTGCGCTATGAGTCACTCGGCTCTGTTGTGACAGAACGTGGGCAACTGATAAGCAGGAGGAGGAGAGCTGACCCCTGACCTCTACCGAGTGCTCCCCATGTGTTGGGCTCTGTGCTATGGGCTTACATGTTCATTAATTCATTTCATCCTTGCCACAGTTCCTTTTACTGATGAGAAAACTGAGGCAGAGAGAGGTTGAGACTTGCCCAAGGTTAATCATAAGTGAATACAGAACCAGAATTCAGACCGAGGCTTATCTGACTTCAACAGTATGCTGGAGGAGAGAAAATGAAGCACCCTGAGCTGTTTCAGTGTCTCAAGTCCAAGGGCAGGGGTTTGGCTGCCAGTGGTGAGAAGGCACTGAGTAAGGAAAGAGGGAGTGGGGATGAGCAGACGGGAAGAGCCATCTCCTGTGCACCCTTTGCATGGGTCTCTTTGGAGGAACCATTCCCCTTTCTGAAAGCCTGCACACAGTCAGACCTTCCTAGGAGAGTGCCTGTTGATCCATGTACCCAACAACAGAAGCTCTGAGTTGGCCTCGCTCACACTAACAATAAGAGCTCTTTACACACCTACCAGTGTCCTTTGGAAATGCCATTATAGGATCAATCACACTTCCCTGCAACATGGTTGGGTACCAAGTGTTAGCTCGTTGAGTGACAAGAGCACTCACCTTGGAGCCAGAACTTGATCACAATCCGGTTGTACCATGTGACCCTGGATATGCCACTTCACTTTCTGAGCTTCAGTTTTCCTCATCTGTAAAATGGGGATAACAATATTCACTCGTAGGATTGTCATGGGAATTAACTTAGAGAAGAGGGCACAGCCAGAGAAGCCACTAGCCATGTGCTTCACACAAAGCAGATACTTGCTGAGTCCAAATAGGAGGGCAGTGGGAGCTTACTGGGAAAGACAATTGTGTAGCAGGAGCACCCCGATCTGAGAAGTGGGTTTGCAGGCTTCGCTCAGCTCACCTGAGGATAGGCCAGTACCCAGGGGCGAAACGTGTGAGTCAGCCTAAATAACTCCCATAACGCCTGTAAGCCGTGCAACATGTATTTAACACGGGCGCTGCGATTGATTGAGGTCTCCCCATCAATCACGCCCCGGGGCGGGCGGAGCTGGCAGGGCCGTCCCAGTGGGCCCAGCGAGGCGTTCTGCGGTCTTGTCCAGACTCAGCTACTAACTGCTTTGGGGCCTTCGGCAAATTACTTAACTTCTCAATGTCTCGTTCTCCTTATCTGCAAAATGGGGATAATAATACTTACCTACCTCACGGGGCTTGTTGCAAGAATTAATTAAAGTTTATGAAGTGCTTTGAGATTCCTGGATAAAAGGCCCTGCAAAAGTACAAAGTATTATTATCATAATCCAGTAGGCTATAAAAGATAATTTTGCAGGAAAAGGCAAAAATTTAATTTCCATACAAGCAGAAACAAAGGCAGATATAGTCATAGAAAGTTTAAAAAAAAAGTCTAGAAGGTAATTTATGTAATTTTTAAAAATTATAACATGCTGTCTCCCTACCAATAATCAATGCAGCATAATAATTACAGATTTCAGTTGTAGGCAGCAAATAATGATAATGCGCCTCTGTGTGCCAGGCCCTGGGTTAGGGACTCTGCATGAATTGCCTTCTGGAATCCCGAAGCAGCCCCACGAGGTGAATAGCATCACCCCAGCCTCAGAGAGGAGAGGGAAACCCATCCTTGCATTCAGGAGGAGCTCTAGAGCCCACGAGCCCTGGGAAGGGCTCAGGGACCTTCTGCCTCCTCTCTGCAGGCTCTTTAGGCAGATCTGAGATGGAACCACAAGGGGTAAGTGAGATAGGCCAGAGTCCTCCTAGTTCATGTTCAAACACCATCTCCCCAAGAAAGCCTCCCCCCCATCTCCAATCGTCTCTCTTCATAAGAAAAAAAGAAAGACCGTCTCCACCTGCCTCTGAACTATGTTGGGAAAGTCAATTACCTTCTTAAAAAAAATTAATAGATGGTAAATAGATAGATAGAGCTTTAAAGATGAAAAGCCCTATCTATGGAAAAGTTTTGTATTGCTGGTCCCTTTCATCTCTACGGGAAGCCTCTACACACATTTAATTAAGTCCCAGGGCTGGGGAGCCCTGCAAAAGAATGGGTGGAACAAAGCCATGCCTTTCAGATGGTTCTCTCATGGGGACAGAGAGGCAGAGAGAAGCGACCATGGGCTTGGGGCTGAAGGAGACCTAGATTGATTCCAGCACCCACCTCCATTAGCTCTGGGATTTGGGGTGAACACTATAACTGAGTCCCTGAGCCAACACATGTAAAGCACTTGATACTGGGGGAAAAAGTGGATTTTATGATCCTTTTACATATTAGGTGCACAGAGAAATGGGAGAATACAGGGTGCACGGAATAGTCGTGTAACTTCTTTTTTTGTTGTTTGCTGTGTTTTTTTTCACATTTGTTTGTTTGTACATATTTGTGGGGCACAGTGTGTTGTTTCAGTACATGCATATGCTGTACATTGATTAACTTAGGGTAGAGAACATAGCTTTGTACCCGTTAATCTACCACTTTGAATAGCCATATAACTTTACAATTTATCTGAAAAATTTTCAGAAATACATTTGGACTTGAAAATTATAACATGAAATGAATGGGCACCAACAGGAAAGACAAGGGTGTATTTGTCTTGTCGGTGGCAGATCCTGGCTGTCGGGGGAGAGGTCCCTGCCCTGCGGTGGAAGCTGTATGACAGATACGGGGGATGCGGGCAGGAGCGCAGACCTGAAAGTCGGGTCCTTGAGAGCAGACCACTGAAGGCTGCCCAAGCTGCTTCCTCTGGGCTGCAACAGGGGAAGAGGCAATTTCTACTCACTTTTCACCACGTAGCAAACTTGGTTCAAATCTCAGCTTTGCCACTCACTGTCTGTGACTTCAGTAGTGTTTAATTTCTCTGGGTGTTTTCTTTTCTGAAAAATGGGGGCCCCCCCTTGGGTGTCATGAGGACTCAATGGGTCAGTGCTTGAGCCAGCTGCTCAGATGTGCCATCCCGGCTCTGGGAGGGCCTGCCACACCCCTGCTCTGGGCCAGCACCTTGCAATGGCTTTTTCTGTCTTATTTTATTGATTCCCCAGAAGGAATCTATCAGGTGAGATGTCTGGACTCTTACTCTTCCCTTCAACACTCAAGAAATAATTTCCCACTCAATTTTCTGTATGTGAAAAAAAAGAGAAAGATAAAATCTGTAACAGGATCGAACACATAGATGAAATCTCTCCCTGGGTACTCAAGGTGCTCTCAGCAACCCTCCGGCAGGGATCTGAGCAGAAATCACTAGCTCAGAGAACACCTGGCAGCAGGAAGCGGCCTGAGACACTCCGTCATCTCCTGCGAGTGCCGGCATTCCTGGGCAGGTGACTAAGAATCAGGCAGGGACGAATAGCCTGCAGACTGGGCCTGGGTGGCCGTGATCCCCACCTAATATGGGCACCCAGAATGGGCACCGTGCTCCACACCCACAACCCTCTACAGGGACAGACCCCAAGGAGGGGCCAATGCAAATGTGCAACAGGAAAGAAAGTCACGTTCCTCGTTTCTCAGAATGTGAGGAGTTACGATAACCAAATTTTATCATTGGAAAGGGCTTTTGAGAAGGCCTACATTTACAAGTGAGAAAAACTAAGATTCAGAGAAGTCTTGGTACGTTTCCAGGACTGTGCCAAAGTAGGGAACGTGCCGGCTCCCTCGATCTGGAAGGGCAAAGTCCCTGTTCTGGATTTTCCACTGACTCTGGCTTTGGTGGCCTCCCTGAGCCTTGGTTTTGTCATCTGCAAAACCAGGGTTGTTGAGAGGACAAAGTGGTCACAAGAATAGAAATTCTGGCTGGGCAGCCACTTGGGAGGTGTGACGGCCACAGGGGACGAGCCCTCAATAGAGGGAGGAAGGGACAGGGCCTGGAGGTTCCCCACTTCTGGGCCTGCTTTGTGGGGAGTGGCCGGGGCTGCCCGGGAGACACCCACCACCTTTCCTTCACCTCCTTCCCGGAGGACCTCAGCTCTTTCCCTGGACTGAACCAGCCCGGTGGCCCCCAGCCGAGGGAGGCCCCATTCAGAGACTAGGAAGCATGTTGGGGAGGGGACCATACCCACCCCCACCCTACCCACACACTGGCCTTTGACCAACAGGTGTTCGACCTTTGTGCACCTATGTCCTATATGTGCCAGTTTGGAAAAAACAGTGGATGCCATTTACAGAGCACCACTGTGCTTGAAACACTTCTGTCCCATCCTCACCCAACCTCCCCCAGCTCTGCAATGTGATCTGCAGAATGGGCTCCCTGTTTCAGAGGACCCTGAGGCTTAAGGTGGTTAAGTGGCTGGCCTAAGGCCACAGAGCAATGCAACAGCAGGCCCGGGCTCCACACGTGGTCACCCCCACTCCCACACTCGGCAGCCCTTCTGGGAAGAGCCCCTGCCTCTTGCCCTCTGAAGGCAGAGCCCAGACACCTGATTACTCTCCGTGTGGGGTTGCTGGGATGGGGAAGGGGTCATAACTGTGCACTTGACCTCAGATTGCTTGTCTGTGAAAGGACTGTTGGACTTAAGGGTTGCTTGAGCCTTTTCTAGCTCTCACTCTCAGGGCCTATGGTTGATCCACAGGGTGTGGATGAGGTCCTCGGGACTGGGACCCTCTGCCTGTGGCAGGGAAGAGGGCTGCACAAATGTCACCTCTTGTCTCAGTGGACAGTGAGACTCAGGTCCATCTGAGCACAGTGGCAAGAGGCCCCTCAGCCTCTAGCGGTGCTGTGCAGAGTGGATGCATCAGTCCGTTTTGTGTTGCTATAGCAGAATACCTGAGACTGGGCAATTTGTAAAGAAGAAAGGTTTATTTGGCTCATGATTCTGCGACAGTTGCATGGGGCGTGGGCCTCAGGCTGCTTTTACTCGTGGCGGAAAGCGGCAGGCAGCAGGCGGTGCAAGGAGATCATACGGCAGAGGAAGCGAGAGAGCGAGCTGCTCATGCGCTCTGCACAGAACCACGACCACCATTAAACCATGAACTCATCAATCCACTCACCAGGGCATGGTCCTCACAATCCAGTCACCTCTTCAAGGCCCCATCTTTCAATTACCATATTAGGATTTCCCACCCTCTTAGCAGTCGCAGTGGAGACTAGGTTTCTAATACATAGACTTTGGGGGACACAATGCAATCCACAGCAGTGGACGAGATGAGGCCCTCTGGGCCTTGGTGTCCTCGCTGTCACAGTGAAGGGGCTGTAGGTGCTTGATTTCAGAAATGAGAAAAGTCTCCATATTCTGCTACAGAAGAGATCTCCAAGACACTTTAAGTAAAAGAAGCACAGTTCATATGAAGTATGCTACTTTTAAAATATAAAATACATATATAATATGTATAAATACACGTATATAATATACATATCTATATTTTGAGTATGTGTGAATGCGCATTCAACATATTCTCAGAAGATATATTTGCTTGTTTTGCATAAGGAAACAAGGGAAGGGCAAAGCCAACGTTCGTTTTAGAAAGGTGGCCGTGCGGGGCACAGGTGTGGCGTCAGACCTCTCTGAACGTGCCTGGCTTTCCTGTGCCAGTTTTGGAACCGGGCACGTATTTTACATGCAAGCCCAGAGGGACCGCCGAGGAGCTGTAGGTCACACTCGGTGGCCGTGCACCCGAGGGGAGTCCCCAGAGGACCCAACCGAGCCCTCGTAACTCTTCCCCACCGCCTTTGCCGGTTTTGCAGTCTCGGCGGCTGCGAGTGGTTTGGAAGAACTTTTTCTTTCTTAAAAAACAAGCCTGGAACAGCTGCAGAAGGTGGTCATTGCCTGTCCCTTGGTGCCCACATTTCGCGGTTCTGGAAGCACGTCAGAGACCCGGCTGTGAGCGGACGCCCCTCTGCCCTCGGGCCTCCCTGATGGGGAAATCGTGGTCAGCTCTGACCCCTGCCTTCTGGGCTTCGGGGTTGGCCCAGAATTAATAGTTTTACAATGTCTGTGAGCCTGACGCTATGCTGGGCACTTTCACATATGTCGCCCCCTTGATCCTCAAGGCGCCCTTGTGAAGGGGGGTGTCAGTCCGTTTCCTCAGGTGAGGTGGATCCTGGGTCACCAGTCTTGGACCAGCCAGGCAGTGGTCGGGACGGAGGTTGGGCCTGGCCTGACCGGCCCCAGGCTCCTCCCCTGAGCCCTGGACACTTGCCATAGAGAGGATAGCCTTCTGGCTCTTTCTAAGCATAGAATGAGTTAAGCCAAAAGTGAGAGGACTTTGGAGCAGGTTGGTTCTTCATGCCCTGGGAGGGAACCTGTGCTGGCCTGCCTCGAGAGAGACACACGACACAGTGAGATTAGCTACCATTTGCATGTTATGAAATCTCCACCATACTAAGGGGACAGGCATTCTCCATACTTCACTGTGGGGACACTGAGGCTCTGAGAGATGAAATGGCTGGCCTAAAGTCATGGGAGTGACAGGGCCTGGATTCAAAGCCCAGGAGACACAGCTCCCAAACAGGCTGCAGTACTGCAAATCAGCCACTGAGACTTGTGATCTGAATCTCCATCTTAACACAAGGGGGAGGAAAAAGACAGCAGCCCGCTAGAGGAGGAAAACATACTTTGATAAAGGACATTTCTGAATTGAAGTGACAGGTACCAAATTTTGTTTACAGCCCAAAAGGAGATGTTGTTGGTCTAGCCCAGTGGTTCTCAACTGAGGGCAATTTTGGCCTCCCAGGGGACATCTGGCAATGTGTGGAGATAGTTTTGCTTGTCACAATGATGTGTATGCACCTGGCTTCTAGTAGGTAGAGGCCGGGATGCCACCAAAGTTTCACAATGCATGGAACGGCCCCCACAACAAGGAAAGATCTAGCCCCGAATGTCCACAGTGCTGCGGCCCTGACTCTGGAGAAGGCCTCCTCTTCAGAGCTGGTTCTCTTTCTGCTAGTTAGTGCCCCTTGAACAGGCACCCTGAGCATACGCGGTTTTCAAGGGAGGGTCATAAGCTACCTGTTCTTAAAAGTTCCCAGAGTGTCTCCATTGAAGCCAGAGCCGTTCTAGGGGAAGCGTCTCTTTGATCTCTCCAGGAGGGTTGGATGTCAGCAGACAGTGCTGGGAACACCACGTGATGCCAATTACTCAAATGGGCTTCTCTGAGAATCACTCCCCTCTGAACTTCAAACATCTTGACCAATATTAATTTAGTAGCAGAGCATCTTAGGCAGATTATATCTGCTCCCAAACCAATTAGTTTAACTCTGGGTAAGTTTACCAAACATTCTTCTTTAATCAAAGAATTCTTTCTTTCTTTTTTTTTTTTTTTTTTGCAATGTGGTGTTCTATTCCTGTGTCTTCCTCTGACATTAATTAATGGGCCAGAAAGGAGAAGCTCATCCTGTTTGTGGAGATGGTATTGGTGTTTCAGAGTCAGGTTTAAAAGACTACATTTTCAACATTTTCAAAATGGCTTGCTGGGGCCTGGATGGAGAGCTCACTTGAGAGAGTGTGATGCTGGTAACACCAAGGTCACTGGTTTGGATCCCCAGACCAGCAAACTGAAAAAAAAAAAAAAAAAAAGGCTGTGCTTGATCTACTGTCATTTCTGTGACTTGGTACAGAGATAAGAAGGGTCCTGGAGTTTCAAGGGAGGTGGCACCTGAGATCCAGTAGGCACTCAGAAAGCAGAATCCCAAGTCCTAGTTTCCACCAAGGGAGAAAGGATGCCGGGCCCTTTGGGGCCAGGAAAAATGGCTCCCACTGCAGGATCAGCTGTGTGACGGCCCTAGTTTGAGTCGTTCATCATTCACGAGTGGCCTCACCATTGCTAGGCAGGACTTACAACTCAGAAACAATTACGGTGCAGCGTGGCTAGTGGACTGGGCTGCAGGCCTGTGTCACTGCTGGAGGGTCCCTGCACTCGCCACCTCTGTCCTCTTCTGAACATTTATTTGCACATATGGCTTCTTTTTGGTGAGATCTACTCATCCTTATAGACCCAACGGCAGTGGCAACTCACCCAGGAAGCCTTTCCTGTCCCAAGACGGAAACGGGTGGGTGTCCTGTCTGCCCACTAAGCTGCCAGGGCTCTGGACACCCCTCCATTTTTGCTTTTCTTTCTCCACTTTTTTGCCCCCCAAATGTGAGCTCCTTATGGTGGGACCCTGGGCTCTTCATCCATGTATCTCCATGACAGAGAAGATATTCAATGAGCACTGGGTGGAGGAAGGGAGCGTGTGCGTGTAGGCACCAGGGGCGGGAAGTAAGGAGAGGAGACCCCGAGGCAGGTAAAGGGGACCTCTCAGCTGGCGCTTCCTGATGACTGTGTCTACTGATACAGTTCTGGAATCTTCCCCTAGAACAATGCTGACAGGCGTCCAATCAAATAAATTAGTATTCCCTTCTCACCACGAAAGACTCATTTTGTGGGAACAACAAGTCTACACAGCGGTGTGTGGGTGTGTGCCCCACACTTCAACCCACCAAACCCGAAAGAGTGTGCCCGTGTCTTCCTGTCAGCCGGCGGTGACGTCCTTTCTCGTGGTAGCCGTTGACCCTGCCTGACCTTCCAGCTTTGTAATTGTGGAAAAATGAAGAGGTGGGAGTGCGGAGAGGGGACAGGGAGGGCAAATGTTTATCAAACACGAGTGCAGGCACTCCTACCGCAAGAGAAAAAACACCGGTTGCTACCATTGAGAGGTCATACACTTTGTGCCTGTGGAATAGTCTCCTGGAATTTTCAATAAAGAAACAACTAAAATTTTTTATAAACAGAAAGTGGAGATTCTCTTCTCCTCGAGGTAGCAGAAATAAATTTCTCTGGTTATGGGCGAGATGGACTTAGAGCGAATAGCAATAGTTACATAAATGCCTTCATAGGGTTTCAGCCACCTCTTGATTAAAGTTGATATTTGAATTTTTGAATAAGAACAGTTGTGATCTAGTAGTTCTGGGACCTCTAACCCAAATCAGTTTAGCCTCAATAGATCAAAACCATATATCAGCTGCCATTTTCTTTCAAGAGGGACAAATGACCTACAGATTCACCTGTAGCTTATCTTGATGCCCTTTAGCAGCATAAAGTGATCTGACATCCCCAACTCCTGTGCAGGTTGCTGGGAAACAGAGGGGAAGAGAGACAAACACAAATACAGAGCAATGACGTTGAAACCCATTCATTGCCTTGTTTGGCCAATGAACGAGCACTGACTCAGTCTTCGGTCATCACAATGTGTACTGAGTACTTGCTAAGTGCCATGCATAGTGCTAAGCACCTGAGATGCCTCACTCGGTAGAGACTGTGTGTGGTGTGTGTTATCATCCGCTGACAAATGAGAAAGTGAACAGTGGACTGCCTGGGGCACGACGCAGCTGTAAGCCACAGAGCTGAGACGGGAAGCTGGCGGCTCCCGTCCTCACGTGCGGCAGTGCCTGGGCACAGTGGGCCCTGTGGAGGCATCTGCATTATCACTGCTATGCCAGCACAGGCTGCTCTTTTAGGATGGACATGTCAGAGGCACATGGCCCTTGCTCTTCCAGAACGCACAGGGGAACCTTGACCCCTGAAGTGCTGGAGCTGGGTTCTCAGTCCTTAGTTAGAATAGGGAGAGGGCCAGGGACTTTTGGGGTACCCAGCACTCCTCACAGAGTCCTCCCAGCCACACTGGGAAAGGAAGCACTGTTGACCAAGCTGTTCACTTGGCTGCTCGTTGGCCTAGCAGGTCCCCTTATCTCAGCTGGCTGAGCTCCCTTCCTGCCAGCCCTGCCCAGACGCTACAGCGCTCCTCTGAGTCCACCCCTGTAAGTGCTTGCCCACTCCTGGTCCCCCAGCACCTCAGGTGGCCTACACCACTGCCAACTCAGCTCAGGTGGGGCATAGCCCTCTGGCCCGCCTGCTAGCCTGGGACGTTGAGAGGCAGGGCCTCTGTCTTCCTCCTCTTGGAGGGTCCAGCTTCTTGGCCAGTCCCAGAGTCCAGCTGTGTGGGGGTGAGACCTCTGCATGCTGAGCTTGATCCCAGCTCACCACCCTCGCCTGCTGCATGCCCGCTGCCTGGCCTTGCAGATTCTAAGGGCTCTGCTTCCCCCTCTGTAGAAAGGGACTCAGAACACTGCCTCCCTCGTGGAGTTGTGCGCACTAAGTGAAATACATGCTGGCGCACAGTAGGTGACTGACAAACGGGAGCTGGTGTTATTATTTAGTGTCCACGGATGGAGGAAGGAAGGAAGGATGTGCTATCTAGTAAGGGCTCTGCGTCTGTATCCACGTTTTAGCCACACCTCCCTGCCTTCAAGGGACCGAAACCAATTCAAATAACTAATGAAAATAGTCACTGAAATGATGCAGGTGTGAAAAATGGCCACAATTCTATGAAGTTCCTTCCATCAAGAGGGGAATCTCTTTCCCACCCTGGGAACCTGGGCTGGCTTCTCACTTGGAGATTTGACTGTCACAATGTGGCAGAAGTGACATGGGGAGTTCTGTGCTTAGACCTCAAGAGGTCTTGCAGCTTCTGCTCTTGGGCTGGGAACCCTCTGCGACATGAAATTAGGTCCAAGCTAGCCTGTGGGAGGATGAGAGACCACATGGACAGAGGCCCCAGACATGAGAGGGACCCTACACCTAAAACAGCTGAGCTCAGCTCAGCCCAGAAGGATCACCTCCCCTACCCAGCTCAAATCACTAACACACAGAATCATGGGTGAATAAAATAGCTGTCCAAAGCCATGACATTTGGGGGATATTTGTTACACAGCAATAGATAACCGGGGCACAGGGCAAGCTCATGGACACAAAGCCCAGTCCTTGGAACTGAAGCAGGGCCTGGGAAGCAGGTGAGGGCATGGCAGCTATTCTCCCAATTTCTCTCCAGGGATATGTGGTGGTTCTCACAGCATACCTACCTGTTCTCCGTCACCCTCGGCTTTCCTGCATCCTCAGCCCCAGCTCAGCATGACCATTCAGTGCAAGAGCTCACCATCACCAAATGGCGGGTCCTTGTGTCTTCCTGACTCACACATACCCTGAATCCAATTGGCCCAGCTCAGCTCCCTGAGTAAGGTCATCCCTGAGGGCAGCAGGCATTGTGGGGAGGGAGGTTCTCCAAGAAAGGGCTGGTGGTGGGGCAGGCAGTGAAACAGCACATTTCATCACCCACATGAGAGAGGATGTAAGGACAGGAAAAATCTAGAGTTTTTCCTAGTCTACACTCAGTACAACATTTTTGACATCAGATATGTAAGGGATTTTGCTACACGCTAAGCAATTCTTCAGTGGACTCCAACTGGGTGTCCTATAATTTATCTGAATTCTGACACTGTCTGGAGACAGTGTCAGATCCCACAGGTTGAAGGCTGAGTTCCACACCTGTTCCCCACTTCAGATGTCAGTTACAAGGCCCAGGTTGTGACTTGTGCTTCTGACCGACTGGTTATAACTTGGAGGTTCCAAAGACGCCCCCTCCTCAGGTTCAATTAATTTGCTAGGGGGTTCACAGAACTCAGGGAAACACTTATGTATTAGTCCATTTCTGTTGCTTATAACAGAATACCTGGAACTGGGCAATTTGTAAAGAAACAGTATTTACTGCTTACAGTTTCAGAGGCTGGCAAGTCCAAAGTACAAGGAAGACATCTGGTGACAACCTTGTTGGTGGACAGTGACTCTTCACAGCAAAGCAAGGTGTGACATGGCAGATGGCAGAAGTAGAGAGAGCTAACACCTCACTCCTCCTTTTATAGCCCTCAGAACTATGCCCACAACCACCACTAAACCATTAATGGGTTAATCCATTTACCTGGGCACAGTCCTCACAATCTAATCACCTCTTCAAGGCCCCACCTTTCAGTTATCATAATAGGATTTCCCACCCTCTGAACACTGTCACAGTGGGGGTTAAGTTTCTAATACATGGACTTTGGGGGACACAATTCAATCTGCAGCAACTTACATTTACAAGTTTATTATAAATGACACAGATGAAGAGTCAGATGAAGAGACGCACAGGGCAGGGCACATGGGAGGGAGCGTGGGGTTTCCGTGCCCTCTCTGGGTGCACCATCCTCTAGACACCTCCACATGCTCAGCAGCCCAGAAGTTCTCCAAACCCCACAGGTCAGGGGTTTTTATGGAGTCTTCACCATGTAGGCATGATCGATTATTAACTCCATTTCCAGCCCCTCACCCCCTCCAGAAAATGGGGGTGAGGCTGAAAGCTCCAAGCTTCTAGTCACGGTGTGGCCCCCATCCAGGAGCTACCAGAAGTCACCTCATTAGCACAAAAGATGCTCCTATCACCCAGGAAATTCCAGAGGATTTAGGAGCTCTTTAGTGTCTGTGTCAGACACTCCCATCCCGCAGGAAATTATAAAAGCCTTAGGGGCTCTGTGTCAGATACTGAGGTCAAAGACCTAATATTACTACAGAAGATTCTCCTAGCACCCCTGCAGCTCAGGAAATTACAAGGGTTTTAGGAGCTCTGTGCCAGGGACTGCAAACAGAGACCAATATATGTATATTTCTTACTATTTCACAGAGGACATGGTGAGATTTTCACTACCATCTTATTGCTGAAGGTGCGAAAATAGGAATAATTTTACTTTCTAGCTCTGAGTCATATTAAACATAAGCTAATAAGCTTGTGTCTCCCAGTTCCCACTTGCTAAATATGAGAGAAAAAGCCTGCATGCTCTCTCTATTACCAGACACTCACTGGGCTTCCCTTGGGTCTGGGCCAAGCACACACCGGACCCTTTTCCCTTTGGTTGATTTTTCTTTGGGGGATGTTGATGGCTGTCCTTTTCCTTTTTTTCTGCCATTCTTCCTTGTACCTTCCCGCCTCCGTGTAGAGTAACTCCCCAATGGCCTCTGTGCTAGTCTCCTTGATCATGTCATCATACACAAGCACGTATAAGGCTTTAATAATATTGTGTACAAAAAAGATTATACCCTGTGCAGGTTTTCCCATCAGATTTTCTCAGCGAAGCCGTCAGTCACATCTCTAATTATTCTTCCTAACGATTCCTCAGTACCCCGAAGGTGAGAATCACTGTGCTCTGTTCAACCTTCTCCCATCGACAGGCATTCAGTTTGTTTCCACAGCTTTCCAGGGCTGCAGTTCTTTAATATAAAGCTGTATGTACTGATGCTTTTATATCTATGCATGAGATTCCCAGGAGAGGCATTATAGCTGGAATGAAGGGTATATATGGGTTTTTTTCTAATAGACGTTGCCAGATTGTCTCTCAATTAAGCGGTAACCAGTAATTGGGTACTCACTTTCCCGTATTCCCAAGAGCAAAATATGTTATTACTATTTTGAAATTTTGCTACTTTCATAGTTGTAAAGAATCATCTCGCTGCTATTTTATTTTATTTTATTTATTTATTTATAAAAAGATGACTGGTAAAGGGATCTTAACCCTTGACTTGGTATTGTCAGCACCACGCTCACCCAATGAGCTAACCAGCCATCCCTATATGGGATCCGAACCCAAGGCCTTGGTGTTATCAGCACCACCCTCTCCCGAGAGAGCCATGGACCGGCCCTCGCTGCTATTTTAAATTGCATTTCCTTTACCACCAGTGTAGGGTCCCGCAGATCCCCGTGCTTTCTTTCTGTGCCCTCACTGAAAATCACGGGGTGCCTTGACTCTGTGACCCAGCCGGCAGCAGGTTCCTCTTGACAGACTTGAAACAGATGTGGGGCCTTGAACATTCCCAGGCACTGATAAAGGTATCTAGCTTGTTGCCTAAGACACTGAAACTGGCCCTGGGCCTGAGCTAAATTCCTTAAACCTTCATATACACTACAGTACCTTGACCCCCTTGCTGCAGACACACCTAGGTAAAAAATCCCTTTTCTTTCACTGTGTGTCACAAGGAGACTGCAGCACTCTGACTGCAAGTTCTCCTATTAAATGCTTGGGACTGATCAACTTAGCACTGAGTGCGTCTTTCTTTGGAATCCCAACTGGTCCCTTCTCTGGACAGTTTAGAACATTCCCTTTTGGGAACTCTCCTGCTGCCACTTTAGGGGCGATTCCAGCCTCAGGTTTGGTGGGGCGACATAACTAGAGTATTTGAGATTCTTCACAAATGTTTTATTTTTGGGGGTGGCTGTCCAGTGCAGGGAATCGAACCATGGACCTTGGTGTTATCAGCACCATGCTTTAACCAACTGAACTAACTGGCTGGCCCAATCTTCACAAATTTTTGTTAGTCACTTGGATTCACTCCCTTGTGAATTTCTTCTCTATATCTTTAATCCATTTTTTTATTGGGTGATTGACTGAACAATTTGTAGGGATTCTTCATATATAATAAATACTAGGCCACTGTCTGTCCTCTGAATTGCAAATATATGTAATTGATACCTTGCTTAAGGTATCTTTTGCCATAAGCAATTTTAAATTTAATATGGATAAACATGTCTTTTTTTAAAAATAAAAATAAAAAAGCTTCTGAGTTTCCATTCTTGGGTAAAAGGGTTCTCCCTACTGCTAAATTATTAAGTAGTCTCCTAAAAAAGAAAGAAATCTTTATTGTGAGATTTTTACTGTCTTACTGTTGATATTGAAGTCTCTATCTGGATTTGATCATTGTATAAATTGTAATATTGAGGACCAAATAATCTATCTTTTCCTGTTAGTGAAAGACCATCTTTTTCATGTATTTGATTCTTTAATATACTGGGATCTATGTTTTCTTTCTCTGTTCAGTTCTACATCTAGTTGTCTTTTCCTGTGCCAACACCATGTTTATTTGAATAGAGTGGCTTTCTGGTATGTCCTGATTGGAAAATGTAAATTCCCCCAACTATTCTTTTTCAAAAAGTTGTTATTTTTAGGAATTAATTTTTCCAAATAAGCCTTGTAATTAGTTTATCCAAGTTTCTGCCTCTTAAAAAAACACGCTGTCAGGATTCTGTTTAGAATTGCATTAAATTTATACATTACTTCTAGGAGAGGTGACTTTAAGTAAAATATATGTCTTTTCATCCAAGAATAGGATATGGCTTTCCTTTTATTCAGATCCAGCTTTATACCATTCAATTAGATTTTATTGTTTTTATGTAGAACCTTTTTTTGTTGTTGTTACATTTTATTCCTAAATGTTTCATAGTTTTGGTTGCTATTGTAAATATTTCTTTTTCCATTTCTAGTTACTTATGGCTAGAATAAAGAGATGTTGATGTTTGTATAATTATTTTGTATCTAGCAATTTCAGCAGACACCCACTATGACTAGTCACTTTTATGAGTCTTAGGTTTTCTAACTGTATAGTTATATCATCAACAAAAATAGATATATTTCTTATTTTTCAAGGTTCAAAACAGTTTTATAGTTTTTTTATCTTATTTCATTTGCTAAAACTTCTAAGATAATATTCAGTAATAATAATGGTGATAGTATTATCCTTGTTTAGTTCCTTATTTAAATAAATATGGCTCTAGAGATACATCATTTAGAAAAGTATCCTCTTTTGGTTCTGGTGAATGGTCTTTATTTCTAAATAATTTCCACGATCTATTTGGAGTTTTTTAGGAAAGGATGCTAAATTTTTGTCAAATGCCTGTGAGGTTCAATTGGTGTGTGTGTGTGTGTGTGTGTGTGTGTGTGTGTGTGTGTGTAATTTTTTCTTTGAATTGCTTTCACCTTGTTTTTCAAGAAGAGACCCTCATGCTTG
The DNA here is from genome assembly GCF_027409185.1 of Cynocephalus volans. Lineage (NCBI taxonomy): Eukaryota > Metazoa > Chordata > Mammalia > Dermoptera > Cynocephalidae > Cynocephalus > Cynocephalus volans. The sequence continues at coordinate 10,590,545 of NC_084473.1, forward strand.
GCAGCGTACACATGCATGTAGCCTGTCCCTCATTCTTTCTGATTTTAATTCATTTCTCTGGTTTTTCAAAGTAAAAATCAAGCAAAATGTTGTTTCCATATAATGGAATATGGCATCATATAAAATATCATATTTTGAAAGACTAACATTATAGGAAGAAAATCATGAAATATGTAAAAGTAGGGAAAAAAAACCCAACAAAACCCCAGGATGTAAAACCATATATATCATGAACCTAATCCTTCAAAAAGAAATACTCATTTATAAAAAAAAAAAAAAAAAAAACCTCAGAAAGGAAATATATAATGTTAATAGAGATATGGGTGATTTTTATATTATTCCACATAGGTCTCTGTATTTTCAAAATTATCTATAATAGCTTGTCATGCTGTTATAATCGGGAGGAAAACCACACCTAAATTTTGAAATGCTGCTGGTGGAAAGAATCTGCGTCTCTTTCCAGATGCCGACAGCACTGGGGTCCTCACAGCATAGCCTGGTTGCAGCTCAGCGGAGGGTTGAGACGCACAGGCTTTGCATGGCTCAGGGGCCAGGACCTCACTACCACCCAGTGGGGGGCCCATTACGGGGACCAGAATCACAGCTTTTTATTTAATCTGAAGCCCCTGCTCTTCCCTGCTGCTCCTCCCACCCAGGACAGTGCCACCCAGCAAGACGGTCTCTGACACCTCAGCAGCAGTGGTGAAGCAAAGTTTGAGATGGGGGCTAGGAAACCAGCCACGCCCTGCCCCTGTTCTTTTTCTGCTGTGTGACCTTGGGCAAATTACTCGGAATCTCTGAGCCTCAAACGCCTCAATCATAAAGTGAGAGAAATCACGGTTGGTCTTCTTCATACCCTTGGCTGTGTGGATCAGAATCTAAAAGAATTCATACAGGTGGCTGCTTGAAAACCACCCAGTGTAGCGAAAATCCAGGGGATTTTTCTTACCACTCAGAGAGAGCTCTCTGCCATCCTCTGAACAACCTGATTGCAAAACAATTCTTCTTTAATTGGATTCATCTGAGTAGGTCAAATAATAATAATAATTACTGAGAGTGGTAATCATATCAAGGACAGCTCACCATGCTTTTATTACATAACCTGAGCTTCTCTCCAACGCCCCGATTTGAAAGCCTCTCCCATTTGCCCGCTCGTGACTCAGGGAACACAGATCAATCCCGTGGTTGGGGAAAAGCCCTTGCTGCTTCTCCCATGAGGTAGACAAACAGCCGGGATATTACCCTTGCCCTGGTCTCTCTTCACACCCAGCCACAGAGTAAATACAAACAGTTTGCTCCACCTTGAAACACACATCATCATACCGCACACATGCATGTGCCTTCAGATTAGTGGCTTGGAAAGGTCAAGGAGGGATGGTGCTGTAGTATCGCCTGTTCTTTTAGCCAAAATGCATTTAAGGCACGCCTCCCCCACCCACATGGGGCAGCCGTGGAAGGTCCCTTTCTGCCCCAGTCCCTGACACCTGCCTTCCCCTTCTGCCCCTGTATCTGGAGCCAGTTCTCTCCTCCAGCTCTCTGGGGAGAGAGTCAGCTGGAGGCCCAGCCCCTCACCATATTCCAGCACCCAGGCTGGGCCTCACTCTCAGGACCCCAGACCCCCTTCAGGACACCTCTCCACGGATTAGACGAGAAGCTTTGGGGGCACCCAGGGCATGCCCAGGAGCCTCCTTTCGTTCCAACCAGAGAGGCTTCTCACCCTCTAGAACTAGGACTAGCTTTTAGAGGCCACTCTTCTCCACATTTCAGGAGAAAAATGACTGTGTGCAAGAAATAAAATCGAGCCACCATCTCTCAGGGGGAAAGCCTTGGTCACTGGTCTATTGTCATCTGTGGGGCTGGGACTCAGGGGCCCTTTCATTCTGGATACTTGTGCCTTTTAGTTTGAGTAAATTGTCCTGAACATTTTCCTTGATTATTTCCTCTCCTGTTTTCTCCTCTTTCTGGGATGACTTTTTTTTTTTTTAAATTGGGCCTCCGGGGCTGGACCTCATTTTTGTCTTTTTCCTCCTATGCCCTCGCTTCACCCCTTTGCTCTGCTTTCTGGGAGAGTTCTTCAATTTCGTGTTCTAGTCCTTCTGTTGAATGTTTCAACTTTTATTCTCAAGAGCTGTTTTTTGTTTGTAGAACGTTCCTTTCCTACACCATCTGTTTCTGGTTTCATAGGTGGAGATAATGTCCCTTTCAGGATTTTAACAAGAATAATTTTTTTCCTCCCTGTGCGTAGACGGTTTCCTCAGCTAATTTGTTTGTTTGTATTTCAGTATCTGAGATCCTTGTTGTCTGCTCCTACTGAAGCGTGAGGTGCTAAAATAGTGACTGGAAGCTCTGAACACGTAGGAAGAACTTTTGGAAAACTTACAACCATGACTGCATCTTTAGGTCTTTATTTGGGGGCTGGTGGGATTCCAAAAGGCATTTTTGTATACAATTTTTTTTTTTTTTTTTTTTTTTTTTTTACTAACTTCTGTTTTAGAGCCTGGCCACAGGCACAAGCCTCTGGCACAAATGCCTTTAATAAACATTTGAGAGCAGGTGCACATATACATAGAACATAATCAGTGGTTTTTAAAACTCATATTTCTGTCGTGCCCACTCTAAGGTTGAAAGATGCCCCCAGAATGTAGGGCCAGCACCAGGTGTTCTGACTGCACCTGCTTTGGTATTTCTGGGGGAGTGAGTGAAATCACCCCAGCAACATTAAGGGTAGGAACCAGCCTTACTTCTGCATCACTCAGACGAGAATGTGATATGTCCATCGTGGTATCAGGATAAGTGACGGGGAGCTGGTACTCTGTGCCAGTTGGGTTTTCCTCACTGATGGCCTCATTGGGAACCCCCAGAGTGAGGGGCACGGGATTCACAGCTCTCTCCCCTGATGAAGCTTCATTCATTCACGATCTGGATCTAGTTTAAAATGTCTGATTTCTTCCTTTCTGACCATCCTGTTTCTGCCCTTCTGGGAAACTTCTGATCACTTCTGTCTCTTGTGATATAATATGTCAGAAACAGCAGCCTTGATATTCTCCTGAGTCAGTCTCTCCTAGACTGAGTCACGGTTCTCACTGCTTGCAACTCCAATCTGAAAGTGCTACAGGTTGCCTGAAGGCTTTGGAAGGCACCACCCAAGCCAAACATTTAATATGAAATCTTAGCCCCCAGGAGGAGAGAGTATATTATTGTTATTATTTATTACATTTGAAGTGTTCCCTCTCTGAGCCTCCGGGTATTCATCAAACAAACAATGACCCCACTTAAGCTCCACCGATACTGCTCAATGTTGTGAGTCAGCACAGTTAGAAGCCAGCTGTGGAATAAGAGAGGAGTGGATGGAGTCTCCAGTAATGCCCAGAATGCTTGATTTCCAGAGAGAGGGATTTTAATCCACAGGACCTGCCATAGGACTTGTCCTGTCATGGAGCAGCCCCAGCACTTTTAGGTGGAATTAAGAGCCATTTAGTGACAAAAATTCTTTGCTTGGCCAAACTTTAATCAGACCTCTGAGTCTCCTGCTGGGCCTATCTGTGCACTTCCTTCTAAAATCCAGTTTTAGCAGAGAACCGGCTAAGTCAGTTCAGCAAGTACCCCTCACCTTTGGTATCTGATCAGGCTTCTCACCCTCCACGATCTCCCACGTGATGTCTGATCACCCTGGCCTGTCCTCAGCAAGAATCCCGTTAGGTCGGTTTAGCCAGAATCCCCCTTACCCCTGATGTTTCCTCTTAGAAATTTTCCCTCTATGGCCCCCTCATACCCTTCCTGGGCTATAAATTCCCACTTGTCCATGCTGCATTCGGAGCTGAGCCCAATCTCTCTGCCCCTCTGCAAGACCCTGTGCAGTGGTCTCTATACCTATCACAATCGTCCTTCCTACGTTTTCATGAGTAGCACCGATAATCTCTTCTTTAACACTAGACCCAGAACAAGGGACGTGCCTCATTCCACAACATTACTAGAAGCTCTGGAGTCAGGTCCTGGAGGCACAGAGCTGGCTGAGTCTGGCCACTGCCTCAAACGTGTCCACTGACTCCTGGGGGAAGAGGCAACACAGCACCAGCATGCTGGGGTCAGGAGCAGGTTGGTTACTGGAGGTCAGCATGGTGCCCTAGGGTATGTGGCACCCCAGGGGGCAGTCCTCCTCCCCTACTATCGAGGCCAGACTCAGAGCACTGTGCTCAGGGGTTCTTGGCCTTATACTATAAAAAAGGACATGGACAAACAGAGACACGTTCAGAGGAGGAGCCAGGAGGCTGAGGGGCTTGTCCCCATGGCCTATGTGTAATCCTTGAAGGACTGTACTTATTTTGTCTGGAAGGAAAAGGCTGAAAGCGGCAAGAGTGAGAGAGAAGAACATCACTGAAAGAAATTAAAGAAGACTAAATAAATAGAAAGATACCCCATGCTTATGGATTGGAAAACTTAACATTGTTATGATTGCAATACTTCCCAAATTGGTCTACAGAGTCAATGTAATCTCTATCAAAATCAGGATGAATTTTTACAGAAATTGACAAACTAACCCTAAAATTCACATAGAAATTCAAGGGACCCAGCTCAATATTGATAAAGAAGAACAAAGTTGGAGGACTCACGGCTCCCAGTTTCAAAACTTACTACAAAGTGACTATAATCAAGACAGTATGGTGCTGGCATAAGGACAGACATATAGATCAATGGAAGAGAACTGAAAATCCGTAAATAAGCTCATACATGTATGAGCAACTGATTTTCCCCTAGGGTGCCAAGACAATTCAATGGGGAAAAATAGTCTTCAGCACATAGTGAGACAATTGAATAGCCACATGCAAAAGAATGAAGTTGAACCCCTACCTTACATAAAACAACTCAAAATGGGTCAAAGATTTTTAAACGTAAGAGCTAAAACTATAAAACGGTGAGAAGAAAACTCTCAGGTATAAATCTTTGTGATCCTGGATTAGGCAATGGCTTCTTAAAGATAACACCAAAAGCGCAAGAGGCAAAAGGAAAAAATAGACAAATAAAACTGCCATCAAATTTAAGTTTTTTCTATGTCACAGGACACTATCAAGAAAGTGAAAAGACAACCCACAGAATGAGATAAAATATTTGTAAATCCTATATTTTATAAAGATCTAGTATCCAGAATATGTAAAGAACACTTACAACTCAGCAATAAAAATCTGCCTAGAAGTAGCCGAGAGGATGCCTGGGGTCGTAGGCCCAAGCCAAGGGCAGCATTCCCCACTCAGAAGGCGCAAGGAGCAAGCTGAACACACCACTTCTGTGCAGGTGGCCCACCACAGCCACAGCTGCTAAGCAGCCCAATGCCACAGCAGTAGTCACAGCCACCATGCAGGTGGCCTGTCAGACACCCAACTGCACTGACACAAGGAGAGTCACCAGTGGAGACTGGAAAAAGAAGAGAACGTCTCTCTCCTCAAAGCCCACTCCAGAGTAGTAGAAGAAGCAACTGCTCTACCAAATGACCAGACATCAATGTAGAGATACTAGAAATACAAACGCCCAAGAAAATATGACAGCACCAAAAGAACACAGTCATTCTCCAACACCAGACCCTATAGAGTCGGAAACACTTGAAATGACTGAAAAGAAACAATCTTAAGGAAACTAACTGAGATATGAAAAGACTCAGACAACATAATAAAACAAGAAAAAAATATCCAGTATATGAAGGAGGAAATTTACAAAGAGATTAATACCTTAAGCAAGAAAGTAGCAGAGTACATTGAGCTCCATAGAGACAGCGCTGGGGCAAGTGAGAGCTGGACGGGCGCTGGGTGACTCTGTGCCTCGCTGAAGAAAAATAACTAAACATGGGCAAAGAAGATCCTAAGAAGCCAAGAGGCAAAGTGTCATCATATGCATTCTTTGTGCAAACTTGCCAGGAGGAGCACAAGAAGAAGCACCCAGATGCTTCAGTCAACTTCTCAGAGTTTTCTAAGAAGCGCTCAGAGAAGTGGAAGACCATGTCTGCTAAAGAGAAAGGAAAATTTGAAGACATGGCAAAGTCAGACAAGGCCCATTATGAAAGAGAACTAAAAAGCTATATCCCTCCTATAGGGGAAACGAAAAGGAAGTTCAAGGATCCCAATGCACCCAAGAGTCCTCCCTCAGCCTTTTTCTTGTTCTGTTCTGAGTATCTCCCCCAAATCAAAGGAGAACATGCCGGCCTATCCATTGGCGATGCTGCAAAGACACTGGGAGACGTGTGGAACTGCACTGCTGCAGACGACACAGCTGAAGGAAAAACACGAGAAGGATATTGCTGCATACTTAGCTAAAGGAAAGCCTGATGCAGCAAAAAAGGGAGTTGTCAAGGCTGAAAAAAGCGAGAAAAAGAAGGAAGAGGAGGAAGACAAAGAAAACGAAGAGGAAGATGATGATGATGAATAAATTGGTTCTAGCACAGTTTTTTTTCTTGTCTATAAAGTGTTTAACCCCCCTGTATACAACTCACTCCTTTTAAAGAAAAAAATTGAAATGTAAGGCCCTGAAAGATTTGTTTTTAAACTGTACATTGTCTTTTTTTGTATAGTTAATGTGTGTCTTTAGGTAGCCCTGTCCTGGTGGTATTTTCAATAGCCACTAACCTTGCCTGGTACAGTATGTGGGTTGTAAATTGGCATGGAAATTTAAAGCAGGTTCTTGTTGGCACACAGCACAAATTAGTTATATATGGAGATGGCAGTTTTTTCATCTTCAGTTGTCTCTGATGCAGCTTATATAAAATAATTGTTTTGTTAACTGAATACCACTCTGTAATTGCCAAAAAAAAAAAAAAGTTGTAGCCATTTTGTTGACATTCTGAATGCTTCTAAGTAAATACAATTAAAAAAAAGAATGTATCAGAACTCATGGAACTGAAAGATTCATTCAATGGAATAAAAAACACAACTGAGAGCTTAAGCAGCAGGCTAGAACAAGCAGAAGAAAGAATTTCTGATCTTGAATGTAGTCTTTTCGAAATAATGCAGAAAGACAAAAAAAAAAAAGAAAAACAGAATTTAAAAAATGAAGAAAACATGAGCATTAGAAGACAATGTTAAGCACACAAACATTTGAATCATGGGTGTTCCAGAAGGGGAGGAGAAAGGAAAAGGCCTGGAAAACCTATTCAATTAAATAACAACATAAAACTTCCCAGGTATAGGGAGAGAGACATGGACCTTCAGATCCAGGAGGCTCAAAGATCCCCAAACAGATTCAACCCAAAAAGATCCTCTCCAAGACACATTATAGGCAAACTGGCAAAGCTCAAAGACAAAGAGAGAATCTTAAAAGAAGCAGGAGAAAAGCATCAAGTCACCTGTAAGGGAGCCCCTATCAGACTAACAGCAGACTTCTCAACAGAAATTCTACAGGCCAGAAGAAAATGGAATGATATATTCCAAATACAAAAAGAAAAATACTTCCAGCGAAGAATACTATTATACCCAGCAAGGCTATCCTTCAGAAATGAGGGGAAAATAGTGTATTTTCCAGATGAACAAGAACTGTGGGAGTTCACCACCACAAGACCAGCCCTATAAGAAATCCTCAAGGAAGTCCTGCACCTGGAATCTGAAAAACAATAATCACTACCACAAATACACAAGAAAGTACAAAACCCACTGGTAGAACAAAAATGCAAATGAGAAAGAGAAAGAAACTAAATCTTTTTTTTTTTTAAAAGATGACTAGTAATGGGATCTTAACACTTGACTTGGTGTTGTTAGCACCACCCTCTCCCAAGTGAGCCACAGGCCAGCCCAGAAAGAAACTAAATCTCACCACCACAAAAATGACCATGTAATAATGCCCCTCCTTTATTTCTGATTTTAGTAATTTCAGTCTTCTCTCTTTTTTTATTGGTCATTTAGATAAAGGTTTGCAAATTTTATTGGTCTTTTTAAAGAATCAACTTTGATTTTGTTGATTTTTTCTATTGCTTTTTAATTCTCCAGTTCATATATTTCTGTTGTAATCTTTGTTATTTCCTACTTATATTTGCTTTTGGTTAAAAAAAAAGGTGGTATATATATACGACAGAATACTATTCAGCTATAAAAAATGAAATCCTGTCATTTGCAGCAACTTGGATGGAACTGGACAACACCATGTTGAGTAAACTAAGCCAGGTACAGAAAGACAAATATGACACGATTCCACTCGCATGTAGAACCTAAAAAAAAAGTGGTTCTCATAGAAGTAGAGAGCAGAGCAATGGTCACCAGAGGATGGGAGGGGAGGAGGTGCTGGGGGGGAACAGAGGAGAGGAAGAGGTGGATTAATGAGTATAAAGTTACAGGTAGATAGGAAGAATAAATTCTGGTGTTCTAGGCTGACTGTAGATCACAATATTATATTATGTATTTCTAAATAGCTAGAAAAGAGGATCTTGAATATAATCTCTACAAAGAAAAGATAAATGTTTAGGTGTTGGATATGCTATTAACACTAAGTGAATCATTGTACAATATATGCATGAACTGAAGCAATACACTGTCCCCTACAATTATGTACAATTAAAAATAGAAAAAGAAATGTATGAAAAGAAAAAAAAAACCAATAAAAAACAAGTAAGCCAATTTAAAAATTGTCAAAGAATTTGAATACACGTCTCCAAAGGAGATCTACAAATAGTCAATAAGCACATAAAAAGATGTTCGATATTATTAGTCAGTAGCGAAATGCAAATAAAAACCACAATGAGATACGACTTCATGCCCACTAAATGCACATAATCAAAACGATGGACAGTGACAAGCATTGGAGAGGATATAGGGAAATTAAAACCCTTATACATTGCTGCTGGGGTGTAAAATGGCATAGCCACTTTGGAAAAGAGTTTGGCGGTTCCTCAAAACTTACACATGGAGTTTCCATATGACCCAGCAATCTCATTTTTAGTGGTGTATATATATACAGTGGAATACTAACCAGCTGTTAAAAATGTCCCACAAAAACATGTACACAAATGTCCAGAGCAGCACGATTCACAATAGCCAAAAAGTAAAAACAACCCAAATATCCATCAACTGATGAACGGATTTAAAAATGTGTTTTATCAATCCAGTGGAATATTATTGGCAATAAAAGGAATAAAGTACTGACACTTGCTATGACATGAACGAAACTTGAAAATAATATGCTAAGTGAGAGAAGCCAGATACAAAAGGCCACATATCGTATGATTCCATTTATATGAAATGTCCGGAGTAGGCAAATCAATAGTAACAGCATGTAGATTAGTGGTTGCCAGGGGCTGGGGGTGGGGTAATGGAGAGCAACCCCTAATGGATGTGGAGTTTCTATTTGGGGTGATGAACATATCCTGAAATTAGATCGTAGTGATGGTGGCACAGCCTTATGAACATACTGAAAACCACTGAATTGTACATACTAAAAGAGGGCTTGTATGGTATGTAAATTCTATCTCAATTACAACAACAAAAAGAGTGAGGGGGGAAGCAGCAGCCATGGGGTCGCGGAGACCCTTGGTCTCCTTCCTTATGGAGAGAAAATCTACTGGCATGAGCTGCTGAAGGCCACGCTGACTACTTCGTAAGGCGGTGAGTTCCTCGTCACTGAAGTGTCCGCCAAAGCAGGGGTTGAACCCCTGCCCAGCGAATCACTGTAGAGATTTTTCATGCATAGGGTTTGGAAGGCAGGGCTGGACTACTTGACTGTCAAGGTCTTCTGTGACTCAAAAACACCGTCATTTTATGATGGGTTCAGAGACCCTCTCATGTGCGTATAGTAGGTATCAGGCTAACATTTGCTGATCCAGCTGATCAAGAATTATCCTCCTAGGCTCTAAGTCTTGCGCTGCCTTCAGGTGCTGAGTCCTTTAACCCCAAGGAAGCAGGTGTCTCATCCTCGCAATTAGGAGACAAGCCTGTCTCTCCTCTGGGCTGACACTTCCGTACCCAAATAACAACAACAAAATAATGAGAACTAGCCTGTGGAGAACATGGGCCCTGGGTGGGAACCACCCGTCACGGTTTCAGGAACCTCGATCCCTCTTGCACGGGGCCCTGCGTCACCTCTCCCCAGAAGCCTCTGCCTCGGCGCCCGGCCCATTGCATGCCTCACTGGCTGGCTATTTGCACAATCTGGGCAATGACGCTGGGACCGGGCTCTTCCTGAGGCGGCAGGCTTTCTACATGTCACATCCTGGAAAGAGGGAAACCCCCGAGGAGGATGGTTACTTAACAGGATTATTTATAAACTGTCCCATCGATTCACCCAGAAATCATCTGAGGAACCAGCAAGGCTGAGCTATGTTTACTTTTTGCAGCACGTGAGACAGTGCCGTGGACTCAGCAATCTCTGGAACACACCCACATCACAAACGAGGGCCCTAGTGTGGGAGACAAGCTACGGCCCAAAGATTATTCCAGCTTTTCACAAATTTGGGGCTGCCACAGTCAGAATCATAGAGACTGACACACTAAGATTTCCCTGAAGGAAGGACGCACCACAGGACATCCTATGATGGAGGCCAGTGCTGTCTAGTAAGAATCACCCTCCCTCACGTACATATGGTGTCTTACCATGTACCAAGAACTCCCAGGTATGTGACCTTGCACGAGCTCAGTAATGACCTAATGTGTTTGTGCCCATTTCACTGATGAAGAAACTGAGGCTCCCAGAGGTTGTCTGGCTCATAAATACCAACTCTGGATTGGTGGAGCTGGGATCAGAGCCCAGGTCTTCAGAGCTGGCATGGGCCTTGTGGGTGTGCCCCATAGTCAGGTCAAGAAGGTTAGAGCCTCTGCAGAAGGATGGGGCTGTTGGTGGACAGTAGGGGCCTTCTCTAGGCCTGGCCATTGGAGTCCAGCTGCTGGATCTTAACCCCATGAGCTGAGCCTACCCCTACAGACCTGGGTCCCAGAAATGCCTTCTGAAGCCAGTCTGGAAAGCCAAGGCTGGGGCTAGTGGGTCCAATCTACACTCCAAGGCTGAACAGCAGTTGGCAAGCACCAGCAAGATGGGGGTAAACCGGGCAGGGTCGCCCCCACTTAGCTGCTCGGGAGGGGCCACACCAGGCCGTGGAGCCATGCGGTGGGCCAAGGTATAGGGCAGAGTCCGGCGGGGGCAGGCCGCAGTGGGAGGGGCAGCCCGAGATGCTGCCTCCCACCTGGGCGCAGCAACACTTGGGCCCACTGCATCCCACGTGCGTGTGGCCGGCCACCACAGTTCAACAAGGGTTCCCCAGAGCCGGCATGTGCCAGCGCTGATGGTAAAGAGAGATGGAATTTGCCCGGCATCTTCCAGACCGTGTGTTCCAGGGCACAGAGTTACACAACGTCTGTAGCCTTCCTGGTGGCTGGGTGTGCCCCGAGACTAGCTCTGTCCCTGGGAGTGTGTGGGAAGGATAGCCTCTGTCACGAGCCCCCCTTGTTCCTTTCTTCCACTTGCTGACTGCGTGGTGGGGCCTTGGTGACCTGCAAGTGACTGTGGGGAGCAGAGGGGACTCCCCACCTTTCCTCAGACTGGACTTGACCCTCTGACAATGAAATACTATTGTGACACGCCACTGAGATCTCAGGAGAACCCAGTGAGACCTCAGGCCATGGCTCATGTTGGCAGCGGCCTTGCCAGACAGACGGGCAGAACTTTTGCCCCAAGCACGGTGCATGAGGAGCTGGTGCCCTGGGACAAGGAATCTCGGAGATGGCTCATGCTGGAATCTAGTCACGGAACACAGAGGCGGGAGCTGGATCCGCAGAATCACAGACACTCGTGCTAGCATGAAAATGTCAGCTCTCTGAGTTGTCCCAAGACACCCAGCAAGTCCAACCCCTTCATTTCACAGACCAGGAAAGTGGCCGCGCCGCGGTGAACGGGCCGCACAGAGGCTCGCGGGCCGGGTGCCTGGCCTCTGCTCCTGCTCCTTTCCCACGATGAAGTTGCCACTCGGGTTTCCACAGAGGCGCTCGCCCCTGGCCCCATCGCCCTGGTGAAGACACTGAAGGTCACCACTGTCCTCCCAGGCCGACTCTTTTGTTCCATCCCTCGCTCCACCCCCAGCCCCAGGCAACCCTGCATCTGCTTTCTCTCACTGAAGGCTAGTTTGCGTTTTCTAGAAATACGTGTAAATGGAATCATACAACACGTAGTCTTTTTTGTCTGACTTCTTTCACCAGGCATAAGGATTTTGAGATTCATCCATGTTTTGGGTGTATTAATGGCTCATTTTCTTTCTTTCTCTTTCCCTCCCTCCCATTCTCCCTTCCTTGCTTTCTTCCTTCCTTTATTTCCCGAGTATTATCCTTTTGTATGTCTATACCACAATTTCTTTATCCATTCATCTGTTGATGGGCATTTGGGTTGTTTCCAGTTTGCGCTGTTACAAATAAAGCTGCCAGGAACATCCATGTACAAGTCCTTGTATGTTCATAGGCTTTTATTTGTTTGGGGTAAATACCTAGGAGTGGAATGGCTGGGTCGTGGGACAGGTGCATATTTAACTCAACTGTTTTCTGAAGTGGCCGTGCCTTTTCACATTCCCACCTGCATGGATGAGTTTCAGTTGCCAACACTTGGGATGGTCAGTCTTTTAAACTTTAGCTTATTTCTCTGTTAATCATGCCCCAAATGCTCTGAAGTAGCTATTTCACCCTGTATTGCAAGTGAGGATAGGAGTCTTTGTTTAGTCACTGTGGATAGACCACCTGGGCCCCCCTTGCCCCTGACCCTCCAGCCCTTGCTCAAAGCCCCCTCCTGGGGGCTGCTCTGTTGACCATCTTCTCTCTTTCCTGTGTCTTCATCTATTTTTCTCACTGGTTCTTACCCCTCTGTCTATGAACTCACTCTCTAAATAAGCCTCTCTTGGCTGCTCCTCTGGCAGACGTTTCCAGTGATGGCTGTGTTGCCAAATCTGATCGCCACACGCCCCGTCTTCCTGGCCCCTCTCCTGCATGATGCCTGCCTCTGGCCTCTCTTCTGCCTTGGTTTCCAGGCCGTGCTCTCCCCCAGCTCCTGCTGCCGCTGTCTCCTTCTCTGCCTCTTTATCTTCCTTCCTGCCCCATTAATCCTTCATGTTGAGCTCCCCTTGACTTGACCTCTGCCCTTCTCCATATCAAGGTTCCTCTTGGGTGAACCTACCCTCTCTTCTGCTGTCACCTCCACACTCAGGACTCCAACCTCCATTTACAACCATGGCTGAACTTTGAGCATCAGCCTTCTGGAAAATTCCAACAGCAGCTGCCTCAGGAGCTTCGCTTTTAGCCAAATTCAGCCTTGGGGATTCATCCTATATGTCCTCATTTAGAATCTGCAAATCATCCCAGCCAGGAACTGGGGACAGGCCAGAGTCTTGCCCCTGCCTCCGTCTAACCAAACCGCAGTCCTGCTGATTTTATTTCCCCAGTCTTGCCTGACCACCCTACCCCTGCCCCATTCAGGCCTCACCCCCTCGCAGCAGCTCCCCAGTGGTCTTGGCTCTCTCAAGCCTTCTCCCCTCAGCTGTGAAATGCATTTCTAAAACACGGGTCTCACCGCAAGCCATTCTTTCACCTGTGTGAGCCTCCTGGGGCTCTTGCTCAGCCTCCAGATGAGTGCCCAGCTACGCGGGCTGGCCCTAGGTGCCAACCACTACCTGCCCCGCTTTGTCACCAGTCACCTCTGGCCTCACGTGACACCTAAGTCCAGAACTGCTCGGGGCCCGTGCACATTTGCTGAGGCTGTTTTCACTGTTGACATGCTGCCCACCCCCGCCCTCACATTGCCTGCCTTGAACTTGGCTTCAGACCCAGAGCAGATATTCTCCTTTGAGAAAGGCCCCTCTTTGGGGCTCATGTCCAATCAATGACCTCTTACGTGTCTCTCCTCCATCCCGCTGGGAGTGTGAGGGCTGGGCTCCTCTTCCACTCGTTTGGATTCCCCAGCCTGGCACAGAGCATGTCCTCAGCAAAAGGTATTAAACCTGCTCCATTTCAGTCAGTGCATGCTAGTCTCCAGAGTCCCCAGTGTCGGCCAGAGTCCCCAGTGTCGGCCTGACTCTCAGACTGTGATTTTCTCTAACTGTTGTATTATGAAAAATCTCAAACATATACAAAGTAACAGAAGATAGTAGAACGAGCCCATGTGCCCATCACTTAGCTTTAATAATCATCAGCATTTTGCCATTTTGTTTCATCTTTCTCACCAGCGAGCCATCGCCCCCAACTCGATTTTTTTTTTTTTTTAATAATTCAAAGATTACACTGTTTTTTCCTATTCTCCACACTCCCATGTATCATGGAAAAGAGCACTGGGACTGGCTCTTTGGCCCTAGTCAAACATTATTGGTGCAATCGATGTGAGCCATGTTACTACTAAGTTCGTATTCCGCAAGGTCGCACACATGGTGCTTGGGGCTTCGTGGGCATCTTCTCATCTAACTTAAAACACTGTGAGAAGTAGGCACCACTATTATCTCCATTTTACAGCTGTTAAAACTGAGGCTCAGAGACCCTAGGAAATGTGTCCAAAGTCTCATCTAGTCAGTGGCAGAGCTGTCTAACTCCCCAACTGACACCCACCCATAACTTTAGCCTATGGCGATCTGCAGCTGACCCCTGGGCCTCTGGCGGCTGGTGGGCAGAGGCCAGCTGGGAGGGAGCTGCAGATGCCACAGAGCCTTTTGGCAGCATGCTGAGCCTCCTCTGCCCTGAAGACAGCAAAGCTGCACAAGCCACACTCTCATGATGATCTTGGTAAGAACAGGAGTGAAGGTGCCAAGGCAAGACGGGGCCCGCCAGCTGTTTGGAAGAGGCAGTGGCGGGTTACAGTCACTATGCATCACGGGCCAGGCCGGGGCCAGGGCTGGGGCCAGGGGCGTTGTTTGGGTGGGTGACGGGCAGCTGGGTGTGTGGGCTGTGATGTAACAGGGCTGCCACAGCTGCTGGGTGGCAGGCGACTGACTAACTTTCCTCTTCCGTCACCAGAAGGCAGGTGAGGCAGCACAGCCCCTCCCCCAGCTGTGGCCAAGGAAGGGAGGGCCGGCCACGCCACTCTTCAACCACCACGTGCAGCCATCGTCCACTTTAACCTTGGACCAGGCGGCCTGAGAAGACGGCCCTGGCACAGAGCATGGTGTGGAAAGAGAAAGAAATGCCAGGCAGACTCAGGGAGGAAGGCCTCGACCTGCGGAAGGGCAGGAGGTAAAGTAAGAAAGAGGCTGTTTATTGAGCATGTACTGGGTGCCGGGTGTGTTATAAAGCAACTAGATTGTCTCCCTGAGTCCTCCCAACTGCCCAGTAAGGAGGGCATCATTGCTCCATTCACTCATTCATTCACATACTTCTGAGCACCTCCTCAGTAATATCCTTGTTTCCCAGATAAGGAAACTGAGGCTCAGAGAGATGATCTGACTCACCCAAGCAAGGCTGGATCTAGCCCTCAGGGGTGTCTTTGTGTGCATCAGAAGGCACATTTCAGGGAAGATGCAGGCTCCCATCAGGGCGCACAGCTCAGCAAGTGGGGTGTCCTTGGCTGGGCGCCGCACCTCTGCCCACATGGTCAGCTGATGGTACGGCCATGTGCTTTCTCTCCCAGGCCACACCAACGGGATGCTCTAAGGAAGTACAGGTGTCCACCACTAAGGGCAGATGTGAAGTGTCTAACAGGAACCTCTGAGAGGTGGAAGAGGCTGCCTGCAATGCAGTGAGGCCCCCGTCGTGGGAGGGATGCAAGCAAGGGCCGGCCGGCCACCTGTTCAGGTCAAGTCAGTGAGGACTGTGTAACGTCTAAGGGACTTTCCGTGGTGAAACTCAAGGATGCTGATTTGTTTGACAAACCCATTTAGGTTACTGCGTTAAGCTATTGTATCCAAATCCCTAAACATGCAAATAGGAATCCAGACAGGGGGCCAGGCCCATGAAGAAGGAAGTGAGGATGGAGTGAGGCACGTCTGCAGGCTCTGGGAAAGCCGGAATCCCCGGAGACCTGCTGTCACCCACGGAGACCTGCTGTCACCCACGCGAGCTCCTTTGCATGTTGTTCCTGGGAGCTCTGGGCAGGTCCTTGGCCCCTGCCTACCTTGAGCCTTTCTGACCACCCCAGGTGGTGACGGGAGAGCAGGGGCCAGCTTGCAGCTGGACAGCAGCAGCCAGTCTGCACTGGTCGTCAGTGGGAAGTATCTCAGCATCAGCAGCCAGAGCTGCCGCCGTGTGGCCCCCAGAATTCTGCAACTAGAGTGGGCCTTGGACCTCGGGTCTCTCTGATACTGGCCCAACATGTGGCCGATTGGTCACAGCAGGTGAAAATCCCTCATGGGGACTGAAGAGCCGTGCAGATGGGCACTGGTGAGTGTAGATGGATTGGCCCTCTTTCTGGCCACCGATCTCTTCCTGACCTGGGCTGATGCGGAGGGCACAGGTGAAGTTCAGTGGGAATGTGGACGGACTTGGCGCTCAGGCCTGGGCGTGGGCTCTGGCTGCCTGTTTATCAACCACGGGATCTTGGGCACATCCTCTGGGTGTCCTGAGCCTCAGTGCCCCATATGCATTCATGGGCAATAGTATCAGGGCTGGCGAGAGAGTGCTCGGCTGTCGGGTTCAAATTCTGGTGGAGTGTGCCTCAGTTTCCCCATCTGTAAAGTGGAGGCAGCACTAGTGGCTCCTCTCAGGGTTGCGGTGAACCTTAAATGAGATAATTCATGTGAAGAGCTCCAGGGAGTGCCAAGCACAGTGCTCAATAAAAGTTAATTATTATTATTTGGCACAGGGCCTTTACCTATTAGATGTTCAATTAACTCTCCTCTCCTTCCCAGCCCCGGGGGCTCGCAAGCCTGGGAGGTTGCTGGGCCTGTGCAGTGAGCACCCCATTAGTCAGAACCCTGAGTGGAGACTGAAAACTGGCGCGGCTCTTCCCTCCCTCCAGGGCAGCAACGTCTCCGAGTCCCCACGGACCTGGCAGAGCCCCAGCCTGGCCCGAGCCAACGCCTCCGTCCTCCCTCCCAGCTTTGCTGTTGTTGTGTCTGTGACGATCACAGACACGAGGGGCTCCGGCCCTGCCTTCACCTTTGCCCCCTTCTCCTCTGGGGTCCTCTTTTTCCTTCCCTCCTTCCCCACCACTCCCTGTTGTCTGCGCGTCCTGGAGGCTCCTGCACTGTCAGGTGGCAGGAGGAGGCCCAGGGATGCTGCTCAGGGTTGGGGGAGCAGCACAGGACCTGGACCTGCTCTCCCCCGGCCCGCATGCTTCCCTCCTGTCCCCATGGTCTTTTCGGACCAGAGGCTTCAGGTGGGGCGTGTCAGTGGGGAAGTGGGACCCGGTGTCCCGCAGCCCCCCTGGGCCTGTGGACTTGGAGTTTCAGGCCATCTCTGACTCTCACTGGAGGGTGGTGGGGATTCGAGAATGAAGGCAGGCCCGGGCCCTACTCTCGGCCCCACTGGCAGAGTTGCCCGGGAGGGAGGGCGGTGTGGAACTCCTCTCAGTGGAGCAGCTGAGACCCTGCCCTGGGAGGAGCCCTCGGTGGAGACTGGGCACCTTCAGGGCAGGGAGCCCAGCTGGACTGTTAGGGGCTTTGGCACGCCCAGGAGGAGGTGGGAAGAGCACTGGGGGCCTCCGTGTGCACAGCTGGTCCCCAGGATGTAGACAGGAGCCTCCTCAAGACCCCAACCTACCCTCTTCCCTGACGGCCCCTGGGCTCCTCCCGGCTCTGTAGGAAGAGGACTGGGCAGACCCGGGCAGGGGCAGGGCCTCCGACGCTGCTTCTGGGTGCTCCTGCTTCCTCCAGCGCCCACGGCCAGCACTCCCTCGGCCCCTGCCAGCCCACCCGCCCAGATCTACATTCTTGTAGCTCCCAGCATGGTGGAAGATGGGCTCCTCCACCCTTGCCCCTCCGGTAGGCCTCCTTCCTCTCCTCCGGCCCCCTCCTGGGGACACGGTCATGCCTGAGTCTCTCCCCTTCCTCCTGGCACTGCCGACACCTCCCTGCACACCTGCACTGCACCCAGCGCTGGCCCTTCCTCGGCTGCTTCTGGCTCCCACGGCAGCCACCTGGCACCCATGCACATCACCTCTCTGCCATGGTTCTCGTCTAGGTCCCCAGCCTCCTGGTGGCCACATGCAAGACTTTCCAGGCCTGGTCTCCGGGCCTTGACACACGCCCTGAGCTGCAATCCTTCTCCCTGAGCTACAGCGGCACCGTCCTGTCTTGCTGACTTTGCCCCCCCCGTCTGTCCATCCTGCCCAGCCCCTTGCCCCTTAAATACTGATGTCCTTAGAGATAAGCCCATACACTCTCAGGGACTCAAATGCCACCTGGACCCCAGTGACTCCAAGTATGGCTCTTTCCAGATCTTCTCTCTAAACCACGCCCAAGCTCTAGACCCATGAATCCAGGCCCAATAATTCAGCGACCCCCTCTCAGCTCACCAGCAACTACACCGGAGGGACTTGTACCACCAGGCTGGGAACCTTGGGCTACCCCCCACCACACTCCCCTCTACAACCCACATCTGCCTGGTCAGGAGTCCTCTCAGCCCCCTGTCCCCCTTGGGTCTGGCCTCTCTCGATCTGCCCTAGTTCAGGCCTCTTCACGGGGTGCCTGTCCTGGATCCAGCTCCTCACTGCCTGCAGAATAACCTCGAATGGGAAGAGCCACCCTGAGAGCCCCATTGTCTATGGCCCAGGACCCAGCTCCTCAGCAGGCCGTCAGCCCTGCAGCCTGGCCCGGCCTCTACGCCCCCTACTCCCCTCCTCCTCCGAACACTGGATTTCTGCCTCTGTGCACGCTGTGCCCTCTGCCTCAATGCCCTTCCTGCCTTGCCTGCAGCCCAGTCAGATCGTCTCACTCAAGTCGCCTCCTCCCACCAGCTCTGCAAGGCCAGTGGGTCACCGTCTTCTTTGGCTCCCACTGCCCCTGAGCTTCGCTCCACCAAGGTTTCGGCCTGGCTCCAGGGTCTCTTTCCTCACTGTTCCAGGGCTCCCAGCTCTGTGGCCCCCAGCCCCAGGCAGAGACCTAGCACACAGGTGGCCCAGAGTCTCGGCTGCAGGTGGAAGTGGGGGTCCAGAGTGGGACCGAGGGGTCGGGCAGCAGGAAGAATCCCACCCCTCACAATTAGGAGCCTGAGAACTTGGTCAAACCTGCCCAGAGTAGTAGTTAGCATTCTGATTAATTAGCGAACTCTGTAAAGTACTTTGAACATGAAACGCGCTATATAAATGCTAAGTATTATTATTAAAAAGTAAGAAGTTCTCTAATATGCCCCAGGCTAGTCTAAATAAAATGAACAAATGCAGAAAATTAAGCAATTACAAGGTGATATTTCAGGATTTGCAAAAAGCTGAAAGCACCAAATGGCTGCATTTTGTGCAGGGCTTTTGTGGACGCCTCTCCCCAGCTTGCTTTCCATCTCAGCTCCCTGCAGAGGTCTGTTTCCCATGGACAGCCGGATAGCTAGACAGCCGGGAGGCAGACTGTGAGGTGGCCCGGTGGTCTGGGAGGAGCTGGGGGAAGGGAGCGTGCAATTGGAAGGGGGCAGGGTCGAGGAAAACCTGCTGGCCCTGGAGGCTGGGGGGTAGGTTGTGTGACCTCTGTTCTGAGCCTCAGTTTCCCCGAGTGTAAGGTGGAAGGCATGTGCAGCTTTAGATTTTTCACTGCTGTTTCCCCACTTACTTGCCAGAACATTCTGAATGGAGGCAGTGGAAGGCGGTGGAAAGAGGTGGAGTTCAGACAGGGCCGGGCTTCAATTCCACCTCCACCCTTACTGGGGAGGTGACCCCAGCAGGACACGTGCTCCCTCTGAGCCTCAGTTTCTTCATCTGCCAAATGAGGCTACTAATGAAAATTAGCCACAGAAGCGATAGACACCTAACCACAGTCCACCACGAGGGTTTGCTTGCTTGTCTCGTCCTTCGAGCTTGAAGGCTGGAACCATTTCAGGCTCCTCTCTTCCCTGTCTAAAGCCTTCCTGGAGTCAAAGGCCAGGGCTCAAGCCCCAGGCCTCACCTACAGGCTGCAGGAGCTTGGGCTCTCCCTGTACTTTGAAAAAGGAGATAAAGATTCCCACCCTGGAGCGCTGCTGTCCCTGTGGGGCTGCGGGAAGCTGAAGGGTGGGCCATGTGGCCAAATAAACATCTGATCTCCCTCCCCCGAGGCAGACGAGGGCCAGCCTCATGGCGTGCATGTTTTCACCAGAATGAGCTGAGGGCTCTGAGAGACCAGAGACCTTTGCACAGCCCCTCACCCCAGCACTTCCTTGGGAAGACGAGACTCCCCTGCATGACCTGAGGAAAAGTCCAGTAGGATACAGGCACAGGCCAGTCTAGGGAGATGAAAGAGATTGAGAAACCAGCAGAAGTCCAAATTCCTTGGCCTCAGGCACCAGCGGAGAGGCAATGTTCCTGCTGTGGGAACTGGGAGTGCTGGGCCCTGTGCTCAGGTGAGCTGCCTCAGTCTGCTCGTCTGTGGAATGGACGCTTGCACTAGAAGCTGCTCAGGCTCGTCCAGCATCCCAGCCTCATTTACAGTTTGCACAAACCTCTAGCTCAGACAAAGGTGGCTGGAGTCCTGGGTTGGCCTGGCCCATTTTGACCTCTCTTTCTGGCCAGTAGAGGTTTTCCAAAGTGTTTTCAGAACATGGTGGTCCCAGGTTGGCTGCTAGAGCCTCTGCTGCTGCAGAAGAGAGGAGAAAGGCCAGCGCACAGAGGGCTAGTCCCGGCCTTTGCCCTGCCTTACAGAGGGGGCTCAGACTGGAGGGCTTGGGAGTCTCTGCCCCTCACATGAGCACTCCTGTGAGGAAGGCCAGCAGGGGTCCCCCCACTGAACTAAGGAGGACACTGAGGCTCAGTGAGGTGGCACGTGACCCTTGGCCCTCTGAAGTGGACCCCCCCGTAGAGCACCTGCCCCAGCCCCCCGTCAGGTCTGGTGGCTCCTGCTCCCTCCATCCCTGCAGGATGCCTGTGGCTACTGGACCTCCTGGGAGGTCAGGAGGGCCGCTTCTGAGCAGGACTTCCAGGGTGGGCCTCTGGGCTCAGCAGGACACTGCAGAACAGGCGTCACACACAGCCACTAAACCACACAGAAGTGAGAGGGCCGTGCATGCTCCTACTGGCCTGGCTGCTCTGTCACAATCTTCACCTGTATCCAGGCGAGCTGGCCAAGGGACAAACAGATTGCTGTCTCAGCCCACAGTGGGCAGAATTTCTAAGGAACAGATTTAATTGAGGAGTCTCCATGAATGAAGACTCTTACACAGAACTTCTATTTTAGATTATTGAATTTAGATCCAGGAGCTTAAGGAAAATTAGGCCCTTAGAGATCACCTTCTCCAGTACTTCCCAAGCCAGGAACGGGACAGTCATTGAAAATACAGATTCTGGGCCCTGCCATGGGCCCCTCGAGTCAGAATCTCGGGGGCTAGGACCAGAAATCCGTACTTGTGACAAAAGCCCCAGGTGGGGTTTCTGAGGACTTCACAGCCAGGTTGAGACCTTTGTCTTGCAGAGGAGCCCACAGCTGCCCAGTGTATACAGCTGGGGGACAGCATGGCTTCTGTCACCGCCACTGGCTCGCTGTGATTTACCTACCTGCATTCCTCCTGTGGGGCTCCCTCAGACAGTAAAGAGGGAAGGGTGAGGGAGGTGGGGTCCAAGCAGCCCTGCATTTAGGAGATCCACGGCACTGTGGGGAGCTGGCCAAAGGCCCAGGCCCAGCTCAATCAAACTCCCAAACATTTGCTGATGACCTACTGTGTGCAAAGGACCCAGCCCATGGCCAGAGGAGTCAGGGGAGGCTTCTCTTAAAGAACTAACCTCTGAAGGACCCTGCCAGGGGAGGGTGGGGACACAACTTTATAGCAGATGGGGTTGGGATGCTCTAGTGACAGCGATGCAGAGTGATGGAGAGAGAGGTGCTTTTCGATTGTCTGTATTAGCAAGAGTCTGGCAGGTTCCAGCACAAGGGGGTGTGGGAGAGGAGAGTATTGGAGGGGGGGAGTCACGATGGAAGCTCCATGGAGGCTGGGATTTCTGTTTCACCATTGCTGCAGGACTTAGAAAAGTGCCCGGCACATAGTAGTTACTCATATTTGTTGCATAAATGAAAAACGGCAGGAACAAAGCTGGAAAGGTAAATTGGGGCTGGGTTATGGAAGGTTGTGGAACGCCAAGCTAAAGAGGTTGAACTCCATTCCTTGCAGACAATAGAGAGTTTTTGAGTATGTGTGCTTTGGAAACCATGTCTGTGCTTTGGAAACCTCACCTGTGCTTTGGAAAGATCACCGTGGTGGCCGAGGTGTGGTGTTCGACTAGCGTGTACTGAAAGGAATGAGTGACACAGGTGCCCTTGACTCCAAGGGAACCACATGGCTCCAGAGGCCCAGAAGCCAGCCTCCAGGTTCCTACCAGCAGAGGCTGAGGCAGACGACCATAGGCTTCAACATGGTAGCCACGAGGCCAACACACTCTGCCCCCCAGGATCCAGAGACCACCTGGCAGAGGGCATCTTTTACCTTGGCCCCACCTGCCCCCAGCCAAAGGCAGCTTCACTGCAGCTCAGACTCAGCCTCACTGAGCTCCCAGGGGTCCCACTGTCACCGGCCCCAGAAAACCTGGGCTGGGACTTCTATTTCAAACATCCATCATGCCAGCCAGTGAGAGCATAAATTGGTAAAGCCCTTCTCGAAAGGAATTAGTGTTCACATGCTGTGACCTAGGAAACCTGCTTTTGCGAAACTACCGTAAGAAAATAATTTGATTTAGATTTAAGGATAAAGATGTTGTTGGGGCACAGAGAACGATACCCTGAAGTACGGTGCTTTGGCGTGCTGAGCGCTTTTGAATGAGAAGAAATTGGAAGACTGCAGAGGCTGCCTCAGAACCAAGGACTTCCTAGTCTCCCGTTCCACATACTCTGCCCCACAAGCAGAGGGAGGGGATCTCTCGGGAATGTCCATATCCGACTGAGGAAAACTTCCAAAAGAAATGCAATTTCTTAGGACCCTCTCTCTAGGAATCTCATTAAACAAACAGAAAAGTTCAACCACCAGAAGAGAGACTAAAAGTCATCACCACGCCCAGACAGAGTTTTCTTCTGTTCTTCTGAGGACAGCTCTGAGATATTACAAGACGACAGTCTCTGCTTAATAAGACATTTGATTGCAGAGCAGTTCTGCCCCGCACCTTCCTGTAGCTTGTTCACAAGCTATAGTTTGTCCTTTGGTCTCACCCAGCATCCAAAGAGGATCATTTACAAACCACTGTTTGGTTTTCTGTCCCATTAATTTCCCCTAAAAATCAGGTACTGCCCCTCTGAAGTTTCCCACAGCCTCCCACTTCCCTCTCCCCTATGAAAAGGGTGTTTAAGCCTCACCCATCTGGCCCTCCTTGGAGTCTCAGATTTCGTATGTTTCCTGTGCTTATCCACATTGATTAATTTGTATGCCTTTTCTGCTGTGCAACCAGCCCAGCGGTGACCACTGAGCTGCTGCAGGAGGTGCCCCAGGCTCTCCTGAGCCGGCTGGCAGGGGGCTGAGGGCCTCATCCACGCACCCCCCTCCCCATCACACAAGCAACCAGTCCAGTGATGACCATCAAGCTGCTGCAGGAGATACCCCGGGCCCTCCCGGGTTCAGGCAGTGGGGGGTGAGGGTCTCATCCATGCCTCCCCTGCACAGCAACCAGCCCAGCGACAACCAGCAAGCCTCAGCAAGAAGGGCCCCAGGTTCCTGAGCTGGGGTGGGGGGGGCAAGGGCTATTGCGACACCCCCTTGACATCTGCACCCAGCCCGGCAATAACCAAGCCACCACTGGAAGCCCCCCAGTCTCCCCTGTGGGAATGTGGGGGGTGCCTCAGGTCTCAATCCCACTCCACCTCCTTCCTCCTTCGTCCATCCCATTTCCTTCCCCTTTCCCCTCTCCCTCTTCCTGCCAACTGCTCTACAACATTGTAGAATGTAAAAAAAATTAATAAAATTAAAAAAAAATCTGTCTATTGTCAGTTTGTTTAGCAAACTCAAACCTTCAGAGGTGGAGGGAAAATTCTCTTAGCCCCAACAATGTTCATCTAGGCATTGTTTATGGTAATGAGAAACTAGAAACACCATTTAAATGTTTAACATAGGACTCATGGCTGAGTAAATCAGATTCATCAATGCAGTGCAATATTCAGCATCTGCAAAAACTGGGTTGTAAGGAATATTTAATAATGAGAAAACGTTTATGACAATTTTAAGGAAAAAAAACCAGGATAAAAAGCTGTATGAATCCAATTACATTTAAAAATATATACATCAAATAAAGATTAAAGTGGAAACCAATGAAATAGAAAAAGGAAAAATCAGAGGAAATCAGTGAAACCAACAGTTGGTGTTGAAAGGATCAGCAATACTGTCCAACCTTCAGCTAGAACTGATCAAGGGAAAAGAGAGGTCACAGTCACCAAAATGAGGCATTAAAGAGGGGATGTCATGCTGCCTAAACTGAAGGACTTTTGGGGACTACTATGAAAAACTCTATGCCAACAAATTAGATAACTACGATGAACAAATTTCTAGAAACACAAAGTACCAAAACTTACTCAGGAAGAAAAAGATTATCTAAATAGACTCGTGATACATTAAAAAAAAAAAAAAAAAACCCAAAACAAAACAACGGTATTAGTAATTTTAAAATTTCCACAAAGAAAAGTCCAGGCCCAGATGGCTTCCCTGGTAAATCCTACCAAACATTTAAAGAAAGAAATGCAATCCTTCACAAACTCTTATAGAAAATAGAGGAGAAGGAAACACTGATCAACTCATTCTACGAAGCCAGTATCACCCTGATCCCAAAACCAGGCAAGGACATCACAAGAAAATAAAACTACAGAATGATATGAGTATCTCTTAGAACTACATATACAAGAACCCTCAACAGAACGCCAGCAAACTGAATCCAACAGCGTGTAAAAAGAGTTATACACCATGGCCAACTGAGGTTTATCTTAAGAACGCAAGATCAACTTATGTAACACACCACACCCACAGAATAAAGAACAAAATCCATACTGTCATCTCAATAAATACAGAAAAATGCATTTGACTAAATCTAACACCCATTCATGATAAAAATTCTCCACAACTTATACCCAGAATATATAAAGAATGCTTACAGCTCAATAAAAAGACAGATACAATGAAAAATAGGCAAAATATTTGAATAGACATTTCACAATAAAAAAATACAAATGGCTAATACACATATAATAGATGCTCAACACCATTAGTCATTATGGAAATGCGAATTAAAACCACAATGAGAAACCACTTTATACCGACTGGAATGTGGCTATAATCAAAAAGACTTAAAATACCGTGTTGACATTGCTGGCAGAAAAGTAAGACGGTACAGCCACCTGAAAAAACAGTTTTCAGGTTCTTAAATACATGTCATTTTACCATACGACCCGGGAATTCCCCTCCCCCAGCCCCCGCCGGAAACCTACCCAAAAGAAAAGGTATGGCCATACAAATAGTTGTACACAATTTTTCATAGCAGCATTATTCATAATGGCAAAAAAAATGGAAAAAAATCCAAATGTTCATCAGCTGATGCCTGGATAACAAAATGTGGTCTATCTGTGCATTGGAATAGTACTGAACAGTAAAAAGGAACAGACTCTTGCTACATGATACAGCACGGATCGGCCTCAAGAAAAATGTGTTGTTTCTGTGTTTGCTCTGGTGAGAGCAGCTGTCGTTTTCAAGCTGCCACATGCTTCTAATAGGAAATGTAAAGCACATTCCCTTTAATCTGGGCAGAAACCCCGGAATTGACCTCTGTTATCTTGACAAAGAGTGTCCCTGGAAACAACCTTGAAATACAGAATTCAAGAGTCAGAGCGGGGTGAGGGCTGGGCAAATTCACGGACAGTGGGAGAAATCTCTTGGAGGGAAGAAGACAAAGACCTTGACCGCTTCTCTTTTGTTTTTTCAGAAAAAAAATTTATTGACTATAACATACATCAGAAAAGTGTGAAATCATAAACAAAAAACTTAATGAATTTTCACAAGGTAAAACTAGCACCCAGATCAAGAAACAGAACATTCCAGAAGCCACCTTGTGCCCCCTCCCAGTCACTAACTCCCCCAAGGGTAACCTCTCTTCTGATTTATACTGTGGATCCCTTTTTTCCGTTTTTGAACTTCATGCATATAAAAACACGCAGAATATTCTTTTGTGCTGGCTTCTTTCGCTTGTCGTGTTGGCAGGACTTGGCGCGCCGTTCCGAGTGGCAGGGGCTCGTGCACTCCTGTTGCCACACGTCGTTCCACTGTGTATGCACCTCATCGATTCACGCATTCCACCACCGACACATGCTGGATTGCTTTCAGTTGTCACGCCTGAGAATATTCTTTCACAAGCTTTCGTGCACTCCTGTGTGCATTTTTGTTGGGCATGTACCTGGGAATGGTACTTCTGGGCCAAAGGGACAGCAGGACTTAGCCGCGGTACATACAGCTGCCTGGCTTCCTCGCCCCAGCAGGTTAGGACAGCGCTGGGTGCCCTGCGATCTCGCCAACGCTAGAGGTCGTCTGCCTTTTTCACCGCATCCCCTGCAGGGGTGTGTAGTGGTTCTGCACTACTTCCTGATGGCTGATGACATCGTGCACATTCGCAGTTGCTTGCTGGCCATCAGATTTATTATTTTGTGAAGGGCCTGCTCAAGTCTGTCACCTATTTCCCTATTGGCTTGTCTGCCTTATTATTGGTTTGTGGGAATTTTTTATATGTACTCTAGGTACCAGTCCTTTGTTGGATATATGTGTCACAAATGCCTTCTACTCTGTGACTGGCCTTTTCACCCTCTTAATGGATGAATGGCAGTTTTTAATTTTAATCAAATCCAATTTAATTCTTTCCCTTCACGGTGAGCGATCTTCGTGTTCTGTTCTGTTTCGTGTTCTTTGCTAATCACAAGATGGGGAAGATGCTCTCCTATCTTTTTCTTCGGAAGTCTTTGTGGTTTTGCCTTTCACATTTCCATCTCCGGAACATCTGGAATTGATTTTTGTGAATGTACAGATTGAAGCGATGAGGTTCAACATCACTGCAAGCTCTGAGGGTGGGACAGGACGTGGTCGGGTGTGGCAGTGCCAGGGTGAGCTGGTTCGGCTCTGCACAGGGTCCACTCTGGCCTGCACGGGGGACCCAGCAGCTGTCGGCGTGAAGGGGTACGAAGGGCTGGGGCCCGGAGAGCCCAAGTGAGTGCTGGCACTGGGCACCCATGGTCTACTACACTGTTGGGGAAGGGGCGCATCCTCCTCGAGCCATAGTGTTGTGGAGCAGTCACAGCTGAGTGGATGCAGGCAGAGGTCCCCCCTCCTTTCTGGCACCCTGAGGAACCACTGCCAGGCTGCCTGGGCACCATTGTGAGAGCAGCAGGCAAAAGCCCCGGATTGCATGGGACTTCCTGTGTCCAGCAACAGCCTTCCAGGCCACGATGAAACCACTGCAGAAGGAAACAAGGTCGGTACCTCCACTTCCCCACAACTGGATGCGGAGGGCCTGGCCCTTTTGGACTGAGTCCCTGAGGCTCCTGGGCAATTGGTCGTATGCACACTCAGTTGACTAATTTCAATATTAAAAAAAGATATGGCCAGGGAAGTGGGTCATACCAGTAACGTATATAAATAAGTGAATTCCTCTTCAGACCATCAGAATAGTGTGTTTTTGTATGGCTCAGCTGAAACTTCTGGAGAAGAGGTAATCTTTCCCACCCTCCCTGCCAACAAGCTGCTTTGAAAAACATTATTTTGGGTGAGTTTCCACCACGCAGTATAGGCCAGGGCAGAAGATTGCTGGAGAACTCCCCCCGCCCAGAGTGCTCCACATCAGTGTTAAATAAAAGGTTGCCTTCCAGAACTTTCCACGTGGTCTCAGATGGTTAATTTAACACAGTCTATCAAAGGAGTAACAGATGAGTTAAGCCTTGCTCTCCACTGAACAGAAAAGTCTCTTCCAAAAGCTATGCTTTGTTTACTTTCCCCCACCTCAATTCTTCCAATCTACCAATAGAGGAAAACCCGTGCCTAGTGCACAGTCATTTCAGACACTGTGAAAGTAGCCCCTTGGCAGCTACGAGGACACTTCCCCACTTGCTCTGTCCTCTTCCACATGACAGCCACCACCCGGGGCTGTGCTTTTCCCTTGGGTGGCAAAGGCGGTCAAAAGGCTGGAGGAAGCCTTCATTCCCGGTAATAGGAGGGTGGGCCCAGAATGGATTTGCCTGAGATGAATCCTGCCTCTGTCATTTCCTACTCACTGTAAGACTCTGGGCAAGTTCTTACTCCTTCTTAGCCTCAGTTTTCCCATCTGTGCAGTGAGGACAATGCCTGTCTCATGGGGGTGTTGTGGAGTCAATCACTATAATGAATCTCAAGAGTCCAAGTATCTTTTGGAACACAGTAGATGCTCAATAATATTAGTTATTATTACATTTCAAGCTATCATTGGCTTTGGGTGCAGATGCAGAGCCCACCTATTAGAACAGTCCAGAGACAGAGCGTGGGGCTTTGGCCCAGCCCTCTCTGGAAATTTACATCACTTGCGAAGCTCCATTGTGAAATATAGAAACATCGACATGGAAGAAAGGAAAACAAAGCCCAGACTCTGAATCAACTGGTAGGTGTCTGCGTTTCAGAGACTCCACAGGAGGGTGGGCCCAGTGACTCACCATAGTGATCCTTTTACTTTTACTAGTGACCAATCTGAGTTTTCCCATTACACGGCAGTGATTCACCATTTGCTGTCACAGTTATGTAACCGAGGCTGTTTTGATCTGTTGGGGTGTCTCTATCTGTATTTCTACGTCACCCCTGGGAAGCTTTGGAGAATCTTCTTTTTCACACACCCTGGTACATGCTATAACAAACCATGGTTGAAATGCCATCCCTTGAGAATGAAATAACCTGCCTCTTCACTCTCTGAGAAGGGGGCAGCTGAATGGTGTGTTGAGCCCTGCCCGTGGAGCCAGGAGCCCTCCACGTAGGCCTGGCCTTGCCACAGACTCCCCTGGTGTTCCTCACCTTCTCTGGCCTCAGCCAGAGATCTCTTAGAATTAGATGCTGAACTACATCAAACCTGAGTTTTGACATTCAAAGAATTCTCAATATTGAACTTTTCTCAGTGAGTCTTTTTGCTAGATTAGAGTTCCAGGTGTCTCCTATCAAACCCTAAGTGCATGGGAATTCAAAGGTAGACCTGGAGTCTAAGTTACAGGATGGGGCGGGGGTGGTGGAACAATGGATTTATGCTAGACGTTTTAAAACTAAACTAATCTAGCCTTGGAGGAATGGGATTTCCACCACTTCCTCTTGTGCTATATATAAATAAGAAACAGGAGGATGAAAATGCACTGGTACCTCCACCGTCATTCTGATCTTAGCCATCAGCCCACCTAGACCAGGCAGGGATGGGCTTTCCAGAGCCAGCTACTGCACTTGCACTTGCTTTGCTCATCCCTGACAGGAGTTCTGTGTCCCAGGACTGGCTGAGTAATATCAGTCCCTCAGTCACATCACTGAGCCACCCTGCCAGCAAGAGACAGATTTGTGATGACCACTCAGAGTCTGAACATCATCTTCACTTTTTATTTTTTGTCTTTGGAACTTGTTTGGCTTCTTAAATCCATGGATTGGTGTCTTTCATCAGTTCTGAAAAATTCTCAGACGTTATCTCTTCAAATACTACCCTCGCCCCCTTCTCTCTTGCGTCTCCTTCTGGAACACCAATTAAATGTATTTAGACCTCACTCTCTCCTTCTTATCCCTAAACCTCTTTTTTGATTTTCATATTTTTGTGTCTCTGTGCTCATTTGGATCATTTCTTCTGACCCAGATTCCAGTTCACTGATTCTCTCTTTCTCTATATCTAATCTCTAATTAAATCCATCCATTCAATTTAAAATTTCAGTTATTGTATTCTCATTTCTATAAGAAAGATCTATTTGATTCTTTTAAAAATTCTACCAGATAATTTATTTTAATAGTTCTCTGTTAACTGCAGATATTTTTAAACCTATAATTTCTAACATAGCAATGTTACAATTTGTTTCCTAGTATTCTGCCATATGAAATATTTGGGGGTCAGTTTAGCTCTCTGTTTTTGCTGCTTATTCTTGCTCTTGTTGCCTTGTTTCCTTGTGTGCTTATTTTTTACTGAGTGTTGCTTACTGTTCTTGAAAAATTATGTAGTGAGAATTTTCTGAGGCCTGGGATCAATGTGACTTCTACCAGAAAGGATTTGCACTAGCTTCTCCCATACACCTAGGAACACTTCCACTCCAGGATCATCTTAATCTAAACTTGCTTCCTGAAGTTTTGTGGACCATTCAGGTGATGTGAATTTGGGTACCAGTCTGCACAAGGGTCAGTATGTAGTTACAGCTTCCCAGAGATGAGCTTTTCTCTTGACCTTCTCAGTGCCAAGAAACACTTCTTTGAAGCCTCCAAAGTGGGGGAAGAATGGGAAGATTTACTTCTGGTTCACACTAATCCTGGGTGTGTAAGCCTTTAGAATTCTAGCATCATAAGCTGAAGATCTTCTAGAACGTTCCCAACCTTACATGGGTTCTGGGCTTTGAATTCTGATAGGTTCATTTTCTTCCTCTAAGCATAGTAATGTATCTACTGGTAGTGCACTAAATCTTAGAAAATTATGGAAGGAGACCAGGCTCCTTGAAATGAAACATATGACATTCTTCTTGCTACATCAGATATGATTAGTACTGGCTCAGATTAAATACCCTGGAACTATAAAAACAATAAAACTAACTTTAGAGAATTATAGGGGTATTAGATACAAAAGACGAATCAGTTAGGAATGGTTTCAACTACAAATAGTAGAAACATGACACATAGGAGCTTATTTTTCGTACATAACCAGAAGTCTAGAGGTAGACAGTTGGTGGTGTAGGGTCACCTGCTCAGGAATGCCCGGGAGTGGGGGTGGGGGTCCAGTCTTTCTATATTTCCCCTCTGGTATGCTGACTTTTTCTCATGCTTATCATCTCATAGTTATGAAACAGCCGTCCTTAACTCTAGACATCACGTCCACGTTAAAGGCAGGAAAAAAGGAAAGAGATAGCAGCAGTCACATGTCTCTTTTATCAGTAAAGCCAAACCTTCCTCATAAGCCTCCCTGCAGTCTGTCCCATGCATCTCATGGTCACATGACTGTCCCTAGCTAGGAGGAACTTTGACATTCCTTGATTGTTGTTTGTTTGGTTTTGGTTTTTTGTTTTTAGCTGTGAGGAACTTAGAGAAAACAAGTAAAGTACCTCGGAAAATAGAAAAGAATATCCTGGTTAGCCTAGACCGGTCTTGGTGCTCCCCTTGGACTGAGCACGTTCCCACTCCAAATTCAGTCAGGATTGTTAGAAGGCAGAAGAGGATACTGGCTGTGTGGTGGCAACCCAGAGCATGTCACACTGTGAGCTAGTGTGTCCACGGCCTCCTGTCCAGCAAGACCTTACTAAGTCAGCCTACTTAGCTGAGAACTACCTTGTTGGGAAGGCTCCAGAAAGTGGGGCTTTCCAGCCGGAGGACAGTTTTCCTAAAACACACACACATGCATGGGTGCATGTGCATGAACAATGTCTGCGAAAGAAGACCGCCCTTTAAAAAGTTTCCCCTTGGATGCAGATGAAGCTGGGGGCGGGGGGTCCAGAGGTTGTCCAGGTAGAGAGAGCACGTAGCTCCCAGGCCAGGCCTCTGGGTGAGGACACCCATCAGGTTTTGCTCTTTCAGTGCCAGAAGGAGGTGTAGACAGTGCTACCGCAATCAGATGAGCTTCCTCCTTGATGACCATCTCTTTGGCAAATCACACCCACAGCATTTTGTCTCTTAGCATCAACATCAGATAGGGCAAGGGTCCAAGAGGGCACACCTGCCCTGCTTTGAAAGTGACGTCTAATAGGCTTTGGTGGTTGTCTTTCCTTCTGGGTAGGTAAAGTACTTGACCTGTCTTTTACAGGATTTATAGCTGGGCCCGTCTTCTCAGACCTGAATCTGGGAGCCCACTGGCAAATGCACAACAATGCCCCTTGCTTCCATATTCCCAACATAGGCAAAACATTGCTGTCTTCAGTTCTAGGGGCTGGTGAGTGGCAGACAGGGCTTTGCTGGGTGGGTGAGTTGGGGGGTGGGTATGAACAGCAGAAACCCATCCCTTTGGTGCTATTGCAGGGAGCAAGGAGCAGGCTTTTCCTCGGCTGACCACAGTGGCTTTCTTTTTGTTTCTCTTATGTGCACTCCCCAGACCTAGGGCCTTTGCCCACTCTGCTCCTCTACTCAGATGTTACCCCAGCCGCAGCCCGAGTGACATATTTGCAGGAAGCCTTCAGATCTAGTTTGGTGTCAGTTCCTTACAGAATCTCCCAACCAGGTGCTCCTGTTACTTGCACCTGGAGCAGCTGGCACTTCCTCATAGCCCTTGTCACCCTTCACATTACTCACGATCCAGCTTTCCCATCAGACAGGAGCCTGCGGAGGAGCTGGAACTACACCTGTTTTATTTATTGCTGTATTATCAGTGCCTGGCACATATGCAGTAGGCTCTGAACACACATTCGTTGAATGGAGGAAGGAATAAAAAATCTGAACCCACGAACGGAAGAATAGTTCATGACGTGAAAATGCTCATGATACAATATTAAGGTAAATAGATAAAAAATTAAGCAAAGAAATAAATAAAAACATAAATCAATAAAGGAGGGGCAAGGAATTATATATACAACATGATGTAATTTTATACAACATGGTATAATTTTAGGGAAAATGCCCATGGGAAAACACTAGGAGGAAAAGTGACAAATTCAACAAAATGTTAACCATAATTAATTCTAAATTGTGGACTACACGTGACTTTAATATTTTTGTAACTTTCTTTGATTTCCAAATTCTCTGTAACATGTGCTTTTGCCTTCAAAACAAAAAAGACGTGTGAGTCCTTCAGCAGTCAGAGGTGGGACAGAAAACAAGAAGACTCTAGTTAACCTTGGGAAGCGTCTGCTTCTGAGCAGACTTGCTCTGGGCAAGGGGTTCGTCCAGTGAGGATACTGGAGGAGAGCTGGGAGCCCATGTGACAGCAGCAGTGAGGGGCACAGAGCCTTGAAAGGTCACTGGCTGCAGTGACCTCTCTGGTCCCCAGGGCGCTAAGATTCTTCCATACAGCAGATCCCATCAGTTGCTGGCCAGGGCCCAGGACCCTGGGCATCCACCATGGGCACATCCCCCAGGCACATTTGGGGGCATGTTATTTACCCAAAGCAGGTGTGCTTCATTTATGGCCACCTGCCTGTCAACAGGAGAATTCACTGCAGGGGTGATTTTGGTATTTCACTGCCGTATTATTCTGCCTGAGCTGCTATAACAAAATATCATAGACAGGATGGCTTCAGCAACAAATACTTATTCCTGACCATCCTGGAGGCTGGAAGTCCAAGATCAAGGTGCCGGCAGATTCAGTTCCTGGTGAGAGCTCATTTCCTGGCTTGCAAATGACCACTTTCTCACTGTGTCCTCGTACGGCAAAGAGAGAGAGAGAGAGAAAGAGCAAGCAAGAGTGCTCTGGTCTCTCTTGCTCCTTTTATAAGGACATGTAGGGGCAGAAAGTGGCGATACCCTTCTTCACCCCCATCAAAAAGTCACAGCCCACACCCCTATAACAAAGGACAGGCTAACAAGAGAAAAGCATAACAGATTTACATCATCAAAGTTTTACATGACAGGGGAGCATTCAGAAATAAAGATAGAAAGGCCTGAGGAGAACTGAAACTGTTCATTTTTATGCTCAGGTTCAGTGAAGAGGGGACGGCCACGTAGAAATGTGATTGGACAGAAAGGGAGTGACCCGCTGGTGACAGACTGAGAGGGGAAACCCAGCAAAGCCTGTCCATTCGGATTCTTCTGGGCCTGGCGTCCCTTCCTCCTGGGTAGAAGGCAGCAGCCCTTCTGGAAAGAGGGTCTCAGGACCTACCATCACACAAGGCAGGCCAGAGAATTTCCTCCTGGTAGCTCCTGCACAGGAAGGTGGGGGAAGGGGAGAGTAATATGTCTAGGGTAATGTTTTATGGCTGGATTTGGGGCAGAAGGGTCTGGTTTCTGTGAGCCACCTTGGGGAAGGGAATTCTAGTTTCTGTGGCTGGCCTCGGGGAGAAAAGGGAGCAGGAGAAAGGAGGGTGGGAGCTGGGAGAGACTTTGCTTCTGAGGCCTTACAACATCCTTCAGTTCAAAGCACCCAGTGAGCCAAAGTGCCATACTTTGGGGTATCATTTTCTGAGCCCTGACGGTCACTAATCCCATCATGGCAGCCCCACTCTCATGACCTCATCTAAACCTAATCACCTCCCAAAGGCCCCATCTCCAAATGCCATCCGATTGGGGTTAGGGTTTCAACGTATGAATTTGTGGGGGCACAAGCGTTCGGTCATGACCACGTGCGTTCACGCTCACCTGCGGGAGGGATCCGCTGCTGGCTCTACCCGTGCTCCCTGTAAGAGCATCACTCACCTGGGCGCTCATGTCTCCTACCTGCGCTCTCATGGTCACTGGCATACTCAGTCTCTCGTTCATTGAATAAACACGGCTGTCATAATGGGAAATGCCTCAACGCCAAGCCTAGGGCTTTTGTGCCGGGGCCCTGGATTGTGAACCCCTCAGGCAGGGGCCCTGTTTGATCCCCTTCGCCCACCTCAAGGCCTGGGTGCACACTGAGTAGGAATTGCATAAATGGACAAAGGGGTGGGGGGCAGCAGAGCATTCCTGGCCCAGCAACAGCCTGTGCTGTATCACCGCGGTGGGGAGACAGTGAGGCCAGATCATGATGAGCCCTGAACACCGAGCCTGGGGCTTTCGTACTGGGGAGCAAGAAGCCACGTGTTGCAAAGGACTTTGGGGGCTGGAGGAGCTAGGGGTGGAGGTGCATCTTGGGATGACCAGGGTTATCACAGCCCGCTTGGGCTGTTTTGGCATGTTCTGAACCCCAGCACACAGAGTGGGTGCTCAAGGGGACTGAGGGGAGCAAGATCCTCCCCAGGCCACAAATGCCAGACACGGTGGGGGGCTCTCCTGCCCTCTGCTTCCTACTTTACTTTGGCAGCACCCTGGGAGCAGCGGGGAGGCGGAGGGTTGGCCAGGCCCTGAAGGAGGTGCACTCCCCAGTCCGAGTCTTAAAAGCAGGGAAGGCGTTGGCCCAGCAAAGGGCAGGAGGAGGTGGACAGGTAGGCAGACGGGCTGCACAGACAAGGCACACGTGCGAGAAACTCCGTGACTGACGGGGAGGCCAGGCCAAGGCCGCTGGTTATTGTTGGGGGAGGCCAGCAGAGGCCAGGGCGAAGGCTGAGAAGTGGGGGCCATCCAGGCAACCGTGCACACTGTCAAGGAGCTGAGGCTTTAGGGGTGCTGGGGAACTGGGAGCCGGGGAGAGCGGCCATGAGAGCGGGGGTCGATATCGATGAATTTTTGATGTGGATTGACCCCCTGGCCAGTGGTGTGGAGGCAGAATGGAGGCAGAAGCCAGGAGGAGGGGCTGCAGGTGAGAACGAGAGGAGGAGAGACCCCCCGAGTTTAGGAGGCCAGGTTGGGAGGAGCAGGCGATGGATTGGGTGTTGTGTGTGACAGATGCAGGCGAGGATGCACAGGTCCCAGCCTCAGGTGGTGCCACCCGCTGAGCGAGGTCGGGCACAGGAGCACCCAGGTAGGAGGACAGGTCAGGAGCTCAGTCCCGGTCACAGCGAGATTGAGGTGCAGGTGGGACATGCACATGGAAGTGTCCTGCCAGCAGGTGGACAGATACTGCCATGGGGCCCCAAGGAGAAGCAGGACATGGAGATTTGGGGGTCACGAGCAGGCAGGGCTCCAGAGCCCGAGCAGAGTTCAGGGGGTGCAGGGCACAGGGAGAGCAGGGACTGGAGGCAGAGCCCAGGCTGGGACACGGGAGAGGCTGGACAACATGGGGCTGGCGCTGATGAAGATGACGAAGCGGGGTGAGGAGGGGCAGGAGGATGGTGGGGGGCTTCCTGCAGACAGTGAGCCCCTGTGGTCCCCACGAGGGGGATCTGGAGAGGAGACAGCACCGCCCGTAGAGCAAGGATGAGGCCTGCGCTCCTGGGTTTGGTCCCAGCGCTTCTATAGACCTGCTGTGACCTTGGGCAAGTTACTCGACCTCTCTGTTTCTTGCTTCTTCGGCTACAAAGAGAAGCACCCCTCCTTCAAAGGGCCTCTGTGAGGACTACGTAAGTCGATGTGTGCAGAGCACATTCAGCATGTGTGGCCTCTCCTAACCCCCTCAGTGTCAGCTGTTCCTATTGCTAACAGGAAAAGAGGCCAGCAGGTGTGCCAGGGGCTGACCTGTCGTCACCACCCATCTGGACTCTGCTTTGGCGATGCAGGAGTGGGCCTGCAGCCCGCCTGCCCACGCTCCCTTTCCTGGCTGCTGCTGCCACCGGGGACAGTGGGACGAGGGCAGAAGGCACGTCCTGCCTGCTTCCCTCCCCGGCCACCGTCGCTCCAGCAGCAGCGGCCAGCAGTGGGATCCGGGCCTGAATCTTGGCAGGTCCCCTGAGTCCCAGGTTGTGCCACCTGCACCTCTTCCTCGTTCCCCCATCCCCGGGGCGGTGGCTGCCTCTGGCAGCCCGTGAGGAGGAGAACTTGGCAGACCAGATCCTGAGGCCAGTTGGGGTGGGAAGGAGGGAGCTGGGGACGATGAACGTAGAGGGGTCTTTAGAGAAGTTTGGAAGAGGAGAGGAAGCAGGAGATTGGATGGGCGGGTGGGTGGAGGAGGATCAGGGGAGGGTGTTTTTGGTTTTTATCTCATATTTGTTTTGGCTCAGGAAGAGCCAGAGCAGGTTGCCAGCCTGGGGAGGGCAGAGCCAGTGCACAGGAGAGGAGAGAAACAACGTCATGGGGGGCAGTGGGTGGGAAGGAGGGGGAGTGGCTTAAGGCTGAGGCAAGGAGGTGAGGGTGGGATGCAGGTGAGGGTGGGATACAGGTGAGCGTGGGATGCAGGTGAGGGTGGGATGCAGGTGAGGGTGGGGATACAGGTGAGGGTGGGATGCAGGTGAGTGTGGGATGCAGGTGATGGGGGGAATGCAGGTGAGGAGGGTCATGACTAGGATCCTCAGTTTCCTCAAAGAAGTTGGAGAGTATTATGGACTGAACTGTATCTTCCCCAGAGTCATATTTTGAAGCCCTAACCCCAGTGTGACCCAGCAGCCACCCTGCATCTTCGCTGTGTGGAAGGAGCTCTTCCTGGATGTTTGCTCGGCCCTTCACCTGGGCCACCCCTTTCTCCCTCTCTCTGCAAATGCCTTGGGTCGAGGCCAGATCCGTCTCATTTATTACTCTCAGGAGTAATAAAGCTCCTCAGGTGCTGCTGGGTTGAACCACAGTGAAGCGACAGGTTGGGCCAATGATAGCTGAGGGCCCAAGACAAGCAGGGGTCTCCAGGCCAGCTCCCTGAAAGCCATCCTTGGGCTGGTCCCGCATGGGACAGTTTTTATCCCCCTTCACAAGTGCTCACCAGGACTGGCAACATGTTGCACAATAAGGCTGCCAGTAATTTAGTTCCCCTCCACTCACCAGTTTCTCTGAATTCGGCAAGG
Source organism: Cynocephalus volans (assembly GCF_027409185.1). Taxonomy (NCBI): domain Eukaryota; kingdom Metazoa; phylum Chordata; class Mammalia; order Dermoptera; family Cynocephalidae; genus Cynocephalus; species Cynocephalus volans. The sequence goes on from NC_084473.1 coordinate 10,628,124, forward strand.
TTACCTGTTGCTAATAACAACAGGTCTGCTCTGTTGAGAGCCTACCTGGGCTAGCCTGCACCTCACACAATTATTATCTGCATTTTATGCAAGTCAAAGCTGGGGCTCAGAGAAGCCGACTGACTTGCCCAGAGTCACGTGGAGAATAAGAGGAGTGGCAGCATTCGAACCTAGGGCAGCCCAAGGAAAAGGCCCTGTCCCTCTGTCCTGCAGGGGCCCCTCACCTGACCGTTAGCTGGTCCGCCTGAGGCACATGCCACTGCTTGCCATCGCTTGTCACTGCTTTAATCGCTTGTCACTGACTGTTCAAGAAGGCAGGACTGACTTGAGTTTGTGTCTTCACAGGCCCAGAGAACCAGCCTGTCCAATCTGAGAAAGGGAAACTGCCCACTGGGAGTCCATGCCAGAGACTCGTGCTTACACAGCACCTTCCCATTGAAGTGCTTTCCATGTTTGATCTCATTTGAGCCTCATGAAAACTATTATCCATTGGAGATAGGGAAACTGAGGCTTAGTAAGGTCAAGCCCCTTGCTCAAGATCATTGGAGAGCAAGGACTGTGACCCAGGTCTTCTGATTCCTCGTCCTGCCTCCTCCACCAGACGCATGACCAGTACCCGCTGAGCACCTGCTGGGTGCTGGTTGGTCCCCAGATGAGCTTCCAGAGCCCTGGCTGGAGCCAGGCTTTGGTCAGGTGGTGGTCATGCTGCCATCTGACAAGCCCAGGGGCTTGTCCCAACAAGTCTCAGGCCCATGTGAGGGAGTTGCACCATAGTGATGATTGTCCAGACAGACCTTCTAGCGCCATCGAGGCACAGAGGGCTGCTTGGGTGTGTGGGCTGCCTTTCCTCTTGTGGCAGCACCTCTGGCTCCTGGGTTCCCAATTGGGCCATTAAAGTCAAATTTCAGCTCCAAGTAAAAATGTGTCTGAGTCTAAACCTTTGAAGATACGGGTTCTTAATGAAAACTCAGAGTGAAGCCAATTAGAGTGGTGGGAACAGTAATCACTGGAATAAGCGTAATTGGGCTGGGTGTGTTACAGCTGACGGCGGGCTTTTCCCCCTTAAGTAGATAAAGAAAATAATTTACTGATATTAAAACACGGTTTAAGTTTTCCTTCAAATCCCCGGGAAACGGCTCCGTTTCTGGGACTTCATTTCAAATGCAAGGCTGCTAGGAAACGAGGAGACAAAGCGACACTTAGTGACGTGACTTTCTCAGGAGGCAGCTCTTCTCTCAGAGCAAAATCGAATGAGCCCGGAGAAGTTGGGAGGCAGTGGGACATGCTGGGGACAGCAAGACGTGGGGAGTCAGACCCTGTCGTTGCCTATTGGTGTGATTTAGATAAGCCCCTCAGCCTCTCTGAGCCTTGGTTTCTTCATCTGCAGAATGGGAATAATACCAACGCTGCAGGGTCATTGGGGAAATTAAATTAAGCTAAATTACATTAAGTTTAATTAGAGAGGGTATATGACACGCCTGGCAAGTGGTAGACACTCAGTAAATGTTAACAACCTTCCCTAATAGCAGGGAGCTGTCATTGGAGAGTTCTAAAAGTCTTGCCAAATGTATCTTTTTTTTAGCAAGATAAAATTTATTTTTCTTTCATAAAAGTCTATGGTAAATAGTCCAGGGCTGTCAGGGTGGTTTCACAACCTGCGGGGACCCAGGCCCTTCTCTCTTGCTGCTCTGCCACCCTCAGCAGGAAGCTTTTTCACCTCATGGCCCCAGACGGCTGCCAAGCTCCTATCAGAGTGTCTGCACTGCATAAGGCCTCGGCCAGGCTCACCCCTTGTTTTAGTCTGTTTTGTGTTGCTATAACAGAAATACCTGAGATTGGATAATTTATAAAGGAAAGAGGTTTGGCTTACGATTCTGGGACAGCTGCATCTGGCATGAGCCTCAGGCTGCTTCTACTCATGGTGGAAAGTGGCAGGGAGCCAGCAGGTACAAGCAGATCACATGGCGAGAGGAAGCAAGAGAGAGAAGCAAGAGGCAAGAGAAAAGGTGCCAGGGTCTTTTTAAGCAATGAGCTCTCGCGGGAACTAATAGAGCGAGAACTCACTCATTAATTTCCCTTCCCCCAGGGAGAGTATTGATCCATTCATGAGGGATCCGCTCACATGACTCAATCACTTTCCAACACTGCCACATTGGGGATCAAATTTCTACATGAGTTTTGAAGGAGACAACACATCCAAACTCCATCATTCTGCCCCTGGTCCCCCCCAAACTCATGTCACTCTCATATACAAAGTAGAATCATTCTATCCCAACAGTCCCAAAAGTCTTAGCTTGCTCCAGCACCAACTTAAAAGTCCAAAGTCCAAAGTCTCATCTGAGACCAAAAGCAAAAGTCCTTCCAACTGTGAACCTGTAAAAGTGAAAACCAAATTTATCTACTGCCAAGATACAGTGGTGGAACAGACATTGGGTGCACATTCCCATTCCAAAAGGGAGGAATAGGCCAGAAGAAAGGAAAAACAGGCCCCAAACAAGTCCGAAACCCAGCAGGGCAGACATTATGTCTTAAACCTCCAAAATAATCTTCTTTGACTCCAAGTCCTGCATCCTGGGCACAATTGGGCATCTGGGCCCCCAAAGCCTCAGGCAGCCTCACTCCTACATCTCTGCCAGGCACAGCCCATTGGGCTGCACCAGTGCCTGCAGCTTTTCCAGGCCGGCGTTGCACGTTACCAGTGGCCCTGCAGTTCCAGGGTCCTGGAGGCAGCCCCACTGCCTTGGCTCTACTAGACATTTCCGTGGTGGGGGCTCTCTGTGAGGGCTCCAACCCCACTTTCCTGCTCGGCATTGCTCTAGTAGATGACCTCTGTGGTGGCTCTGCCCCTGCGGCAGGTCTCTGCTTGGGCTTCCAGGCTTTTCCATACATCCTCTGGAATCTGGGTGGAGGCTGCCATGCCTCCACTGCTCTCACGTCCTGCCGGCCTGCACACTTAACACAACGTGGGTGCCACCGAGGTTTTGGGCCTCTACTCTCCAGGGCTGCTGCACGAACCACACTTGGGGCCACTCCAGCCGGATCAGCTGGGATGCAGGGAGCAGGTTCCCGAGGGCAGCTGCTCCCCAGGTCTGTCCTCCAGGATAACTCTGTCCTTCTAGGCCTCAGGGTCTGTGATGGGTGGGGCACCCTTCCAGACTTCTCAAATGCCTTCAGGGCTTTCCTCTCATTTTCTCCACTATTAGCATCTGGCTGCCTCACCGCCAAGATAATGTCTTTAGCAACCAGTTTATCTGCTTCACACTTGCATTGTTTTCCAGCTCTCTGCCTCTTTACCGCATGACCAGGCTGCAAATTTTCCAAACCTTTACTCTCTGCTTCCCTTTTAAATTCTGGCTTTACGTTATGCCTTTGCTGCCATAACTCAGAGTAGGCTGTTAGAAGTCGCCATGCAGCCTTCTTAATGCTTTGCTGCTTAGAAATTTCTTTGGCCAAATGCTCTGGTTCCCAACTCTTAAGTTCCAACTTCCACAAAGTCCAAGGGCATGGACACAATGCAGCCAGGTTCCTTGCTATAATGTAGCAAGGGTGATCTTTTGTCCAATTCCCAATAAGTTCCTCATTCCTATCTGAGACCTCATCATCCTCATGGCCTTTACTGTCCGCATTTCTATCAGCATTCTGCTCGCCACCGCATAGTCTCTAAAGCATTCCAAACTTTCCCTCGTCTTTTTCTCTTCTAAGTCCTCCAAACTCCTCCAACCTTTGCCTGTTACCCAGTTCCAAAGCTGCATCCACATTTTCAAGTAGCTGTATAGCAACACCCCACTCCTCGGTACCAATTTTCCCCTTCTCTATTCTGAAAAACCAGCCTGTCTTCTGGAGCAGTCTCTTCCCCGTTATACACAGATGCTTCCAAATCTCTCGTGTCTGACTTGCTGGGTGCAAGTCAGATGCTGACAGCAGCTGACTCAGTGTGGAAGGGTTGGAAGGGGTGGAGGGCAGCGACAGAGTGGCATTTTTATTTAGATATTTATCTGGCATGGAGATTCACCGTGTGCCAGGAACCATGGATATTTTAACACTCCAAAAATTTAGGCTTTGTGAAAGCGAATGAATTATTTTGCTTTTGGATAATGCTTACTGATGTGGGAAAATTCAGAATATTCCGTTTGAACAAACAAACCCAGGATGCAAAACAGTAGGAGGCGTGGCCCCAGTGACAACTATTTTTAAAGTTACTGCTATACACTGCGAAGATAACAGACCACAGAACAACTGTTGTGCTTGCTCAGATATGTGGTTATGAGTGATTTTTGTCTTCTTTGTCCTACTTTCAAAAAATTTTCCTCATTTCTCATGAGCATAGATTGCTTTCATAATCATAAAAAGCAATGCAAGTTATAAACAAATATTAGTGTTCAGATAATAGAATCAAGATGATGGCCAGGTGGGGCAAGAGGGGCAGGTGGATTGGGAGGCAAGACCCGCACTTTGCCCTGGGCTGACTTTCAGGTGGGGGACAAGCCCCTGGGGGACTCAGCCATGCCTCATGCCAGTTGGAAAATGAGCCCAGCAGCTGCAGGTCATGGGAGGCCACCAGTGAGCAGGGACAGAGTGTGGGTGGCATGCCAGGTTCTCTGAGAGCCCTGCACTGGGCCGAGCTGCCTATAAGCCAACTGACATTTAAATTATCACAGCTCTATTTATAATAGCCAAGCTATGGAACCAACCTAAATGTCCATCAATGGACGACCGGATAAGGAAAATGTGGTGTGTACACACAATGGAATACTTAGCCATAAAAAAGAATGGAATTCTGTCATGTGCAGCAACATAGATGAGCTTGGAGAAAATTATGTTAAATGACATAAGCCAGGCACGGAGAGAGAAATTCCGCATAGTCTCACTCATAAGTGGGAGCTAAGAGAGAAAGGAAGGAAAGAGGAAGAGAAAGAGAGAGAAACAAAGGAACAGACACCAAACACAATAACACGTTGAACTTTCAGGAGAGAACAGAACTGTGGTCCCTAGAGGTGGGAAGGGGGGGGAGGGTCAGTGAGAAATTGGGTAAGGGACACAAAGAATGAGTACATTTTGTAAGGATGAATATGCTGACTACCCTGATTTGATCATCACATATTGCACACAAGCATTGACAGTCAACTCTGTACCCCACAAATATATATAATCACTTATGCTTCACTTATACAAAAATAAAAGTAAAAATAACTAAATAAATGAGACGTTAAGCAAGCTGAGCTTGCTGCCAGCCATCTCTGTCTCCTGCCCGTTTGTTCTTCCCCCAGGGCCTCCGGGGCGGAGCCTCAGGGAAGGTACAGGTGGTTTTGCTGGGCAGCCCAGAAACAGCAGTGCATGATTCCCAGAGATGCCAGTTAGGCCCAGAGCCAGGCCGCAAGGGCTTGGTCTCCCCCGACCCCGTATGATGGAGGGGCTGGGCGCTGCTTCCACGGCCCTTGCTGCAGGGCCTGCGAGGACTCAGGTGCTGGGTCTCTGGATCCACTGGGCAGGTTCCTTCTGTGTCTCCCTTTCATGAGAACAGCTGCTGGTTCGCCTGTTCCCCATATGCTTGCCTGGCCCGCTCCAGCTAATGGAGCCTGCTTGCTTCCCGCAGCGACTTTGTGGCCTGGGTCTCTCACACCCTCCCCCAGATGTGTGGATGGGCCTGGCTCCTCCTGGTGGCCCCAACGGTGGCGTGTCCCCCAGGGAGGCAGGAACACAGGCCTTCACAGGGGAGCTGGGGGTCCGTGGTTGGAGTCAGGTGGAGGCGGAGGAGTCAGGGGGACAGATCACAGAGGACCTGGCAGGCTGGGCTCAGGCAGGGCCACTGTGTCTCTGGACATCAGGCAAAGCAGCTCCTCAAGTGGGTGAACGTCCTTCAACCTCAGGGTAGTGAGCGGACAAGGCCTTTGTATCCAGTAGAGACGGATGTCCCCTCTCTGGCCAGGGGACCCACCGGGGGAGCGTACTCAGCCCGCTGTGCCCTGCCCGGCCGCCTGGAGCTGGTCTGCGGCTCTCCTGGCCATAACCTCTGAGCCGGCTTTGGAAAGGAGACGGTGCTGGCAAAGCCACGCTTTCAGAGGATGAGCAGGAGGGCCGGAGCCTGGGTAGGGGCTGAGGACAGCATTCGGGGGACCCGATCCCAGCCTGGCGCGCTTGAGCAGGTTCCTGAGCCTCTCCGTGAGTGGCGAGCGTGTGGGAGGGCGGGCTGGGACAGGGCTGGCTGTCCCTCCCCTCCCGGCTCCCTCCCACGCCTCCTCTGCTCTCTCCTTCCGCCCCCCTCGCTCTCTGTCTCGGCCCCATCCCCAGTTGTCTCTAAGGGACAGAGTCTGTCTCCTCTCCCGTAGATTTCCTCGGGTGGAATCCCTTCCTCCTCTCCTGTCCCGCAGCCCGGAGCCTGGCTCTTCGCCTGCCTTCAGCCTTCCATCCCACGAGGCCGGGAACAGCCCTGACCGCCCCGTCTCCGCACCCCGATCTGTCCCTTTCATTGACGCAAGCACGTGTCCCCACCAGCTTCATTTCCTCCTGTAGTCACAGCTGCCTCCCTCACCAACCAGGCCTCTGTGGCTCTCTCCTGCCCTCTCCTAGGGAAACATGAGTACCAGAGATGCCCAGCACGTCCCAGCAGTATTGCCCAGCATCGGTCCCTGGGCTGACCCGCCATGCTCTCCAGCCCCCTCTCTAGCCCTTTCCGGAAGCCCCCTCCCCTCAGTTCTCACTGGTCTTCAGCACCTGGGCTGCTGTTCCTCAAAGGACCCTCTCAGACCCTCCATGGCCTTCTGGTCTGGCACAGACCCTTGGGACAGAGCTCCTTGCCCAGAGGCTTGAGCCAGCTAGGAAGCCTTCTCTCGCCCTGGCCACAAAACCGAGAGCTGTAGTCCTGGCTAGTCGGTGCCTGGGACAGAGCAGCACGTGGAAATGTAGCGCGTGTTGCCTGTCAAATCCACAGGCCACCCTTTCTCAGGGTGGGGTGCAAAGTTCGGTGACTTGCCTCTCATTTTGGAGGGGATATCCCAACTAGTCCTAGCAACTTCAGACCAAATGTCTTAGCTTGGAGAGGATGATCACATGCTGCCCTGCAAAGCACTGGGGCTGCCCCTGCCAATGCGGTTTCAGGGCAGAGTAGGGGGGCTCCTCTGCACGTTCAGGGCAATACTAGGGGCCGCCAGGGGCTGCATGGGACAAACCCACGCCACCACTTCTTTTCCCCAAGTGGCTGGACTCCTAGCTCTGCGTTAGTGGGAGCAGTCTCTGGAGCTTAACTTCCTTCAGCGCAGGCCACATTGATGCCAGCTTCCAGCCAACGACCGTGCTGCAGAGCTCCACCCGGCTCCCCGAGCCCACCACTGACACCAAAGTTTTGCTAAAACTGCACGAATGTTGCTATAGGTGCACTACATTCATAAAATCAGTCCAGTCCAAAATTACATTTCTTTCTTCCTAACCTAATATTCCCAAATCCATTCTCACATATACGCCCTAGTTTTTGACAAAATTAATTGGCAAATATTGATTTTTTTTTTTTTTGTGGGAGAGGGGGCAACCCCCTCTCTTTCCAAAAAAATGTACAGTGCAATCTCCTGTGTCATGCTGGGTGAGAGGTCTAAAGGCAAGGGGGAGGGGGCTGGGCACAGCCCAAGGCGGGGTGCACACAGGGCCTGCAGCCTCCTCAGGTGGGGGCACTTTCATTTGAAAGGGAAGCTCTGTGGGCTTTGAGGGTTTGGGAAACTGAGCAAAACAAACATTTCCAAAGTCCCCAGTACATTTCCCAAGGTTCCTGCCTTTCCCATCAATGCCACGGCTCTTCCCTAAGAGACCTGGGGAGGGGGTAGGAATTCACCCTGTGTTGAAATCAGGCTCTGCCCTGGTTTTGAGGGGTGTTAGCCCAGAGGCCATGAAGACAAGCTCTCTGGTTCTGTTATTATGCCTCGAGTCTATTATTTCCTTTCTTAAAACTCCCCGCTATAATTAGGAGTGGCCACCCCACATCACACACCCCTTTCAAAATGGTTCGCCTCAGCGGCCAAGCAGCGGGCCAAATCTGGGCTTCACAGGCCCTTCACTCCAGGTGAGCACCAGCACCACCTGTCACCATTCCCCCACCACGTGTGCGGAATGCTCCCGTCTTCTAATGCCAGCTGGGCCTTCGCCACCTGCAAAACTAACAGTGAGGATAGCCTGACCCAGATCCCTGTCTTCTTGAGGGTCCATTGCCAGCAGCCGTTTCTGCTGCAGAAAGCACTGCACTGGTCTGGGCAAAGCTGCTGGAATGAGGGGTACTGGGTTGTTTTCAGAGTTTCTGAGAGGAGCCAGGAGCCAAACTTGATGCCTGTAGCTAGGAGTGGCATGCCCAAGAGAGACGCATAAGGGTTTTAAGAGAACACTGCTCTGCACCCCATGTATAAGGTAGGCGCGAGACCCTAGCACCAACCTCATGGCTGCTCTATATGGCCCAACATCTGGACGCCAAGATCCAAGCCCCGGGCACATGGCTGCCACCGCATGTTCCTCCCTTCTGCTTTCTAAGTCCCAGACAGTGCAGGAAACCACCTGACACAGGCCCATGCAGCTGTGGAAGTTTCTAGCTGGGGACTGGAGTTTGCTTCGTGGAGGAAGGAGAACATGAGCCAGCTGTTGGAAGCAGGCAAAGGCCTGGAGGAAGGACAGGCAGGTGAGCTGAGGCCCATGCCCAGGGAGGAGAGCAGGTGGGTGGTCATGACTGGCCTGGCGTTTCTCACTGCAGGGAGCACCGAGACCATGACCATCCCACCCAGGGCTCAGTCCTCCTGGCCCTTCTGTCTGCTGCATCCTTTCATGTGACTGGGTCGGGCCTGATGATCACCTCCTCCATCACGGAAGTCTCCAGGACAGTGATGATTTGTGATCCAACAACCAGCCCCCAGACCCGAGCCTGGCACGCACTACAAACTCCAAAAGTGTGGATTCCCTTGCAGGCCTCTGAGACTCGCTGCTCTGGGCTTCCCTGTCTCCTCCCTCATTTAATCCTCAAAGTGACTGTATACCCATTGTACAGATGAAGAAACTGAGGCTGAAGTAGCTTCTCCTAGTGGAGGCTGGATGCTCACACAGGCAGTATGGCTCCAGGATCTCCATTCATCACTACCACATTGTAACCTTCTTCTCTTTACACATTCAGGCAAAACTTCCAATTAGAGAAGTGCTTTCTTTTTTTGTCCCACCTTCAGAGGTCCCTGCTATGCCCCCGCTGGCCTAGGCATTACCCGGCTGCAGAAGCCTGGAGGGAATGCACCCACCTCCTCCACACAGATCCTCCGGCTCTGGAACCATGGGAGGGCAGATTTGGCTGGGTCCGTGCTGCACGTTCAGACTGTCCTCCGGCTAATGTGGCCTAGTCTCGTGCACTGCCTGGGAGGGACAGGGCATTTCTTGGTGGCTGGCCTGAGTTGGCCCCACCCTTTCCTTCATCTGATGTTCTCAGCAGTCCTGGAAGACACAGAAGAGGGAACACTATTCCAACTTATACATGAGGAACCCAAGCTCCAGAGAGCCTCGGGGCTCTGCCAAGGTCACACAGCTGGTAAGAACCGAGAGCCTGCCCTTCCAGTTACAGGCCAGGGGGCACCTGCAGCCGGCGTGGGTACTGCAGAGAGTGCATCCCCGAAACAGGGGCTCTCAGCCGGGCCTTCACGTTGGGATCGCCTGGGGAGCTGGTCCTCTGACGCGCTAAATCAGGATCTCAAGGTGGGGCCCGCACACTGGTATATTTTTTACAGCTCCCCAGGTGATTCTAAGGAGCAGCCACGGTATGGGCACGGCCATTCCTACAGGGAGGAAAAAGAGGGTTAAACTGGGTTCTACCCAGAATCACCCACAAACGTGACGATTTCAGGACAAATGGTGCACGTGGAGGACTTGTCTGAAAGGACCAGGGATAACTCAGGGCTGGAACACTCCGAAACCCTGAGCTTACCTGGGATATGGGCTCCATCTATCAGAAACAGCCGAGCAAGACAAGGCACATATGTAGTCAAGGGGTTCGACAAAGACAGAAGAACTGAAATATTTACAGAAGAAGCAACACCACAAACAGAAAGAGGAAACACCATGGAGTGAGGCTGCGCCACGTGTTTTTACTTAAGCATCAGCCCTGGGCGAGTCCTTTCTTCTAGAGTGCCTCTCCGTTCAGTGTTCTGTTGCAGCTTTTCAGCAGGAATGTTCTGGGTGCAGGTTTCCTGTGTCCCCTCACTGTGTGACTGTGCTCTGCTCTGAGTGTTCTTCACACACAATGAATGAACATCAAACCCAGTGGCAGGTCACTCGGGTCCTTGCTGCCTGCCCAGGCCCTCGATGGGGCCATTGGATTATAGCTGATCATCACCGGTGGCCTCTCTTTCTGGGGCCACAAAGTGGGAGCCCCCCACCCCTGCACCACGTTGTCACCTGCAGGCAGCCAGGCTGCTACCACTTTCATGGAGAAAACCCGTGGCCTAGTTGGTGGTTTGCCCAGCACCCTGGAGCTGTTCCCAGCTGGCCCCACTCTGCTGAGGTCACTGTCCCTGAATCCCCTCTGGGGATGGAATGACTTGTGTTGCAGTGCTCAGCGGCCTGAGAACAGCCACTCCGGGCACAGCCTGGGCTGGATGTGGCCCTGGAAAGGGAGCGAGGCCAGAGCTGGCTTTCCTAGTCTTCCTCTGGCAGCTCAGGGGAATCAGCTGTCAGGCCTCCTGGCTTGGTCCCCAGGGCTGTTTCCCTCTTGAACTTTTGTCCCCAAAGGTTTGGCTTGCAGCTGTTGGGAGGGTGGCGCCCGGGCGCCTTATTCTCCCACTACAGGTTTGGCCATTTCCACCTACTTACTGCTCCATACACTTCTCTGCTCTCCGTATGGCCTGCTATATGAAGCCTCTGTTTCTGCTCCTGAGAAATGGAATTGACCCCCCTAGACAAGGGGGGTAGGATGAGATGGTGGGTGTGAAAGCATCCTACGAAGGCAGGTGTGGTGATGGGGGCAAGGATGGGCTGCTGGCCACGCCGGGCCCAGCGCTTCCTTTCCAGGCAAGGCAAAGCCCAGAACTCAGGCCCCAGCCAGCATTTTGTGCAACTTAAGGTTCCAATATTTTCCCTGACTCTTCATTTTAATCTAAAAAAGATCACAGTTCAACCCCTGGCTTTCTGCTTAGCTGTTGTGTGTGTGACCTTAGAAAGTCACTCAACCCCTCAACTGAGTCTGAGCCTCAATGTCCTGTGTGTAAGGTTGGGAAAACCATCTCGACCTTAGAGGGCTTTACACATGGCAAAAAGAAATGCAGCCGAGCCGAAACTGAATATCAGCCCTAACGTCGCCTGCTGGTAGCGGTCGTGGCTCCAGGTGGCCACTGCTCTTTCCAACTTGGGTAAGATCTGCCTTTTGGGTTGCCTGAAGCACCACCAACAATTCTGCTGAATCTCTGCAGCCCGGCAATCTCTGCCCCTCATGAGAGGTGCTTTTAACGTTTGAGAATATCCAAACCAAGTCCAGAGAGGAATGTAGATGATCCTGTGGGGGACCTTGTGCAGGGCCCGACTCCACACGGGTGATTCTCTCCAGGGGCTGTAAGCTGTCTCTGGAGGGGTCACTGAAGAGGCAGATATTTCTAGCAATGTTGACCTAGGTGGGCAGGGTCAGCATACTGCACCCACGAAGGACGGTCACCTCCCCACACAGCACAGCAAGAGCCTCTCCAGGGCAGGCCTAGGCCCCTTTCCCTCGGCCACCTCCTCCTGTGGCTCTCCAGGACACTTATTCAATGAGTGAGCTGTGAATGACCAAACCAGCTCCATCAAGACCCCGTTAGGAAGTTGACTCCCTGTATCTGAAAAGAAACTTCTGTTCAGTTTTCACTGTGTAGAAGGGGCCTGATGTTGTGCAGGTGGTAGATGGAGACTGTCCTACAGTGCCTGGGAGTTGGCAGGCTCTGGGTGGAAGGACACCTGATCTGCTCCCAGGGGAGCTGCTCCAGGGCCTGGAAAAGCCCAAGGAGCCACTCCTAGGTATGTACCCATGAGAAATGAAAACATACATCCACACAAAAAATCTTGTACACAAAGGTTAATAGCAGCATCATTCATAATAACCAAAGAAAGAGGAAACAACCCAAATGTCCACCAACCAATGAATGGAAAACTGAAATGTGGCCTGTTCGTATGATGGAACATTATTCAGAACAGTATCATAAAAAAGGAAAGAAGCATTGATACATAATACAACGTGGACCGACCTTGAAAGCTTTATGCTAAGTGAAGGAAGACAGTCACAAAGGGCCACCTATTATGACTCCACTTATACATATTATGACTCCACTTATATGAAGTGTCCAGATGGGCAAACTCATAGAGACAGAAAGTATTAGTGGTTGCCCAGGGCTGAGGGTGGGGAAGATGGGGAATGACTACTAAGGGATATGGGGTTTCTTTAGGGGGTGATGAAAATGTTCTAGAATTGGATAGTGATGACAGTTGCTCAATTTTGTGAATTTACTAAAAACCTTTGATTTGTGCACTTTAAACGGGTGAATGATATGATATGTGAATTACACCTCGACGATGCTGTTTAAAAAAGAGCACAGGGCGTGAGCTAATTTCTTCACCATACAACCAGGATCTGTGGTGTCCCCATAGGGTGGCATGGTAGCCGAGCTGTAACTTGCCTGTTTGGGTGTCTTTTTCTCTGAGCTGTGCTTCACCATCTCTGTCACCCATCCCAGGCACAGGGAGATTTGTAACTGGAGCTGCCACAGAGCCTGGCGAGCAGTAGGCAGGGTCATCTACCCGGCTTAGAGCCCTCGACCCCAGTCAATATCAAACTCCAGGTGAGGAGGCTCACTGCGTGGGTCAGGACATTTATCTTAGAGCTGGGGATGCACAGTACATGTGAAAGAATCAAAAGCATTTGATTTGGCCCTTGCTCCATATGACCATTTTAGCTTCTTCCTTTTCAGAAAAGCCCCAGGTTTGTTCTCTTGGGTTTTTTGTTATTGCTGCTCAAATAAAAAATTAAATAATTTCTTACACATCACGCATTTTCAAATGAGCAAAGATAAGGTCTGGAAATGAAGTTAGACAGGGGAAAAAAACCACGTTCAAGGAATTTGAATTGTGTCACATTAAACTCAGTACTTTCTAAAGCCAAAGTTGAGGCAATTTTTAATTGCATTCTAACATCATGTTTTAATTACACCCAATATCACCAGGGTTATTTTGCCTACTCATATGTGAGCATGTTTCATTTCTCATCTGAAACTCATGGAAAATTGTATATTGTTTAAAGATATTGAAAACAACAGGAATACTCACACACACATACAAGAAGTCCAAAAAGAGCTGTTGGACACTGAATAGGGTCCATAATCTAGTTAGCAGCATTTACCATCGTCAGTTTACTGGGTTTGATAGTGACCTACTGTGACAGAAGAGGTTGCCATTAGGAGAAGCTGAATAGAAGACTCTACATACTCCTGAGAGTCTATAATTATTTCTAAATACAAAGTTATAAATAAGAATACTCGAAAAAGTATTCAAAATAATTAACAATGACAATCTCTAGGGAGTTAGATGATGGAGGATTGTTCCATTGCAAGTTGTAGGTTCCGTACAATTTGAACTTGTTATAATGGAGATCTACTTGTACAATCAGAATTTCAATGAATAAAGTAGTGAGGAGGATGAGGGTGGGAAGGCAATCCTGCACGTGAGGCCGAGCTGGGTCCAGCACCGACTCAGTACTAGCTGTGTAGTTCTGGGCAAGCTACTTTATTTCTCTGAGACTCAGTTTCCTCATCTGCAAAATGCACAGCTGCTATAAGAGTTGGAGAATGTGTATGTAAAATATCAAGTAGATATCAGTCCATAGTAGGCACTTAATGACATCTAATAACAATATCACTATCTTTTATGTTCAGAAAATCACATTTCCTTATGAATTTTATTTTAGGTATGATAATGGTGTTGTTATATTTTAAAACAAAATCCTTATCTCCAAGAGATGCACACCAGAATGTTTACAAACAAAATAATGTGATTACTGGAAACTGCTCTAAATTAATTTGGGGTAGGGGAGGGGAGAGTAGGATGAGAAAGGCCAGAAACACAGATGAAAGATCATCGCTGAACCAGTGTAGGGGTAGAGAGGTGTGGTCCCTTTCCTTACCCATCCTAGGGTCCTGGCCGACACCCCTATAATAGGAGACAGGTTAACAAGAGAAAAGCATAACAGATTTATTTAATCAAAGTTTTACATGATAGGGGAGCATTCAGAAATGAAGATACAAAGGCCCGAGGGAAACTGTCCATTTTTATGCTCAGGTTCAGTGAAGAGGGGACAGCCATGTAGAAATGTGATTGGACAGAAAGGGAGTGACCCGATGGTGACAGACTGAGAGGAGAAACCCAGCAAAGCCTGTCCATTCGGATTCTTCTGGGCCTGGTGTCCTTCTTCCTGGGTAGAAGGCAGCAGCCCTTCTGGAAAGATGGTCTCAGGACCTACTATCACACAAGGCAGGCCAGAGAACTTCCTCCTGGCAGCTCCTGCACAGGAAGGCGGGGGAAGGGGAGAGTAATATCTCTAGGGTAATGTTTTATGGCTGGCTTTGGGGCAGAAGGGTCTGGTTTCTGTGAGCCACCTTGGGGAAGGGAATTCTAGTTTCTGTGGCCGGCCTCGGGGAGAAAAGGGAGCAGGAGAAAGGAGGGTGGGAGCTGGGAGAGACTTTGCTTCTGAGCCTCATTCCTTCAGTTCAAAGCACCCAGGGAGCCAAAGTGCTGTGCTCTGGGGTATTGTTTTCTGAGCCCCAACAGTTCTAAGAACAGGGCAGAAGCTTCCTTTTGTAAAGGAAATTTACAGTTGTAAAAGGTCTCTCTCTGTCTCTCTCTCTCTCTCTCCCCCCCCATCTCTCATTCCCACTCCCCCCAGCTCCCCCCCACACCAGGAAGAAGAGGACTCGTAACTCTTATCAGTGGAGAAAGAACAGAGTTAAAACTGCACAACAGACCTCACCAAGCAACTCTTGTTTACTTTTCCTGGTCACCTTTCCATAAATCACCTCCCAGAGGCCCCAACCCCTTTTCTTTTGTTTTGGCCCAAGATGACAATTTCACCCAAGTCCTCCCCTTTCAGTTACTCATCCCTGGGCACTCCCACGCTTAAGCGCAAAGCATTTACTAATGAACTTCTGTTGGTTTTCCTCTTTGTCAATCTGTCTTTGGCCAGTCCAGCTGGCAGGGCCCCAGCTGGAACACCTGAGATGGGTAGAGGCAGAGACATTTTCCTCCCTTACAAAATTGTGGTCAAATATCTGAAATACCTGGCAGGAAAAAGAAGGGTGCAGCATCTAGAGTACAACCCCAGAGGTGAAACCAAGGCCGGTGGCTTGGAGCTGCAGAGAGAAAGAATGACATGTCTATCAGAGAAGCTCAATGACAGAAGGGGCTTCACTCTGCACGACTCGGGCATGGATTGGAGGCTGCGGACACCTGGCAGACAGATGCAGGGGAGAGTAGAATGCACACGAAACCTGGATTCTGGGGCTTGATATCAAAAAGGGCCTCAGACAGAGAACGGTCTTCTTTGGGGAAACTAGGACCAGGCAGAAAATTTCACTTAGCCATTAACTTGGGAACTGATAATCATCAATTCCTTGAGGTTGGCAGAGGAATTGAGAAACTGACCATAGGGCTGAAACTGTCCAGGGATGAAATCATGCTCCAAAAGGATCCATCCCAAAAGTTTATTTCTGTTTACCTCCCATTACACACTCTTACGTTGATTTACTTCAGATGTTGTGCACCTACAATTAAGAATTGAACTACATTTTCTTGTTTTTCTTACCTTTCCTTATCAACTGCAAACAGAGGAGATCTGAGAGAAGGCACTGCACCCTAGCTGATTATTAACTCACCCTCTTGCTCAAAGGAAAATTTCATCCACATTAGTGAGAGGTACCAGTCAGGTATTTTATGTTCCAGTGATGTTTGACTGAGGTTATTGTCTTTGAGCTCTCCCTAGGAGATAAGGACTCTGACCCCAAAATTACATCAAGGGCTTGGAGCTGATCAGTCTGCCAACTGCCGACTCCATGACACCAAAGCACCCAGTCCATCATGGGACTCTGACATCTGACTCAGACCCTCTGCTTATCCCATGACCAGCCTCCCCTTCTGCCTGCAGGACAAAACCCTTACCTCACCTTCCCACCTCTTCCACTTGGTAAACCCCAGAACAGGCATCAGAAGGCGGGGTGATTTTAGCCTGGTATCATACCCCAGATGCCAGTTAACTGAATAAAAGCTTCCAATCCTTGCACCAACTTTTGGACTTTCAGGTAATTTGTTTAGTGCGAGAGGGCAAGGTGAGGCTGTTGCTGGTGACACTACCTGGAACATCCTCACCAGACCTCAAACCTCAGCCAAAGGATGTGAGCCACCTGGTGAGGGCACTGAGAGACCACCATCTGGGCACCCAGAGGGGCATGACATGCTGGGCCTCCTGAGCCACACAGAGCCCCTGCCCCTTGCCTGGTTTCATAAACAGGAGGCCGGCTCCCCTGGGTTTTTGGTTTCTACCACTGTCATCTTTTGCACGCATTCTTCCCCATGTGGGAAACTGGCAGGCTCCCAGAGCCAGCCCTCCCTGTGCTGCGCTGGCTGCAGCCACTCAGCCTCGGAACATGCCCTCCAGCCCCGTCGTCAGCTGTCTGGGCTGTCATTTTATATTTGGCATCACTACACCCTGGGACTTAGATAGAGAGGCGCCTCCTGTCTGACTACTCCTCAGCTATTAAAAACACAGCCGCATTCTCCCCCGTTTCCCAAGCCAAGCCCCGCCGGTGGATGGGCTCTTTAACAAACAGATGCTTGCGGCTGCTTCTTGCTGCTGTTTGCTTAGCCTGGTTACGGCTGGCAGTCCAGAAATAAAAGAAAAGGGATTTTCCTGTCACAACCTTTGCAGATACAAAAACAATCGAGCCTGGTTGTTTGGGAGTTCCTTGGCCCTGGACCCTAATACTCTTTTGGCTTTTCGCTTTGATCTTGTGTCTGGAAAGCCTTTATTTCTTGAAGTGGTGAAGGTTATTTGAGCTCGAGCAGTGCACTTGGAGCAAGAGGCCATGAGGGTAAGCCAGAGCTTGGGGAGAGAGACTTTCAGAATGGAGACTGGCGTCGTCTCTATTTCTCAGGATTGGGTTGGGGCTGCTGTCCAGGTTCGCCCAGGACTCTCCTGGTTTTAGCATGGAAAGTTCTACCCCGTGGGAGCCCGTCAATCTCCCGATAGAAGATTGGCTGGCAGACGGGGCCGGGGCTCTCCGAGGAGGTTGGGCGGGGTATCCTGAGGACAGGGGCTCAGTATTCTCTCCCAATCCTCTTTTCCCCCCTGCAGCACCACAAGGACCCTTCTGGGCAAAGCCAGCTCTGAGACACCAGCCCAACAGCCGATGATGGCATTAAGACCAGCACCTCTCCCTTCTCCCAGCACTGACACCCCAACAACAGCCCCTCCACCGATCATCACCCAGAAAACCCTCCCTTTCCAGCACATTCCATCTCCAGTGCCCCTCATCCCACACATTCCCGCAGGTGCTCCTGTGTGGTAAGGCATCTGGCTGGCCTGTGTCTGTCACCTGGGATGAAGCCTCTAATCCCTTGGAATTTCCTGAGTGACAGGAGTGTCTTTGTTATTCTCGGTGGGCTCCTCAGACCACACCTGACGGTTAAGCTCCCGCTGGCCCCTACATAGTTTCTGCTAATGAGATGGCTTGGGATGGGGGCCAGTCATGCCATAAAGACCAACCATGTAATTACCTACCAAGTTTGGGGATTGGGCCACGTGATATCAGACTCAATGGGGTAGGAGGAGGGGAACTAGAGATTGAATTCAACCACTCGGCCAATGATCCAATCATTCATTATCGTTATAAAACCCTAATAAAAGTGCTGGACAGAGAAGCTCAGGCAAGCGTCCCTGGTTGGCAATCCTCTTTGAGTATAGTCACATCTCAGCGTAGGGAGGATACAGCAACCCTGAAGATAGTAGCCTCGCCTTCGGAACCCTCCCTGACTTCACCCTACGCATGCATCCTTTGGCCAGTTCTAATTTGTATCCTTTTGCTATAACAAAACCATAACCCTTAAGTTCAGCATGTTCCTAAGTTCTGTGAGTCACTCTCAGGAATGATCGAAGCTGAGGAGTCCATGGGGACCCCTGACTTTGTAGCCAGCTGGTCGAATGTGAGGGTGGTCCCGGGGACCCCTGAGCCTGCAGCTATTGTCTGAATGGGGTCAGTGCTGTGGAGGTCTATGCCTCTAACCTTGAGCTTGGCTGACTCCAGGAAGCGCCCCTCTTGAGCCTCGTCCCCTCTGCACCACCCCACAGTAACAATGACCCCGTAGCTGGCTTCATTCCTCTGCCTCCTCCTCACTGTTCCATCCTCCAACCCGTTGCGAGAGATCTTTCTAAAACTCAAATATTGCCTAACACCTTCCTTCCTGAGCCCTTCATTGGCCCCTGTTACCCTGTGGGTAAAGTTGAAACCTTGGCTCTGCACACAAAGACCCATGACCCAGGCTCTTGCTGATCTCCCTTCCTCCCACCCCAACCGCAGGAACTTTCCCTCTGGCTCAGGCTCTCCCTGTAGCTTCCTGAACCTGGCTGTCATAACATAGGTTGAAAATCTACTTTGACCCTCCAAACTTAGCAACAAGCATCAGCTCCTCCTGGAAGTTTATATTTGGCCCTTTTCCTATGACTCATGACCAATTTAGAGCCCAGTGCACTGCCCCAGTACCCCACTCCCCATGATACATACACCCTGTAACAGAACAGGTTGGTTTGCCTTCTGGATTGATGGCTGAACTGTGGGCTTCTCAAAGGCGAGAACCACACCATTCGACCTGTGGCTGCAGCACCCACCACAGCTTCTGGAACCCAGTAAGCCCCCAACACATGTTTGTGGGATGGATGGATGGATGAGTTACTCTACCCCAAGAATCCTCAATGACTTAGTTTCCTAAGAAAATATGATTTACAAATATTTATCACTCAGGTTGACACTGGTCCCCACTTGGTCCATCTGTCAGAAGATTACTCCTGTACACAAATACAGGGGAGCTCTTGCCTACATTTGTTCCTTTTTAGCACTTGTACCCAATTGGGAGGGTTCATTATGAATACACGGATTATACTGTCTGATTTTAACAAAAGTAGCTGTCTTAAAATGGAGAATTGGCTTCAAAACAATTCAGCAAAAAGATCCTAAGACTGAAAATAATCCTAATATACAAGCGCAAATGAACAATAGGTATAGTTAAATATTTAAAAAAATTTTATCCCCAGTTCCTGGCATAGAGCTTCTAAAACCTCGGGAAGCTCCCGAGTGCTGGAAGTCTTTCTTAGGCTAATGAATGGCTCTTGGGTGGGGCGGGCACCTAAACAGCTTCAGGATGAAGCTGGTCACCAGAAAGACCAAGCCATGATTAGAAGGTTGGAACTTTCAGCCCCTCCCTCCAACCTCCTGGAGAAGAGAGGGCTGAAGATGGAGTCATTCCCCAATAGCTAATTATCTAATCAGTTGTGCCTGTCATGAAACCTCGTTAAAAACTCCTAAGTGATGGGGTCTGGGGAACTTCTGAGATGATGAGCATATCCACGTGTCAGGGGGGTGGCACACTTCAACTCCATGGGGACAGAGGCTCCGGTGCTCTGGATCCCTCCAGACCTTGCCAATGCACCTCTTTGTGTGGCCGCGCATCTGTGTCCTTTATAATAAATCATAACAAGCAGGTGGGCTAGCTCAGTTGGTTAGAGCACAGTGTCATAATGAACTGTAACAGTAAGCTGAGCGCTTTCCTGAGTTGGTGAGCCCTCCTATCTAATTATCAAACCTGAGGAGTGGATGTGGGACATTTCACCCCGAATTTGCAGTCAGCTGGGCAGAAGTATGGGTTGCCTGGGGACCCTATTTGTGGCTGGCATCTGAAATGGGGGTGGTCTTGTGGGACTGAGCCTTGTAACTTATGGGGTCTGACGTTAACTCCAGGTAGATAGTGTCAGAATTGAATTAAATTGTTGGACAGCAAGTTGGCTTTGGAGAATTGGAGAACTGGTTGTTGGTGTGGAAAAATGACACTACACAATGGGTGACAGATTTGACCAATACCAAATGGAAACAATGGAGATCCAATTAGATGTCCAAGAAGTCAGCCTCTTTTGTTTTGTTTTTTTCCATCAAGACTGAAGTGGATTTATATCTATCACTATTGCTAACAAGAAGCCTCCGTCTATGCCCATGTGATGCATTGCATGACAGCTCAGGACTGCACGAAGCCACATCAATTAGCGACACATTTAAAAACTAAGCATCCAGAACCCAAAATAAACCTCCACACCTCTTATAATGTTGAAGTGCTACTCAAACCAGTGCATCACAAACTCTTAAAAGTGTTTAGAAGCTTCTTTTGAGGGTTTTTTGTTTTTTACAGAAAAAATCTAAGAGGCAATACCAGTGGGCAAATACTTAAACGGATTCAATAACGGAATGCAAGACAGTAACAAACCAAAATACGTTTCTTTGTCAGCAAATACTGCTGGTAAATGCCTAGAAAACACTAGTGAAAATTTGGACAATCATTAGAATAAATTATTCAGTGGGAACTTTGCTATACCATTGGGTAAAACTACAGGTATTGTTACTATATCTGGAAAAGGCTATGCCTCAATGATGAAGTGCATCAAGAAATGCTTTTTTCTGAGCCACCAAGAAAGGACTATAAAAACTGTAAACGACCTCTTTAATTAAAACAGTGTGTTGCTGAGAAACTCTGTAAGCTACTGGAGATGCATTTTACTTGGAATTTAAAAAGAAAAAAAGAACTCAGGATCCAGTTACAAAGAGAGTGAATCAGGGAATTCAGTACCTCCATCCTGAGACAGGGAAGGGGTGAGGCCACAGTGCAGTAAAATGAGACACGGTTCATTTTATGAAAATTAGACCTTTAGACCAATGAGGACCTGTTCCATACGGCACAGTGCGATGAGGAATGAAGAAAATCTTTTGTTCCACAGCGATTCTCTGGTGACCATGGGACAGAACATTTAAAAGACCCATCGAGCGTGAAACAAACAAACAAAAAGCAGGTGTTTAAAATTTAGTGACCCTTTCTGTAATGCAAGTGGCTATCAGTGTTAACTCCCTAACAGGTACTTAAAAAATAGACCCCCCACACACACACACACTGTCAAAAAAATGATACTCTGATAATCCTAAGAAAGTAATAACTTTGTCTTGTGCAACTGAGCATCAGTTTGAAAATCTGTTTGGAAATGTTACCGTTGGTGTGTGATTTTTTTAGAGGGTGAGTAACTAACAATGTATCATGTAAAAAAACTTTCATATCTACACACTTAAAAAACTTGGGGGCAACCACAACAACAAAAACTTGGAGACATAACTCTCTAACCTGCTTAAAAATCATCTCAATGAGGAAAACTGGTAGATTTTGAACACATTTATTAAAAATACAAAAACTTCTGGTCAGCTTGCAAAAACAACAGACTGACAGCAGGGATGATGGAAAGCAATTGGGTAGATTTTAAAAACAAGAATCTATGCGCAATTGGTGGATTTAAGGGGAAACATGATTTCACCTGGGTGGACAAGGACTTTCTTCCTTCTGGCTCTCTGTGTCTTTGGCTGTGGCTTTTCCATCTGTCACAGCCATCAAAGCCAGATACTGAAATAAACAACTGAGAACAAAACCTTCAGATCATTAAACCAACGAGTAAGCCACGATTTTTAAAAAGAATGAACCATACCTAATTGCACTTCTTTCACTGACAAAATATTACAGTTGCGATGATTGAGATCAAAAGGTTATTTTTGTGCCATTAATAAAAACAAAATTTTAAATCATTTAAACATATTGTTAATTTAACTCTACAGTCTTTTCATTTCCATTTTTTGTGTAAGTTTTGTAAGTACATAATGTATCAATATAATCAGACATGTACAGTTTACAAATAAAGAAACACATGTATAAAAATTTGCTCTAAGACCTTTTACTGGCCCAAACAATAATCTATCTCATTTGCTCCTTTGCAAAGTAACCTTGCCACGCTCTCCTTAGGAGCTGAAAGCTTCTTCCTTTCCCTTTGAACTGGGGCCTGTTTTGACCAATTGAATGTATTAGAACTAATGCTATGCAGTTTCCAAGATTTTGCTTTAAGCGATATAAAGTTTCTACCTCGGTCACTTGAGAAGCTCATTCTAGGGATCCATCTACTGAGTTAGTGATATAAGGAAAAAAAGAGAGTGGTCCTTGTCTCCCACCTATCCCTGCAAATGCCAGACACATAAGTGAAACCACCCAGGGTGTTCCAGCCCCAGCCTCCATCTGACAGCAACCTCATGAGAGACTCAAGCCAACACTATGGAGCTGAAGAACCTCCCAGCTGAGCCCAAGCTCCTGACCCACAGAACAGTGAGCAAATAAAATGGTGGCTGTTGTAAGCCACTAAGTTTTGGGGTAATTGATTGTGTAGCTCCAGAAAACTGATGCAGAACATTAGCCCACCAGGTAAAATCCAAACTCCTTAACATATGGCATTTAACCCTTCAAAAGAGATCTGTACCTTCCAAACTTAAAAAAAAAAAAACCCTTTCATTTTTTTTTAAATTGTGGTAAAATATACATGACATAAAACTTACCATATTAACCATTTTTAAGTGTACAACTTAGTGACACTAAGTACATTCACATTGCTGTGCAGACATCACCACCATCTATCTCCAGAAACTTTTCATTTTGCAAAACTGAAACTCTGTATGCATTAAATAATAACTTCCCTCTCCCTCCTTCCCCCAGCTCCTGGCAACACATTCTACTTTCTGTCTCTATAAATGTGACTATGCGAAGTACCTCAGCTGAGTGGAACCATGCAGTGTTTGTCTTTTCGTGACTGGCTTATTTCATTTAGCATAATGTCCTCAAGGTTCATCCATGGTGCAGCATGGGTCAGAGCTTCCTTCCTTTTTATGGCTGAATAATCTTCCATCTGTACTTTCCAAATATACCTCCCTCTAGACTCACCACAGCTTTAGCTGCTCTGGCTGTGCTGAGCTCTCGTGACTTGCGTGCTGCCTCTGGCCCTCTGCTGCTTCCGTTTCTCCCTTTTGGTTCTTACTTGTTCTTAGCCTACTCAAGCCCCATTCATGCCTCAGAGCTCAGCTCGACCCCAGCTTCCTTCAGGAAATATCCCTGAGGACACCTTTACCCCAGGAACGGGCCTTCTCTTTCCTGGGGTCCCACAGCAGCACCTACCCAGCCACATAGCAAGCTTTTTAAAGGAAGACTTGGCATCATGTTTCTCTTGTACCTCGGTCGAGCTCAATACCAGGCCACGCACACAGCAGGTGCCTAATAAGTAAATGTGAAATGTACGAATAATAATATAATGTGTCCTAAGTATCCTCCTGAACATTGGATTCAATCAGCGGGCACATACCCTGCCTGCCAGCCCATTCAGCTGGTCAGGACTGCTTTGGCCTAGAGCAGGCACAGCTCAGATCTGAAGACTGATGGGCATGAATTTAAAGTCCAGCTGGGCCCTTTGGTGGTTGTGGGACCTTGTCAGCCTCAATTTACTCATTTTTGAATGGGCAGATACCATGAGCTTTCTAGGGTTAGGTGAGCAGCTGTTAGATGCCACGTGTAAAGTATCTCACACAACATTTAGTTTGTAAAGGCATACAGCACACCTTGGATTAGTGTGATGATTAATTTTGTCTGTCAGTTTGCCTGGGCTAAGGGATGCCCAGATAGCTGGCAAAACATAATTTCTGGGTGTGTCTGTGAGGGTGTTTCCAGAAGAGGTCAATGTTTGAATCCGCAGACCGAGTAAAGAAAGTCGGCCTTCACCAAGGCGGTGGTCATCACCCAATCCACCGAGGGCCTGAACAGAACAAAAAGCTGAGAGAAGAGCGAATTCTCTCTCTTCTTGATCTGGGACATCCATATTCTCCTGCCCTTGGACATCAGAGCTCCCGGTGTCTTGGGCCTTTGGACTTAAACTAGGATTTATGCCATTGGCTTTCCTGGGCCTCCATAATCACAAGCCAATCCTTCATAAAAATCTCTTTCTATATATTGTGTTGGTTCTATTTCCCTGAGAACTGTGACTAATACAGTAAGTTTCCCAGATACTGTCCCATGGCGGGAGGGCACCTTCCCCTACTCACCCTAACCTGGAGCCCTCGCCAGGAAGCTAACCCCAGAGCTCTGTGGTCATTAACCTTCTCTTATGGGAGCCCAGTTTAGCAGCTGTAGGAATAAACTGAGTGTGGAAAGAAAGGAAGACAATCTCCTGAGTCCTTTCATTGTTAGATGGCCACGTGACTTTTTCTGCATACTCTAATTGACCTCCACGACTACCTGGCTTCACCCTCAACCCCCAACCATGCACCCACCACTACCACCTGGGCCTTTACTTCCCGTGAGACAAAACCTGTGCAGGGTTTGGCTCCTGGTCATGTGACAATGAAGGGAGCCTGTGGGGACCTGGGACTGACTCATGCTCAGAGGAAAGGGATGTCCCATGCCCTTTCTAACCAAAACGTGCACTGCCTGTTTTGACTCTGACACTTCCCCCCAAAACCAGGTCCTTGTACCAGCTGGAACTCCCAAAGTGCTTCTTACCAGTGGCCCCTGGTCTGACTCACCACACACCTGGCAGCAAGTCCCATTCTCAGAGAAGGCTGTGGTCGCTGTTCCTGGGCTTTTACTGTTACTTGTTGATAATTTCTCTCTTATTAATCTGTCAAAATGTTTCTTTTTAAGTGACAGGAGTAGGTAAACAGCCTTTGAAAAAATATAAACAATACAGAGGTGTACAGAGAAAAAGAAAATGTTTCTCCTCCCCGCACATTCCCCCAGCAAGCCCTGGAGAAGAAACCCAGGCCAGAGAGGAGTTGTTGTTGGTAGAAAAAGAGCCACTGCTTTTTCACGTCCAAATTCTACCCCCCAAACCAGCCTGTGGTTCCCAAGGCTGCGGTGCTGTTTGATCCCTATCCCGATCCATTTCCTCGACAAGCATGGTTTCTCGCTGCTCTGGTTCCTCTGCTCCAGCCAGTCCTCAGGGCCTGCAGCCCGACCGCACCTGCAGCTCTGCTGGGATGACCCCTGTCCTGTGACACAGGGTCACTGTTGGAGGCCTGCTCTGCCCACCTCGGGCTACCGGCATCTGACAGCTGACCCCAGCCCTTCCTTCCTGGAAGCCCTTCCTCTCGGTGACTCTAAACCCCACATGGACTTGCTCAAATGCTGTCAAAAAGCTTCATGCAGCAGCCGCTGAGGCACTTCCCATCTGGGAAGACTAGATTTAAGAGGTGATGTAATCCAGACCTGTGATCAGCAGAAATTGCATCAAAAGGAAGCTTGGCACCTCTCAAGAAGGGCCTTTGTGGAACCTCAAAGAGGTAGTTTTTAGAATGAAAAGAGGGAAGTATTGTTGGAGACAGTAGGAAGTCATCATACAGATTTGTCACTCCCCGGGCAACAGGATTTTAAAAGGTTGGATCAAAAATAAAATCAAAACACTTACTATGTGCTAGATGCTGAAAAGCATACAAAGAAACGTAAAATATGGACTCTCCCTTCAAGGAAACAAAGTGATGGACATTGCTGTCATTTGGACATATCAGTTGTTGGATTTGGTATCATAAGTCAGAAAAATTGAAAGCTGTGTCCTCTCGTGTTCCAGAAGTTTGATTTGCAGGCCCCAGCACTAGCACTGGAGTCACAGATCAGGCACCTCCTGGCTCTTGGTGCCTCCTCCCTGTCCTCATGGCCCAAGATGGCTGCTGGAACCTGGGCCATTGCAAGGAAGTTCCAGCCAAGGGAGAGGAGGCAGGTGATCAGAAGAGAAGCTCCCTCCCTAGGGAGCATTGACTCCCAGAAGACGCATGCGCTACCTCTGCTCATCCCTCTTGTCCAGATTGAGTGAGGGGGCCCCACCTAGCTCAAGGGAGGCAGGGGTGCAGTCTTCACTCCGGACGGCGGGGCTCACATTCGGGATTTCCACTGGAAGAAGGGAGAAGAGGTTCTGGGGCATAACCATCTGGAAGCAGCATGTAGTGCGCTACAGTAAGCAGAAAGGGAACACCGAGGTTTTGGAGGGCGGCTGACATCAGGGAGAAACGGGGCTTTTTTCCAGGTCCCTGGACACATGTCTAACGTAGACCATGTGGCCTGTGCGCTCCAGTTCCAAAGATACTCAGGATCTCAGTGTTGAAAGGCCCTCCAAGGCCATTTGTTCCTACACCTCCTGTTTGAACAGACCCATCGATGGGTGCTTGTTACCTTCCCAGGCAGTTTTTTTGGACATAGACCATTCTTTAGCTCGGACTCCAACCTGCTTGCAACTTCTACCCAGTGACAATTAAACGCAGCAGCCCTGAACTGAGTACCTGCTCTGGGAGTGCATGGAGAGGGGCGGGAGGGAGTGTTGACTGAGGAGAGATTCCAGTCCTGGCACTGTTCTAAATCAACTCGCAGCGGGATGACGACAAATGGCAAACAAAAGGGTCAACACAATCTGCAAGGTGTATGCAGAGTCATGCTGGACCTTGAGGGACAAGTGTGCCACGTGGTGAGTGGGGCAGGTGCCCCAAGAAGGGAGAAGGGACAGCAGGTGGGCACGGGCAGAGTGGCAGGCTGGAGCCAACAGGAGGAGCGGCCGAGGGACTGGGACTTGATCCCCAGGGTCACTGGTCTGAGCACCTTCAGCAATAGAATGTGCTCCCCAGCCCCCCGTAGGGCAGCTGTCTGGTGGGGTCCCCACCCCTGCCAGGCCTCCTGTGCATCGTGGTCCACTCCCACCCTCCCACTCCCCAGGCCCCGCAGGGGACACGGGACATACAGTGCTGCATGCAGTGGGAGTCCCCAAGCTTCCCCGAGTGAGGCTGCCCTTTGTCCTGTCAGACCCAACAGCTCCCCAGGCTTTCCTGCCACAAAGGCCCAGGGGGTGGGGACAGGACATCCCCAATATCACTGCAGAGAGGAGACCCCTGGGCATTGGGGAGCTGGGGCAGCATCCAGAGCCAGCAGCAGGGCGGGTGGCGTGCCCGCACCCTGCAGCTTTTTCCATATTTACCCCTGAACTTTCCTTCAAACAATTAAGAGGAAATACTCTCAACCCCAGCTGGCCAGGATACACGTGTCTGCAGTCTTTTTCCAGCGAGGGAAGGAAACCCAGCCCGCGCCATCCAGGAAGCAATAATCCACATCACCGTTCCAGGGCTGCTTCATCCTTCAGGGGGTACAGAGGGTCCCAGCAGGTCCCAGTGGGTCCCAGCACCAGCAAACAAGCTCCAGGAGGCCTGCACCCAGGCCTCCCTCACCCACACCTCTGGGTGGGGCCCAGCTCCCTCTCCCCAGGACCCTCTTCTCCAGCCCCAACCAGCCACACAGGATCTTTCTTTCCACTAGCCCTGAGGGCCCCAGGAGGGCTCAAAATGCCCCAGGAGCCTGGAATACATCACCCAGGAGGCTCCTTATTCCAAGGGGGTGTGGGCAGAGCAGAAACCTCCACTGGGCTCCAGCTCAACAAACTGAGTGGCTCTGACTAGGTTGCTGGATGTGTTGTTTGCTAGGGCCCTGGTCACAAAGCACCACAAACTGGGTGGCTTAAATGACAGAAATTTATTGTCTCACGGTTCTGGAGGCCAGAGGTCAAGATGTCAGCAGGGCTGGTTCCTTCGGGGCATCTGCTCCAGGCCCCGCTCAACTTCTGGTGTCTGCTGCCCATCTGTGGTGTTCTTCGACTTGCAGATGCATCACCTGACCTCTGCCTTCACGTTCACATGGCGTTCTCCCTGCGTGCGTGTCTGTGCTAAATTTCCCCTTTTTATAAGGACACCCATTGCATTGGATTGGGGCCCACCTACTGACCTTGTTTTAATTTATTACCTCTGCAAAGACCCTACTTCCAAACAAGGCCACATTTGGAGGTACTGGGGTTTAGGTCTGCAACATGGGTATTTGGTGGGGGATCATAATTCAGCCCCTAACACCAGATTAACATCAGGACCCCCAAGCACATGTGGGGGGTCCCATGCTACAGTTGAGACACACTTAAAACAAAAAAAGTTTGTTGTTTATCTCAAATTCAGATTTAACTAGGCATCTGTACTTTTTAATTTTTTTAATTGGCAGCCCTACTTTAAAACCTGTGAAAACTCAAATATTCCCAACAGAAAAATGAGGATGATTCTTTGCTGTACGAAAAGATGAATCATAAGATGTCCTTAAATAGCAAGTTCTTCTAGAGGCATCATAGCAATCAAAGTAAGGACTAATGTCTGTATAGACAGAGGCCGAAGGCTGGAGTCAGTTCTAAATACAGGACTGAAACGGTGAGGGTCAGCTTGAAGAGAAGAGCAAACACCGGGACTTCCCTTCTCGATGTGGGCTCAGGGATGTGTCGGGATGAGCCAGGGGTGAGCAAAAGGATCCCAGTGGGACAGAACACCTCTGAGTCTGGTCCCAGTGTTTCTTTGATGAAGGACAATCCTAGCAAGTCTTCCCACCCCCAGCCTCAGTTTCCTCATCTTCAGTTAGGGTCTCTTGCCTGCCCCTCCTCACGGTCTTGCTGTGCTCACTGAAGACCCCTCTTCATCACCCCACTGCATGAGGTGGGGCGCAGCTTCCAGGGCCTGCATGTGAGAGCTGGGACATTTGATATTCTGGAGTTAGAGCAACGGGGAGAACCACAGAACCCACAGCAAGGCGACAGGGAGAGACCTCGGGGTGTGGAGGAGCAGGTGAGTGCAGTGAGAGGTGCTGGGGGCAGGTGGGGCATCCACCTCTCTCTTTAGGACAGAAGCCGCGAGCCTGGACCCCAGGACGCGAGGCTGGCATGCCCAGGGCCTGCTCCAGCCAGAGCGAGAGAAGGGACCGGCCACACCTGCCAGGCCTGCCCGGGCTTCACACACATCCCGCGGCTGCACAGTCCTGACGACAGCTGGTCCGCCAGGCCCTGCCGGCGTCGGGAGCTTTGTCTGCTGAGAGAGTCTGAGGAAACGTGAAAACCACACCCACAACAACTCTGTTCGGTACTCCTGAAATCCAGACTTTCTACTGTGGCGAGCATCGCACTGGGGTAATGGCAGGAAAGCTACTGACACAGATAGGGTCAGATGCGCTTAAAATGCACCCCGAGCTGTTTCGTGTCAGGGAGCTGCGCTCACCACAGCTGGGGTGACACTGCACCGGTGTCTGTCTCATGGGCATTGTGCAGCACGACTCAGCAGCAATTAGACCAGGGGCAATCAGCAGGGCCAAGAGGAGCTTACAGGAGAACAGTCCTGGCCCCTGTGCCTGGTGCCAGCTCTGCCTCCGCCCCGTCCTGCTAGTGACTTGGGCTGAACGGGGAGACAGAGCTGGCGTCCGCTCCTCCAGCAGCAGAGGTCCCGTGGCCCCTGTGTGCTGGCTGAGCACACATGCCAGGCCTGCTGGCTCAGATCTGCCCTCTGACTCGCAGCTCACTGCCTGTCACTTCCCAGCTGCTGCACATCTGATGCATTTATCCCCAGAATAGCCCAAACGCAAGCAGTGACAATGAAGGTCAAAAGCCGTGGAACCAACTCCAGCTGGCAAACACCCATTAGATGAGGAATTGGGATGTTGGTATAATCTGAGGAACCTGATGAATAGTTTGGATGTGACTCGGGTGGGTAAGCCTACCATATCCTTCAAACGTGTCACACGGCGTGGGCTACTGTTATTTCTACCCATACCCACCGCGTCCCCGGGTGAGGAAGCTGCATCCTCACAGATCCATCCTGCAGTACAGGCCGATCTCCTGCCCCTAGAGGTGATGGGCACAGGTGGGCGCAGGAGGCATTCGGGAGGGGCTGACCCTGGCGGGCAAGAGGCAGCATGGCACGCAGGGCGGGGCTGTGGGTGTTCCTGAGGGGACTGAGGATGGGACCCTGATGCATGAGCACCTGGGTGGGAAGGGACTGTCTTCAGGGAGGTTGGGTCGGGGCGTCCCTTCGTCACCTGGCCTCGGCAACCACCAGCCAGGCCCATGGACTCGGGGCTAATGGGCTTCTCTCAAGCCATGGAGAAAAGACTGAGGAAGCCCAGCCCAACAATGGGGGTCTCTAGGGTCTTCTAGAATGTCCCCTTGGGAATGGAAGGAAGGGGGACCTCTAAGAGACTGGTTTTATTATGTTTTTGTTTCAAGTTTCATATTTGGTGCTACAATGAAGGCCTTATGTTATTCAAACACATGACGACCAACTTCGAGTAAGCAGTATAAGGAATCAGAACTCCCGACTAACAGAAATTTGACACCTGTGCCTAGTTCTTAGGAGAAAATGGCCTTGGACAACTAAGAAAGTTCATGTCTAATAGGGCAGCCTCCAGTAGTCCAAGCAGCAAGTCTCTGCAGAAGGTGCCCCAGCTCCCCAATTCTTCGGGGATCCCCTACACTGGGCTCACATTGGGGAAGGGCCTCCTGCAGCCAGGCCCTGGGCCAGGGGTCCCACTGGGGATTCGCTGCTGCATGAGCAGGCCCTGGACTTGAGGGCTCAGCTTCCTCCCCATCAGGGAGACCAAGGAGCACAGAGACCCCTGGCACAGTCCTCTGTGAACACAAGAGGACAGTTCCAGGCCTGGAGAGAGGTGGCTGTCCTCGGAGTCCACCTAAAGTTTCATCCAATGATACTCAAGGTTCAGAGGGAGAACCTGGGCACTGGCCACACCTGGTCCATTTCTGCTCCCAGACAGGACTTACCACAGCAAGCAAAGGAGCTCACGACTTTTTAGATTTTGCTGGAACGGGAAAGGGCCACATCCACCTCGCCTGCTGGTGTTCTGCTGCAGTAAGGACGCCCCACACGGAACCTCACTGTCACGTGGCTGGATGGAGCCTGCAGCTGGTATGGTGCAGCAAGGCATTGTCCTTGTTGTCAATGCTACAAGAGTGCCAGCTTCACGTTACACTTTTTAGTGTGGCTGCAGGCAAAGCTGCCGTCACAAGAAGAGAGAAAATTAGTGGCCTGAAGAAAGAGCATTTTATTCCCCCCCCCTCTCTCTCCCCTCTCTCTCTCTCTCTCCTCTCTCTCTCTCTCTCTCTCTCTCTCTCTCTCTCTCTCTCTCTCTCTCTCTCTCTCTCGTAATGGTCTGTAAGGAACCAGTCTGAGCTGGTTGGGTGGCTCGGCTCCAAGAAGTCACTTAGGGACCCAGATTCCTTCCATCCTGTGGTTCTGCCACATCCTACGGAGATGTCCTCATCTGCATGGCCAGTGCTGGGTCATAACCACATTAATGGGCCGTTCTCAGGAGGGGGAGAGAGGGAGGGCAGGCTAGCGATTTCCCTTCTGGTTACACCGATTCCACCACATTCCACTGGCGGGGACTTGTCACACCTGACTCCTGGGGGGCTCCAGGATGCAGCCTTGGGCTACGTTGTGTGCCCAACTAAAATGAGGAGTGCTCCATTGCTCGGTGGAATAAGGAGAGAGAGGGCTCTGGGTGGCAGCGTGCGGTGCAGTCGAACGTAGTGGACCCACGTCCAGCCTGCTCACCAGTGGCTCTGACCCCAGCTCCAGCAACCTGGCCAAGTAGCCCTGGGGTTCCCCACCATCTGCCCCGAGGGTCGCTGTGGGGTTCCACGTGTGGGAAAGCACTGGCACGGTGCCGGGAACATTCTAGGTGCTCCACAGAGATGGGACTTGTTATCACGCCTGCTATTCATCCTCACAGCCTCCCAAATGGTCTGCTCAGTCCGATCGAATTAATATTTACTGAGTGAACATTAAATGCATGAACACACAGGTGCCCAGAATCGGAGGACCATCTGCCAGCCTGAAACAGAGCTGGAAAGTCAACTCCATGGCCGCAGCAAGGTTGTCTGTGGTCAGGCAGTTTACAGGTGCTTTTATACACATTATCTCATCACCCCATATCATCTTCTCTATGGAGGTGCAGAAACAGAAGCTCCACAAGGTTGTGTGACCTGCCCCGTGTCACAGAGCTGACATTTGACTCCACGTCCAGTGCCCTTTCCCCTCCACCACTGCTGCCTCCCTGTGGGCTCACCTGTACCTGAAGGTCCCTCCAGATACTGCTTTGCAGAGATCAGCCATTAGAGGCCTGATGGAGTTTGGATGTGCTGTCCCCTCCAAAACCCATGTGGAAATTTGATCTCCAATATGGCAGTGCTGGAAACTGATTGAGTCATGGGGGTGGATCCCTCATGAATGGATTAATGCTCTCCCTGGGGCAGGGGGGTTAGTGAGTGAGTTCTCGCTCTAGTAGTTCCTGCGAGAGCTGATTGTTTAAAGGACGCTGGCATCTTCTCTCTCTCTTGCTTCCTCTCTCCATGTGATCTGCTTGTACCTGCTGGCTGCTGCCACTTTCCCCCATGAGTAGAAGCAGCCTGAGGCCTGTGCCAGATGCAGCTGTCCCAGAATCATAAGCCAAATAAACCTCTGTTCTTTATAAATCACCCAGTCTCAGGTATTTCTGTTATGGCAACACAAAATGGACTAAAACAAGGCCCGAGATGTAAGAGATCCTGGGTGGAGATCTCCTCACTGCTCTTGCCTCTGACTGCATCTCCCTCCCGTCTCCTGAGACCCATGGTTAACTCAGATGCCCCTTCCCTGGCACACGGAGGGCTGAGGTAGAGCCCCCCCAGCCTGCCCTACATACACTTAAATTTCTGCTCCCAGA
Organism: Cynocephalus volans; assembly: GCF_027409185.1. Lineage (NCBI taxonomy): Eukaryota > Metazoa > Chordata > Mammalia > Dermoptera > Cynocephalidae > Cynocephalus > Cynocephalus volans. Next base: position 10,660,842 of record NC_084473.1, read on the forward strand.
TATGTGTGCATAGACAGATAAAATCAAATAGCAGAATAAGACTTACTATCCAGAATATGTAAAGAAGGTCAACAACTCAACACTGACAACAAGAACAATCCAGTTAATAAACGAGCAAAGGGCTTGAACAGACATTTCTCCAAAGATGCTGCACGAACGGTTGATGGGCTGCTGGAAAGACGCTCAGAAGCCCCATGCAATAGGGAAATGCAGATCAAAACCACAGGGAGATACAACTGCACACCCACTAAGCTGGCTATTGTCAAAAAATGATAACAGTAATAATAAATTAACACAGAAAATAAAATAAGCAAGGAAGTAGAGAAGATCGGAACCCTTGTACACTGCTGGTGGGAATGGAAAATGGTGCAGTCGCTGGGGAAGACAGGTTGGGGGTCCCTCAAAAAGTTAGACATAGAGTTGCCGCATGACCCAGCAATTTCACTGCTGGGTATAGATCCAAAAGAAGTGACAACCGGGACTCCAACACATGTGGCACACCCATGTTCATAGCAGCATTACTCACAATAGCTAAAAGGTGGAAGCAACCCAAGCGTCCATCAACAGATGACTGGATAAACAAAACGTGGTCTGTACACACAGTGGAATATTGTTCAGCCATAAAAAGAAGTGAATCTCTAATACATGCTACCACATAGATGAACCTCGAAAGCACTGTGTCGGGTGAAATAAGCCAGGCACGAAAGCACAAATATTGTAGGATTCCACTTATACCAGGTACCTAGAGCAGGCAAACTGGTAGAAACAGAAAGCAGACTAGAGGGGACAGGGGCTGGGGGGGGGAGTTAAGTGACAGGTACCATTTCATCTGGGGAAGATGAAGAGCTCTGGAGGTGACAGTGGTGATGGCTGCACAACAACATGTGTATACTTAATGCCACCAAATCGTACACTTAAAAATAGCTAAAATAGCAGAGTAATTCTCCCCATGAAAGGACAGGCCATTTCACCTGTCTGATGAATGGCCTGAAAAAGTGAACTAACAGCCTAACTGAGAAGTTAAGCTATGCCCCAGTGAACAGTGTGAAGCCTGCTGAGCACTTGGGCCAGCACCTGGGCCCGGGCCAGGGTCCGGGGTCGCCATGACACCCTGTGCACCACAGCTGCCACTCCCTCAGGTGCTGGCTTCCCACGTGGAAACCCCATAAGCATCAGGGAGGCAAATTCAAGTTGAGTCATCTGCAGGATGTGCGAACCCAGCCAGGACCTCCAAACTTGGCAGCCTCAGAGGAAATGATTTTATTTTTTTTAAGACTCTCCTGTAACCTAGACACTCAGCTGGGACTCTGCTTGCTATTTCAAGACTTTCCCAAACAGTTGTGTTTGCAAGGACTTTCATAAACACACGTTCAGGGGAAGGAACAGGGCTTCTCCAGGCCTGCTGGTCCAATTCCCTTGGCTCCCTGTGCTCCTCAAGTGTTTTAACAGGAAAACAGAGCAGAGGACAACAGACGGCCAGGAAGCGGCGTGGCTCTCAGAAGCTGCCTCTGACTGTGGCCTCTGCCGGTGCAAAGCAGCACAGCAGCGCAGAGTGCACAGGGAGCCAGACCCGTGCGGTGCTCCGCTGGCCCCGATGGACACAGTTGGGGGACATTGCTTGCACTCACGTGGGCGTCAGGCCTCGACAGTTCTCTTCTGTCGTGACCTGGAAATAAATGTATCACTCAATCCTGACAGCACGCATTCGCTGGACATGTGAGGAGCCCCCCAAGGGGCTGGCAGAGGGCCCTGAGGTCTGAAGCCAGAGCAGTCAGGCCTCCACCCAGTAGTGTGTCGCTGCCTGTTTTCCTCTTGTCCCCTCCCTCATGGCATCTCCAAGACCACAGATGACACTTACCTGACCAGGGCCCTGAGAGGGAAGGTTGAGGACTGTGTCTGGATGGGACATGGGATTGCTCTCCCCTGAAGTATCTGACTCGTTCCCTTCAAGCCCTGCATGGCAGGAGGGCCAGCTCGCCCCAGAGGTCGCCACGGCCTCGGCCCTCCCCACCGGGTCCCTGAGCGTGAGCACTCGGGGAATCCAAGCCTGAAAAGCCCAGGGGAGCACTCAGCCTCACCCGTGGGCTTCCTCCACTTGAGTCAACCAGCCATTCACCATCCTGCCTTATCTCGTGTCTTTTTTTTTTTTTTTTTTTTTTTTGGTGGACTTAATTTTTCCAACAGTTCTAGATTTATAGAAAAATAGACAAGATAGTACAGGGAGTCCCATACACCCCACACCCAGTTTCTCCCAATACTGACATCATACATGAGTAGGGTACATTTGTTATAATTAATGAACCGACACATATATTATTACTAAGTCTGCAGCTTATTCAAATTTCCTTAGTTTTTACCTAAAGCCCTTTTTCTGTTCCAAGATCCCCTACAGGAGACCACGTCCCATTTAGCTGTCATGTCTCCTTAGGCTCCTCTTGGCTGTGACAGTTTCTTGCAGTTTTTTGTCTCCATTTTCAGTCTGGGAGCTCCTTAGGGGCAAAAGGGAAGTCCCACCACACCCCCCAAGTCCCCTCTTGGGGCCTAAAATAACACTGCCCATCCCAGGTGCTCCAGAGATGCTGAAGGGGTTGAGTCAAGGCATCAGCCCTTAGGCTCGTTTCTCTGAGCAAATGTCAAAACATCAGCCAATAGACCGTGTAAGATCAAGCCATTAAATAGGTTATCTCTGGAGACACAGGGTTCTGGAGGAATCTTGTTATTTTGGTTACATTTCTGTAATGCATAAGTCTTTTAAAATAATCGGCATGAGCCAGCCCCTTCCCCCCCACAATCAGCATGTATTTCTCTTCTAATTAGAAAATCAAATCAAATCAAACTGTGAGCTGGGGCCTGACAGTTTCATGGATGTTACCCATTGGGTTCTCTCAGCACTGGAGGTGGACGTACAGTCACCTTTTGACACATGAAGAGGCTGGTGCCCAGTAACATGAAGTGACCTAAGATGACTCAGTATGTTCAGGATGGGCCCTGAGTGTGGGTTTCCTGGCTCCCCTTGTCCAGGCCCACTCACGGTTGGGTTCCTGAGGACGCCATTTGGTTTAAATGCAATCCAACACGTGTGCAAGTGGCCCCCAGCCTCCCCTAAGGCCACACCTGTGAAAAGAGTTGCTGTTGGAAGAAGCACTGGGAGCCCTCGTGCCAGCAAATGAGTCGCCACCTCTCAGCTCAGCTGTGGGTCTGGGGCTGCCATGGCTTCCAATTTCTTAAGAGATACTGGAAATACCCCAATTTTCAAATGTTGGCAACTAATTCAATTAAACAAAAAACAGTCAGTGAGCCAAACCACACAGGTCTGTGGCTGGCTTTGTCCAGTGTGACCTCCCTGCTGGAGGACAGAAAGAGGACAGCTGCTGTGTCCATCTAGTTGAGCCACAAGGAGGAGCCTGGGGGAGACCTGGGAGACCATAAGCAGGTCAACTCAGCACATGCCGACCAGCGGAGTTTAGGAACCTCAAGAGCTTCCTGTGGATTACAGGTAGGCTGAGAAGCTGATTTCCAGATCTTCCCAGAACATTCCACATACACGGTGACTCCCACCTCCTGACACAGATTTTAGGACAGCTACTGTTCAAGCTTCAAGAGGAAGACCCATGGCCTAAAATAAAAGGAGCAAAACTCTAATGATGCCATCCCAGGTGGTCTCATGAGCAGCAGAGGGTGATATGTGAGGCGTGAGCCCGTGCGGCAGCCCCGGTGTCCACCTCCGGGAACCTACTGAAAAGGATCTGCAGAAATATGCCAAGACAAGTCATCAGTCAGGGCCTAACCTCAAAGTGCAGCACAAAGTTAGGAAACTGGCATCGAAAAGGTAAAACCCCGATGGTGGGGGAGGAGGGAAAAGTGCTGCATTTGTCACGCATGGAGCAAAACAGCATGGAACTGAGCCCGTTTCTGGGAAGGGGAGGTTTGGCGCTGGTCAGTGACAGCAAAAAGCAGGACCCTGACTTCTCTGCCTCCTGCTTGCTCCTGAGGAGCCGGCGGTGGGGAATAAGAAGAGGCAGGCGCGGGCTCCTGGGCCCCGTCGGGAGGCGGGCGGTGCCTGCCAGGGCGCTGGTGTGTCCAAGGCTCTGTCGCATCCTGGAGTTCCTGATGCCCCCCCCCCCACCTGCTCCTGCTCCTGACTCCATGGACCTCACTGGGGACCCAGGGCAGAGGGAAGGTCCTCCGTCAATGGATGGAGGAACCTGGGAGGCGTGAGCTGGTGGGTGGCTCCTTGGCGGCTCATTCCAGCACTTTCCCTGAAGTATCTGAGCACCTGTTGTCCTCCCGGCCCCTCTGTGGAGCAGGCAAGTCAAAATGCTCATGCTTAGGGCCGGCCCGTGGCTCACTTGGGAGAGTGTGGTGCTGATAACACCAAGGCCGCAGGTTCGGATCCCTATATAGGGATGGCCAGCCCATGGCTCACTTGGGAGAGTGTGGTGCTGATAACACCAAGGTCGCTGGTTCGGATCCCTGTATAGGGATGGCTGGCCTGTGGCTCACTTGGGAGAGCGTGGTGCTGACAACACCAAGCCTAGGGTTAAGATCCCCTTACCAGTCATCTTTAAAAAAAAAAATGCTTATGTTTGCTACAACTCTCTTCCAGCCATGCTGGGGGGTCTTGGTGTTAATTTACATCCTCCAAGGCCCTCCAGGCTGCAAGTCCCCACATAGGACCCTCCCCATCCCGGGCATGAGTCCTCAGTGATTCCCTTTCTCCCAGCAGGACTCCAAGTGCTGGATCATCTGTGTCCCCCGACCCCACCTGTGACGTGTACTCCACCGACAGGCTGTGCCCCATCTCCAGTTCCTGGGACCAATCCTGACCCAAGACGAAAGGCACCTAGGCAGTTCCTGCCCTGTGTTCTGAACTCATTGCACATCACCTTTCTGTCTAATCTGCCCCATCCCATGCCCTAGGTTTGATAACTGGATGTCAGTCTTGATGCTCTGGTAACTAGAGTGGGCCATCTTCTCGTCAGTTCTCCTGCTGAGGTGGAAGTCACGGCTTGAACACGCCTGCAACGCAAACTCCATTCACCCGTAATTCTGTACTTGCCATGACAAGGTGACACAAGACCCTGCCTAGAGCAGCTCAGTGTAAGTGATAAGCTCTGGGATGGTAAAGCTTCCCCTCTCTGGCCACCTGAGCACATTGCTGAGAGTCCATTCTCCCAAAAGAATGGTCACTGGGGGCAGGATCAGCTCCTTATTGCTTGAAGAAATTATTGCCTGCCTGTTACATGTAAGACACTGCATTTGGTGCTTTCACATACCTGATCTCTTATTTATCTATCACTGAGCATCTACAGTGTGCCAGGCATGTCCCCAGCCCCTGGCGGTTCTGACAGACACGTGGCTGTAGGAAGAATAAGGACTGGATGCAACTTGTTCTCCTCATGAGGACCTGGGAGGTAGGATGATTAGTCTTATGTTTTAGATCAGAAATTAAAGCTCAGAAGATAAATTAAGCCTAAGGTCACACAGCTGAGAAGTGCAGAAGCGCTTTATATCAGGAGTTGGCAAACTCCACAGGGCTAGAGATTAGAGATTTTAGGCTTTGTGGGCCGTGTCTGTTGCAACTATGGAGCTCTGAGGTTGCAATGCAAAAGCATCCATAGACAATACATAAGTAAGTGAGTGTGGCAGTGTTCCAATAAAACTAGTTACAAAAACAGGTGCCAGCTAAATCCAACATGACTGGTATCCTTATAAGAGGAAAATTTAGAGACACAGATGCACAGGGAGAACTCCATGTGAAAACAGAGGCAGAGATTGGAGTGATGCATATACAAGCCAAGGAACTCCAGGGATGGTCAGCAACACCAGAAGCTGGAAGAGACGCTGTAGAATCCTCTCCTAGAGCCTTCGGAGAGAGAATGGCCCTGCCAGCACCTCAGTTTCAGACATCTGGCCCCAGAACTGTGAGTCAATAAAATTCTGTTCCTATAAGCCACCCAGTTTATGTACTTTGTTATGGAGGCCACAGGAAACGAGTAAAGCCACATCCATTCATTCAGTTCAGAAATGCTTACTGAGCACATACGATGTACCAGGCACTTCTAAAGACTCTGGCAATACAGAAATAAACAAGATAAACAGGATCCTTGCTCTTAATGGAGTTTCTATTCCAGTACAGGAAGACAGACGTAAGTAAATAAACAAACAAAAACTTCTGATAATAGGGAGAGCTATGAAATAAAAACAGTGGAGTGATTGGATCGTGTGTTGGTTCCCTAGGCTGCCATAACGAAATACCACAAATTGGGTGGCTGGATTTGGCCCATTGGCCACAGTCGGCCCTCCCGCTCTATGCAACACTGTCTCACCTCGGTGGCATAAGGACAGGCCTCCGCTGCCTTCCCCATTTTGTAGATGGAAACTGAGGCAGAAGGTGGAGTGACTGGTTCCTGAACAAGCTGAGGGCTCGGACCCAGGCACTTCTCTCCAGAGTTCTTTCTGGGTCAGAACTGGCTTGGCACAGCCCCATGGACCTGCAGGACCTGACTTCAGACAGGAAGGAAATCTGCAGACGCTCTGCAGGAGGGGCCGGGGACTCCAGGCAGGGCTGGTCCCTAGGTCTGCCATCTGGCCAAGAGCCTCTAGCCCACAGCTATCTAACCCCCCAGCTGCTCTGGCTGTCTCCTCAGCTGCCCGCCAAGGGACAGGATGCATCCAGCCAAGTCTGCGCATCTAGGAGATGCCTCACATTGCCCCACATGGGGGGAGGCAGGGGCCCCTGAGCCGGGCTCGACCTCCAGCTGGGCTTCCAGGAAAACATGCAGAATCTCGTGCAGCCCACCCTCCTGGGCTCCTTGGTGACTAGGCAGGTGTGGTTCTGACATGGAGTGCCAGCCTTGCAGCCTCCAAGCCCTCTTGGGTAGAAGTGACTTCACAAGAGTTAGGATTCAAAGGAAAATAAGTCCAATTTAGTGGATTGTGGGGGAAGATAGGCACTGCCCTCCAAGTCAGAGCTAGGGAGAAAGATCCCGTCCCTCCCTAATAAAACAATGCAAGGCAAGGACCGACTCCATTGCATGAGGGAAGGATGTTGAGAAAGGGTCTGAGTGGCCAGCCTTGGAGACCCTCCTGTCCCTGGTCCCATCTGTGCTGTGGCTGGCCTGGAAGGGACCCCACAGCACAATCTTGAGCAGTGCCACTGTGGGGACATCTGAATGGAGGCGGGGCTCTCAGACCTGAGCAGGGTTCAGCTCATGTGGCCCTGCACAGAGATAGGGTCCTGTTTCCTGCACCCCTGCAAGGTGTCCCTGGATTCCTGAAGTGGGTCTGGCTCTGCCAAGAAGAAACAGAGGCAGCACAGACACTTTCCTGTTCAATCCAGAGCTACAGGGCTAGAGCAGCAGGAGGGGGCTTCGTGTCACCCTTGAGGGGCCACAGTCCCCGTTACCCCGCTAGTTAAGTCCTTGCTGCAGGCCAGAGAGTCACATAGGCCCTGGGAACACGACATGTGCCACAGCCTCACCGCAGCGCTGCCGTCCACTGTTACTTGTGGAAACTGAGGCAAGTGGGATAAGGGACTTGCCCCCCATCACGTGGCTGTTGAGCGGCAGAGCTGGGATTTATCCCTGGGGGGCTGACTGGAGCCCCCTGCTCATCCCCACAGCAAACTTGAGAAAGGGCAAGGAGCCAGCCACTGTCTCTGCTCTGGAGACAAGTCCCAGCCCCCTCCAACCTTCTAGTCCTCAGTAAGCCCTTCCCCCACCACCCAGACACATAGGGACCAGCACTCATGCTCCGGGCTGGCCCCTGTGCCTGGAGGGTGTCAGGACCACTCCCACCCCAGCATCGCCATGCCCTGCCATGATTTTCTAGGCTGGATTGTGTCCAGATGAGGGGAGGCCTCTGATCCTGTCGGTCTCTTATACACCCCCCACCCCACCCCACTGCCTGGGACAGTGCCAGGGACATACTGGTGGCTCAGAACACATTTTGTCTGTAGAATAAAAATCCGTAAAATTTAGGAGCAAACTGAAAAAAAACAGGTAAGTTCAAGTTCAATTGACTTAACATTCTGCAGTCCTCAAGCCCTGTTTAGATGTCATGTCCTAATAAAGGAAGCGGGGACTCTGGTCAGGTGGACACAGATCGGGGGCCTCAGGGCCGGCAGAGCCAGAAGCTTCCGAGCTGCGCCTGGGCCTTTCTCTTTCCCTCCAGCCCCAGCCATTGCCACTCACACCCCCGCCCGCTGGCTCCTGCCTTTACTTCCCACCTGGCACCAGCACGTCTTTCACAGCAGACGACACAATGTGCTGATCCTTCAGGAACAGAAGCCCACAGGCCACCTTGCAAAGACTCTCGGGGAGAAACAGATGCAGGAAGAGATTTTGCTGCAGGACATTCTGCAGCCTAGAAATGTCACGATGTTTTATTAAAGCCATCGAGTTGTAAGCCAGGTTCCTGTCTTGTCAGTCATTATTTCAGTGCACATCTACTTTGGGGGAAAGTCAAATACGTGACGCTCGAGAGGTTAGAATGATGATATCAGGGGGAGGAGGGATAGCACCTAAGGGTGCGGTGAGAAGCTCAAAGTTCATTCAGAGCCCAGGGTTTACTCTCATCCAGAAAACCGCAGGAAATGGCTGGATGGGGCTTTCCCACGAAGGGTCCTGGTACCATCCTGAAGGGAGGGAAGGAAGGTCCCGGGCAGACCAGCGGGCAGCGTGTGCCAGGAGAGACGAGAAGCCATGCAGACGTGTGTCCTGCTCTTCTTCTGCAGAAGCTCCTGGAACGGCTCTTCACAAGACCAGGAACGGGCCGTAGCTTTCAGAAGAGGGGTGACAACTTATATTGTAGATTTCAGCCGACGACACACAGTGCTGCAAATGGGGTCAAGTAGTGGGGAGGGGGACCCCAGGAGTCCAGCCACTCTGTTTCCATGGTAACGGAGCCTGTGACCCAAGTGGGGAGCCCACTTCACTGATACGGGGCTCAGGGCCTCACTGGGAGCAGAATGGCCACCACGGTGCCATCTCATTTCAGTTAGACGGCTGGCCTTGTGGGTGGTACCCACGAGAATAATGCTCCTGCCGTCTCATATCTATGGCTAAGCGGGGTCTGCGCTGGACCAACAATGCCAACAGCCTTGTGCCAGGAACACACTCACCACATGCCCCCAAAAGCCTCTTGGGATAGAAATAATTATGACCACTTGACAGATAAATGAAAAGAAATTAGGAAGGTTTAGTAGTGTTCCCGTTTTCAGATACCATTAAGTGGCAAACCTGGGCTTCAAACCCAGGCATGTCCCCTGAGCCATGTGGTGCCTGGGCCTCTGTGGTCGTCACAGTCCCTGGAGCCCTGAGGGTGGGAGGCCTGGTGGTGGGCAGCCTCGTTGTTGTTGGCTACAATGTTGCTATGGTTGCCATGAACCAGAATGGACTGTCACCCACACTTGGTAAAATTCGTGAAGGTCAGGCCATTCTGAAGGTCTTTCAGGTTGATCTGTTTTTAAGAGCACTCTCAGCTCTGTGACAGTGAGACCCGTTCTCGTCTTTGTCCGCTGTTGCTGCTGTCACCAGAGGGTGCCAGCCAGGAGCCAGGACAGGCCGAGCCCAAGCGTCCACCCACCCCGCCAGGCCTTCGTCTGCACCAGGCTGGCACAGCTGTCCTCCCGGGACCTGCCAGGGCTGGACGTGGCTAATTTGAGGGTTATGGGTAGAGACCCAGGCCCTATGAACAGTGTAACTAAGATTTAATAATAATAATTATAAAAGCTGAAGGAAAGCAGGGAGAGGAGGCGAGGACAGACCCCCTTCTGGTGTCAGCCATTGCACGTGTGGCCCCCAAGGACTCTCAGGCTAGGGGCAAACTGGACGGAGGCAGCCCCCAGACCTATTTTCATCCACCTCTGTCTAGTGCCTGCCCCTCCCCCCTCCTGGAAGAAAAGAGAATATGCTGGTCTTTCCTTCCCGCGGTGCTTTACTTGACTACATGAAAGGCCATGGCCCTAGTCGCTAGGCCAAACCTTCAGGGAAAATAATTATTTTCCAGCAGAATCCTCTTAAATGACTCTTCAGGGATCCCTCCTGCTCCCTCTCTGGCAAGAGGAATGCCCCCTAATGGGATAAGAGAAGCCCACAGGTCTGGAACATTCTACCATGAGCTGAGCAGCCGCCCGCCTCCGTGTCTCCTGCCTCCATGTCCCTCTGTCCTCGTCTGCGTCTCTCCCTGCCGCTGGCTCTTGCTGCTGCCTCGGTTTCTTCTCAGCTGCAAGAAGACCCGTTGGGAAAACGTCCCAGGATTCCGTGATGGCCTCAGTCACTTCTGTCCCCCGCCCCCTCCCTCCAGCTCAGCCCAAGAGCTGTGACCAGGTTGCCCAGCCCGTGGTCCCAGCCACCGAGGGACCCGGTCTCCACCGCAGCGCCCACTCCCCGGGTGCGACTGTGGGAAGAGTAAGCGCCTGCAGTTAGCCTCGCTGCCTTCACGTCTGCCGCTTACCAGCCACTTCTTTGTCCCCGCTGGAACTCGGTTTCCTCAGCCATAACCGTCTTCATAGCTGGCCTCAGGGTTCCATAAAGCAGCACCCGGCACAGACGGATTTGAGCTCGGCATCCAGCAACTTTGGCCCCAAGCTGTCTGTCCTTCGGTCCATCCTCCACGCTCCTCCAGCAACTCCTCTTTACTTTACTGTGCAAAGCCAGAATCTTCTCCTCTGTGACAATTCGTGGCATGCCCCTAAGAGCTTGCATTTTCCAGCAAGCTTATTTGAAGTGAGGGTGTAAACTCTTCATCCTCACATGTGGATCCGCAGTTCCAAGCGTTTGCCACGTGCACAGCACGCCACCACAGGGGACTCTGGACTCCCTCTTCCAGCCACAGAGACAGAGAAGGTGAGGTGGTCACGCCGCTGAGCCCCTCCTGACCTGCGGCCAAGGGCAAGTCACCCCTGTGGCCCGCTCTGGGCAGGAGCAGCACATGTGCATGCAGCGGGCACTTGGGTCGGCTCAGGACAGCAATAATCTCATGATCATAGTTCTGGAAACACAGAGACCTGCCATGCTCTGCCAGGGAGGCCCTCAGGGCTGAGAGGGGGCCAGGAGAGGATCTGCCTTCTCGCTGGAAGTTCGTGCACAGGGAACTTGTGCGAGGAGGGAAGGAAAGCCCAGCTTTGACCAGGACAGATTCTCAAAGCTGGAACACACCTTGGCCCTGCTCACCTCAAGCCCAAACCGCCCCGTTTTCCTGGTCAATTGTTAATTAAGGGTGTGTTCTCTGCCATCCTCTCTAATTTTTTCAGCCTCATCCTCCAATGTGAAATTTCCGTATTTTATCAATGGTTACTCTCGAGTCTCTTAGCTGGTCCCAAAGCTTCACTGAGGCCCTAAGACAAACCCTAGCACCTGTGAAGGGTTTGGCTGAATCCAGAGAGCTTTTCCACGTCCATGAGTTCATTGACCCATCAATTTACTACACAAGTTGGATGGAGCGAGAACCCGCTGTGTGCAGGGCCCCAGCCGGGCACAGAGCAGGGCCCTGTGGAAAGGCGGGGAAGAGACTGGTGTCCTGAATGACTGTGATGGACAGACAATATGCCAGGTGCCCTGTGGAGGAGGGATCGTGTTCCCCCATCACAGCTGAGGAAACTGAGGCTGAGAGAGGATGAGACGTCCTGTGATTTCCTGTTCTGTTTTGTTTTCACTGCCGCTGACATTCTCAAACTCAGCCTTCTAAAACTGACGGGGACGGGCAGCTCCTAACTCCCACCATGGTAGTTGGCTTAGGGATTCCCTTGTGTAAGGAATGTCCACCAACCTCCTAAGTTCCTCGCTCTGCTAAGAGGTCTCTGTAAGCACCGTCATGGTGACTGGGCAGAAATGCCTGCTGCAAATGTTTGAGAAGACCAGGTGATGCATTTGGCATCAGAGTATCCATGGGCATCAAAGAAAAGAGTCCATTAGCCACCTGGTGCTGAGACGATCCTATGGGGCCTCAATGAGACCCGTGGATCTTGGTTTGTTAACAGAGGGAGGAACATAGGAGTGGCCACACAGCTCCCGGGGGGCAGCTGGAGGGGGCTGGGCAGATGGCCCCGCAGCCTGCAGAGGGGGTGACATGAACGGAATCGACGGCATACAGAAGTCAGGGAGAACTCAGCCAGGCAGAGGCAGCTTGGTGTGGGCTTGGTGGACGTTCCTTACACAAGGGAACGCTAAAGCCAACTGCCACGGTGTAAGTCTCAGACCTCAAGTGAGGCTCTGAACCTCACCTGCAAAATGAGGGTAATGACACCAACAAGCCCTACAATGCCTCGTGCAATGACACTGTTCTCAAACGTTACATATAGCAGCTCATTTAATTCTCCTAACAACCTGGGAGGTAGATACTGTGATTACTCCCATCCTACAGATGAGGAGAATGAAGTGCAGAGAGGGAGGAACTTTGCCTTAGATTGAAGAACTAGCAAGCAGAGGAGCTCGGTGTGAACCCCAGGATCAGATGAGATACACACAGCACCTGGCACCAGGCCTGGCACATCGCTGGGGCGTGGGAAACATCCACGTGATGGTTAGTTGTGTGTGTCAACTGGACGAGGCCACATGCACAGACTGAGAAAAGCAGGTGGCCGTCCCCAGTGTGGGCGGGCCTCATCCAATCCATTGAGAGCCTGGGTAGAACAAAAGGAGAGTGAGGGAGAATTTGCTGCCTCTGCTTGGCTGTCTTCGAGCTGGGACGCTGGTCTTCTCCTGCCTGCAGCCTCTATCTGAAACATCGGCTTGAGCCTGCCAGCCTTCAGACTGGAACTCACACCACCAGCTCTCCTGGGTCTCCAGCTGCAGATCTGAGAACTTTCTCAGCCTCCATAATTGAGCGAGCCAATTCCTTATAATAAAGTTCTTTCCATCCACGTGTATCCTATTGGTTCTGTTTCTCTGGAGAACCCTAGTACAATCGGCCTTGTGATACTAGGACTATGCTTCCATCCTCTGCAGCCTGCAGAGTGCCAGGCACTGTGTATTTATTAATTTGACATATATTGGGCTGACCAGTTAGCTGGGTTGTTTACAGCGTGGCATTATAACACCAAGGTCAAGGGTTCAGAACCCTGTACCGGCCAGCCACTAAAAAACAAATAAACAAACATGTATTAAGTGCTCACTCGGTGCTCAGGAGAAATAACACAGTCCTTGCCACGGCGGGGTACTGGAGGCAGAGTTAGTAGTCAGTAGCAACAGCTGGCTGTCGCTGCATGGCTACTGGTAAGTACCTGTGTGGCTCTCAATTATGACAGAAACCTGCAAGATAAAATTTACATATTGTGAGATTTGTGGCCATGCCTTTTACACGTGTTTTTCAAACAAACTTGTCATTGTGGAAATCCTCTTAAAACAAGATGCGACCTGGCTTAAAGAACCTGAGAGCTAATTACAATAGTGCTTTGTATTTAGTTACACCTTTCTTCTGAGGAGTTTAATAGACCTCACTCATTAAGCTCCACAACATCCTCTGAAGTCTTTAGGGGACAGATACTATTAAACCCATTTTACAGATATAGACACCAAGGCACAGACGGGTTAAGTGACGTGGCCACTAACTGGCAGCTTCGCCATGAGCAAGTCCAGGCCAAACCCAGGTCTCCTCCTGTTTCCTTCTGTTGTCTTTACTAATCAGACTATCCTGGGTTTTGAAAGCCCTTCATCATTAAAGGCTTATGAGTTTCCCACAGTTTGGTCTGGGATCCCAGATTCTGCCGCCATTCGTGTGCACAAAAGGCTTGGCCTTCTGCAGAGGCAGCAGCGAGCAGAGGGAGGCGGTGGCTGGCTGTTGGAGGTACAGCCGGTGGGAAGATCTGCACCCACGCTGGCCGCCACGAGCTAAGACCAGAGCCCCAAGGCTCACTCTGACATTCAGGGGCAATGCAGCCCTCAGAGACACACAGCTGACACTAAGCCATGCCTGCCCCGATTATAAGAGAATCTGGCCAACAACATCTTCCTTGAGCAGCCAGGCAAAACCCACCTTGGGCCTTGGTACCAGCACATTGGTTCTCAGGTGGGGCCCCAGACAGCAGCAGCAGCATCTGTGATGTTAGAAATGCACATTTTCTATGCCCTGTTGTAGCCTGGAGGAGGCTGCATGCGCTTCGAGAACAGAGCTCTAGAAATGCACATTTTCTGACCCCACATCAGACCCACTGAACTAGAAACTCAGTTTTACAAGCCTTTGGAGGCTTCCAATGCGTGCTCTAGCATCTCAGCCTAGAACGTTCCTCCCTGATATCCTGGCCAGCTCCCTTCCCTCTTTCCAGTCTTTTCTCAAATCTCATCTTCTCCGTGAGGCCTAGCCTGCCTCCGGCTGGTTGACCCTGTCCAGCCCGCCCACCGCTCCTTCTTACCCTGCATGGCACTCAGCCTGTGTCAGGTTTGCCACGTGTTGTCCGTCCTCTGTGGGAAGACATCAGCTCCACGAGAACAGGCCCTTTGCTGAGTCTCTTGCACAGAGTGGTCAATACACAGTGGTTGAACGGACCACGGCTTTTGACTGTCACTAGAAGAGCAATGAGGAGGAGGAACATTTGGGTGGGTGGGATGGAGTGGAGGAGTCTTCCAGCATGTGGAACCGAGGTGCATGGGCTGCACAGGCCAAAGTGCAGAGGTGGTTTGATAGGAGGCTAGTAGGTGCTCTGCAGCACCGAGGAGTGGTGATCCGTAGTAAGGAAGAGGAATGAAAGGCTGAAAGAAGAAATCCTGAGCATGTCAACCCGTGTGGTGAGAAGAGCCGCGGGAGACGGGAAGGCAATGCAGGCAGTGGTGACGGCTACGAAGGAGGCGAGCAGCGCTGGAGGAGAGACTGACCCGAGATTTGGCAAGATCCAGAGATGAGCTTCCTTCCCTGAGAGCGAGAATGGAAGGAACAGAGGGCACTGAGGTGGGTTCCCATAGGGAAAGGGGTGACTGAGCAGGAGGCAAAGCAGACAGGGCGTGGCCGGGAGGAGGAGGAGGGTGGGGAGGGAGGCTGCACCTCCCCAAATGTCAACTCCCAACTAGAGCATCTGAAGTGGGAGCGAAGGGCTCTCCCCGTGGTTCACTCAGCCAGGATTTATGGGAGTGGCTGTCAACAGGGGTGCGTGAGCAGAAGCTGGACGGCAAAGCGGAAAGGAACGCCAGAGGGAAACTCAACAGGCAGGCGCCTCGGCTGGCCCAACCTGAAGATCCCTTCAAATCCTGAGAGTCTAGGATTCATGTCTTTGTCCTGTATCTGAGAGAAACCCAAGGCTACAAGAGAAATAGTTGGCCTCCCTCCCACTCAATGACTTTGAAGTTCCATCTGGGTTTACAAAATAGTCACAGACAGGGTCTGGAACCAACAACAGTCAGAGAATAACTTCCTCCTGCCTTAAGATGTGCGTATGGGAACTCTCACTAGGCAGGAAGCTTGCTGAGCACAGGGGGGTTTCCACCCACCTGGAGGGGAGGTGAGCACCAGGATGCCACCCGAAACTGGTGGCTGTGTCCTTCCTGAAACTCCTGCTTTAGGCCATAGGCCATAAGCCACAGCATCTTCTAAGAGAAGGGCATAACATTTTCTTATAAATTTCCCTCCACCAAGTGTGTGTTCAGGATGAACATTCGATGTAGTAGGCAGCACACAAGTCCCCAAAATATGAACTGTCAGGGTTTTTTATTGTGCTAATTAATTTTGGAAATTTTACGTGTGAATAAAAAATTAATTTTAATCATAAAAATTATTAGGGCTGGAATTTCCACCCAGTGTTCAAAGAGCTGTGTACTGCCCTAAATCAAGCTACTACAGGTGCCTAGATATAAGGAAATTCCGAATGTAAGGCAATTCCA
Source organism: Cynocephalus volans (assembly GCF_027409185.1). Classification (NCBI taxonomy): domain Eukaryota; kingdom Metazoa; phylum Chordata; class Mammalia; order Dermoptera; family Cynocephalidae; genus Cynocephalus; species Cynocephalus volans. The sequence goes on from NC_084473.1 coordinate 10,676,654, forward strand.
TATTTTTTCAAGGAGAAGAAATAATTTATGCTTATATATATAAACTTTTTAGGAACATCAAAGAAATAATCAAATATTTACTTACAATATTTATTTATACATACACTTTAAAAATCACTTATTCTAATACCTTGCTAACACCAAGGTCAAGGATTGGGATCCCTGAACCAGCCAACTGCAAAAATAAATAAATCTCCCCACCCCCGCAAAAAAGAAAAATCCTTGCTGTCTTATTCCAAAGTTTTGAGTAAAATTCGGTCACTCCAAGACACAACACATTCATTTACTTTGGACGTTTTTTTTTTTTTTTTTTTTTTTTTTTTACTAAAATACATTTGCTTTTAGTATTCTCAAATGCAAAAGAGAGATGAATCATCTATTGCATATGAAAAATGGAATCTGGTCTTTTAAAAGAGTAAAATGCAGCTATGTAATGGCCATCATTTGCAATTGCTTAAAAGTAATGACAGCATAAACTGCAGGATTCTGTTTCAACTTCACAGATACATGAGTAAAGCAAGTTTTGAAAATCATTTCAAAACCAAATTAATCAAATAAAAACCCAGTTTTTTCTTTTTTAATTAACTTTTTCTTTTTTATTCCAGACAGGTTTTTAATACATTGAAAGTTTACCTAAGAACCACAGAATCTTTGAAATTTTCTTACAAAACCACTACACTGTTCTATAAAATCTATTTTAAATTTAATTTATGCTGAGGACAGGGCTTTGAACTCATCTCATGTGCTCAGTCAAAAAAGGTTCTCACGAAGTTCTAGAAAAATGTTTCACTACACAATGTGTCACATTACAAGGAACAGCAACAATTATATGTTCAGGGGACAAATTTCAGTGAGCTCTGTCGACGTACTCCTGGAGTGTAAGAACACAATCTCTCTGTTAGGGTAGTAGGCAGTGATTCTCAGCTTGGGGCTGGATCCACCGTTAGTGGGTCATGAAATCAATTTAATGGGTGCGAACTTTTCCTTGGGGAGGGGAGAGGGTAAAGGAACTAGAACAGGATGGAATAGAAAAATATCAGCTTTATACACTGCAAGATACAGTTTTCTAACACTTTTCATATACATGTGTTCTCTATCATGATATGATGTCAAATGTATTCTTTACTGTGGGACAAAGTAAAAAAACATCTGAAAAACACTGAGGTAGAATTTTGGAAACCAGAGGCAATAAAACCGGGTGGAAAGGAAAAGGAGAACTCAGGCTTCTCAATTTGATGTCCAGTGTTCCACGACTCTAGCAAAGCAGTGAGGCATCCTCCCAGGATGGTCACAGAGCTAATCCAACCACAACGGAGGCTCTGAGTCAAGAGCCAGCTCCACATGCAAGAACGGAGCTCAGCGTACGGTGTGTGGGGAAAGAAGCACCTTGCCCATACTCCTGCTGCTTAATTCAGTGAGAAAACAGAAGCAACTAGAAGAGAATGCCCACCTGCTGCTCTTACTGCATCTACCCACCTACCCATCTGAACGTGCCTGTGAATTCTGCCTTCTCTCTCATCACGATCTGCCTGTGTCTAAGTACATCCCATTCCCTCTTTGGCGAGTGCAGTAGTTTTAAAATATGTCCATAAATTCTTTCTAAGGTTGCCAAATCTAGCAAATAAAAACACACCTATTAAATTTGAATTTCAGATAAATATCATGTACTTTTTTAGCACAAGTATGTCCCATGCAATATTTGGGATGTACCTATACTAATAAGTTATTTGAATTTAACTGGGTGTCCTGTATTTTTTCTGGCTGCCTTCCCTACCATACTTTGACACTCTACTCAAAAGATGGCGCCTAATTCCCCTCCCATAGAGTGTGGGCTGCTCTCAGTGACTCCCTTCTAACAAATCGAAGAAAGATTTGTAAGTGATGATGTGCAACTTTTGATATTAGGTCATAAAAGACACTGTGGCTTCCATCTTAGTCTCCCTCTTAGACTACCTGCTCTGGGGGGGAAGTCAGCTGTCATGTCGTGGGGACACTCAAGTAGCCCTACAGAGAGGCCCGTGCAGCAAGGAACTGAGGCCTCCTGCCCACAGCCATGTGTGAGCTTGAAGGGGGGATCCTTTAGCCCCAGTCAAACCTTTAGATGACTATAGCCTTGACCAACATACTGATTGCACCCCCAGGAGAGACCTCGAGTCAGAACCACTCAGCTAAGCTGCTTCTTAATTCCTGACCCACTGAAACTGTTAGGTAACAGTTACATTAAGCCACTCAATTTTGGGGTAATTTGTTACAAACAATAGATAACTACTACACCTACTTATGGATATCTCTCCAGTACCTGTCCTCTCTCTCTGGCATCACTGCGTTTTCCCTCTCCTGCATTATTCCCAGCAGCATTTAGGAATGCTGTAATTTCTGCCATCTTAAAGAAAACCCTCTCTTGATCTCACATATCCTATTTTCTGTTCTCCTATATCCAAAAATTCCTCTCAAGTATTGTCTATAATCACTATTTCCGACTCCTTTTCCCCCATATTCTCCTGAACTACTCCAAGTTGGCTTTTCAGCATCCCAACCCCCCTGCCACAGCTCTAAGTCAAGTGAGAACCACCGTCTGGTATAAAATTCAATACCCTCTCTGGTATTAAATATCATGCTTAATCTTCAGTCCTCATCTAACTTGATTCAATTATTCACTTAATAAAAACATTTGTTAAGTAGCTACTACGCTCCAGGCATCGTTCTAGGTGCAGGATATACTGCAGTGAACAAACATAAAAACACCCCCACCCTTACTGAGTTCACATTCTAGTGTGGAGCAGGGATGGGGGACCAACAATAAACAAGTAAACCCCTATGAACATTTACGGATGAATGACATGATGTCTGGGATCAAATATTTCCAAATAATGGGGGCAATGGGTAGGAGTAAAGAGGAGACAAGATCAGCTGTTAATTGTTGAAGCGGGTGCTCGGTACATGGGAGCTCATTACACTCTTCTCTACTTTGGTAGATGGTTCACATTTTCCATAACAGAAAGTTTTTTAAAAATGCAGGTTATGTCATTTATTGTTTGCCATCATCCAGGTGATGGGGTATGCTGGCAGTGGGGTGTGGCAGTTTAAATAGGGTGCTCATGATGACACAAGATGGCTGGGAAGAGCGCCACAGGCAGAGGGAATCAGAAATGCAAGACCCTGGACTAAGAGGAAGCCTTGAGTGTTCAGGGAACAGCAAGAAGGTGGGTGCGATGCCAATGAGCAGATGAAGGGGCTGGACACGCCGTGCCTTGTAGGCTACTGGGAGGACCTAGGCTGTTCCTTTGAGTGAAAAAGGGAGCCACTGGAGGATTCTGAGAAGAGGAGAGACATGATCTTAATTCAATCTTAAATAAGCTTCCTCTGTTCAGAACAGAATCCTTGATTACCTCCTCACCCCCAAACCTGCTTGTGCTGCAGTCTTGCTGGTGACAACTCCATCTCTGCCATTGCTAAGGTCAAATATGCTGGAGTCAAACCCGACCCCTCTCACTCCCTCATCCTCCACATCTGCTCCAGCAGTAAATCTTGCCAATCTACCTTCAAATCTGTCAGGACCTGACCCTTGTCTTCCCGGGGCCAGGCCACCATCACCTTGCCAAGACTGCTATGGCACTTCCTAAAGGGTCTCCCTATTTCTGTCCTGGCCCCAGAGGACACAGGCCATCTTCTCCTGGCAGCTGGAGAATAAAAGAGATGGGAAACCCACATACAATTGTCTTAGAAACTTTAATAAGTTCCACTGCAAGCAAAATAAAACATTCCATAAATGGCCCTTAAAAGAATATTATTAAGACTAGCCCAAGTAGGCTACAAAATATTTGTTTCTGCTCTTATGACAAATGATGGATAAAAATGAAGCTAAAATTCTATCCTAACTAGTAGAATTGAAATTCCCTCTCAAATCCGATATACCAAAGAAGATACAAGAAAATGAAAACTGAAATGACATTTCCGTTATTTTACCACATACAATGTTTCATAAAGTTACTACGTTAATTTCAAAAATAATTTGGGTTAGACTTATTATAGAAATAACTTCTAAAAGCTTCTTTCTTCAGATTTTTAGGCTGAACCATAAACAGGCAAAGAGTTAAATAAATTACAAATCAGCCATATAATGAAATATTCTGAAGTTAATACAAAAGAGTGAGGTTGATCTCCTTACATATGTATAGACTTAAAAATGTCTGTTTTATTAGTTGCTATGGGTTAAATATGTCCCCCCAAAATTCATGTATTAGAAACTTGACCTTCATTGGAACAGTGTAAAGAGCGTGGGGAATCCAATCAAGATATCTGAAAGGCAGGATTAAAAGGTGATTAGATTGTGAGAACTGTGCCCTCGTGAATGTATGATCCATTCGTGGGTCCATTTGTGGGTGTGGTTCCGATGGGTTTATAAGGAGAATATGGAGGAGGTTAGTCTCTCTTGCTCAGCCCATTCTTGCCATGTGACACCCTGTGTCACTGTGTAGAGTCACCAGCAAAGATCAAGGCCTTCACCAGATGTGTTCTCCCGACTTTGGACTTCCCAGCCTCTAAAACTCTAAGAAATGAATTTCATTCCTTTATAAATTACCCAGTTTCAGGTATTCTGATACAAGCAACAGAAACAGATGAATAATAATCAGAAGAATTAAGATGAGGAACAGCATGCACAGTATGATCTTATTTGCATTATCAAAACAGATGTGTATATCATTGTCTGTAAAACAGAAAAATATTTGAAAAAATACTGTTACAAGTTATCTCAGAATTAGACGGGGATGGGTTTGTTATGATGGGTCCATGTCACTTTGATAAAACAATTCTTTTTCAATGATACTTTCTAATTCAAGTACAACAAGCACAGGGAAGAGCACATAAGTCGTGAGTGGACCACGAGTAGACCTAGTGCACCCATGGGTGAAAGTATCACCAGGTGGAAGAACAGAACCAACCAGAGTCCTAATGTCCTATCATGTCCCTCCCAATCACTTTCCCTTTCTCTCCAAAAGCCATCACTACCTAACTGCTGAAAACAACTTGGAAAACAAAATACTTGGGCATTAGGTCTGGAGTACCAGAGCCTGAGGGGGATCTGGAACAGGGGAAGGGGAGAGATCGTAACTCATAACCAACCCCCAGCACAGGCAATTCCTGAAAGGGCCAATGGAGAGACAGAACTGAGTCTGTGATGGACATTTAAGAAAAACTGGCTGAGACAGTTGCATGAATACTGTTCCATGCTCCACCACTCCTCTCATTGCCCAGGTGTTTCCGGAAAATCTCAATATTAAAGAATATTTGGGTTCAGAGGTGTGCGTGTGTGTGAAGACCCATGAGGTGAGGGGAACTGGAGAGAAGAAGCTTATGAAGTACCCACGAGCCTCACACTGTGCTAAGTGCTTTGCCTAATATAAGTACCTCGTTTTATCCTCACAAAAATCAAAAAAGTATTAGGCTTATTTTATAGGCAGAAACGAGACTCACAGAGGTTAAACAAACAGCCAGAGGATACAGAACTGGTAGGTAACAGAGCTGGGAGACTCAATCCAGGTCGGCCTGGCTGCAGAGCCCACACTCTCCCCGCAGCACCGCCTGCCTCCCACGTGTCCAGAATTCCTCCCTGCTCTCCTCTTCCCCCTGCTGACGGCAGACTTCCCAGCTCTGAGGGTCCTCCTTCCACAGAGCACATGAACTCCTTCTGCTAAAGCACTGCTTATGGAACTTAGTAGCACTGTGACCCACTGGCTCCCCCCAGAACAAGGATGTCCTCCAGAGAAGGAAAGAAAAGCAGGGCCTGGGGAAGTCGGGGATAGATGTGGAAGAGCCTGACCTCGGGAAACAGGTCTAGGGCATAATCACCCAACCTCTGGGGAAAATATCCCAGCCCGCACAGTGTCCCTCTCTATTCTGCTAGAACTTCTTGTCCCTGAAGAAAGCAGTGTGGGAAAGAGAAGAAAGCCTCAGGGAAGCTGAAGCCCTTCCTTCGAGCAGAGGTGGTTAATGAATAGGAGTTTAGGGGAAAGAAGCTGACACGGGAAAGCAGCTGGTAGCAGGGATAGAACAGACGACTCTGGTACCACAGCACAAGCTGGGCTGGCTACTCAAGTAACAAGAATCACTGTCTGATGACCGTGTCTGTACACACAAACCTACGACCACCCTCACCCACTGCTATGGTTTGAATGTCCCCCCAAAACTCACTGAAGGTTGATCCTCCTTCTAAGAGTGTTAAGAGGGTGGGAAATCAGACTATGGTATTTGAAAGGTGGGGCCTTTGGGAGGTGATTAGATTGTGAGGACTCTGTCCTCATGAATGGGTTAATCCATTCATGAATCAATGGTTTAACGGGTTATCAGGGAGTAGACTAGGGCTTTATAAGGAGAGAAAGTGAGCATGCGAAAAAGCTCTTGCTCAGCCCTCACTAAGTGATAACCTGCATCACACAGGACCAAGAAGGCCTTCACCAGATGTGCTCCCTGGACCTTGGACTTCCCAGCTTCCAAACAGTAATAAATTTTGTTTCTTTATAAATTACACAGTTTCAAGTATTCTGTTATGGGCAAAAGAAAACAGATTGATACACGCCCCGTCCCCAACTACATACCATCCACACTTTCTTCCTGGAAACAGATGTCATCTCCCAGACCAAAGAAGTGAACAGATGCCCCATGCTGTTCCTTGCCTGGTGGTGGGCCAAGACAGTCCACAAAGAAGCAGACATGATAGGGAAGACTGCTGGGGGGAAGGGAAAGATGCTGAGAAGAGAAAATGGGAGACCTGGAAAAATGGGAGAATAAGGAACATGTTGAAGCAGGAGGAAGAAAAGAGAGAGAGAGAGAGATCTGACTAATTTTGGAGCCCTGGATCTAGGAGTTCCTGAGGCCCGTTGCATATTCCAGAGTATGGTCATGTTAATTAAGGCCTCCTGCCTTTTGGCTTCGGGCACAAGTTAGATTCTATCTTTTACAGTCAAAAGAGCTAATATTTCAGTTGTGCATAAAGAAACTTTAAAAATCTATAAAGGCACCTCCAAAATCACATGAATACCTGAAAAACTAAGAAAACCAGTTAATTTTCAAATTAACTCAAGGAATGTGTGTTTCTTAAAGAAGCCAGTTAAAGCGTTTATTTTTATAAATGTTTCTTCCTGCAAGTTTACCTCTAATTGCACTTAAACAGAAAAAAACCTATACTTAATCTTATGCCAAGTTAAAAGAATAATCAGTAACTTCCATTTTATGTTATTACCATTAAATCATAGTCTGTTGGTATAAAAATATTTTTTAAAAAATCCCAAACTAACACATACAAAGAAGCAAACAAACCCATCAACATATACTTATAAACACAAACATGGACAATACATAGATTAAATAGGTAAAATAGGATGATATTTCTGGGTAGTCTAATTGTGAGTGGCAGTAGATATTGCAAGAAAAAAGTTCCTAGAACATGATATATCTTTGTTTTTAGCACAGGATAAACCTTTCACTTCATAACGCACATTTCACAACATTAAAGAACAACAACAGTAAGGACGATGTTTACAGGGACCAACAACTTAGGAAAAGCACCCTCGGTGCCAGGCAGTGGCCAATTGGTGGGGGCCCAGTTTCAAGGTCCAACGCATAGGGCACAGGGACAAGTTATCAGATCTTTACCTCTGTGTATAACAATTCACATGCAACTTTAAAGTGCATGTCCCTGTCTGTGTTTAATCGTCTAATGACGGTCAATTGGGAGTCGTGCTCCTTCCCTATCACATGCACCATCACTTCCAAATTCAATGAAACCGCCGTCCTCTCCTGTGTCTTGACTTCAGGTGACCAGCTGAACGATGGAGTTTTTTCCTCTCTTGTCGATGCAGTTTCTCAGCCTCCTGTTGCTTCTTCTGTTGTTCAGACTAAAAGAGAAACTTAAATGAACACAGGGAAAGAGAGAGAAAATTCCAATATCCCCTTTTGGGTAACCATCAGAATGCCATCGGCACTACCACCAACCCCAGGCCTCCTGGGAGAAATGCTACGCAGGCTCCAGGACCCATGGTCTGGCTGCCTGGACCCTGCTCTGGCAAATGCTGCCCTGGCAAAAACAGCAGGACAGAGGCCAACTTTTATCGTCACTTTAAAACCACAAATTCCGAACCCCTGGGCAAGAGGAGAGGTGCCCAGATATACCAGTCTGTCTACAAAGTAGGAGACTGGTTTTTCAACCAATGCACAAATACCACTGGGATGTTTTAAAAGGGACTACAAAGGAGCCACCTTAGGAAGACGCTATTGCTTACGAGATGCCCACTTCTCTTTTAACTTTTAAAAGTCTTTTGTTTGTGAGCCAGAACCATTCACGTATTCACGTTGTCTTCAAAACAAAACAGAACTAAATACTTGTGTGTACTAAAGTATGTTATTATGCACACTTGATTAAACATTCATTCACCAGAACTGTATACAAAGAATTTTTAGCTGTTCTCCCCCCAAAATCAAACCCCCCTTGAAAGCAGAGTCGTGCTGTCATTAAACACTGATGAAAATCCGGCAGACCACCCACAAGTTCACAGCTGGAATAAGCCCGTAGACTCTGGGCTGGCGCTGGAGAGGCCCCCACATCCCATCTCAATCCTCATGTGCTCACAGGAGAGCTAGAACTCTCCTCTGCCCACGCAGGGCCCCAAACAGATGTGCTACTTTCAGGAAACTTTTTTTTTTTTTTTTTGGCAGCTGACCAGGACAGGGATCAAACCCTGGACCTTGGTGTTATCAGCACCGCACTCTAACCAACTGAGCTAATTGGCCAGCCTACTTTCAGGAAATTCTTGGAAGAGTATCAATGTAGAATCCACAATAAAGGTAAGAGCTACATAGTTATAAAAACACATTTGATGATTTGATAATACTAACTCCTGAATATAAAGCTCAAAAAAACCACATTCTTAACTGGTACAAATGCACAGACGGTAAACCAAGAAAGTGCACGCCAGGGGCCTAAGTTAGAAAGTGAAATGCGCTGCCTTACAGACACATATGGGACCTGCTTGACTAGGAGCTGTATTTTTCTACACAACTAAAAATACTTATTTGTCTTTTACTCTTGAAGAAAAAGTTTCCATATTCATCTCCTTTGGGTATTACTCAATATTTTACAATTAAAGAGTTGGAGGGCTGGCCAGTTAGCTCACTTGGTTAGAGCGTGGTGGTGCTGAAAATGCCAAGATCAAGGGTTCAGACCCCTTTACCAGCCAGACACTCCCCCAAAAAACAAAAACAAAAGCAAAACAAGAGGGGGTGGTGCTGGCCAGTTAGCTCAGTTGGTTAGAGTGCGGTGTTACAACACCAAGGTCAAAGGTTCAGATTCAGCTAGCCACATGCCCCCCAAAATAAGAGTTGGGGATGAGGAAATGGTGGGAAAGGAAAGCAATCTGTAATGCTAAAATGAGTGAATTTCCCCTTCTCTAGGAAGTCCTTAAACTGGGCTCTGAATAATTAAGATCATTTTCTGATTATTACTATTTCTCTCAGTGCCTTTTCCAAGTAATTAATTCCTGTCCTGTATATTTTTTTCTTAAGTGCACTCCAATTCCTCCATTTTGTCTAAGGCTCCCACCCGAGCCCAAATCACTGTCCCTTCTAACCCAGGCCACTGCAGGGAAGCCTTCCTCAGGGTCTCCACCTCCTTTCTGATACCCCTTCAGTCCCCTCCCCATGCAACAGTGAGAATGGCTTTTTAAAAATAAAAATGTTATATCAGCTCTGTCCCCTGCTTACTAAATCTTACAGTTAGGTCTCTTGCCAAACACTCTCATGGCCCCCTGTTCTCCTTTGGAGCACTTACCCCAGTTTTAATTATGTAATTACAGGTGTATAATCTTCACCCACTGTCCTCTCTCGCAGCACAGACTGAGAACTGTGGTGGCAAGAACCATGTCTGTCTCCAGCATGCAGCTCAGAGTAGGCATTCAAAACGCATGTATTAATGGAAAACTCAGAAAACCTTTGAGGGAAACCGCACACTGTCTAGCAGACCAAATAACAATATCATCAAGACCCTTGTAAAGTTAACAAACACTGATTATGTAACATTTGTTTTTTCGTAAGTCTTCCTAAAAAAAGTGTTTCTTCAAATAATTTTGGACAACGATGTGCTAAAGATAAACAGTGTGGAGCTTTTAAGTTAGGTACTTTTATGAGACTTCAACATGGATATCAGTCCAAGGAATTTCCATTATCTGTCTGATGGCAACAGCAATCTTCCAGGGTATCCATTTACATCTCCTGGAACACATTTTGGGAAGTTCTGCCAGACCTTCTCCACAAAGGCAGGAGTTTCTAAAGGAGCTTGGAAGAAGCAGCTTTTGTTCTGCAGACAAATCTCCAGGCAGAAAAAGGACTATCATTAGTCTTTCACTAAAAGGCTGCGTTTGCAAGACTTTACCACCATGTGACTAATTCATTATGATTTATGGGCCAATTGGCTCTTCTCCAAGTTTTTCCTTCCTCCTCCTCCTGTGCCTGTCCCTGATACTTTACTACATTGCAACCCCATCACAGAGAAGGGAGGAGTTCAAACGCAAACTGGTGTACTTATATTAGCAACGGTCTTGACAAGGAACTGTACTAAATGACATTTTTAAATTGGATTTGGGACCTAATCCCAGTTTTGCCACTATACAATTTTAAGTAATATTAAAGCACAGATTCTCCCCCTTGAATGCTACTGGTATTTTAGCAAGTACGTATGAAAATACTGAAAAAACTCAAGATTTTACTGGAATATATCACACACACAGTATAAGAGGAGATTTCTATAAACGAATACATGAACAAGTCCATAAATATATTCTCAAGTGAAACTGAGATTTAATAATTAAGACTTTGTTGGTAAAGCGATAAAACACATCATACATTAACTGATACAGCTCCCAAAAATAGTTTCAAAGCCTCTGCCTGATTTAGCTGAGACCATTTTAAACAATTCTTAGTGCTTTTCTTTTTTTAAGCAAAAATATAATTTCAGAGCCATCTTATTTTCAATTTACCACAAATTATAAAATGATATTCAACTTAGCACTTCCCTATTTTAAGAACAGAAGGGAAAGGCTTGTATTTTCATACTACTGCGAAGTAGACCCCCATTTGGTCTAGCAGGGGGACTCTGGCAGCAGCTGAGGCGGCTTTCAAGCTACTGAACCCATGGCCCGTCCTCGCTACACTGCTCCTGTCTCACGCCTGATGTGCCTGAACTTCAGAGAGACGTGAGAAATGTTTTAAGCTGCATGCATGGAGAATTTCTAAGAAACTAGGACAGGCATGATGAGTTACTCTGAATGCATACCCAGTTTTGGCTTATTTAGATGATAAATGTTACAGTGCAAATCTGCTCTAAACAGATTTAACTGAAATGCTTCTTCCACTTAGAATAAAAACATTTTTATCATTTGGCAAGTGTCCTGGAAGCAGGTAGGAAAAATTTTAGAAGAATCAGGAATGAATGGGTAAAGGACAAAAACAGACATTTCTTGGGAGAAGATGCACAAATGGCCAGTGAGCACATGACAAGATGCTCAGCATTATGAGTCAGCAGGGACCCACAAGTCAAAGCCACAGTGAGATGCCACTTCACACCCACCAGAAGGGCTGATACAGAAGACAGACAGCAACAGTGTCAGTGAGAATGTGGAAAAACTGGAACCTTCTCACACTGCTGGTGGGAATGTAAAATGGTATAGCCACTTTGGAAAACAGCCTTACAGTTCCTCAAAAGGTTAAAGAGTTATATCATATGATGCAGCAATTCCACTTACAGGTATACACCCAAGAGAAATAAAAATATATGTTCAGGGAAAAACTTACACGTGAATTTTCCTGGCATTATTCATAACAGTAATCCAAACCAAACCAAACAACAACCCAAGTGCCCATCAGCAGATGAATGGATAAGCAAAACATGGCATGCAAGTATGTACGGTGGAATATTATCCAGCCATCAAAAGTGACAAAGTTCTGATACATGCTGCAGCATAAGCCAGGTGCAAAATAAAGCATATTATGTGATTCCATTTATATGAAATGTCCGGAATAGGCAAATCTATACACAGAAAGAAGACTAGTCGTTGCCAGGGGTTGGGAGATGGGAGTATGGGACTGACTGCTAACACGTATGGAGTTTCTTGCTGGGATAATGAAAATGTTCTGGAATTAAATTGTGTGGTGCTTACACAACTTAGTGAATATACTAAAAACCACTGAATTCTATTAAAAGAGTGAACTTTATGGTATGTGATTGATATCTCAATTTTAAGAAAATCAGAGATGGAATCTTTGTCATTCTTTTCTACTTGGTGATTATATTGAGGAGGACTGACTATGAATGATAAAAAAATTTTTGAGAAATGAAACCATGTTGTTTCACTCATCTGTTAATAGCACATACTTAAGCGGCTTTTCCTCCTACAATGAGCAACAGGCATTATTACAGCTGGTTAAAGCAATGGATCTTTTAAATCAATTTAGAATAGGATTACCACCGGCAGAGTAATTCGCCTTCTGAAACTATAGTGTCTAGGAAAGCCGGATATGACTGTCATGAAGGTATTAGACTCTGCCAATTCCCGGTCTTCTTTAGAGTCCATTTAAGCGGCAGGTATTCTTTTACATCCTTAGTTGGTCAGGACTTTCACTTTATGAGGCTGTGGTGACCCAGAAACCAAGACAGCTGGTTCATCACCAACACAGCCGACTCCCGGGTCACAATAGGACACCAGTAACACTCCTGGTTCTGCTTTGGGAAGCAGTGTTCTCTGAAACCAGTGGGGCGCCGGCTGCAGGGAAAATGCTAGAGTAGGGAACACAGCTCCCTCAACAGGGAAGAAGCTTGCGAAGGCAGCTCTGAGGTCAGACACACACACAACACTATTAGAAGCCTATTTTTCTTTTGTGAATTAAAAAAATAACATTAAAAAACAACTTACCCTCTTTAATGCGAATGTCAATTGTTTGCTGCCAACAGTAGTGTCTGATACACTCAATGCCCCATTTTTGGCTTCTATTTTCAAACGATCTTCAAGGGTTTTGCTGTAGAAAAAGTACAAGAATGACATATTAATTAGCATTATGTTATGTTTTGTTTTGAACTCTTGACCTTGGTGTTGTAACACTACGCTCTAACCAACTGAACTAACCTGCCAGCCAGCATTATGTTTTCATTTACCATTTTAAACAAGTTTTAATTAGGATTGATTGCATGAAGAAAAATTGTTTACACGTGGTTAAACACAAAAAATATCATTCACTTAATACTATCAATAAAAAGAAGTAGGTGCACTCGAAAAGTCATTACTCATTCTCAACAGATATATCGTAAAAACAATGGCTGACAAAAACACTCACTAATTTAATATTTTAAGTGGCAGTACCAAAGATTTCAATAGTTGCTACTTATCTTACTAAATCATAGTACTGAAGCCAAAATGCAAGGAGCAATATATTTCTGAAGCCTGTAATTTATTGTTATGGTCAGTGGCATTGAAGATTCTAAAGCATTTTATTTTAAAGCATGTACAAGTTAGGCATGTGAATATTTTAGCAATTTGTCCACCTTCTACAAGGAATGAACACACGAGGCCCTGCAGGAAAGAGCTATGATAATTCTAGTTTTTCCTTCCCTCAGCCTTAATTCACTAGACCACAAGTCATCAGCCCAGAGCATGAACCACTTGAAACACGAATCCATCTGATTACACTTATAGATAACAAAAGCTATTACACTTTGGGTAAATTCTATCTGATTCAGCCCTAGTCACTGCTCCCTCCAAGCGTCTTTCCTTCCAATTTCTTACCTGGATTACTTTCTGACACACTTTATCTCAAATTTAAATCTTTTTTTTTTTTCTTTAAAAGATGACCAGTAAGGGGATCTTAACCCTTGGCTCGGTGTTGTCAGTACCACGCTCTCCCAAGTGAGCCAACCGGCCATCCCTAGAAAGGGATCCAAACCCGTGGCCTTGGTGTTATCAGCACCACAGTCTCCCAAGTGACCCACAGGACGGCCCCTCCAAATTCAAATCTCATTTCATTTCTTGATCATGTTTTCCAACCTTCTCTAGGGTCCCCTTATATACTCTGTGTCTCTGTTACAGTTTGTTGTGCCATGCAATTCATTATCATCTGCATAATTAACACAATTCCATGAATGTTGGCCCTTTTGTTAACTTGGTTTAGAGGGAAAAAAACTGAATTAACCATAAAAATGTATACTTCCAATAAGTTTAAACAGTTAGCTCTAACTCTTCTAGAAAGAGCTAAAGCAACACATTCATGGCTCTGTGATGAGATGGGGGCAGGGAAGGAGAGGAGAGAAGGGGGAAAAGGAAAGATTATGGTTCTTTTACTCTGTTCCCTCCTCAAAAAAAAGTGTACTTCTCTCTCTTGCCCTCCTCGTGCCAACCCAAAGTCACTGTACCATTTTAAAGTTAGTACTAAAAAACTTGACTGAATAAAAAATAAAGAAAGGCTGAATTGTGAGAAAGGGCCTTCTTTTCCCTGAAATGGGATCTTTGCAACTAATTACTGAGCAGACACAGCTCCTCAACAATCCATAAGACAGTGATGATCCTTTGAAATTCTGAAGCTAATGTTTGATGTTCACACCACGAGAGATTTACCTCTGGTTTATTACTACTAGTAATGTACTAAACATACCTTCTTTATATAATTTGAGACATAAAGTGGTTAGCATAAAAGTGGCACTCTTTTCTAAGCAATAATGTTATTAAGAAGCACTTTTAAAGTACTTTTCATCTTCAAAGTTCTTTACAGACTGACTAATTAATCCTTTCAACATCCCTGAGACAGAGGTATTTATCCTTTATAGATGGCAAAAGGGAGGTAAGATGTTAAATGACTTGCCCCAGGCCACGAAAGGATTCAAGTCTAAAACCAGAATTCCAATTTAAGAATTTCTGGTTTCTAGACATGTGTCAGACCATACTTGATTTATAAAGTTTTGTTCAGGAAACTCGTCCACTAAATATTTTAAATGACAAGCTTCCACATGACAAACTGAATGAAATGAGGATTCAGTTTAGTTTTTGGGTTTTTTTTTTTTTTAACAAGAATTTAGTATGCAGAGTACCCTGCCTCTAGCATGCATGTGAATTATGTCAGCCCGACGTTTTAAGATTAACAGGAATTCTGAATAACTAAGGAGCTGCTGAGACAAGGTGGTACACAGAAAACACTAATTTGCGAAGAAAAAGACTTTTCAAGTAAAATTGTGGGAAATTACTACTCTTTTAAGAATGACCTTATTTCCTCCAGGATAGGGTACATAAATTTCTGGTTTTCTCTCAACGTACTTTCGATGTGCACTTGTAAAAACTTGCTCCGTCTAGGCTACTTGGAAAGACAAGCTGAGTTTAGAAGGAGCCATGGCAGAAGATCAGACGCACACAGGGACTGTGTGTGGAGATTTCTACATTAAAGCAAGTTCTACTTTCCTCCCTTTGAAAGTCGGTTTACTGAACACGGCTATAACCAGCAGTTCTACCACCTGCTTCCTGAGCATGACTCGGGTCAGAGATGACGAAGGAGACCCTTGCAGTAACACCTGGAAACTCTCTATCGTAACAGAAAAACAAAACGCAGAAGATCACACTGCACGTCCTTCTGAGCGATGCCCGGCGCTGGCAGAGGACCAGCAGCGCCAGCCTTCCCGGCCCCTCCTTCCCCAGCTCCTACTTCTCTTTTCCCCATCTGGGCTTCAGGTCTGTGGGCTATGGGGGACTTTCCAATTGATAGCAAAGTTAAGTATTTTAGGAAAAAAATCTAATTGGGGCAAGATGAACCAAAAAACCCCCAAATTTGTGGTGATTGCTAAGAAAATAGATACGGGCTTTAAAAGGTTGGAAGTGAGTGACATTACTCAGTATGGGATGGAGAGGGCTCTCAAGGGAAGAACCTAAATTATTAGTACAGCTATCTTAAAATAAAAAAGAAAAATGGGCATAAACTACAAGGGGAAAATCAAATTAGATATTTATAAGATGCCCCGGGAAAGCTGACTGATTTACTTCTTTGAGGTTTTAAAACACACACACACAAAAATTTCTTTAATTAAAAATAATGCTCCTCAACTGAAAGTTTTTTAATTGCTTTGCATGGAAGGGGAAGTAGGAAAGAAGATAATATATGTAAAGGTATGTGCTTTTAGTACAGAATTTAGAAGAGTTAAATTAACTCTAATTAAAATAAAGGAGTCACCCTTCTATAGTCTATAACAGAATGAATAAAGAAGAAAAACATGGAGAAACGGAATCCACAGATAGTGAATTTTAAGTATTTTTAAAATTTAATTTGAAGTACTTTATTTTAAATAACTAACTTTGACAAATATTTACGTATGCCAGAAAGATAAAGAGTGCTTTCATAGACTGAACTGCAGGGGCCACCTAGCAGCTAGCATTTATAACCCAAGAAGGGAAATATCTTCATCTGCTGATCTAGAGAGTTTTCATTCTAAGGATTTTCCACCACTGGTCACCAACACAGACATCTCCAACACTACGCCTTGCAGGCCACAGCTGTTCCAGATATCAGAAAAGGGCGGATGTGCCCAGACTCTGGATGCCGGAAAGCAGGAACTTCCCAATCCTCCCACCTATAAACACAATTATCTCCACGCATCCTGACCTCTTTCCCTCATGTCTCTCAGAAGTATACCTTGTCCTTTCTCAAGCTATCTCCGTAACCTCTGCTTCTGGCCCCATTTCCACCTGATTCCTCACCTAATTCTACATCAGTTCACTCCACTCTCTAATTTCTTTGCTACCCTCTTCCCATAGTTGATTCCTCTCTACCTAACAAATCGTCTCTCAAGCCCCCCCCCCCAAATATTTCTCATCAAATTATCAGCTTTGACTCCTTCCTTTCATTGCTAAACTTCTTGGAAGAATCTCCAGCACTAACTGTTCACAATATTTTCAGTCTCTCATTCATTCATCAATCCACTGCAGTCACTCACGTGGTCTGACTCTTAGAAACTAGTCCCAGGAAGGCAATCCTCACAGTGGCCTTTTTCCACATTTGTGCATGGCTCTCTCTGCTCCCTCATGTTGACACAGGTACCACTCCCTTCTCTGAGACACACTTTCCATGTTTGGCTCTTTACAGTTTTCCTCCTACCTCTCTGATAACCCTTAGTACTTTTTACTGCCCATCTCCTTTGGCTGTCCTCTAAATCAGAACCTTTAGCCTCAGGCAATCAGTAGATCTGTGGTGTCTCTAAAATTCTATGCATTACTTTGAACACATTTGTTTTCTTCTAAAGACAGGTAAGTGGTTTTTGTCACAGACTCAAGAAAAGTATCTGTTTTTCCCCAGGGTTCCCTTCTTAGGCTCATCTTACTCTCTACACTTACAGTTGGTCTTTTTTCATTCTCGGTTTCAGCCACACAGTAAAAGCTGGAATCTCTCAAACGATCCTCTCACCGCTCCTCTCCAAGGGCCCCGCAGAACTAGCGTGCTGACCACCCAGCTGGTTACTCTTAGCCTCAGACCTGCTCCTCTCATCCTGTATTTTCACCTTAGCGGTAACACTGCTAGACATCTCAACATCGCCAAGACTGTCCCATTCCTCTCTAACATCACAACAGTAACCAGCACTGCAGCGGCTGGCACGCACTTTTTCTCTCACTTGCAGACGGTCTTAGGACCAGTCTGGGGCCGAGTCTGCCTGCCCCTCTGTCGCACAGTGAGGGCTTTCATCACTCTGACAGGGCGACTGTGCTAGTTTGTCAGCTCATCTTCTGTCTGGGTGTCCGGTTTCTTTGTACACTATCTAAAACAGAGATATTGTGTTGACGGGTTTCTGGGAAATAAGGACTTTTTATGCCTACATGTTTTTATTTTTATGTTCTACAACAAACGTGTACTGCTTTTATTTGTAAAAAGTATTTACATTGCTGGGGGAGGGGTTGAAATAGATTTGATAATGTTAATCTTAGCTTAAAAACCTTTCTGGATTTCTAGGGTGCGCTGGCGGCGGTCCCCCCCCCTCCTGCCCCATTCCCACCACTGCCTCTGCACCTCTCCCACCTGCCGAGGGCTCAGCTTTGCATCTCTCACAAGACCAGCTTCAACATGACCCCTCGGGAAGACTGCCTTAAACTCCCCCCAAACTGGTCCTACCGGGCCTCCGGTCCTTTCCAGGCCTCACGCGGGCCTCTCCGTGAGTGCTGCGGGCCCCGGGTCCAGGGCCACTCTTGGCTCACACTCGGCATAGGTGGGTGGGGAGGCTGATAGCGGCTGAACAAACTCACAAATACAGCGAGCATGTTGTAAGGCCCAAGAGTATGTGTTGGCAGACACGTGCATTCATCTAAAGCCGTATGACTACGCCAAGCAAAGAGGACAAGTCACTCAAGCGCTGAGCCACCGTTTGCGATTTACTCTTCCCTTTACAGAAGTCATTTTAAATTTGGGCAAGTCCAAGTGAACATTTAAATGTAATACATTCAATTTTGATGCTGTCTTCTGTTGACTGCCTTGTGGTAACTCGCAGAATAAACATAAGGAGTCACTTTAGTTCTCTGAAGGATAATGTTTCAATGCTTCATTAAATAATATTAAGATACTGGAAGTTCACGACTTGCCAAAATAATCCAGTCATGACTGAAATTCAGTAAGCAGTTTGTGCCAAAATGCTAGCAAACTACAAGCTATTCATATCAAAGGGTTATCAACTTTAAACAACAGGATTTTTCTTTTAAGCTCATATAAGTATTATCACTTACATAGCTATTCTTCTCAAAAAAGAATGTTTAACTTAGTAAGAACACTTACTATAGTGTATTTGCTATTGTTTATTCTTAAATACTAAATTATTATCCCTTTTGTTTTTTGCATTAATATCCTGCTACATCCCCCAGGCAGAAGGAAAAATGTTAGTGACATTAGTCATACCTCCTACCCCCAAATCGCGGCCTCCTATTACCATGGCTACCCTCAAAACATGCTCCCAGATTTTCCTGATCCATGTGTTATGAGGGAAATGAGTTCTTTTTCAGCAGATCTTTAAGGGGTAACTTCCTGAGTTGCCTAATGTGTAGCCAAGGCATGCAAGACTCACACTTTCAACAGGTATTTATCAAGTGCCTACTCTGGTCTAAGAACTTACTCAGGAGCTTGAGATGAAGCAGTAAATAAAGCAAGATAAAAATAGATAATCTAACAAATAAATTCATTCCACAGCATCAGAACACTGGAAACAAGCTGACTTCCCTTTGCTTCCAAGTAGGACTACAAATAAAACATTTAAGAATAAAAGTATAAAAAGGGAGGTTGCACACACTGCTGATGGGAATGTAAAATGGCACAGCTTTTTTTGGAAAACAGTTTGGCAGTTTCTCAAAAGACTAAACAGAGGTACTATATGACCAGCAACTCCCCCTGTAGGTATTTACCCAGAATTACTAAAAACATATATCCAGGCAAAAATGTATACATGAATGTTCATAACAGCATTATTCACAAGAGCCAAAATGTGGGAACAAGGCAGATATCCATCAACTAAGTGGATAAATAAAATGTGGCTTATCCATACACTTAAATATTATTTGGCAATAAAAACAAAGTACACATACATGCTACAATGTGCATAAACATTAGAAACATTGCTAAGTGTGCCGGCCCATGGCTCACTTGGGAGAGTGTGGTGCTGATAACACCAAGGCCACAAGTTCGGATCCCTATATAGAGATGGCCGGTTTGCTCACTTGGGAGAGCGTGGTGCTGACAATACCAAGTCCAGGGTTAAGATCCCCTTACCGGTCATCTTTAACAAACAAACAAACAAACAAACAAAAAACCCATTGCTAAGTGAAAGAAGCCAGACACAAAATGCCACATGTATAATTCATTTATATGAGATGTCAGAATAGGCGATATAGAGATAGAAAAGTAGATTAGTGGTTACCTGGGGCTGGGAGGTGGGGTGGGGTGGGGGTAAATGGGGAGTGACTGCTAATGGGGTACGAGGTTTCTTTTTGGGGTTATGAAATGTTCTAAAATTGTGGTGATGGTTGCACAACTCTGTGAAAATATTAAAAGCCAATGAATTGTATTTCTTTAAGTAAGTGAATCGTGTGTTATGTAAATTACATCTAAAGAAAGTCAATTAAAAAAAAAGTTGGTAGGTAAAGAAAACATCTTTAAAAGATATCAAGAATATTACTAGCTTCATTATTCACCGACATATCTTCTGTTACTCAGAACCAGAATTTTGAGATGCTTCTGGATTCTAAATTGAAGGATTTGGTGTCCCAGATAATTGCTAGAAGCTGGTGAAATAAAGATGAGTAAGACATATTTCATCTCCAGAAACAATTAAGCCTATTTACTGATGTCCTCCCCACCCTTTTCTTCTTGGTGCCTTTGTTGAAGATCAGTTGGCTGTAGGTACATGGATTGATTTCTGGATTCTCTACTCTGTTCCACTGGTCTGTGTGTCTGTTTTTATGCCAGTCCCATGCTGTTTTGGTTACTACAGCTTTGTAGTCTAACTTGAAGTCAGGTAGTATAGTACCCCACTTAATTTTTTTCTGCTTAGGATTGCTTTGGCTATTCGGGGTCTTCTGCTGTTCCACATGAATGTTAGTATTGTTTTTCTATTTCTGTGATGAATGTCATTGGTATTTTGATGGGGATAAAATACGTAGGAATAAATTTAACCATGGAGGTGAAAGATCTCTACAATGAGACCTATAAATCACTGCTGAAAGAAATTATAGAGGACATAAAAAGATGGAAAGATATTCCATGTTCATTGATTGGAAGAATTAAAGTTGTGAAAATGTCCATACTACCTAAAATGATCTACAAATTCAATGCAATCCCCATCAAAATACCAATGACACTCCTCCCCTTCCGGAAACACCTTTCCTTGAATGGAAAGCTGGGAGCTGAGAAGCACAAGTACAGAAATGGTACTGACCCCAACCTAACCTCTCATCTGTACTGCCCACTCCTCCTCCTCCAACCTGTGACTGCTCCCAAGGCTCCCAGGACATTACAGCTCTTCTTTCAAGACATCTACTGTGACCATCTATAACAATCAAATCTTGCACATCTGTATTAGTCCATTTCTGTTGCTTATAACAAATACCTGGAACTGGGTGATTTATAAAGAAAACGAAATTTACTGCTTAAAGTTTCTGAGGCTGGGAAGTCCAAAGTCCATCTGATGGTGGCGACAATGACCCCGGGGTCTCACATTTGCAAGATGGTGAAAGCAGAGAGAGCAGAGAAGGAGACAGACTGTCCTCTCTCTTCTGTTAAAGCCCTCAGAACCACGCCCCTGACCACCATTTTTAATCCACTCACTATTGCATGGTCCTACAATTGCATCACCTCTTCAAGGCCCCACCTTTCAATTACCACAGTAGGATTTCCCACCCTCTTAACAGTCACAGTGAAGGCCAGGTTTCTAATACCTGAAACTTGGGGAACACAATTCAAGCTTCAGTGAGTTTTGGGGGGACATAATTCAATCTACAACATCAATATTGTCCTGGAAATTCTCAAAGACTTATATAATTTAGAGCTTGTACACAGTTTGGACTTGAGTACTTAGCTTGTTCCTCACTTAAACACCTGAAACTGAAAATTGTTCAAATAATACCACTTTTTTTTTGAAGACTGATTTTTTAAAACTGTGGTAAATATAACATAAAAGCTTACCATTTTAAACATTTTTAAACAGACAATTCAGTAGCATTAAATACATTCCCATTGTTGTGCAACCATCACTACAAGCCATCTCTAGAACATTTTCATCATCCCAAACTGAAACTGTTTCCATTAATCACTAACTCCTCTTTCTCCCTCTCCCCAGCTCCTGGCAACCACCACTCTGCTTTCTGTCTCTATGATGACTATTGTGGAATATCACACACTTTTTTTCTCTCTCTATTTTCCTGCAAAAGGAATTTTCCTTAAAATTTCTGGCAAATTTTCCAAGTGAACTTTTCAATAATCAGGTAAATTGAGATGGGGAAAACATAACTGAGATTCTAATTTTTAAAAATAATTTTTTGTTAAGAGGCAAAGAATTTATTATCTCTTAATTACCCCTGTCTAAAAGGCTTCAAACCACTGATCTGTAGGACATAGAAAAAGACAGATACTCTCTGCAGGTTAGGGAATCCAGTGGAAAAAAAGCAAGGACAACAGAAGAGTGTGGCTTTTGCAGTTTAAAAGTGTTGTAATGTGTATTTACCAGTACTCACAGGGCTGTGGCCTATATTTTATTGCATATAAAACACACCTCAAAAAGTTGCTTAGAAAAATAAGTAAATGAAGTAACCAGTGCACTTCAACGGTGACATCCCCCTGGCCTGCTGTGGTGCTTCCCCCACGTCACCTTCTGTGTGGCTCTCCCCATCCCTTCATGCTCTCATCCCTTCCCCCACAGCCCCACTCAAAGAAGACAGAAATGTTAGCCTCAGGGCAATGTGCCCACAAGGAAAGGCAAGGGCTCTGCCACATGTCAACTTGACGCTAAGGGAGCACTACTCACTTCATCAGTTTCTGCTTTGTGGCAGAATCTTTGAAGCTTCTGAATTCTTCTCCTGCTTTGATCTCATAAAACTGAGGCTTTAGGACCGTCTGCTGGTCCTCCTTGCGTTGTTCCTGCCGCTTCACTTTTTCCTCCTGCTGGAGAAGTCTGCGCTGCTTCCTGACCTCTTCAACCCAGTCTTTTTCATCATCTGAACTCTCCGAACTTTCTGCATCACTCGGTTTTCCTTCCGGTTCTTCCTCCTCTTCCTGAAAATAAAAATAGTAAGAAGCAGCTCTTTTCCTCCAAGCTAACACTGACCCATATTTTCTTTTAAATAGCATTGGGCCATTAGAGTACGTGACAGCTACTCCATCACATGCATCTAAAGAAATGCCTTTAATCAAATAAGAGACATGCCAAAGCTGAATGTCAAACAGTTAAGATGTAATTAATTATACCTCAGGCACAATCAAACACTCTTCTCTAACTTACAGGGAAAACTTGATGTTAAAGAAACAGCAAATTCTAAATGACAAGGAGCAGATTACTTTTTCACGAAGTTCCTGTTGCTCTAAGAGTCGTAGTTTCTTCTTCCTTTTTTCACTAATTTTTGAAACAAGTGGATTCAAAAGCCTAAATTCTTCACTCTCTTCATCTACTTGGAAGTCAGGATTCTCAAACATAACTTTAAATCGATCATCAGTGAGAATATTCGGAAGGCTCTATAAGAAAAATAAGAAAAAGTATGTAGAAATTTAAGTTAGCATCTGAATAAAATCTTGTCCGAAAGATGGCTTAAAAACATTAATTCTATTATAAATTAATAAGCTGCATAGGCATAAATTATTAATTCATTATGAAATTTCTTTAGAATTAGTTTTAATTTGTACCCAGTTTTATCTCCCACCAACCAAAGAAATTAATCTACTTTGCAGATGATATATATTATTTGGCCATTACACACAATGAGCTAACAATGAGCCTTTTTGGCTAACTTTATGCTTAGCACGTTAGAAAGAATTTCCTTCAATTAACATTTTTAATGCAAAAAACTCTTTTCAAGGAAATACATAATTTTTTAAAACATGGCTTTTTAAAGCATAGCTACTATATGGAATTAAAATAAGAGACTCTTTCAACTTCATATCCCAAAACTGGGAGAGGCAGACCACAGACTATGTAAGTCAAAAATTACTGAGGGCTCCCTTATTATTCCTTAGTTGCTACAGGCTCGGAAGCCAGAAAAAAACAGTCCACCTAGAATGGTCTGCAAATCAAAGTAAACAAAGCTGGAAAAAGTTAACCTGTATGTGATGAACTCTAGTTCTACTGAGCAGACTTTATTTTACTGCTTCTCCACTATTTAGAGTAAATAAGGTTGTAAGCAGTTGAGTTCTCAATACTTTATTAGTGTGACAGAGCCACACAAAAATTTGGTAAATCATAAGACATTTAAGAACTTGGCCTGCTTATTACTTGTATGTGCCTAAAAATTGATAAACCCTTACCTAAAATTCTATGAGATACTGAATTCAACAAGTCTTCCCTGATTGAGTATCATTTCCAAGATGGACATAGGACTAAAGAAGAAACAAAGACAAAGATCTAGTTCCTGATCCCGATCTGGTGAGAGAGAAAAAAATTGCAAATAAACATGTAAAAGAAGGCACCTTGTGAAGGATGCTCGGTACAACTGAAAGTGTTGGAAAACAATTCCAACAAGAGACATCCCAGAAAGGTTCATAGGGATCTGGCGTCTGGGAGGAAGCTTGAAAGATGAGTGGGTTTCAGCTGGTAGAATCTGAAGAAAGGGCATTTCCAGCTGACTGAGGAATGGTGAATAGTCTGCTGACACAAGAACTGCGTGATGTGAGAAAGCGTTTTTTGATTAGGACAGACTGTAAAGGATTTTAAATGCCGTGCCTGCCATTCTGAAGGTTGAGGGGAAACACTAGAGCGGAGGAGGAAGGGGATGATAAAGAGAAGAGGGCTTCAAGAATCTCAGATGACAACCGTGACAGTGCGTTTGGAGTACGCACCAGCACAGGGTATGGTGGACTGTGTAGAGGAACAAGAGGAACAAAGAAGACCAAGAGGCCACTTTAGAAACGTGGAGAAGAGACAGGGCCTGAATTAGGGCAATGGGAATATGCGGTGGGAACACATGCCTTTTAGGAAAGAATGACTGTGAGATACGTTTCTAAATTAGGACTGATAGATGGATCCAGCTACGGAAGAGAGGGTTAAGAGTTAAAAACAGGGTTAGAAACTGCTCTCAAAAGTCTAGCATAAGTGACCAGAAAGCTGGTGATACCATGAATTAGGATCCATCACTAGAAAGCATTAGAAAAAAGGCATAGGGTGGGGAAGGGCAAGAAATGATGCTCCAGTTGAGACTGGCTAAGTCTGTGCAGCAGGAGCACGTCACCTGGATCCTGATGGGGGCTACAGGTGTCTGGAAACAACACGCCAAGTCTCAGGAGAGAGGAGGGGCTACAATGTACATTTTGGAGTTTTCTGTAAATATGGAATAAGCGATATTGCCAAGGATTCACATTTTTTCAAATGAATAGCTATGTGCCCAGTTCATATATTTTCAGGTTAAAAAAAATAAAACCCAAGCGAAAATTTTTTCTTCTTATCTTCCTGTATTTGGTAAAGTAATAATCATATTTAGTAAATAACAGAGAACAATGTTAAAAAGAATATGTTGCTGGTATTCTTAATTCAAAACAAATAAATTGCACTGCCTAAAGACAAGTATGTTTTGGATGAACAATTATAAAATAAAAATTCTTCTGACCCAGTTGTAAAAATGTTTCTCCCAGGGATTTTTCCTAGTCTATTTGTTTGTTTTCACAGCTGTGTTAAAAAAAAAAAAAGATAAGGTGTACTTAGTAATGTTGTATAGTAGTTTACAAGTGTCTCACTAGTGATCTGGCCTATAAATATACACACATACATACTCAACACTTACCACTAGAATTTGGAAAACATCTTAAAGTACCAGAGCCCTACCTCAAAGAACTGTATTTGTAGATCTGAGTAGAATGCTTATTTACCATTAATACTGTGTCCCAACATAGTAACATATGAGAGAAATGCTTGCCATTTAAGATAAATTCTTTTTTATTATAAACGGACGGTTTATAATTATATAAATTTATGGGGTACAAAGTGTAGTTATAGCTTATGAATACAACGCGGAATAATTAAATCAAGCTAGCTAACATTACATCCCCTCAAATACTTTTAACATTTTTTGTGGTGAGAACATTTGAAATTTACTCCCTTAGCAATTTTGAAATGTACAATACTCTGTTATTAACTATATTCACCACACTGTGCAACAGAACTTAAAAAAAGAAACAAACATATTCCTCCTCCTGAGACTTTGCATCCTTTGACCGTCATCTGCCCACAGCCTCCAGCCCCCAGACTCTGTAACCACCACTCTACCCTACTCCTATGAATCTGGTATTGTAGATTCCACGTACAAGTGAGGACATGTGGTATTTGTCTTTCTATGCCTGGCTTATTTCACTTAGTATAACGTTCTCCAATTCCATTCCTGTTGTCACAAATGACAGAATTTCCTTCTTAAGGCTGAATAGTATTAATCTTGTAACTATACCACATTATCTTCATCTTTTCATCTGGTGAAGGACACTTAGGCTGATGCCATTACTTGGCAATTGTGAACAGTACTACAATAAACACGAGGTGCAGATAGATCTCTCTCTGACAAACTGATTTCAAATCTTTTCAGTAAATGCCCAGAAGTAGGATTGCTGGATCATATGGTAGTTCTATTTTTAATTTTCTGAGGAACCCTCCGTACTGTTTTCCACAATGACTGTACTAATTTACATTCCCACCAACAGTGTACAAGGGTTCCCTCTTCTCCACATCTTTGTCAACACTTGTTATCTTCCGACTTTTTGATCAAAGCCATTTTGACAGGTATGAGATATTTCATTGTGGTTTTAATTAGCACCCCCCAAAAACACATTAATTTGCATTTCCCTAATCATTAGTGACCTTGCACATTTTTTTCAATGGTATGATAACTATGAAATTAAGTTGGTACAGACTTCTGAGTAAAGATGGTGGCTTGAACACAAGCATCTCCTTTTAATCTCTGCTAAAAATCTCACTAGAACAATAGAAAAGGGTCTTTTAAGAAAAAAGACACAAACCCTTAAGGATGAGGAGGAAGGGAAACAGGAGCAATAAAATTTTGGAAGCAAGAAAGAAGTCTATTTAAAATCCCACCCCAGCCCTTTCCCATTGGAGGAGGGAAAAGAGGCAGGGCCCAGCTCTGTGAGAGCAAGGGAAGTGTGCTGGTAAAAAGGAGAGGAAGTGAAGGTTGGCACAGGAGGCCGAGGTGCCCCCTATCCCCCATACCCCCAAGCTCTTGTGACCTGCACTTGTCAGTTCTCAGAATGCTGCTAGCCAAGCCTCCAAGCAGGAGGACCTGACCACCCAAGAGAAAGGCCTAAAAGATATTGATACCTGGACCTTTCCCAAATAAACAGTTAGGCCATGTCACCACACAGTGACTGAGGGACTCTGTCCCCACCTCAGCTTTTTAATTCCCTCACTCTCCACTATGAACAAATAACCATATTTTTTCTAGAAAACTCCCCAGCACTGAAGACCCAAATTTCAGACTGAAAGGCCCACCAAGCATCCAGCACCATGGGCCAGATTTACAGACTGAAAATGGACCCGCAGCCTGGCCCATCATCTTATATGAGATTTCCTTGGACATTTCCTCTTTCTGGGCTCACTCTCTTACTTTAGAGGTATAAATCCTCTAGTAACTTCCTGAGGGAAAGCAGTATAAGGGTAATTTGTTGTTGAGAACCAGAATGCTTGAAAACATGTATATTTTTTCTTTTTCGTGGTTGGTTGGTACAGGGACTGAACCCTGGACCTTGGTGTTATCCGCACCACGCTCTAACCAACTGAGCTAACCGGCCAGCTCACCTTTTTTTCTTTTTTGAAAATATCTTTAACATATCCTCATACTGACTGACTACTTGTCTGGGTTAGAAAGCATTAGGCTGGAAACTATATTCCTTCTGAAAACTGAAGTTCTTAAAATTCTTTATGAAATATGGGAGTGAAGTAGACTAGATCCCCAGGATAATGGTAAAGGGAGATCCCAGATTAGAAGGTGTCTAGTCCAGAATGGAGTGGGGCAGAAAGATCTAGAAGCAACTTCTTCAGGAAGGTAAAATTAATATAACATCTGATCTATATAAATATCTTGAGATGAGATTCAGGTAACTGGTAAAGAAATGGGGGTTAATTAGTGATAACTAGATAGAAAGCAAAAAGAGATATTTGCTCACTCCAGGGGAAACAAAGGTTGTACAAGAAACGCAGTCACTGAATCTGACTCGGCTGTAAATAGTACTTACATAGTTATAGCAATGCAAATGCTGAATGCTGACTTAACCAAAATTACAATACTATATAGCTTTATTGAAAGGAAAGGTTATCAAAAGATAATGCCTATCTCAAGAAGTAGCAATACAGGCAATATTAAGAGAGATAGACTTTCATATCAACATAATCAGCTAAAAAAGCAAAAGTGGTTGTTGCCTCAGCAGTGGTGAAAACAGGGGAGGGAAGAGTAAGGAGGAGGTGGACAATGGGATGGCTCATGCTCCTAACAAATCTTGGAGAACTGTTAAATTTTTTAAAAATTATGTATGTGTGACTGATTTTAAAAACCCTAAAATTTTAATTGGTACTAAAAAAGCTTTAAAAAGAATATTTCAAATGTTAAAACTGATACAATCCAACCCAGAGTGTCTGTACATAATTGTATCTTTTCCCTAAAGAGATGAATTATTACTTTGCTATAAGCTCTTAACAGTATTTAATAATTCCTGAGGCTAAAGCATCTCTTCCATGGTTTCCTAGCCACAGAATACACCTGGCCTAGAGATATCACACACAGCCCTGACTGAGCTGCTGAAGAATCCAAGAATAGATGATTCATACAAAAATTTTTTTTTTTTTTTTAATACAAAAATTTTTTTTTTTTTTTTTAAAAGATGACCGGTAAGGGGATCTTAACCCTTGGCTTGGTGTTGTCAGCACCACGCTCAGCCAGTGAGCAAACCGGCCATCCGTATATGGGATCCGAACCCGTGGCCTTGGTGTTGTCAGCACCGCACTCTCCCGAGTGAGCCACGGGCCAGCCCTCATACAAAAATTTAAGGCAACAGCGAAAGATTGGCAGGAAAGGCTAACATGCAGAAAAATGTAGGAAAATGGCTCTAATCAAAACTCAGACTCTTACAAATCAAATGGACCACAGATGCCAGTGCCTCTCAAAGCTGCTTGTGTATACTGGGAGCTCAATATGTATTTGTTGAAAGAATAAATGAATTAATTCTTAATTAGAATTAATACCACTCGATCCCCAAAGCATGGGCAACCAAAGGAAAAATAAACAAATGGGATTATATCAAACTAAAAAGCTTCTGCACAGCAAAAGAAACAATTAACAGAGTTAAAAGACAACCAACAGAGTGGGAGAAAATATTTGCAAAATATACATCTGATAAAGGACTAATATCCAGAATATATAAGGAACTCAAACAACTTTACAAGAAAAAAACAAGCAACCCAATTAAAAAATGGGCAAAAGAGCTAAGTAGGCATTTCTCTAAGGAAGATACACAAATAGCCAACAGACATATGAAAAAATGCTCAACATCACTCAGCATCCGGGAAATGCAAATCAAAACCACACTGAGATACCATCTAACCCCAGTTAGGATGGCTAAAATCCAAAAGACTCTGAACGATAAATGCTGGCGAGGTTGCGGAGAAAAAGGAACTCTCATACATTGTTGGTGGGACTGCAAAATGGTGCAGCCTCTATGGAAAATGGTATGGAGGTTCCTCAAACAATTGCAGATAGATCTACCATACGACCCAGCAATCCCACTGTTGGGAATATACCCAGAGGAATGGAAATCATCAAGTCGAAGGTATACCTGTTCCCCAATGTTTATCGCAGCACTCTTTACAATAGCCAAGAGTTGGAACCAGCCCAAATGTCCATCATCAGATGAGTGGATACGGAAAATGTGGTACATCTACACAATGGAATACTACTCAGCTATAAAAATGAATGAAATACTGCCATTTGCAACAACATGGATGGACCTTGAGAGAATCATATTAAGTGAAACAAGTCAGGCACAGAAAGAGAAATACCACATGTTCTCACTTATTGGTGGGAGCTAAAAATTAATATATAAATTCACACACACACACACACACACACACACACACGCAAAAAAAACTGGGGGTGGTGGGGAGAAGATATAACAACCACAATTACTTGAAGTTGATACGACAAGCAAACAGAAAGGACATTGCTGGGGGGGAGGGAGGAGAGGGAGGAGGGAGGGAGGTTTTGGTAAGGGGCAACAATAATCAACCACAATGTATATCGACAAAATAAAATTTAAAAAAAAAAAAGATTACCGGTAAGGGGAAAAAAAAAAAAAAAAAAAAGAATTAATACCACCAAATTTCTAAGATTAGATAATGTCCAGGTAATGCTTATTGACATTATGTGGTATGTCACTTCCCACTGTAGGTTCAACATCAACTATAAGGTAGACATCTGAATAGACTTTTATTATGTTATCAGTGGTGGTAGTATTTGGGAACAAATTTCACTGTCTCCTTCCATTTACAGCCAAAGCAGAACATAACTGCAAAATACTGACTTTTAAACCAGGAGATATCAGAGCTATTAAATTCCTAAAGTTTGAAGAGTTGAGTTCAAAGATAAGACTAATGACCTGCTGATGGATTTAGCAATTCTTTCAAGAATTCCTTTTTTTTTTTTTTTTTTTTGAAGACTGGCTGGTATGGGGATCTGAATCTTTCAAGCATTCTTTAGAATTATAATGAAAGATTTTTTCCTTAATTCATGAATAACTTTTAAGGTCTTCATGTTACATAACATATAAGTGTTAGACAACAAATTATAAAAACTGTTTCTAAGAACAGTTTCAGATTTTATACTAAAAACCATATGTAAATATTTATGGAATGAAACTGAGCTCTGACAATAGAGCCTAATTTGGGTCAGCAAGTCACCCAAATCAAGTTAGGGGCACATTTTATAAATACTACCTTCTAGCAGAATTTTGTCAGCAGGTAACGTTGTTACAGAGACAGCACTTCTAGCTACAACAGGGGAGAGAAACCGCTGTCTGATGGAGGAAGATCAGAATTTCCAGGTTCTTCCCCCGGCACTTGCAGTAGAAACAGGACACAGCCTGATAATTTTTCTCAGGGTAACCCACAGATAGGTTCTAAAATAAATAAATACCACGTGGGTTATTAATTAGAGAATACGCAGCAGCAGAACTGAAGGCCGACAGAACAGATCTGACTGCAGGAAACGCACAGGCAAGTCCTCCATTTGCACCGTGCCGAAAGGAATGAGCTTCCACGGTGTGGTTAAGTAACACCAGGTCCCCCAACAGCAGGTTCAAATTTCAGGTACCTCCTACATCAACTGTGAGTATTTACATAAAATGCAAACTCGCTGCTAGCTCTTCAGTTCACAAATCCCCACAAAATAACAGGTGTGTAGCATGACCAGTGGCCAGTCACGCCACCTCTTTCAAAGCCTGTCAGTGACTGGTCACTGTATTCAGTTCACACAGACAGGAAGCATGTAGTTGTTGTATTGTCTCCTGGGATCCCAAGGTTACACCCATGTAACATTTTACAAAAATGGATAATTAAAGGAGAGAACTGGCCAACAAAAGATGAAAGTGAAGCAAAGAAAATATGAATCAGATTTAAATGAAGTTACAGGAAAAGAAAGCTGACCATGGGAATGCACTGCTGCTGGCTGGGACTCCACAGCCACAATCAAAGGACCACAATGAAGGTGAGCATCTTGGAATAAACAAGGAAAGCAGCTGTGACAAAATGAATGAATATGTCCCAGTGGAAGTGACACTGGCAAAAAACTTCACATTAAAGGAACTCGCAGAGACATCTCCTGCTACTGAAAGGGCAAAGGATAAAACGTTGGCAACTCATCCTAACTTAAGGAGAATGACAATTTACTGAGGCAAAGAAAAATGACGGTTCCACAGAGTAAGTCTAAGATGAGAAGGCGAGCACTGTTCACAGTACTCTTGACAAGCTTGGCTGCCCCCAACCTCAGAAAAAGTCTACCAAAGAAAAGGGGGGATGGGGGCATGGGAAGGGGCTTCTCCTTCATCTTTACAATCATAGAGTCTTATAAAAAGGTTCCAGTAAGCCATGCCACACAAAGTAGCAAAAGTAAATTTTAATGTAAGTGTCCTACCCTCTATAACATTAAATCGAGTGATAAGGACTCACTCATAAGCATAAAACACAGATAGGAAATCTGCAGCTTAAATTAGCTCCACTCTCTTTGTACTGAAGTTTTAGGGTGCATAAATCCAAAGATCACTTCCATTTAGCTTGTGAAATTACATTATGAAGTTGAAAAACTGCCTCCCTAATCAATCTTAGGCTCAGCTAACAAGAAAATCAACCTGACTACACTGAGGAGAAAGTCAACGTTGCAGGAAGCATGTGGATTTCAAACACTTTAAGCTACACATATGCGTTTATAAACTTGTATATATCAGGAAGGTGCATAGCCATAGGGCATAGATATAAATTTAAATATTAATAAGTTTAAGTAATTGTTTCAATATTGGTGTATTATTCATGTAATGAAAATGGAAATATAAAAAAAAAAATGGAAATATAAAAGCTATCTAGCTATTTACTTAAGGAAGAGTTCCAAAAATTGAGATTTAGATAATATATTCAAAGAATGTAAGTAATAGACGAGAATAAGGAGATACAGGGAGAGACTAAGGAAAGCAAGAGGAAGTAGTGAGTTTGAATCCACTTAGAAATCACAGCAGTAAGAATGCCCATATCTGGTTCTTGCATGTTATAGATGAAAAACCTGTGCTCTGGTGAACTTGAGGGAATCAGCCAAGGTTACACAAGCAGTGAGCAGGAGAAACAGAAACAATACCTTGTAACTGAAGTCCTTGGGACCTGATGAAGAGAAAGACAGACAGGCACACAGAGAGCTCACTTAGCTCATGTTCACTTCTGTGAGTGAAAACCAGAGAAAGAAAGAATAGCAACAAACAAAAACCTCCTGAGAGCTCCACAAGGCTGGCCCAAAGTTCCAAGGTTAGGCCCTTTATTCAGAGAATTAGTTCTGCAGGCTCTCGCAGTGGGGAGACCAGATTTTTACAACACATT
This sequence comes from Cynocephalus volans, assembly GCF_027409185.1. Lineage (NCBI taxonomy): Eukaryota > Metazoa > Chordata > Mammalia > Dermoptera > Cynocephalidae > Cynocephalus > Cynocephalus volans. The sequence goes on from NC_084473.1 coordinate 10,709,517, forward strand.
TGAGTACATAACCTGGCCTGCCTGATGAGATGAGGAAACATGATTGGGGAGGACCCAGGAAGTCTGCATGTAACTGGAAAAATTATAAACATCGCCTTATTTCTGGACAATATCAGCCAAACAAAGCACTGACCCTTATCTATTTTATGACTGATCTTCATCTATTTTCACATTAGGAAAGGAAGACAGGTAGCAGTTACATGTCAGACTGCGCAATCCCAATAATACCAAGTCTAAATAAAAATCAGCTACTTCTGGAGTGATAAACCTAATCAGCACAAATAAATTAGTATAAACAACCTAAACATTTAACAATAAAAGGACCAAGTAAATTATAATATATCCATAAGACTGAATATGCAGCCATTATAAATATTTACAAAAAGATTTTAACAAAACGGTAAACCAACAGTGTTATTTTATAAAATCAGGATAAATATTTTACATATACAAGATTATCCTGCCATTATAGTTTATAATTTTAAGACAAATAAGACAGGAAGAAAACTCACTAAAATATTAACGATGCCTTTGTCTGGGTAGAAGAATTATACGGCTGGCATTCTTTATATTCTTTTCTATTTTCAAACTTCCCATATTGAGCATATACTATCTCATAAGGAGGGGGGAAAAAAACCCCACATATTTTTAAAGTAAAAAGAAACAATAAAAAAGATACAAGTTAATACTGTCAAGAAAATATAGAAACAATTTATCAATATTTTCTCTGCCTTATAAAATCTTACCTTAACTTTCTTTCTCCATGTAGATTTTTGCTTCTCCTCCTCCTCCTCGATTAATTTAAGCGCCAGCTCTTTGTTAACTTTTGGCAATTTCTATTAATGAGAGGGAAAAAAAGCTGTACTAAGATAACTACATTCTAGCTTTAAAGGTTGACAGCTATATAAGGAGTAAAGTTTAACAAACAGGAGATATCTAATTCTTATTTTTAAAATTTCGTTATCCCTAGAGTAGCAAAGAATGTGGACACAAGTGATGTTATCAGGTGGGCCACGTGGCACAATAGCAACCTCAGCTTGCTGGTGGGAGGACTCACCCTCACCCATGCCTCTTCCAGCACACTGAGAAGCAAACGGGGAGAAGCTGTATTTGGCCTATATCAGCCACAGAGGGTACAGCGGACAGGAGGCCAGTAGGTCTGATACTGCAGCCCCTGGCTGGAGTTGCTGGGAACTGCTAAAATGCTACTAATAATACTAATTGCACTACTTCCTGCTCCTGAATAGCAAATTTCTAAAGGGAATTCTAGATATGAGTCTGACAACTCTCAGGATAAAGTTATAAGCTATCTATTGTCTTTTTCCACTTAGTATTTTATGTTCCATGGTTTAATAAGTAAAATACAACTTTGACAAGTACTGTAAAGAGGTGGGGCAAAAGTACTTGAGGGAGTTTGCATGTATTGTCCTCCCAGAACTTGTGGAAATCTGATCCCCAGTGTGGCAGTTTGAGTCACAGGGGTGGATCCCTCATGAGTGGATTAATGCTCTGCCTAGGTGGGGGGAGTAATGAGTGAGTTCTCGCTCTATTAGTTCCTGCTAGAGCTGGTTGTTGAAAAGACCCTGGCACCTCCTCTCTCTCTCTTGCTTCCTCTTGCCATGTGATCCGTTTGTACCCGCTGGTTCCCTGCCATTTTCTGTCATGAGTAGAAGCAGTCTGAGGCCCACGCCAGATGCTGTTGTCCCAGAATTATAAGCTAAATAAACCTCTGTTCTTTATAAATTACCCAGTTGCAAGTATTTTGTTATAAGCAACATAAACGGACTAATACAGTACTCCATATCAGTCTCTTCTTGCCAACATCTACACACTCATTGCTCTTAAAAACTGTTAACAAATAGTCTAGAAAAAGGAAAAAGTATTTAGGTGATTTCAGAAAAGTCACTAGTCTTTTGGACTGAAAGAGTGTGGGTGTTTGTGTATGTATGTGTGTGCATGTATCTTAACCAATGTTTAGTTATAAACACTTGTATCATTTGGTGATTAAACTTAATCAACGAGGGTAACCAGAAAGACTAGAAGGCAGGAGAAGGGAGACAGGACTTGCTCCTCCATGTTTGCTTACTGTCTAGGTTGACACCGCACAGCAACAGTTCACCCTAGAAGAAACAGGTGGCTACAGTAGCAGCAGTGGATTCCGGCTTGTAGTTTCCAACACTCCCAGGAACATCCTCATCACACCTCAAGGACCCCAGCCCCAGCCTATGAGCCCTCCCTCCTCAGAAGTCTGGGTCCCAGTTCCATGGGGCTCTCCCCTTTCTGTTCCCCAGCCCTGAGGTGATAGCTGCTTCCTGCAGTTACTGCCTCTCTCATCCACACTTTAGTGTTCTTACCTTTTCAGTTCTCTAATACCTGGTTGATAATTCCTTTTGCGGGGTGGTGGGGGCAGCTGGCCAGGATGGGGATAGGAACCCTTGACCTGGGTGTTATCAGCACCCTGTTCTATCAAGTGAGCTAACCAGCCAGCCCTTGTAATTAGTATGTATTATTATTATTATGTAATAATTCTTTACATTAAATTCTCTATACTAATAGTATAACATCCATTTCCCATGATCCAAACAGAGAGCCTGAGATACGGCCAAAGGACAGTAGGAAATGGGGATTAGCAAAGCCCCAACACTCCAAAATCTTGAAAACCCACTTGAAACGCCATCAGATTTTCTTAGTGGGGGTGAAAATTTCAGTCATTCTAGCATTATTTCTAATAATACCATTACCATGAGTTCATAATGATAAAACTGCAGAGTATCCACCCTTATGACAAACAAAGTATCCCAAAAATATTAGTAAAAGATGTAAATTAACAATGGAACTCAAGAAATGGGTGGTAGATTTCTTCGGGATGATATACAACATGAAAACAAAGTGATCTTTGGTAAATTCAACGGTGAGTATAATATTTACCTTCAATTGCACTCTCTGTGCACGTGTTTCTTCTATCTTCTGTCGAATTTTATCTTTCCTATATTCTTCATATGCAAATGGATTTACCATCAATTTCACCTTTTCAAAATGAAAAAAAATTCAAAATAAAAGAATGGTATTTAGTAGCATCATATTTCATATACACCATGACTATTATGCCAAAGAACAGACAGATCCCTTACAAATTGTATGTTTTATGAAAGGGCAAGAGGAGAAGAAATGACTGCAGATTGCTCACTAGTCACCTAAAAGCACTGTAGTTTTGTATTTACCTTGTGATAGAGTCTTATATCCATGAAAAATCCATGCATATATGCCCGGAGAAAAGGTGATCCAATGAGATGTGTGAGCCCTGGGAAAAGTTAATCAGAAGAGGGCAAGTCCTTATGAAATCTTGATTAAAATTTAACAATTTTTCTTGGACAACAACTTGATTATAATAAGATTTCACTTCTGAGTAAAAATTTAAAGATCAGAATTACTAATCTTCTTTGACATCTACAGAGAAAATTTAATCCACTTCAGCAATATCAGCCTTATTTTAAATGTAATAGTAAGCATAAAAATGATTTTTAAAAAGTCTTTATGAACTATGATAGACTCATAAAGAGGGTTCTTTATACTAGTGGTTCCCAAATTTCTGGATTCCACAAACCAGTTCAACTTAAAAAATAATACTGGGGGGATCAACAATAAATTGCCAACTTTTATTCTTCCAAATGGCGGGGGGGGGGGGGGGGGTGTTACATACCCTCTCATGATTTCCAAAAGCAAAGGACACTGTCACAACAATAATGTAGAAAGGACATAGCCTTCCCAAGAAAGAACCACTGACAAATTCATACCAACATATACAAAACATACACATTCACATGTTTGCAACACATATATTATACACACACACAACATACTTCATCATGGTCTAATGATAAGCTCACTGCCAATCAGTGTTTGGGAACCCTGCCTTAAAAAATACCTTCAGTAGGTATTTTTTCAGTAGATTACACTTAGAATTAGTGGTGCTGATTGTCACATAAGGACGCTCTGCCTATGTCATAGAAAGTATTTATTCACTGCAAATATTTACAAAGAAAAAGGTCATGAGACTATTTATATTCAGAATAAGACCACATGTAATACACCCACATGAAGGGCAGCTTTGGTTACTGTCTTTCTAAGGAAAACATTATGCTGATTTCCAAATTTTAGAAATATATATCCATCTAGACCTGAAAATCAGGCACTAGGCAAAACCCACATAGTAATACAAAATAGTATACACTATAGAACAACATAAAAAGGCAAAATTAAATTTAGTGTAATCTCACAAAGTAATTATAAGACTTGGTCAGAAAAATGCTTTCCTAGAGTTTGTTAGGTTAATAAAACTCTAGGGTTTGGATTTTCACAGTGGAATCAAAAAAAAAAAAAAAAAAAGAGAGGGCTGAACTTTAACGAAATGTACCAATGCACAGCAATCTAATTGTATGTATCTAATCTTCCCTCAGAATAATCAATCTAATTACCAAATTATAAAATACACATGAATAATTTCGATTTTAAATAAAATATTAATAGAGGAAACAAAATAATTTTTGAGCAGCAGCATTTCCTATAGTTAGCTCCACAGAACACCAGTCTCAAGAGATCTTCTGAGGAAAAAAGGATTCTGTGGTCAGCTAAGTCTGGGAAATGTTTCATGCTTTTCCTCCCCTGCCTGAAGATTGGCAATGTACAATGATATTAAAGGCTCTAGAAGTCTGTAAGTAAAGAGATTGATTTAACTCTGCTTAACCTAGCATTTCCCAAACTTCTTTTACAAAATCTCTTAAAATAACAGTTAACATGCATTTACTCTATTTTAGACACTGTGCTGAGTACTTTTCAGGCATTATTTGATTCATTCTCCAAGCAACCCTGTAGGGAGTACCACTCCCCAATAATGGGAGTACCATTATTACTCCCATTTTACAAGACTTAATATGGTTAAGTAAGTTGGCCAAGTCACACAGATATTAAGTGGTAGAGGTGGGATGTAAACCCATGTCATTCTGCGCTAGTACCTGTGACATTAGCCACTATGCTATCTACCCAGTGCTTCTTATGGAAGTGACATTCCACAGAACATGCTGTGGGAAATACCAAGCTGTAGGACCTGCCATACCTGGGGAGAGTCAGAACTGGCAAGTATATTCGATATTACTAATGCTCCACCTAAAATAATCTTAGGAAACAATGGAAGTTAGTTACATCTACTTTTAAGATAATCTATTTAGAAGGTTTATATATATAATGGGGAAATCCGTTGAAAAATTATAACCAATGGCTCATTTAATATTAAAAGATAATAATATACACAAAAATACTTTAACTGATTTCCTCACCAAAAGCACACACAATATACTAAACATGGTAGTTTAAAAAAAAAAAAATCCACAAAATAACAATGGCTTTTTTCTTTTCCAATTAAGAATGTAGGTGAATGTGATACAAGTGCATTATAAAAATTACGCTGGTGATATTGAAGAAGGCACTTCAGTAGGAAGATCCTATTTCATTCATAAGTTATTTTGTAAAAGGTTGAATATAGTTCTTTTCTTTTTAAACACATTAAAATTTAAATAACTATTTTGGTGGTAACTGGAAGAAAATGATTCTGCCTGGATTAACTGTGCTATGAGACACAGTTTAAAAATAAAGGTTAAAAATCACTAGATTAACCTAATTATGACATGATTAGATTTTCTTTTAATATTCAACTGCTATCTGTACATCTATTTATTCCAAAGACTACTAAGTTGCCTAGATTTGTGAAGAAAGGATCCCCTAAGTTTTCTCACTCTCAATAATTTGCTATGTAGCCCTTTGCCAACTATACAAGGGTACTTCAAAAAGCTCGTGGAAAAACAGAATTAGAAGATAATGCAGATGTTTCCATGAACTTTTTGAAATACTCTTGTAGAACAAGATTAGCAAAACCTATTCTCTCTATCCTACAAATGAGTGCTAGGCAAGTGGGACGCACATGCTCTTCCAAGGGGCTGAGAAGGCTGAGGGGAACAGCATAAACTCTGGGTTTAAAACCCAACTCTCAAGTTCACTACCACTGGAGCTTTTGGTAAGTGACTTTTAGCTTTCCGTACCTCAGCTTCCTTATCTATAAAATGGAATCATAATAGTACACACTCCACAGGCTGCGAGGATTAAATGTGTTATATGTAGAATGCTAAGAACACTGCCTGGCACGCAGTAAGGCCTGTGTGAGTATAAGTGTTTGCTATTTTATAAGACATGTCTTGCTTTAAACATAAAGTTACTATTAAGCTTCTACTATATTTAAAGATTCGATTCTATAGGTTCTAAGTTTTGGATTCAGTCTTTTATAAACCAACCTAAAAGAAAGCTAGAAGTGATCTACTTGTGGTCTCTGAGATACTTTCAAAACCCTATGATCCTCAGTAATACTTGTAAAAAAACAAAAACAAAAACAAAAAAACCCACAGCTTTCTTGACAGATATTTTTTTCTATACATAGATAGTATGCTAAAAGAAATTATTTCTCATTTAAGGTACAAAAAAGCTTCAGTAGGTTGAATTTACTTGAACCTTTCTCTAAACAGAGATTATAAATCTGGCAATTTATGGTATTTTTAATATCTGATTTAGCAGAAATGAAAGATTTGGAAAATCAGATAACATGCCTCAGCCAATTCTAAAGTTCAAAACTCAAAAAAAAGTAAAAATGTAATAATTTTATAAACATTTTATGGTAATTATCTTACCTAAATTTTCAAGATCCTTCTTGGTGACAAATTTGTAATCATCATAAACTGTGCTTTCTGGATTCTCTTCTAATTCTTCTGTCAAGTTGTCTAAAAAAGAACACCACCTAGGAGCAGGACCCAAAACCTGTTGGTGTTTATTAAAGGGTTAGCAAAGGCACATTCTTACTATGTCACCTAAGACTTCATTATTTTACAATCAGATTTCCTGAAATATAATTTTTAAATACTGTTTCTATAAGAAGTATCGAAAAATAACTGTAATGTGTATAATGACCAAGTATATAATGGAAGAGAATAAACAAAGTAGGAAGAATTTAGGCTTGTAAAGGAAAAAAAAATCTCACTTAGTTTGAGATACAAAGGTATTAATGAATGTTCTTACACTAGAACTATCAAAATACAGGTAAATAGTTCAGATAACTATAACATCCATCCATTCATCCAACACCTCCCTCATTCAAAATCGTACTAGAATTCCACAAAAGCATATTTGGTACACAAAATTTTTAAGTTTGCCACCTGCAACGAACAAAAGTCTAAAATGAGAATTACCTTCTTCCAAGGTTTTTAACTAATTACTTGATAATTACATTCCACTCTGTATAGCCCGCTTCATTTAATTCATTTATTTCATTAAAAATTAAAATTCATAAATAAAAAACCAAAAAAATTAAAATTCTATACTATAGTTAATAACAATGTATTGTGTCCTTGAAAATCACTGGGAGTAGGTTTTAAGTATGTGAGGTAATGCAAATGTTAGCCATTCCACAATGTATGCATGTTCAAAACATTACGCTGTACATGATAAATATACATAATTACTGTCAGCTTAAAATAATTAATTTAAAACCATTTATGCATATAGAATTCTTCAGACCTAACCTAACTGGGTGGCCAGGACCCACAAGGTATCCCAATGAAAGGTTGAGGAACAAAAGACTGAACAGAGTTTATAACCAACTAATAAAATATGAAAAGCTAAGTATGTAATTCAGCTAATTCCATAAAATACTGTGATTGCTTTGTACTTTTTTTGCTGCTGATACAAATCTTTCCCAAAACAATGCTGCATCCTCTGAGGTCAATGGTTATTCCAAAGGAAACCTGCTCATTCAGTGGAGGAGATATGCTACTGAAACCCTCCCTTAAGTTGGAGGCTTTCCGACAGGTAAAAAAAAAACAAAACAAAACCCAAATCATAATGGAAATGATTAAAACTAGCTTAAACTTTTTGGAGAAGGAATGGCAGGAGGAACAGAGTTATAATAAAGAAAAACAGCCCATTAACACCCTCTTTAATTAAAAAAAAAAAAGTAGATGTTACATATGGCCATACTAATTAAGTTATATTATTTTGCCTGATTAGAAACGGTGATTTCCCATGCCCCCCACAACACACACAAGTCTATGGGGCTCATGAACATGAAAATCAACTCTTAATGAGCATAAACGGAGTCTTATAGATAAGATTCATACTAGCACAATCAACACAATTTTTAAAAGCATTAAGTAAAGGCTTTCAGACACTAAGTAGTTTGACTAACCATAAAGGACAAACTTTAAAGAAATGCAAGGCATTTAAAAAATTCAATGTAGAACAATTTTTAAAGAAACTGTTATGATTTTAAGCAATTTTAGGACAGTAGCTTGAAGACAACAAATACTTATATTAAATGCTACTACATATAAAGCACTGTGCTAAACCAGAGAAACTGAGCATGATTTACCTGAAGAAGTTTAAAAGCTAGCTAGGGTAGAAAGGCATGTGCATGTATGTGCAATCACATGTGCACACGCACTCACACAGTCATCTAAAGCAATGGACTGAGACTGACAGGTGATGGCTGGAAAAAACTGGGGAGGATGGGACATTGAATAAGCATTATCTAAAAGGACCTGAGGTTGGAATGAACACATGAGCAAGCTAGGAAAATCATGGGGTATTTTCTGAGAGTGAAAGAGTTTAGGTACTTGCAGCTTCAGAGGTATCTGCTTCCAATCAGTCATAAATCTGAAAATGTGAAGCTCTACTATATAATAGCATATTTCCTAAGACAATCTTTTCTTCATTTAGGCAGGATAAAAGTACACTATTCACTTTTCTAGAATATAAGATCCAAGATATTGTCTCCTTGGGAGGGGAAGGACTTCCATCTATTTTGTTAACTGCTGAGTTTCCAGCACTTAGAACAATGCCCACCAAGTCGTAGGTGCTCAATAAATATTTGATAAATAAATCTATTCATACATAAAGCACATATGAATTTCATGTGCACAAAGTACTAAAACTTACACGGTCCTCTTCACAAAAGTATTTTTTAAGTGGCCTGATCTTCCTTACTCAGATAAAAATACTCAAATACCTCACCATAAAACTACTGGATACAAGAACACTTTTTGGTAAAGGTCAGATCTATTCTGACTCCTATGAAAGGGGGCATTGGTTACCCAAAGGACCTCAAGATAAAGTAGTTCTACCTTTAAATCAGTGCTAAACATGGGCTTGGCTTCAAAGATGACAAAAAGATCATACCATGTGCACTGATTTTTCTTGGGGGTGAGGGGTAAGAACACTAAAATATCAGACCAGATCTGAATTTACTTTCACATAGCCCTCTTTTGTATGTTCCACAACATTCTTTTTGATTAGCTCTGGATTCTAATGGAATTGTTTTAAACTGCCTCTCAGGGGACAGGTGCAGTTATGGTAAATAATCTCTGCAATCAGATTCATGGCCATTAAATTTTATAGGTGGAAATATTTCCATAAAAAACAAAACTAAATATAGTGGTTGACTTTATTAATCACGTTTCTCCAGTTCCTCTTCAGAGAAAAAAAATCAGAACCACCATAACAAAGTTGAAATTACTGACTTACACTGATATTAACTGCAGGTTTTATCTACATTAGAGCTTTCCTCAGAGGCTTACCATTAAGTTGCAAAAATAGTGGTTGGCTTAACTAATAAGGAGGGCTTAACCACGTGCCAAAGCTCTCTGATGTACCTACAGTGACCACAATATTAATGTGTAAAAATTCCTTGCTGTCTTCAGAGTCACAACATATGCTAAACCTCAACTAATCCTTAAAAATACACTAATTTACTTCCTAAATTTCAAGTTTTGCAACTTGAGGAAAACATTCCTTTTAACCACTGGCGGACTATTACCACTACAAACTTTCCAGGTTTTCTGTACTGTCATCATACAGTATTGTTATAGTCCAAACTTCAGTCAAAACTGATTATCGCCTGTTTATTTACAGTTTTTTTGTATCTTAAGAGTTTTGTGTCAGAAAATTGGTGAAGACTGTTCTATTTTAAACTTCTATTATCTGTTAATGACCTTTCACTTGTAATTTATAAAAATGTCTTAAAGTTACAGGACGGTCGAAGTAGAGAACTGAAAACTTATTCATCAGATCGTTAGAAAGGGATAATGTGGATCCCTCAGCAACTTTAATGATAATATCAACCAATCTAAATGGAAATACTTGGTTCTCCAAAATATGAAAGTATCTCTACCTATCAACATGCTACAGGAAGGCCTTAACTCAAATGCAGCCAAGCATCTGCTGTTCCAATCCATTTAGGCAGAAGAATCAATTTCAAAGTACAAGAAAATACATGCCACATGACCAAGATTATCATCTGCTTCTGTGATTACAATCTGCCTTTAAGATATTATTTATGCTCAATTTTAAAACTCAAAATTCTCATATATCCTAGCAATGGACAAGATGACTAGGAGTGGGAAGGAAAAAGGATGAACATTAAAATTCTTAGGGATTTGACTGAAGTATCCCCCTTCCCCCACTCTACTTTTGAAAAATCACTGTTCTACATCCCAAAGCTATGTTAAGAAAAAAAAAAAAAAAGACTGAGGACTACTAGATGAATGATTTTAACAGATCATGGGTGACGAAAACAACAAAGTACTATTAATTATTATAGACAACCAAAACATACTCAGTATAAATGCCACCATTTTTTCCACTTATAATGCCATTGAGTATGACAAAATACTTTCATTGCTTTAGCTACTATGGATATGAATAAGAAAATAATTGATAACAAAGAATAGCATTTGAATTTGAAATGATCATCTTGAGTTTTCAACCAATAATTTAAAAGACAATTTAAAAATTTTTAGCCACTGAGAAAACTCTTAATTACTCCATTTGTTAGAACAGTATCAACAAACAGTAAAGAACTTTGAGCCAAAATGGAATTATGCATGGGAAACTTTAACTGATATGTAGTTATAATAACACAAACAGAAGTATATAATATTTCAATCACATGCAGTCAATTTTTTAAAATATGCTTTTACAAAATTTGCAGAATGCATTACAGAACACAGTGTGAAATGGGACACATTTTCGAATGATAACAGGAAAGAGAAGGATGACACGTAGAGAGTATCACATGAAAAAGGACATGGTATACTCTTTTAACTTCAAAAAATAAAACTAGAGGGGCTGGCCTGTGGCTCACTTGGCTGAGCGTGGTGCTGACAACACCAAGTCAAGGGTTAAGATCCCCTTACCAGTCATCTTTAAAAAAAAGAAAAGAAAAGAAAAGAAAAAGAAATAAAACTAGAACTACTAAAATATAAGGAGGTAGACTTTAATTCAATTTTCGATCATCATATATTTATTGAGTTCCATATTTTTTTGTTGTTCTTTTGAGTCCCATATTTATAATGTTCCAGGTACAATGTACCCTATAAAAATAGGTAGTAGAATGAAACACAAAAGGAAAAGAGTTGTTTCAAATATAGCAATACTTAGGTGGAATGACTAGCTAATTCTTAATTTCTTCAACTTCATTCATTCCTTCAAAAAGTTAACTGAGCATTTACTAAAAGCTAACTGCTAAATGTCAAATATGAGTGAAAGAAAACATGCAAGACAAATGAGCACCATATCATTGGATAAGTGCTATAACTAAAACTTTAAAAGGAGCCCTTTGTCTGCTGAGGCAGATCAAGATAGCTTTGAAGAGAGCATTTGAACTAGACCTTGAAGAACCCTGTGAAGTTATGATTTTCTAATCAGTAAAACTTAATTGCCATACTAAATAAAAGAATTCAATGCTACACAAAATTGATATATTTCACTCATTAATTACACAGAAGATGCTTGGTTAGAAGAATCATCAATTTTACCTTTTAGTGATCTTATACTCTTACAATCCTAAAAACTCAATTTAAACTTTTTTTTTATGTTATAATGACACCATTAAACAGATAAGAACAAGCAACAATGCAGAGTTTTAATATAAAATAATTTTACCATTTAGCAACCATATAAATTACCTAGCTATTTTATCACAGAACTGTTTTTAGGACATTATAAATATGAGTTCTGGAACTAGAGAAATAATAAAAACAATAACAATAATAACAGCAATAATAATAGCACTAGCAACCCACACTCTAAGAGGTAGAGGTTTTAACCTCCTACTAGAATTTAAAATCAGGTCTAACCAGAAATCTGTTACTCTTAACTCAAGACTATAACTCTTTATCGGAAACCCTGGGGCTAGGGATGAATGCAGATTTTTTTGCATTTTAAAGAGGTAATGCAGTTCGTATACTGAATATTACATAAAATCTGTGGTGGGGTCTGGGTCAGTGGCCCATAATCAAACTAACATGTCTGCAACAAATCCACATATATTCACAGCAGTGATTTGGGATCACTAAAGACTAGAAAGAGCCTCATTATTTCACATCAGGTTTGAGATCTAACAAATCAGGTCAGGGCTCACTACCAATGAGTTATAAAAATATTTTCAGGGCTTTTTTGATTTCAGAATTATAGGTAAGAGGCAACAGAGCTGTACTATCATGTAAATATACAAACTATATAAAGCTATATATAGTAAACATATACTAAATATAACTATACTATAAATGTCATTTTTGACCACTACTATGATAAATGATGATTTTTCTAATTATATAGTCTCCAGCTCCAGTGGGAGAATGGGATTTTGCCAATTAAGATGACCAACTCTGCATTCTACTTTTTTCCAACTTTTCCTCCATTATTGGTTGAAAGGCCCCGCTAGCACCAGCATATATTTTCAAATTCTGACAGCTCAGTCTTAATAATAAACGATCATAAGACTAAGACAAGAGAAACAACTGGTGAGCCAAAGGGAGTGGCCATATCTTTAAGCATGTAATTGCTTTTGCAACATTATGAGCTGCCTAACTGCATATCTAAGTTTACATGCACTTGTGTGAGCAATTTATGAGTCATTTAAAGGTACGCTACTTGTAGTGCTTTGTTCCTAAAAAAAATCAGATTAGCAAAGATGCAATTTAACTTCAACATTTTTAAAGTGTTATTTTTAAGAAAGAGAAAAATTATCTGCCATAATTCAATTTTGACTTAGCTTCTGAAAAAGTAGTATAGGCACTGAAATGAAATAATAAGAAAAATAAGATCATGTGAAAAAAATGTAAGATTGCTTAGCCACTGTCTCACTATCAGCTGATCAAGCAACAGTTAACCTACACGAGGCTCTGTGTTGACAAATAAGCATAAGACAGCATGCCCATCTATATGCAAGGGCAAGAGGAGATAGGACACTCCAAGCAAACATTTCAATACAAAATTAAAACTGATTTTAAGAACCAGAGAGTTTTCAATTAATAATGTCACCTCCTCCTCTCCAAGTCTTGTTAATTCTTTTTTTTTTTTTTTTTTTGGCAGCTGGCTGGTACAGGGATCAAACCCTGGGCCTTGGTACTTTCAGCACCTTGCTCTAACCAACTAAGCTAACTAGCCTGCCCTCAAGTCTTGTTAAAATGACAGTAAATGAATATAAAAAGCTATTAATCTTCAAGGGCAAAAAGAGGCTGGTGGGTTAGCTCAGCTGATTAGTGCATAGCCTTATAACACCAAGGTCATCATGGGTTTGGATCACCATACTGGCCAGCTGCCAAAAAAAAGAAAAAAAAAGGACAAAAAGAACAGAAGAGAAAACAGTGGTTTGAGAGACTTAACCTGGTAAAATGAGTGCTTACAGAGGCAGAGAACAAAAAGAAGGAAGAATAAATATATTCCTCCCTTAGGATCCTTGGGGCCAGCACTTCATAGCTCCAAGTGAAGACAGGATGAAGCACAGGCCTGAGTGAAGGGAGGGGACGATGGAGTTGACAAACAATTAAATTCCCACCACCCCTAAGGAGATCAGAGGACAATTCTCTGGAGAAGGGGAACCGACGCTACTCCACACAGTGGGGCAAACTTAAGACAATTGAATGGCAGTCTACATATCAACAGTGGGGCCCTCAGCTCCTTTTCCAGCTCCCAGAATCCCAGAAACCAAGCATATGTGGCTGTGCCAGCCTGCCTACATCCCCAGCACCTCCGAAAAAAACTGAGGGATTCTTCTTTGGAGAAAATTAAAGGTCCCAGAGGACAGACTTTGAGATACTGATATCTGAGAAATGTCATTAGCTGAAGAGTCAGCATGACAACTGCCAGTGGACAAGACCACCATGTACAAAGAGTTTCCCATCAGCATTTCAATGCCTTATTCTTAAACAAGAATAGATTGCCAAAGAAAATACTAGTACTATCTTTCAATTCTATCTTCCCATGAATTTTTTTTTTTTTTTTGGAGGGGGGAGGAGCTGGCCCGTACAGGGATCTGAACTCTTGACCTCAGTGTTATTAGCACACGCTCTCCCATGTGATTTCCATAAACTTTTTGAAGTACCTTCATAGATTGCCAAAGGTCACCATTCACTTATTCAACAAAGAGTTACTGTTGGCATTTCCCCTTCATTCTAGATACTCAGAGAACAAAACCAACAGAATCCTTACCCTCAGAGAGCTTTCATTCCAGAAAGGGGGAAAAACAAACAAACAAGGGGAAGACAGTGCAGAGCATGACACACAGAGGTAAGTGCTGCGGGAAAATAAAGCAGAGAAGGGTAATGGAGAATCAAGGGGAAAGGGATGAGGGATGGACAAGGAAGCCTTTGCTGAAGTGACAGGTGGACAGAGACCTGATGAAGAGAAGGGAGTGACCCATGAGAATATCTGCCAAGTGCAAAGCCTTGAAGTCAGAACTGCTCAGCACGTCTGGGGAGCAACAGAAAGACCCGTCTAATATAGCTTGAACTGAGGGAGCGAGGGAGAGTGGGGGCTGGGTCACGCAGGGTCACGCAAGCCATGGCAGAGCTTCACCTTCTACTCTGAGTGAGGTGGAAGCCATCGGAGAGCTCTGAGCAGAGGAGTTGGCATGATCTGACTCGGATTTACAAAGATTACTGTGACAAAGGCTGGGAGACTTATTGGTTCCTAGCATTTACGGAAATCTCTGTTCCATCATTAGCTGACAATTAAGTAAACCAAGCAGAGATTTCAGTGGCCAAACATAAAGAAATCAGATTTTATAGAATTAGACCAAGAGAGTCACTAAGCAAACAAACAATAACAACAAATGGGGGGAGGGGGTGTCTGAGTTCCATAATTTCTAAATTATATTATTTAAAGCCTCCAGTTATCCACAAAAAAGCATGGATCGCCTGTGTTAACATGCAAAGAACAAGAAACATACAGCCCATACATAGGGAAAACAGCAGTCAACAGAACCTGTCTTTAAGAGACAGGTTCTTGCAGTAAGTCCAAACGCTGGACTTACTAGATAAAGACATTTGCAAACTGATGACTGGATGACAAGACGTGAGGTGTCCGTGCAATGGAATACCACTCAGCAATGGAAAGGAACGAAGTACCAATCCATAACACAACACGCATGAACCCTGAAAACATCATGCTAAGTGAAAAACAGACTACATAGTGTATGACTCCATTTACATGAAATGTACAGAAAAGGCAAATCTATAGAGAATGAAAACCGATGAGTGGTTGCCAGGGGATGGGGTGGGGGAAGAGCATGGGCAGTGACGGGTACGGGCCATCTTTTTGGTGTGATGAAATGTCGTCGAATTAGACTGAGTAATCATTGCACAACACTGAATATACTAAAAACCACTGGATTACACACTTTAAAGGGGTAAATTTTGTGGTATGTGAGTCTTATCTTAATAAAGCTGTTATTTTTAAAAATCTAATTGAGGATCACACGGCATTAGGTTATTACGTCTCTTTATTTTCCTTCAATCTAGAAGAGTCTCCTTCACCTTTACTGCCTTTCAGGATGTAGACACTCTTCTAAGAGTTCAAGCCAGCTCATTTGTAGAGGGTCCCCATAATCTTCCTCTGCTGATTTTTCCTCATAATTAGATCTGAAGAAAGAACTTTTTAAGCTAGCCGTAGTAACGCCATTTTGCAAGGCACAAAACATTACCCTGGTTAAAAGTCCCTAGCATAGGAAAAGTACAGCCTGAGGTTGAGACCAGATAACGAACAGGATATCTGTGGTTATGCACCTGGGCCCCGGCCCGAGGCAAAGGGCGGATAGTTCCCAGAAATAGACAAGTCAGTTAAAGTTTCAAGGGTGCCCCTCAGCTGTTTCAAGGACTCCCAACAGTTTCCAGGGTGCCCCTCAGCTGTTTCAAGGACTCCCACCAGTTTCCAGGGTGCCCCTCAGCTGTTTCAAGGACTCCCACATAACCGAAGCTCACCCCAGGCCTTATTTGAACTGACCAATTAAACTCGCTTCTCGCTTCTGTACCCGCGCTTATTTGAACTGACCAATTAAACTCGCTTCTCGCTTCTGTACCCGCGCTTTTTGCTATAAAAAGGACCCAGGAGCTTCACTCGGCGCGCCAGTCTTCCAAAAGACTGTGTCGCCCGGGTACCCGTGTGTTCAAATAAACCTCTTGCTGTTTGCATCCGTCTTCGTGGTCTCGCTGTTCCTTGGGAGGGTCTCCCTGAACTGACTGACTACCCACTTTGGGAGTCTTTCATTTGGGGGCTCGTCCGGGATCGGAGACCCCCACCCAGGGACCACCGACCCACCAACGGGAGGTAAGCTGGCCAGCAGTCGTTCTGTGTCTCGTTTCTGTGTCTAATCCTGTGACTCTGACTGTCTTTCTGAGTGCGCGCATTTTGGTTTCAGTTTGTTCCGGGTTAGTCGCTCTGGGAGCGAAGTGCGGGTAGCGAACAGACGTGTTCGGGGGCTCGCCACCCGGCAATCCTGGGAGACGTCCCAGGATCAGGGGAGGACCAGGGACGCCTGGTGGACCCCTTGGCAGAGGATTATTGTGTTTTGGTCTCACCGCGTCTCGGGAGGCGCGCTCTGCCATCGGACTCTTTCTTCTATTTCTACGGCACTCGGTCTCGTCGCCGTTTCTGGTTTCTTTTTGTCTTAGTTGTGATAGGTCTTTGCGTCGTCGTTCCCCTATTGGAAATTTTCGAGATGGGGCAAGGTGCCCTTACGCCTCTCTCCCTTACTCTAGATCATTGGAAAGATGTCAAAGCCAGGGCTCACAATCTGTCCATGGAGATCAAAAAAGGAAAATGGCAGACTTTCTGTTCGTCTGAGTGGCCCACATTCGGCGTAGGTTGGCCGCCAGAGGGAACCTTTGACCTTTCTGTCATTTTTGCAGTTAAAAAGATTGTTTTTCAGGAGACCGGAGGACACCCGGACCAGGTTGCCTATGTCGTGGTATGGCAAGACCTCGCCCAGAATCCCCCTCCCTGGGTGCCACCCTCCAGCAAAGTCGCTGTTGTTTCGGGATCAGAAAATACTCAAAGGCCACCTACAAGGAAGCCTTCCGCCCCTCCCCAACCCCCCGTCCTCCCGACACCAGATGACCTATTTTCTCTCTCTGAACCCCCACCTTACCCGGCGGCTCCGCTGCCCCCTCTGGCCCCTCAGGGAAACAGATCGGCACCAGGCCGAGCGCCCGGTGATCCTAGCCCTGAGGGACCGGCTGCGGGGACTAGGAGCCGCCAACCTCGCAGTCCGAGAGACGGCTCCGGTCCTGACTCCACCGTAGCTTTGCCCCTCCGAGCCATAGGGCCCCCAGCTGAGCCAAATGGCTTGGTCCCTTTGCAGTATTGGCCTTTTTCCTCAGCAGATCTTTACAATTGGAAGTCTAACCATCCTTCTTTTTCTGAAAAACCAGCAGGTCTCACGGGACTTCTTGAGTCCCTTATGTTCTCTCACCAGCCCACTTGGGACGATTGCCAACAGCTACTCCAGATCCTCTTCACCACTGAAGAGCGAGAAAGGATTCTTCTGGAGGCCCGCAAGAACGTTCTCGGGGATAACGGGGCCCCTACACAACTCGAGAACCTCATTAATGAGGCTTTCCCCCTCAATCGACCTCAATGGGATTACAACACGGCCGAAGGTAGGGAGCGTCTTCTGGTCTACCGCCGGACTCTAGTGGCAGGTCTCAAAGGGGCAGCCCGGCGCCCCACCAATTTGGCCAAGGTAAGAGAGGTCTTGCAGGGACCGGCAGAACCCCCTTCGGTTTTCTTAGAACGCCTAATGGAGGCCTATAGAAGGTACACTCCGTTTGAACCCTCTTCTGAGGGGCAGCAGGCTGCGGTCACAATGGCCTTCATCGGCCAGTCAGCCCCAGACATTAAAAAAAGGTTACAAAGACTAGAGGGGCTCCAAGACCTTTCCTTACAAGACTTAGTAAAGGAGGCAGAAAAGGTGTACCACAAGAGAGAAACAGAAGAAGAAAGACAGGAAAGAGAAAAAAAAGAGACAGAAGAGAGAGAGAGGCGGCGTGATAAACGCCAAGAAAAAAAAAAAATTTAACTAGGATTTTGGCCGCAGTGGTAGGTGAAAGAGGGTCTAGAGATAGGCAGACAGGGAACCTGAGCAACCGGGCAAAGAAAACACCTAGGGATGGAAGACCCCCTCTAGACAAAGACCAATGCGCGTACTGTAAAGAGAAGGGTCACTGGGCAAGAGAATGTCCCCGGAAAAAGAACATCAGAGAAGCCAAGGTTCTATCCCTAGATGACTAGGGGAGTCGGGGTTCGGACCCCCTCCCCGAACCTAGGGTAACATTGACAGTGGAGGGGACCCCCATCGAGTTTCTGGTCGATACCGGGGCTGAACATTCGGTGCTGACCCAACCCATGGGGAAGGTAGGGTCCAGGCGGACAGTCGTAGTAGGAGCGACCGGCAGCAAAGTCTACCCCTGGACCACTCAGAGACTTTTAAGGGTCGGACATAGGCAAGTGACCCATTCCTTTTTGGTCATACCTGAGTGCCCTGCTCCTCTGTTGGGCCGGGACATCCTGACCAAACTAAAGGCTCAAATCCAGTTTTCCACAGAGGGCCCACAAGTAACATGGGGAGATCACTCTACCATGTGCCTGGTCCTAAACCTAGAAGAAGAATACCGGCTGTATGAAAAGCCGGCCTCTCCCTCCATCGACCCATCCTGGCTCCAACTTTTTCCCACCGTATGGGCAGAAAAGACAGGTATGGGACTGGCCAATAACGTCCCACCAGTAGTAGTAGAGCTGAAATCAGGTGCCTCACCGGTGGCCGTCCGACAGTATCCAATGACTAAAGAAGCCCGGGAAGGCATCAGACCCCACATCCAAAGGTTCTTAGACCTAGGGGTCTTAGTGCCCTGCCAATCGCCCTGGAACACCCCTCTGCTACCAGTAAAAAAGCCAGGGACCAATGACTATCGGCCAGTCCAAGACTTGAGAGAAATTAACAAAAGGGTGCAAGACATTCATCCCACGGTCCCAAATCCATACAGCCTCCTGAGTTCCCTTCCGCCTAGTCACACTTGGTACTCAGTCCTGGATCTCAAGGATGCCTTTTTTTGCCTCAGACTACACCCCAACAGCCAGCCACTGTTCGCGTTCGAGTGGAGAGACCCAGAAAAAGGTAACACAGGTCAGCTGACCTGGACACGGCTGCCACAGGGGTTCAAAAATTCTCCCACTCTCTTCGACGAGGCCCTCCACCGAGATTTAGCTCCTTTTAGGGCTCTCAACCCCCAGGTCATATTACTCCAATATGTGGACGACCTCCTAGTGGCAGCTCCCACATATGAAGGCTGCAAAAGAGGGACACAAAAGCTCTTGCAGGAACTGAGTAAGTTGGGGTACCGGGTATCAGCTAAAAAGGCCCAGTTATGCCAGAAAGAGGTCACCTATTTGGGGTACCTGCTCAAAGGGGGAAAAAGATGGCTGACCCCGGCCCGGAAAGCTACAGTTATGAAGATCCCTACTCCCACAACCCCCAGGCAGGTCCGCGAATTTCTGGGTACTGCCGGATTCTGCAGGCTCTGGATTCCTGGGTTTGCTTCCCTGGCTGCACCCTTGTACCCCCTGACAAGGGAAAACATTCCTTTTACCTGGACTGAGGAGCATCAAAAGGCTTTTGACCACATAAAAAAAGCCTTGCTGTCTGCCCCCGCCTTGGCTCTCCCAGACCTCACCAAATCATTTACTCTGTACGTAGATGAAAGAGCCGGTGTAGCCCGAGGAGTGCTTACTCAGACCCTAGGACCATGGCGACGGCCAGTAGCTTATCTATCAAAAAAACTGGATCCAGTGGCCAGTGGGTGGCCAACCTGCCTAAAAGCGGTTGCTGCAGTGGCACTCCTCCTCAAAGACGCTGATAAGTTAACCTTGGGGCAAAATGTGACTGTGATTGCTTCCCACAGCCTCGAAAGTATCGTGCGGCAGCCCCCCAATCGGTGGATGACCAATGCCAGAATGACTCATTACCAGAGTTTGCTGCTAAACGAAAGAATATCTTTCGCGCCCCCTGCTGTCCTGAACCCAGCTACCCTACTACCAGTCGAGTCAGAATCCACCCCAGTACACCAATGCTCAGAAATCCTTGCTGAAGAAGCTGGGACTCGACGGGACCTGAAGGACCAGCCATTGCCCGGAGTGCCTGCCTGGTATACAGACGGTAGCAGCTTCATTGCGGAAGGTAAGAAGAAAGCAGGGGCCGCCATCGTAGATGGCAAACGGACGGTATGGGCAAGCAGCCTGCCAGAAGGGACATCAGCCCAGAAGGCCGAGCTAATAGCCTTGACGCAGGCATTACGCCTAGCCGAAGGAAAAAACATCAACATCTACACGGACAGCAGGTATGCTTTTGCCACTGCTCACATTCATGGGGCAATATATAAACAGAGGGGACTGCTCACTTCTGCTGGAAAAGACATTAAAAATAAACAAGAAATTCTGGCTCTGCTAGAGGCCATTTACCTCCCTAAGCAGGTCGCCATTATCCACTGCCCAGGCCACCAGAGAGGAAATAACCCTGTGGCGGCCGGGAACCGGAGGGCCGACGAGGCTGCAAAACAAGCCGCCCTGTCGGTCAAGGTGCTAACAAAAACTACAAAGCTTCAAGAGCCAATCGAGCCTGCTCAAGCTAGGACCAAGCCAAGAGAGCTCACTCCTGACCAGGGAAAAGAATTCATTCAGCGGTTACATCAGCTAACACACTTAGGACCAGAAAAGCTCCTTCAACTGGCAAGCCGCACCAGCCTCTCCATCCCGAACCTCCGGTCCACTGTTCAAGAAGTCGCCAATCGGTGTCCAGCTTGCGCCATGACTAATGCGGCTACCACCTACCGAGAGACCGGAAAAAGACAACGGGGAGATCGACCCGGCGTATACTGGGAAGTAGACTTTACAGAGGTAAAGCCTGGCCGGTATAGAAACAAGTATCTGCTAGTATTTGTAGATACTTTCTCTGGATGGGTAGAAGCTTTTCCTACCAAAACGGAAACGGCCCTGACTGTATGTAAAAAGATACTAGAAGAAATCCTGCCCCGTTTCGGGATCCCTAAGGTGATCGGGTCAGATAATGGCCCAGCCTTTGTTGCTCAGGTAAGCCAGGGACTAGCCACACAACTGGGGATAAATTGGAAATTACATTGTGCGTATAGGCCCCAGAGCTCAGGTCAAGTAGAGAGAATGAATAGAACCATCAAAGAGACCTTAACTAAATTGGCCTTAGAGACCGGTGGAAAAGACTGGGTGGCCCTCCTTCCCTTAGCGCTGTTCAGAGCCAGGAATACCCCTGGCCAGTTCGGTCTAACTCCCTATGAAATCCTCTACGGGGGACCCCCCCCCATACTTGAGTTGGGAGAAACACTGGGTCCCGATGATAATTTTCTCCCTGTCTTATTTACCCACTTAAAGGCTCTAGAAGTTGTGAAGACCCAGATTTGGGACCAGATCAAAGAGACATATCAGCCCGGTACCATAGCTGTCCCCCACCCGTTCCAGGTCGGAGACCGAGTGCTGGTCAGACGCCATCGACCCAGCAACCTTGAGCCTCGGTGGAAAGGCCCGTATCTGGTATTGCTGACCACCCCGACCGCAGTAAAAGTTGATGGCATCGCTGCCTGGGTCCATGCTTCCCATCTCAAGCCTGCACCACCCCCGGCACCAAACGAGACCTGGGAGCTGGAAAGGACTGATCATCCTCTTAAGCTGCGTATTCGGCGGCGGAAAAATGAGTCCACCGGGTAAGAACCCCCACCGGCCTGTGATCCTCACCTGGAAGGTACTGTCCCAAACTGGAGAAGTTGTCTGGACCAAACAGGCTACCCAGCCGCCTTGGACTTGGTGGCCCGATCTTAAACCTGATGTATGTGCCCTGGCGGCGGGTATTGAGACCTGGGATATCCCGGGATACATAGCATCGGGCTAGGCCCAGATCAGACCCCCTGATTCAGACTACACAAAAGCTTATAATCAGATCACCTGGGGGGTCCCAGGGTGCAGCTATCCCCGAGCTAGAAACAGGCTTGCCGCTTCCCCCTTCTACGTGTGCCCCCGGGATGGCCGGACCCTTTCAGAAGCTAGAAGGTGCGGAGGGCTGGAATCCCTATATTGCAAAGAATGGGGTTGTGAAACCACGGGGACAGTCTACTGGGGACCTAGTTCCTCATGGGACCTCATAACTGTAGAACGTAACGATAGCAGTAAAAACTGTGACAACACCGGCTGGTGTAACCCCCTTAAAATAAAATTCACAGAGAAAGGAAAAAATTCCAGAGATTGGGCACAAGGAAGAACCTGGGGACTAAGGTTCTATTTGACGGGAAACGATCCAGGTGTACTGTTCACCATTCGCCTAGATATCACCAATATGCCAACTGTGGCAGTGGGCCCCGACCCCGTCCTTGCAGAACAGGGACCTCCTAGCAACAAGCTGTTCCCAATGACTAGCAGGCAACCCCCCGCGGCACAAAGGAGCACTGCTACACAGAGCCTCCTATCACCAGGCACTCTACCCCCCACCACGGGTGACAGGCTCTTTGGTCTTGTACAGGGGGCCTTCCTAGCTCTAAATGCCACCAACCCGAACGCCACAGAGCATTGCTGGCTCTGTCTGGCCATAAGCCCCCCCTACTATGAAGGAATAGCCTTTTTGGGAGAGGCCAATTATACCAGCGCCGAGAGTTGCCGTTGGGGGACCCAGGGAAAGCTTACTCTCACAGAGGTCACAGGACAAGGGTTATGTATAGGAACAATACCTTCTACCCATCAACATCTTTGCAACCAGACCCTATCCATCAATTCCTCCGGGGACCATCAGTACCTTCTCCCCTCCAACCATAGCTGGTGGGCTTGCAGCACCGGTCTCACCCCTTGCGTTTCCCTCTCAGTTTTTAATCAGTCTAAGGATTTCTGTGTCCAGGTTCAGCTGATTCCTCGCATCTATTACCATCCTGAAGAAACTTTGTTGCAGGCCTATGACAACCCTCATCCCAGGTTTAAGAGAGAACCTCTCACACTTACCCTAGCTGTCCTACTGGGAATTGTGGCAGGTATAGGTACCGGCTCGGCTGCTCTGATTAAAGGACCTATAGACCTCCAGCGGGGCCTAACCGAGCTCCAGACTGCCATGGACACTGACCTCCGGGCCCTCCAGGATTCAGTCAGCAAGTTAGAGGACTCATTGACTTCTCTATCTGAGGTAGTACTCCAAAATAGGCGAGGCCTTGACTTACTGTTTTTAAGAGAGGGAGGCCTCTGCGCGGCCCTCAGAGAGGAGTGCTGTTTTTATGTAGACCATTCAGGTGTGATACGAGACACCATGGCCAAACTCAAACAAAGACTAGATAAAAGACAGTTAGAGCGCCAAAAAGATCAAAACTGGTTTGAAGGTTGGTTCAATAGCTCCCCTTGGTTCACTACCCTACTATCAACCATCGCCGGGCCCCTAGTACTCCTTCTTCTGTTGCTCATTCTGGGGCCCTGTGTCATCAACAGGTTAGTCCAATTCATCAATGATAGAATAAGTACAATTAAAGTCCTGGTTCTTAGACAAAAATATCAGACTATAGATAATGAAAATAACTTTTAACTCCGCTCTAAGATTAGAGCTATCCACAAAAGAAATGGGGGAATGAAGAAAGAACTTTTTAAGCTAGCCGTAGTAACGCCATTTTGCAAGGCACAAAACATTACCCTGGTTAAAAGTCCCTAGCATAGGAAAAGTACAGCCTGAGGTTGAGACCAGATAACGAACAGGATATCTGTGGTTATGCACCTGGGCCCCGGCCCGAGGCAAAGGGCGGATAGTTCCCAGAAATAGACAAGTCAGTTAAAGTTTCAAGGGTGCCCCTCAGCTGTTTCAAGGACTCCCAACAGTTTCCAGGGTGCCCCTCAGCTGTTTCAAGGACTCCCACCAGTTTCCAGGGTGCCCCTCAGCTGTTTCAAGGACTCCCACATAACCGAAGCTCACCCCAGGCCTTATTTGAACTGACCAATTAAACTCGCTTCTCGCTTCTGTACCCGCGCTTATTTGAACTGACCAATTAAACTCGCTTCTCGCTTCTGTACCCGCGCTTTTTGCTATAAAAAGGACCCAGGAGCTTCACTCGGCGCGCCAGTCTTCCAAAAGACTGTGTCGCCCGGGTACCCGTGTGTTCAAATAAACCTCTTGCTGTTTGCATCCGTCTTCGTGGTCTCGCTGTTCCTTGGGAGGGTCTCCCTGAACTGACTGACTACCCACTTTGGGAGTCTTTCAGATCCAGTTAAACATTTCTGGCAAGAATCACACAGGCAATGCTGGGCCAAAAGAACACTTAAAACTGTTTCTACATTAAGTGTCTGGTTTTGCATTATCAATATTTGTAAAGTCATGTGTTCACAGCATTTTGTTTTCATGTATCTTTACATTTGCATTTTTTCTTTTCCTTTTTTTGAATTTTTGGTATAAAATGAGGTTCCAGGAAGAGGCGCAATAAGGGTTTGTCTGGGGACTATCTCCCAGGAGCCAATTAGGCTTAAATTCCTGATGAAGCTACCCTGGGTTATAGAAGGAAAGGCCAGAAAGATGCAAAAAGCACTTATTACCCCTCCATGTGTTTGTGCTCACACACATGCACGCACGCACACACACACAAACTGGAAAGACAAGTAGGATTGGGGATAGAGCACACCTTGGTTCTTTTCAAAAGTAGATGATAGGAAATTCCCTCTTAGCAAATTTATCTGAAAAGACTATGCCTATAGATAGCCTATAGATATACTATCTTGTTTCCTTATTTCCCCCCAATGGAAAGACATATGTACAAAATCAATCCACTCCTTTTCCCTTTTTAAAGTTTTAACATTTACTTGAGGAGCTGTCAAGGAAGCTTCTGGGACACCAAATAACAATATACTGAAAACTAAACTCACATATCTACTGAAGATTTATGAACTTTGAACTTAGCAGCATTCGGAACATGTAAGCTTATTCCTGCTAAAATTAGGAATAGGAAATAGAATTACCAATGCAGTTTAAGTGAGCAATAATTTTATTCAAAACAATGAAATTCCTTCATAAAACAAATCTCTTTAAGTTCTCTCTTAAGTATTCAAAACTGGATTTATTTATAGTCTAAGTTATTATAATTTGAGGTATAATGAAAAGTTTTACTTGAGAAAAAGTGCTTTTCTCTGCTTACTTGTCTATTTTTTTTCATGAAAAATTACAAATGATACACTAAATAACATAAAATCTTCAGTTTCCATCTTCCTTCAATTTTCAAGGGAAAAAAAGAAATCTTAACATGGTCCCAATCTTCAAAGCCTACCATTAGTTGGGTAAGAAAAAAATTAGTTGTTTATTTTAAGATTTCCCATTCATTCTTTCTTGAAGAGCCTGGCCTTGCACCTAGGCTACAAACCACCATGTAATGTTTCCCATATTACATTTGAAATTCCAGTGCAGTTTCCTAGGGTTCACATCCAGAGTTTGAAATAACAATGACTCCAAGCAAAGTTAAAGTACACTACTTCCAGCCTTTTACTCTCCCAATCTCCTAACTACACTAAAATGCTAAACCTTGCACTCATGTGCGCACACACATACCCCATGGGTACTAAAGGTAAAGAAAGGCACTTGGCCAATTTAATCATATGAGAACGAATTCATCTTTTTGATCACACACCTGGTAATGAGCACGCCTCAAGATCTTGTTTTGTCATTTTATTTCTGCCAAGAGTTACACAGATGGTTTAGTGCATTATCCTTGGATAGCACATCAGTAGTTTCCTGGTACTACCCTACTTCCTTGCAGGCAAAGGTATTTATTAATAACTTTTCAGAATATTCTTATTGCCTTCCAGTTCTTCATTCTGAAGTCTATGTAAAAACTAAGGGCACCATAATATTTAAAAATACCCAGGAAGGGAAACTTGGCAGAAACAAAGGAAGAGTAAAACTTTAAAAATTTATATGTGTACTTTTTCTCAAGGTCTACACTTTAACAGTGCTATTCTAGGAGTGTTAAAAAATATTTTGCCACCATTTAGCAGTTACTGAATATCTCCAGGGGGTCATGCACGGAACTAGGAAATCCTGAAGAACACATTCTAAATTCGAGCAAAATAAGATTTCCCATATGTTCCCCAAATAAAGCCAAAGAAGAGCACGATACTGGCATAGCAAAAGAAGAGAGTAAAATAACCCAGTTTGGACTCAATCAAACAAAATGCAGCCAACCATAAAAGTGCTTAAGTACCTTTTTAAAACCCTAGGTAGAATGTCTACTTCAGAGTCTTAAATATGCATATTTCTCTGAGGTGATAAACAGAATTCCCAGACATGTGACAATACGAAGGATCTTATTAAAATATACATATGTGTGTGTACAGGACTGGGGGAGGGAAGTAGTGTGTACACTATTAATCTTTTTGTGAAATCTTAGGATAGATACCAAAGACTTCAGGTAAAATCACTATCTTCAAAAAGAATTTGAAGAGCTTTAAAAGAAAAACCATACAATGAAATCTTTAAACTCGGAATGAAAGGAAACTGACATAGTTTGGTGGGGCTGGCAATGAGAGGAAAAGACCAACTGCTATCATTGGACCAGAAATCCAACTTAGCAATCAAGGCCAACGGAGACGCACGGTAAGGTAGAAAGATACCATTGTGTTTGGAAGGAGGCACTTTTGGAACTAAACTCAAGGATCTTTAAGGGACTCCAACAATGAACAATATTTCTTTGAGAGGTTTATAAAGAAACTTCATATAACTGCTCAACATCAAAGAAACACTGTTAGACTGTAATTAATGAAGGCCAGAGTAATGTGGTCCAAGTAAGTAGCTGTAATAACCAAACCTGACTCTGGAATAGTTCAGAACTGCTCTGTCCAATATGGTAGCCACATATGGCTATTTAAATTTAAATTAATTAAAATGAAATAAAAACTTAAATTCAGTCCTTTACGTACACTAACCACATTTCAAGTGCTCCGTGGCCACACAGGCTAGTGGCTACCTTACAGGACAACAGATCTAGAATGTTTCCATCATCACAAAAATACTGGTGATATGTTTTAGTTTAGAGAACTGAACAGTGCTGATTTCAGAGAATGGAAAAATATGGGTGGTAAATATCCATAATAGGAAAACTGTGTAAATAAA
The DNA here is from genome assembly GCF_027409185.1 of Cynocephalus volans. Lineage (NCBI taxonomy): Eukaryota > Metazoa > Chordata > Mammalia > Dermoptera > Cynocephalidae > Cynocephalus > Cynocephalus volans. Next base: position 10,737,076 of record NC_084473.1, read on the forward strand.
TTATGATATATTTATACAATGAAACACTGTACAACTATTAGAAATAATGAGTTTGATTTACAGGTTTATATGTTCTAACCAGAATGATACATTAAATGACAAAAAACCCTTTCAGAATAGTATCCAGAATAGTATCATAATAAGATCTCGATTCTGCTAAAATACATGTGCTGATGTTTGTGTACACTGTGTGTGACTTGACTCTGCAAAGAATGTGCACCAGTTTGTTAATGATGGTAATGGGGGGCTGGTAGGTTAACTCAGTTGGTTACAGCATGGCCTTATAACACCAAGGTCAAGGGTTTGTTTACACACATTGGCCAACCGCCAAAACCCAAAAACAAAAAAACAAAAAGAAATCTATCTGAAATAAATGGGTTCTGAAATTAAGTTAAGGAACTATACATGAAACATAATAGCAGTGTTATTTATAAACATGGAAATGCTGAAATAAATTTGCAACAATAATGGTAATGGGAGGGGAGGTTATGAAGGACTTTTCTAGGTTGGGTGTTTTCACAATGTTTGGTTTTTTCAAGATTGGAGCTTTTTTTCTAAAGCAAAAGAAATAACACCTCCAAAAGGATACAGCAGGCACAGGTAGAGATACAGATGCCAACTGGTTAACAAGTCGCCTACACTATCAAACTGAAACATGAATTATTTCTAATTCTCCTTGTAAAGGAGCTGAGACCCAGCCCGTAATTCAGGACTGAGCCATCAGTGAGCACCATCAGTGCTTGTGCCACTTAGAAGAGGCCTTCAGGGCACAGGTAAAGAGATGGGTTTTTTCCCCTCCAGAAAATTTAAGAACGTAACTCACAACCTTTGATCCTTTCCATGGAGATGAACTAGAAAAACAAAATATCAAAACTCCCTCTCAGGAAGCAGCTTAACTGATGGATAAGAGAATTTCAAGACAATTCAACATTTCCAGAACTGAACTTGGCATCTGCTCCACCTTATCTCTGTGAACAGTGCCACCATTTATTAGTTCCCCTCCCTCCCTCTCATTTGCCACTCCCAGTGAATCACCACCTCTATAGATGTACCTCTTATATACACCTCCTCCCTCACCATGCCCACTGCCTTGGATGGAGCCCTCATTATTTTTCCTAATCAACTACAATGTGTCCTATCCCCTGCTTCCAAAGACACCCCCAGCCCTTCAGGCAAAATAACCTGACTCACATATTTGATCTCACTCTCCTGAAAGAAACACTTCAAAGTTATGCCACTCTACTTAAAATCAAAAGCAAAAATTTTAACATGGCACAAAAGGTTTAGATTCAGGGCCTGATACCTCTCCAGTCTTATCTTCTTCCCTTACCAGCCCTGGTAAAACCCAAGCTCCTCCCAAACAAAATGAACTTAATCAGTGTCCTGCTTCAATTCCCTGTGCATTGAACGATCTCCCTATGCCACCCTTCTTCCCACCTTCATTGGCTAATTCCTTTGTGTCCTTCAAAATTCAATTCAAATATCATTACCCCCTCTCACCCTCCTACTTATGGGAATGTGACTTTTTTTATGTGCTCCTGTAAGATCCTGCATATACAAGTCCTTATCACCTGTACTGTGTGTTCCTTTACTAGACTCTAAGCTCATACCTAGGCAGCAAGGTCCACGTCTTAAAATGGTTTTGGTATCTCAGGCCTTAGTGCAGGCACTTGAAAGTGTTTGAATAATGAATGACCTAGCCCCTCAAAATACTGAAACTAACAACTAATTACCTAGTTAAGTCCACAAAGACAAAAAACATAGGGTGTCATTTTCTTGACTGACCAATATAAAAATAAATAATACTTGCAAAGTAAAACAACAGTGAAATACCATACAACTATACACCTATTAAAACAGCTAAAATGCAAAACACTGACAACACCAAATTCTGGCAAAGATGTAGAGCAACAGGAACTCTCACTGCTTGCTGGTGGGAATGCAAAATGGTACAGACGATGTGGAAGACCATTTGGCAGTTTCTCACAAAACTAAACATATTGTTACCATACAATCCACCAATCAGGCTCCATGACATTTACCCAAACAAAGTGAAAACTTACGTGCACACAAAAACCTGCACACAAATGTTTACAGCAGCTTTATTCCTAACTGTCGAAACTGGAAGCAACCAAGATGCCCTTCAATAGATGAATGGATAAATAAACTATGGTACATCCATACAACAGAATATTATTCAGCAATAAAAAGAAAAATAAGCTTTTTGAGCTATCAAGCTACAAAAAGACATGGAGGAATCTTAAAAGCATATTACTAAGTGAAAGAAACCAATCTGAAAAGCCTATATACTGTATGATTTCAACTATATGACAATTTGGAAAAAAGCAAAAACTATGGAGACAGTAAAAAGGTCAGTGATTTGTCAGGGGTTTGGGTGGCAGAGGGAGAGAAGGATGAATAGGTGGGGCACAGGAGATATTTAGAGCTGTGAAACTATTCTATTTGATGTTATAATGGTAAATACATGTCATTATACATTTGTCAAAATCCACGGAATGTACAACACCAAGAGTAAACCCTAATGTAAACTACGGACTTTGGGTGATAATGATGTGTCAATGCAGGTTCATCAATTCTAACAAACGTACCACTCTGTAGCAGAACGTTGATGGTGCGGGTGAGGTGGGGAGGAATGTGGGAACTCTATGTACTTTCCACTCAATTTTGCTGTGAATCAAAAACTGCTCTAAAAAATAAAGTCAAGTGAATAAATGGATGCTATTACCATGTGCAAATACGCAAGAAACATGGACAGGCAGATCTAATCTTTCTTCCAATGTCTCACTACTGGCATTTATATATTATTTGTTTTCCGACAATGATGCTCTGCTCCTCAACAAGGTAGATTTATAGCCTAATTGAAGATTTGTGCCCATGTAAATAAAGATCAAGTATTCGTTCACATTTAACAATTTCCAACAACTACCTTCTACAGCTATTTAAAATGCTAGAAATATAAGCCAAACCCACCTTTCCCCCCAAAAAAATGCATGAGGAAAAAGCTGATAACATGGAAGCAAACAGATGGGTAGATGAAGGATTCATTAGATCTCTCTCTACTTTTATGTATATTTGAAATTTTTTCACAATAAATTTTAAAAAATATAGTGTCCAATAATACTCATTTCTTCAAACCAGCATGGATTTAATGAGAGCCTACAAAGTACAAGACACTGTTCTGAGCACCAGGGACATAGCAAAAAGTAAAACATACAAAGTTCCTCCTCATGGAGCTTACATTGTAGTAAATGGGCATCAGAAGACAAACTTTCCCTGAGATATGAGAACACTGCATCTGAGTAAAGACAGCACAAGTCTTAGAACTTTCCTACTCTTTTCTGTATACACTGGGCATATACATACATATATCTATATATGTGTGTGTGTGTGTGTGTCAGTGTATATATATATTTGGTAGCTGGCCAGTATTAAGCTGGGCATTTTAAAGAATATAGCCCCAAATTTCTTGCCTATTGGTATAACTTCCCTTCTATTTTTAAGGAAAAAACAAAACAAAAACAAGAATAGGTAAAGGGCATATAAATCAAAGAAACTGCCAAATGATTCAAGCAATTAGGAATACTCAGAAACTAAAACCAATCACCGGTGTGAACACTATATTCTAAAACAAGCATGATAAAGAGATCAACTTGGCAAGCACCAAGATGGAGGGAAGAGCCAGAGCTAGGACACAAAGCCTTTGGTAAATATTTGATTCAAACTAACATCTGAATAGGAAGTCGGTCGTTTATTTTCAAGAAAATGGGCATGCCAGATGTTTAACTGTTTAAGCAAAAACAAGGACCATCTGATAGATTAACACAAAACAACATGTCATACGTGCATCAAATATTTCCATATGGAAATTACATGAATTTTTACCCAATCGGAACTAAAATTACCATTTGAAAATGTGACAGGATGCTCAGAAAATTGCTTCCTGATTGTCACACATTAAATTAATGCTTTCTGTAATGTCTGCTATTGTTGTGACCCAATAAATTGTGATGGGAAATGGAGAGGATATCCTTTGTTGAGAAAAATGCCACAGATACTGTTACTACCTGAAAGTGTTTAGATTAAAATAGGAAACCCACATTTCCCCTTTGTAAAGTCACAAACAACGTGTTTGTATTACAAAAGAATATGTATTAGCCACCTGACATTTGTGTCTGACTTCCCATTTCATAGTCATGAACATATTACTGAAAAATTACAAACAGAACATTATGCCTTATAAAGCAATTTCATGCAAGAAATAAGGTTCAATTATAACAAATTTGCTGTAAACTGGAGTTAGAAAAAACACTAAAAGGAAATACATCTCCGTTTTTTCTTAATTAAGAAAAGGTAATGAAAATACGCGGAGTTTGGAATCTAACTCTTCCACTAACCTGCTAGGCTCTGTCTAAAAGTGTCTCATATATTTTTCCCATAAAATTAGGTCTTTTACCTTCCATAAAATGTCTTACACTTCCAGACCTTTCTTATAGGCTGGGCTTTATCTTTAAAATGTCTTTCTTAGAGAATAAAATTAAGTATAGGTCCCATTTGCATTATTATGAATTGACACATCTAAAAAGACATGCATCTTTGAACTCAATTTAAAGTGAACCATGTTTTTCATTTAAATGCTTTTTTCTTCCTTTTAAAAGCTCTGAAAGGTGAGTGCTTCTCTCCTTCCCACAGTCTCTCTTCCCACATTCTCAAAAATAAAAAATGTCTTCTTCAGTCCAATGCTCCATCATTTTCTTTACCTCATATAAGGTGTCTTTCTTTCAGGATCTTATTCTTTTCCTAACATCCTAGAAATATGTCTTCTCTAGATGGTGCCTGATAACACAATTTCCGAACCTTTTCTGAGCTTTCTCCAACCCATGACCACTAGAACTATTTCTCAATGAACACAGGTATATTCAGCACATTAGGAGCCCCAAGAGCGCCCTTTCTTGTACCACCTTGCCCTTCTCCACCCCTACTCACATGGGGAATCACTGCCAACATTCTACTTAACAATTATTCCTTTGACTTACAGTTGACCAAAACCCCCAGGTCATTCTTTGTTTTTAAACAGATGCTACTGCTAAGCCCTATCTTGCCCATACTGAACTTGCTAACTGTATTTTTTTAAATCTTTCCCCTTTTCCTACTCTATCCATTGCATTTAATATTTCTGAAGTTTAATTTAATCGGTTTAAACTTTTACATAGAGATCACGTTCTAAAGTCAAGCAGTTAGGTTAAATGGAGTATAATCAAAATTAAACCTGAAAATCTCTCTGGAATATTTTCATCTGGTGTTGGAATAGGACCACACAGAATGGATGACTTGCATCTAGCGGCCATGTCATACCAAAAATCTCCTATCTTAATTACCAGAATCACATTCAGGTGGCATTTCTATGGGAGGTACTGAGAAAGAACAGATGCAAGATTTTTTCGAACGGCATTTCTCGTCTCAACCACGGAACACAAAAAATAACTGAGTGACTGTTTTCTCAAGTCTCCCAACAATGATACATAACCAGCACTATCCCAAATGCACAAAATCACATACAATGGATGCTTCAGGAATTAGGGCTCTCCCATCTCAAGTGTAGCTCAGAATATACGTCCACAGAGTGGAATGGATGGCCACATAACTGAAACTGCCCAAGGGCACAGCCTGCTCTCTCTCCTGCGACCCCCCTCTCTCTGTCTCCAGACACTTATATGTTGAAGGACTTTCATTTAAGTTCATGTAAGCTAAATGAGCTTCTTACATGATTTCACTGTAAATCTAATCAATAGCCACTAAAATATTCCCAAACACAAAGAAAAATGTAACAAAAATGTTAGCAAGAATGTCTCTGACTAGTGAAACTAATAGTTTTTTCGTCTTTTTTCCCCGATATTTACACATTTTTGAAAATAACTATATATTACTTTTATACTCCTACACAAAACCTACTTTTTAATAATCTCCAAGAGTTTTCAATAACATGGGGAAATATTAAGTGGGGAAAAGCAAGATATGAAACCATACCAACAATGAAATACTAAAAAAAATACAGCAACATGTTAATGTTTGTCTTTCGGTGGTGGAAGGGTGTTTGAGTTTTCTTCTACTCGTCTTTGCCATATTTTCTATAAAGAATGCACTTTGATGATATAATGGGAGGAAATGGACTTCGCTTTTAAAAATCAGATTTCTTATTTTAGCAGCCAGATTTCATCACTGCTTTCTGTTTCAATAGTTAATGGCAAAACCAATGTCATTCTACAGTTATCTCTCAACCTGTATTTTATATGATCTACCAACAGACTGAACAATCCCAAAGAATAATTCTGAAATCATTTTCCTTGCTAACATTTAAGATTTTGTCACAATCTTTACAGTATATCTTTATTTTGCTGAACATCGTATACCTTCTAAGAGCTACGTAAAAGTCCATGCCCACATAATGCCGTAAGTTTTATCCAACTACTCTTTGCTACTAGACTCCTTGAATTCTGCTCATTGCAAAAAATCAGCTGAACATGAGAGATAATTGAATAAGTAGGTCCATTCTACACAACTTGGTTGTTCTCATTGGTTTGGGAAGTGGTGCCTTATAATTTCACTCCTTTTTTTGGAGTTCAAGAAACCAGGGCTCAGAGAAGATGAATAACTCTTTCAAGGTCACAAAATTATAAGTGGCAAATCCAGTATTTAAAGTCAAGTCCAACTAATTAAAAAATCTAAGTTCTTTCTACCATGCAATGTGGAATGAAGAAATGCCTTCTAGATCCAGCTCTGCAACCAACTTGACATTTGACCTTGAACAAGTAACTTGACTCCTCAACTATAAATTAAGGGGCTAGACTAGATAACCTCAAAGATCCCTTCCAGGTCTAATGTTCTATGCTTCAAAAGCCTCCCCTTTCCATTAAAGCAAGTTGAAAACTCCATTAGTGTGGAAAACATTTCAGCAACTACTTGTCCATTTTTGTTCTGTCTTATATATCCTTTGTATGCTGGCAAATTCCCCAGGGGATAGTTTTCTTTGCATCTGGCACTACCCCCGCAAAACCAAGAGAGTATGTTGCTACTGGTACTACAAAACAGCAATTTCTAACAAAATCACTTCTTTCACTATGTCTAACAGCTCTCTACTTAAGTAAGCATTTTAGATGAAAATGTGATCTATCATTTTTAGGATTCTATACGGACACTAAATTCAGGACCATTTCAACATACACTAGTGGGCCAAAGAAATCTCTCATCTGGGGAATTCTCCAGAATATCAAATTAGTAAACATAAATGAGCCTCCAGTGTTGGCTTTCAATGAAATGGATCAACTGGACCAATCATGGCCCAGATTCAAACCCAAATCTCAGGGAGGAGCATGCACAGCACTTCCAGCAAGTCCAGTTAAAAGCACGGGCACACACAGGAAGAAAAACAAAAAATACCATTTCCAATCTTGAAAACAGGTAAGTCCATCATACCCCAGGATGCAAAGCCTACTTTGCACAAATTCCAAAATAGCTACAACAGAAGCCAAATGCCCTTGCTTTCATATTCTACTTTTGTACTTTTCTTTTTCTTTCTTTCTTTTTTTTTTGGTAGCTGGCCAGTATGGGCATCCGAACCCATGACCTTGGTGTTATAAGGCTGCTCTCTAACCAACTGAGCTAACCAGCCAGCCCAAATCTCTCTCTCTTTTTTGGCAGCTGGCCAGCGTGACCTTAGTGTTGCAAGGCTGCTTCTAACCAGCTGAGCTAACTGACCAGAACCTTTTGTGTTTTTCTAGGGAAGAGTTTAATTAATGTATCCTCTTAACAGAATCACTATCAAATCTTTTGGATATGGAATTACTTTTAGAAATTTGTCAGCACTCCCAAACACACCTACTATATCACACCAACATTCTCTGATCTGGCTGATTAGAATGCACTGTCAGAACAAAAGAACTGATGCTGACCCTCCTATATAAAAATTACATTCTGGCACTTAATGAACCATGTTTTCAACACTTGTGTATTTCAATAGTGGTAGCAGGAAAAGGAAAACACAAAATTCCAATCTGGTATAAGGACAGTTAAAAAGTATTACAAACTATCCATTGTCAAAATATACAACCCGCTGGCTGACTGGCTCCCTTGGTTAGAGCACGGTGCAGATAATACCAAGGTCCAGGGTTTGATCCCTGTACTGTCCAACCTCCAAAAAAAATTCTAAAATTCTCCAAATTACAGTAATCAGATTACTCTCACACATATTCATTAATTTTTCAACACATTAAGTAAGTGGCTACAATGTGATAGGCACTGCATGGTGTTGGAGATATAACAGGGAAAAAGACAAAACAATGTCCCTATGTCCATGTTTCATATTATGATGAGGAAAGAAACACATAAAGAAGTAAATAATAATAAAAAAAAAAAGGTACGGAAGGTAATTTAGGGCTTGCAGGCCATATGGTCTGTGTCACAGCTACTCAACTTTGTCATTAAGTCAGAAAGCTGACACAGCAGACAATACATAAATGAATGGGTGCACTGTGTTCCAATAAAACTTTATTTATACAAATAGGCAGCCTGGTAGTTAGTTTGCCAAATCCCTGGTCTAGAGCTAACCCTTCAAGATGGTCTGATTCTGATTCCATAGGATCTACTTTACCACTCTGCAAATAGTAGGTAACTGTAAGCAATGCAAAACAATTGCCTGTGGCATGTGAATGAATTCTGTCTGGTGGACAGTTCACCCTCCACACCTTTGGGAAAGCCCATTTTGTGTCTATTTTGCACATTCTCAATTCAACATAATTTCATTCCATGTAAATTTGTGCCTTTTTAAATACCTTCTTTGATTTGGTCATAACATGTAAATTAAAGCTAACTTATTCACCAATATATTCCTACAGCCTAGCAACAGTGCTCAAAATACCCTTGCTCAATAAATAAAAGCATTAGTTGGTATCTACATTGACTTTTATAATATAGGAAAAGGCAAAATAAAAATATTAATAAGCAAAAGAGCAAAGAAATCATCTACCTAAGAATTTTAGGCACTTATTTTCAAGATATTGTCAAATCTAATGTTAAACCAAAAAAAACAAATAATTTGGATAGCTGATAAAACATGATATCTTCTTAAGAGGTGAGTGTAAGGAGTAAGGCTGTATTCTTAAGCCTTCTGGAAAATTAAGCCAGAACATACCAGAGCAGTAATATTTGAAATACTGGACTTGAAAAAAGATGTCAAATATAAAAGACGCCACATAGGGATGATGAAAAAGTATCCAAAAATACTTCTGCCATAGTGGTTGAGTTTAAAACTAGACTAACAAATCCAGTTCACCACAGAGCAGTTAAAATTGCTTATACCTAAATTTCTTTGTTTAAAAAAAAAAAAAATCTTTGTTTTTGTGATAAAAGCCCTTAGAGAAAAAAATACTGATAAAAAGACAATACCTATTTTTATTTCTTTATTAAGCAACAACACAAAATCTGCCAGACTGCAAATATCCACATATTTAATACACAATTTTCCATGCCTCTTCTCTGAAACTGACTTATAAAGGCTAAGACTAAGTTATTTCAAAATCACCTCCCTGACCATCCCTGAAGACTTACTGACCACAGGTGGTGCAGCACTGATGTTTGTTCTAAACCAGTGGCTAAAGTCCTAAGGAGACAGAAGCAAATGAAGCCCACAACAGTATTAGAAGACCTCAGCTCTGCCTCAGGCCTTTCAGGGTGAGTATAACAACCCACTGCAGTTGAGAGACTTAAAGACATTCATGAAACTGAACCTTTCATTACATTCCAAAAATTTGGCTACTACAGGTTTCATAAATCACCTTTGGCTTTGCATGCCTCGGTGAAGATGTGTGTGTGTGTGTTTTATAATTAAGTGAAGCAAGTATTCCTGAGGTTTTATACTTCTTAACACCTGGTCCTCCATAGAGACAGAGCTTTGTGGTTTTTATGAATTATGCTAGATAAGTTCAAGTGCTAGTTCCTCATAGAAACAGAAGCACCAGTGCAGATTACTCATAATCCTTCATTTTAACTCTGCCCCAAAGTCTCCAAAAGTATTTTCCAAATTTAAAGAATAAATGTTAAAATATTTAATCGGTGTGTTTTGTTGATTTATTGTAAATAAGCAAAACATTTTAATATAAATAATATAGGAGTTTTTTCCTAAAAAATTTTAAAATAAATTACCTAACTGCCAGAACTATAAACTGGGTTAAGTGACACTGCATATAATCTTTACAGCAGTTTAAATGTACATGTTAAAAAAAAACAAAAACATACACCTTTAATTAACTGAATCTCTTTTACCCTTCTAAATAGCTTCCTAAACAAATTATATATTTTCCTCTTACATTTTTCCTCCAGTTTATTCATCCATATCCCCAAGCATGCAAACATGAGTGATTGCAGGAACTTGTTCATACACTGAGGGCTTGGAACTCAGGAACATTTTCAACAGAAACAATATTATTCACACTGGCTGGGTTTCCTCGGATTCCCTCTGGAGTCTACATAGATGCCAAAAGTGATAATTACTAGAAATAACCTAAATTTAAATTATGTTTCAGGGGGCTGGCCGGTTAGCTCAACCGGGAGAGAGAACGGTGCTGGTAACACCAAAGTTACGGGTTCGGATCGTAGGACTGGCCACCTAGCCACCAAAAAAAAAAAAAAAAATTATGTTTCAGAGGAAAACCAAACTTGAAAAACTATTCTTGGCATTAGTCTCTGGAGGTACAGATGAGTTAGACCCTGAAGCAAACAAACAAAACCACAGAACCTGGTCTCTGAAAGGAAAACAAGAGGAGAGTACCGAGAAAATGGAACAAGGGCTGCAGAAAATCCATTTGGTTACAAAGGACTAGCTAGCTATGGAGATATGTGAATGGCAGAGGGTTGCATGAATCAGGGACTGCATTAGCCTATACAGATTTCAAGTATTCAAGAAAGATGGTATCAGATAGAAAGGCCAAAGTTAACAAGCTATAAGAACATTAAGCTGTCTTCATTTTTAGCACAGCCCCAAAGGGGGGCAAAAAGAGTTTTCATATCTGATTTACAAGATGTTAATACAAATCATAGGCCAGACCTCATGAACCTGGCATGAATCATATGTTAAACACAAACTTCTCTGGTTCTATAGGCTGTAAACGAAACTTTGTGCCAAATGTCAGCTAGGTAAGTTTTTTTTTTTTTTTTGTCTTTTTCGTGACCGGCACTCAGCCAGTGAGTGCACCGGCCATTCCTATATAGGATCCGAACCATGTCGCTGTGCTCCCAGCACCGCACTCTCCGGAGTTCGCCACGGGCTCGGCCCTAGGTAAGTTTGATAAAATCTTATGAAAAATGGCAGGCTTTCAGACCCCTGGGCTCTCTCTTTGCTTTGAAGGAGCATTACAAAGAGCAGGCTCCAGGTGGACAGGGGTCGCTATAAAACATCACTCAGTGCAAGGGCAGCAGGGCAGAAAGGCAGGCCAGGAAGAAACACTTAAATACAAGTTTCAGCACAACACTTAGCTTAGTAACTTCTGCTTACGCTGTCCCCACATGCACAGTCACCTGGGAGAGGGCTCTGGGCATTTTTTTTTTCAGAGCCTTTTGTTAAATCTCATTTACAAAGTTGAAACAATGGAGGTCTTATAAGATAAGCTAATATTTGTCAAGAAAGCAGTTCCTTACCACACATGGCCATCATCTGACCTCTTTCCCTTATGCTACTTAAAGTCTCCTTATTTGGAACAAAAACGTCCACCCTAAGAAATAAACCCAGAGAATCAGAAGTGAATAATGGGTCTCCTACAGTTCTAAGATAATATAAATGTCATAAGCCAAGAAATAAAATATAATGGAGATAACTAAAAACATTTCAGGTAATTTTAATACCTTGGAATTAATATTTCTAAGGTCAACTGAAGAAATCAGGATACAAATTTGTATATAAAATGACTTTACACACCTGACATCCTGAATATTAACAGTAGTTATAATATTATCGAGGGATGGATGGATGGTTTTTATCTTCCCATACTTTGTAAAACACAATAAACAGGAATATGAATACACTGTTTCATTTAATAAAATGCAGAAAATACCAAAGAGAAAGTAATTTTTAATATTCCCCCACCTCCTCCTGGACTCAGGCAATGACACTGTCATCCACACATTTGCCCAAACAGAAACCAGGGTATCATCCTTTGTTCTTTTCTCTTCTTTACTCCCCACATCCAATTGATTCTGAAGTCTATCACAACCTTAACAATCCTTCCAATTCTATTTCCACTCCCACCATCTTCATCCAAGCCAGGAAGGTGGCCTCACTGCCACAGTCTTCAGAACGGCCCATCCGCACTGCCACACACGAGGCTCTCCAGTCTGCATGTCCTCCTCTCTTAAGCAGAACTCCTGATGCAGACCTCCACACTCTATCTTAACAGAGTGCTTTTCACCTTCCTGCTCATTGATTCCATCCACTTCTGACATGGAGAAGGGATCTAAAGACCCAAGGTATCAACAGATAGTTGCTGAAGATCAAAATGTAGCAGGCACTCCTCAGAGGAAGATGAAAAGAGGCCTTTCCCATGATGTAAAGGTTAGGGGCAAGCTGATTTATTATGCCTTTCTTGACAATGTTCCCCAAAAGGCAGAAACTGGGAGAAGTTTCAATGAATCAATGAATACCTTTGAGAAACACCATTGGGCAATTCAAGAATAATAAACCCTCTGAAATTACTCCCTGCCAGATTGGACATCTCTCAAATTACTCCAGAACCCAAAAGAGCCACAACTACTAGAAAGGGAGGTGGGGCACAGGCAGCACAAGTACTATTACCTCTCCTATAGACTGCCACAGCCTGTTCCTTGTTACTTTCAGGATAGATCCTATGTAAGCCATTGTACTTGTGGCAGCCAAAGTAATCTTTCCAAAATGTAAATCTGATCATCTAACTCCCCTGCTTGACACTGTGCCAGGACTCCCAGTCTGACATTCCCACACCTGGCTCACAAGACCCTTCCTAACCTGGCTCCCCATCCCTCTCTCTAATGCTCAGCCATGTGGGTTACTTTCTCCATAAGCTTTGCACATACCCTTCCCTCTACTGTCAAGACCCTTCTCTCATTCTGCACCCCACTCCACCCACCCCTTCATCCAGTCTACGTAACCATCCTCAGGCCTCTCCCTGGAAGTTTTCTCCAAGTACCTGCCGCATATCCCACCAGCTCCCCAGCCTACACTGGGGGAAGAGTCTCTCCATCTACGGTCCTCTCAAAGTGCCCTTCCTTAGAACTTCTATTACAGCATTCATCACAATGAATTGAAATTGCCTGCTTTCTTGTTTTCTTTCCAACACTCACTCCTTGAGGAAAGGGGCAGTACTCTACACACTGTTATTCTGCCAGCATACAGCATAGTTCCTGACACACAGTTGATGCAATTAGTAAATATTTATTAAACAAATGAATACAAGGAAAGATGGATAAACTGATAGGAATATGCAGGCAGTGCCTGTGAAAGTCTAGGGGAAAAGGAACAAATGACAGCTTAGGAAAACTAAAGCACTTCCGGCTCAAATGGCTTTCATTTCACTACCAACCAAAAGAAATATCTCAAAGTGCTTTCAACAACATATCAGTTTTGTGAATCCACAGAAAGTCAATATCAAGCAGTACACATTTTTGGAAATACACACATAGTTGAGCTATTTCAAAAGAACCATCACAGAGCTGGTCGGTTGGCTCACTTTGGAGAGCGTGTGCTGGCAACACCAAGGTCAAGGGTTTGGATCCCCTTACCAGCCAGCCACCAAAACAAATAAGTAAAATAGAAGACTTATAAGGGTTTGGGTCTCCCTACCAGCAAGTCACCAAAAACAAAACAAAACAAAACAAAACAAAAAAAATAGCCATCACAAACAGGAGTTTTCATAACTGGAGGCTGACAGCAGTTCTGGAGAGTACACCTCTCTCCAGTTCTGATCTTCAACACCCCTCACTAGACTCTCTTCTCCCCAAATCTCAGAAAAGGGAGATGTTTGCTGACTCTAAAGGAATCTAGTGACAACTTATACTACTTTTTCTGCTTAGAATATCATATTTCCTGTATCAGTCCATTTCTGTTACTTGTAACAAAATACCTGGAACTGGGTGATTTACAAAGGCAACAAAATTTACTGCTTACAGTTTTGGAGCCTGGGGAAGTCCACACTGCAGGGAACACATATGGTGAGGGCCCTGGTGGTGGTGACACCGACCCAGGGGTCTCACATAGCAGAAAATGGTGAAGCAGAGAGAGACAGCTCCTCATACACTCTCCTTTTAAATCCCTCGGAACCATGATCAAGACCACCATTTTTAATCCATTCACCTGGCATGGCCCTCAGAATCTAATCACCTCTTCAAGGCCCCACCTTTCAATTGCCAAAATAGGATTTCCCAACCTCTTAACACTGTCACAGTGGGAGTCAAGTTTTAGGGCGACACTCAATCCAAGGTATTTCCATATGTTTCTTTCCTACTATTAACTAAAAGAGAAAGGTGGGGAAGCTTCTGGCATATGTAAGAGAAGAATTCTTTAAGGAAGAAAAAAAGGTTAGGTTACAAACTACATGTCCTTACTGACCATGTCAATCTAAAATTGTTTCTTTTATATGTAAGTTATTTTTAAAAGAAACAAACTACGGAATTCTGGTCAAGATTAGAATAGATGGTCGCCAGCGTCACTCTCTCATACAAATCAATCAATTTACAACTATGAAAAAGGGATGACAGCCAAGCT